>NC_058142.1:4743780-5391920 GCF_011075055.1 Mangifera indica
TTTCTCTTCATCTTAAATGGGTTTCCTTCAGTTTTCTGTTTGGTTGACTGCAGATAAGAAAACAGGATAGCGCTTTTGCTGTATTAAAACATACAACATAGTCTAAATTCCTTTTAGTAGAATGTTTTTGGCCAGTTTCAATCATTGATTTCATTTTTAGTTTCAGACTTATAACTTTAAGAGGACTTCGTCAAGTTTTAAGGAAGATTTCTTTTAATGGTGCGTGCAAATTTCTCGTACACTTTAAGAAGTCTGTCTGTGTATGTCAAAATTTTGGTCTTGTGTGAATGATTAGGACTTTGAGAGACTTGAATGTAGAGAATCCTTCCGGAGTATTGTTTTTATAGAAGTTTTCTGATCAGCCTGAGCATTAACTTCTCTAGTAGGGAGCAACGCAGATTTGTGGAGTTTGTTTGTTGTAGAAAATAGGGGTAAGTAGCTGCAAAAATGATAAAATAATTAACGTTGCTATAGATGATAATTAAGAAAACGGCTGAGGATTAACAATCTGCCATAGGTTTTAGCATGATACTGTATTAGGTATAGCATGTGATTTGTTAAAATCTGCAGTTTTCTCCGTGAAGGTGATGGCTTATTGACTTCTAAATTAATGGCGAGACCATAAGTCATAAGAACTGCACAATTTCAAGAAAATTAATATCCATAGTTGATAATAAAATCATTACAAAGTATTTTGATTTTAGGAGTTTAGATATATTTAGCTAGATTTAGTTATTCTAATAAAGGAATTGGTATTTACCTTCGTGAGTAGAACCAGGGGAAAATGCCTTGCCTATGTTTTGATTTTAGGTTTTTGTGAATGTTCTTCTAGCTTTTCTCCCTTTCTTTTCATACTCTTTTCTCCATTTTGTCCTCTCGTTTTGTTTCCTGCCCTTCTGCATTTACAATTGATACATCTCTTCTTTTATTTCATTCTATTCGTCAGTCTATAGTCAGGCTCATGAATTCTTATTTTATCACACTGATACCAATTATGGCATACAAATTCTTGTAGCTTGCTTTCTGGTTTCAGTAAGAATTTCCAATTCTATATGGATCTTAATGATCTTAACAAGGTCTGGGAGATTAAACCTCTCAACAAGATTGGAGAAGATGAAGCGAGGAAAATTCTTGAAAAAGTAGCCAAGCAGGTGCAACCAATAATGGGGAAAAGAAAATGGAAAGTCAAAATTCTTTCTGAGTTCTGGTATGGACTTCAACACCTGCTTCCCTTTGGCATAAAAATTTTCATATTTATTGCTCTCATCCAGAACTTCAAATTTGTAGTCCATCCAATCCATCTCTTTTGGGCCTGAACATAGGAGGAGGTGCTGAGGTTAAGCTGAGGCTGCGGAGGCCAGATAGGGACTGGGATTTCTTTCCTTGTGAACAGATACTTGATACTATGCTTCATGAGCTCTGCCACAATGAATATGGACCTCACAATGCTGATTTTTATAGACTTTTGGATGAAATCAGAAAGGTGCATTTTCTTCTTCTTCATTTAAGTAATTTAATAGTTATGCTAATAAAATAGTAGCGCAGATAATACTGTTTCTCAGTTAGTTCTTGTGCACTGATATGAATTATATAATACTTTCAGCATTAAATGGTTGTTATGAAGTTGAAATCCATTATTGTTGGTGTTGGACTTTTTCTCACATTAACACCTTGAAAATTGTCCACAATGTACAAGACTGATTTCAAGTTATGGACTATTTCTACTGCTGTTGACAAAATTACCATGAGATATAAAAATACTTTGTGTTCTTTGCTTTTTTGCATTCTCAAACATCATTAGTACCCTTCTGCCTGCACTGTGAAAATGGTCTTGGTATGCAACATAAAACTGAACAAGGAAAATGGGAAAAATCCTTTTTTAGGGGATATGTTGAATTAAGTTTGCAGTTTCCAGATAAAGAGTACTAGGTCTCACACTTGCAATATGTACTATCTTGTTGCTCTCTTAGTAAACATTATTACTTAAGTCTTGAGATGAGCATATGAAATTAATGAATAACTGCAGAAGAAGCTTGTATTCATAATATGAAGAAGCATTGACAAATTCAATATATGCATACACACAAGAACACCCTTGCATTGAAGTATCTGGCTTAATGCAGAGTCTCGGAGCTCACTGCCAAGTTCAAGAGTGATCACGTCTTGGCAAAATGTTGAGTATTAGGAACTTATGATAGGATTGTATCACTGTCACCCTATGTTTGAAGGCCTTTCGGATAACTGATTTCATATACATCACAACTGATGGCATTCCATCCTGAGTGTTTGGACTGAAGATTAGTTTGTAATCAATTGTTGTTTAGAATTTGACTTTGCAGCCATGTCTTTATTCCCTATTTCCCCTTCTGTTTTCTGCAGGAATGTGATGAACTGATGGCTAAAGGAATTACTGGGACTGGGAAAGGATTTGATCTTCCTGGGAGACGACTGGGTGGGTATTCCCACCAACCCCCATTGTCATCACTGCGTCAGTCTGCTCTGGCTGCAGCAGAGAATAGAGCACGCCGTGGGGCTCTGTTGCCATCAGGACCTAACCGTCTCGGCGGTGATAGCAATATCAAGGATGCACTCAGCCCAATACAGGCTGCTGCCATGGCTGCTGAAAGGAGACTGCATGATGATTCCTGGTGTGGATCCAAAACTTTGGAGAGTGAGGACAATATTGGATCTTCTACTGGAACTTCTCAAACAACAAAAACAAATTCCAATGGTAGATTTAACCAAACATCATCCACTGGATCTACCCCTTGTCAGGCTGCAGTAAATGTTGAACAGATGTGGCAGTGCCTGACGTGTACCTTACTAAATCAGGTAATCAACTGTTGCAGTGTTCATAGTTGTTCTCAAGTAATCAATTTTTTGCATCCATTTGCACTCACCTATCTATACATATTCTAATGCTTGCAACTTCCTGCTGCAGCCATTAGCACTGATATGTGAAGCATGTGGAAGCCAGAAAAACAAAGGAGACTCCAAGCTGAAGCTGTGGTCATGCAAATTTTGTACTCTTGAAAATAGTAACGAGTCAGAACGATGCTTAGCTTGCGGAGTGTGGAGATATTCATACGGCCCTCCTGTATCAACCCATGCACCCTTTCTTGGCACCTGATTTCTGTCAGAGAATAGACAATATTATCCATACGATTTATAACATGATCACATACGATCATGAAATGCAAAACTGTATAGTTGAGAAGAAACAAGATCACATACAATTTATAACATGAAAGGTCAAACTTATGACATTGAAGATAACATTTGGAGGCCGTTTGATTCCAATCAATAAAGAGTATTTTAATAATTTATTTTTTATTATTTTTATTATTTTATTTAGTTTATCTATAATAAAATATTATAATATTTTTTTATTATTGATAGTGATGTGACATATATTATTAGTAATAATATAATTGTCATATTTATCTTAAATATTAAAATACTACTAAAATAATATTGATTTTACTATAATTATATTCATATTTATTAATTTTTTAAAAAAAATAATCATATTTTTAATTAATATAATAAGTAATATAAAAAATATTTTATAATAATTATGTATATCTACCCATTTTTACTAAGTTTTATCAAATATAACAATAATTTATATTTAGTAATATTTTAAGAAACTTATCTTAAAAGGTAATATTTTAATTTTGTTAATAAAACATTATTCAAACCAAACTTTTCCTTGAAGTTATAAGATAAGATAGTATAAACTCTTAGCATATTGTATTTTTTTTGTTTTAAGTGTTGTATACGACTATATAAATAAATAAATTATATAAATTTATTTATACAATTTAATGTAATAATATTTGATTAACTAATTTTAAAATAAAAAAATAAATAATTACATTATTTAATCAAGTTCTCACTTTAATTTGTATAATTACTTATATCATCTGATAGCGAGTAGGCTGGATGATCGGAGATTTGAGTTGGAAATTTTTATTAGTAAAAGGCCAGAGGACTATTTCCCACCCAAACTATGTTAAATTCTCAAAGTTCCTCTAATTAACTATGAAAATATCGTTTACCCACTCATGATCGGTTAAATTTAACGGAACCCTAACCTCTGAAAATTTAATCTCATTTCCCCCCTTAAAAGTTAAAAAACTAACTTTTCTCCCCTAAGTCAAGTTTGAAAACATCACATTTCCCCCCCCCTAGGGTTTAGTTTCCAAACCCCTTCACTTTATCTGGCACCATCACCGGTCGTCTCTCCCTCCCGACAGTTTCTCTTCCACCAATAGCGCACCTCAACTCCACCCCAACCCATCCAACGATAAAGACGAGATCGATCAATCTCGTCTTCATCGTCTAGGAAGATGATCATCTTTCCAGATGAAGACGACTCATCTTCCCAGAGGACGACGAGTCATCTCGTCTTCATCTGAGAAGATAATCGTCTTTCTAAAAGATATCTCTCGATGTCGAATGGGTTGGGATATAGTTGAGACAGGTCATTAGTAGAAGAGAAACCGTCAGGAGGGAGAGACGATCGATGATGACATTGGAGAAAGTGAAGGGGTTTGGAAACTAAACTCTAAAGGAGAAAATATGATCTTTTCAAACTTGACTTAGGGGAGAAAATTTAGTTTTTTAAATTTAGGGGGGAAATAAAATCATATTTAAGTTTATTTTTAATATTAAATATAAAATAACAATTTTATTTTTACTATCGTTAATTTTAATTACTCATAAATAGATAAATAATATTTTCATAGTTAATAAAAAAAATTTTGAGAATTCAACATAGTTTAAGAGTCATTTGGCCTTAGAAAAATAACAAAATCAACGGACTTGGAATTGATACGGAGATTACTATGGTTTGGCCGGGTCGAGCTTGCCTCTTTGACTGAATGTTTCACCGTGTCCAATTAGTTTAAACAGCCCGAATTACTATACTCCAAACAAGCTTTGACCGAGATTTCCCATTTTATAAAGGAAAATTAATTAAAATAATTTATTTTTTCAAAGAAATAAAAATATATAAATAATATATTATTGTGTAAATATATATTATTTTATTATTTAATTTAAAATCTCAAATTAATAATATACTTTGTGCTTTATACATGCCATTCATAGAAAAAAGTTGAGATATGCATAGTTTAACTTAAATCATAAAACTGAATCGAATTGTTTAGAAATTATGATTTTGTTTAGTTTGATTTATAAAATAATTTAGTTTAGATTGATAAATTTTTAAAAAATAATTTTTAATTTAGATTACAGTTTGAATGATTTTTAAAGCAAATTAAATGATAAATTATATTTTTTTAAATATATATAATTATATTTGATAGAATTTTTTAATAAGTAATTAAATATATATAATTTTTTTCATATTTATTTTATTTTGTATATATATTATATATTTTTTAATATTTATTTTATATGTTTATATTATATTTTAATTTTTTTAATTTAATTAAATAATATATATTTAAAAATAAATAATTTTAATTAATTTATATTACAATTTTAATTAAGTTAAATTATTTTTTAATTTGATTTGTATTTAAAATCTGAAATATTTTGAATTGGTTTTAAATTTTTTTAATTTAATTCAAAAACATTCTTAAATCATTTCAAATCAAGTAGTCCAGACAACAGAAAAAAGAGCATAAACGCATAATTTTGGAAGTTGCGACGGAAAGACCAGGGTATTTACGTCAGTTTAAAAATGCAGGCATGGGCAGTGTAGTTAGATAATAAATAATACACTGTTAACTGTATTTATTTATAATAATATAGTGTACATAAATAATAATTTGTTGTTATAAAATTAAATATTATTTTATTTTAAATTTTAAATTATTTAATTATTTAATTATATATTATAATTTATACGTAAAATTGGTGGGAAAATTATGCTTACAATTCTGTTTATTTACCCCTTGTCGTTGTCAAACAAGTCAGCCACCATTATCCTCTCCAATCCACTAGGCCTGAGGCCGGGGGCATTTGCATTTGTTTAAACATTTAATAATTCAAGTTTAATGGCAAACCCGCTTCTTCTAAGAACTTTCGTCCTGCCGTCCCCTCAGCTCAAAGCCGTACACTTGATGCCATTGAGTTAGTTGCTTCATTTAATCATTTTCCTATCACTCTTTTAGATCACACTCTCTTTGATCAGATATTTCGCTTCTGCTCCCTTAAAGGTAACTCATTTTTTTTGGTAAGTAATTCGTAAAAAGGTGACTCATTTCCCTCTTGTTGTTTCGGTTTCTGCTTTTATGATCTCTGTTTAGTTGCTTGCCTCGGGAGATTGATTTGTGATCAAATCAGTTGGTACTTACTGGGTTTGTTGAATTATTTATATGGGTTTAAGTGTTTTTTATGGTTTGATAGTTTGATGTCTGTTCTTTTCAATCATTTTGTGAAATGACTGATTTGTTGGTCTTTTTAAAGCATCTTACTTAAGCTTAATGTTAAGTTAGTGGGGGAAGTTTCAGCCATACTATTTAAGCTCTAAGAGACTCCTGTGCAGCTTGATCCGAGCTAGGAAATAGAAAGACTTCAATAGATAGAAATATCGATCTAAGTATGGATGATTACTAGAAATTTAATTTTGGACGTGTAGCCAGAAATTTAATTTAAGGATGGATCAGACAGATTTTTTTCCTGTGCAGCTTAGTTGTGGTTATTGATGGCAAAAGAGAATGTTCTTAATAAAAGAGGGGAGATACTCTTGTTAATGAGCATTATCAATGAAATAATTGTTCTATGTGAAAATGAACTAAAATACGATGACAACAAAGAAGAGATGTGCGTAATTCTAATAAAGTAGGACAGTATTGAAGTTGTGTGTTATGATGCATCAAAGATTAACCTTTCATGCACAATTGGTTGCTTAACAACAATTAGGGAAAAAGAGTTTCAAAACTGCATCATAACAGTGAGAACACTAGTCCTATAAAAAATCCAAGCGAGTAGAAGGTAATTTTGAATCATTTTCATATATGCAATTTAGTTTAAACATGTGCAATATATTAAAGAGAGAGTTAATTGCATGAGTGTGGTATAAGTTTAATAAAGTTTCCAAAGGATGATTTGAACTTGTTCTCATTCTTTTGAGAAGAGAAATAAAGATGAATGACAACTCAAACGATGTTTTATTGTTTAATAAGGTTTGAATTTGCACAATCTTTAATAAGGTTGGGAGTTTTTTAGACAAATTACAATGACTTGTGGTTAACTTTTTATATATGAATTTTTCTTTTCAAAAATCCGAGCTAGGCTCAATCTCAACCAAGCCTTACCATGGTTATACTATTGCTTAAGTTTGTTGTTAAGGACCCATAATACATACATACATACATACATGTATTAAACTTACAGATAGGAAAAATATTCGACCACAGTGCATTTTTTCATAGCGTTTATCTATTGGATGTGGACCAAAAATTGCATGCGTTTGGGATCAAAAGATTGATCAAAAGATAGGCATGGAAAAACTACTTATGGTGATTATATCAAATAGAACGGCATTATTATTCTGTAATGGTGAACCTTGGTGCAAAAGATCAACCTTGTTTTTGACTACTTGACTAGTTTGAGATGGCTGATTTCCTTTCATTCCTTTTTATGATCTGAAAAATACTGAAATACTTTTTAAAAAATTAAATTAGAAAAAAAAAAACAAAACACTTGTAGTTTTAATGGTAACATGGATTGGTATTGGCATTCCAACCAAGTGGACTGAATCTTTTTATTGTTGTAGGAAATATAGTTTCCTGGGAGAAATACATTTAATATTTTTCAAGCTTCCATGGTATATTTTCTTGATTTTACATTTTTGTTGGACTGATTCAGTATGCATGCATCCAGATGATGGGGCCTGTAGAGGAGAAGGTAGAGCTTGAATCTGATGAGGAAATTCCATTCAGCTCAACACCAGTTGAAAGGAAAGTGCATGCTTTTGGTTGTGAGGCAACTCAGATGTATTCAAGGGGACATTTCGCCTACTCATGGACTCTCAAGCAAATGAGGATGGGGCCTCCCTCTAGTGTTTACATTGTCATACTTAAATCAAAGATCAATGTCTTATTACCTTTTGGTCCCATAGCAATATTGCTACATTATCTTACTAGAAAGCATGTAAGGACTTGTCACATCTGCTGATTATCTCATTTAGTATCTTCTTAGTTTGAAAAATATAATATTGACAGTTAGGATATGTAGAAGAAAGAACCGTCATTTTCTTTCATTTACTTTTGTGAAGATAATATTGTGACATTATGGATGATTATATGATGATGAGTTCTTATCAAGCTACAGATGTCCAAACATCAGTGTTATTTAAATCTCAATCCTCACTGATTCACTATGGCTTTCTTCAATTTTTTATTGTTTGATGTTCATTATAATCTATATTTTAGGGATGGGTCTTCTTCTTCAGCTTATTGGGCATAACACCTTTGGCTGAACGTTTGGGTTATGCAACTGAGTAAGCATTGGTTTGTTATTAATCTATTGTTGTTTGAGTTTTCCTATCTCCTATTTGAATTTGGATAATGCTTATAGACTAATTTGCTTATTGTCCTGCTGCAGGCAGCTTGCTTTCTACACCGGACCTACTGGTATAATAGTTACCTTATATCTTTTGGTTGAGTAATACATTAAGATAGAGTGGATGATGATTGATCATTGCTGGTTGTTGAAGTTTAATAACCCATATTGTTCATGTAAATAATATAACATTAACAGTATGTATGGTGATTTAAGCTATGAGGTACTAGAAATAATAGGAAGTGCAGGGAAGTTCTTTCTTTGGAGAGTAATACAAAAATTTATTCAATGTAATGAAGTTTTTAATTTTTCTTTATTTAGGGGTACTTGTATTGAAATCAAAGCTAAATTTCTGTTCTTCAAATCTAGATGTGTGGAAAGTTTTATGAAGGGGGTCCAAAGAAAAATGCTAGTACTTGTTCCTCTTGTTATAGATATCCTAATAAAAGAATTTTTCCATTTATGTTTCTCCTCTCTCCATTACTCACAGTCCAAATGGCTCATAAAAGTCAATACTCATGAATTATTTAGGTGACTAATTTAGAGCATAATATATCTAGTTCTTCTGATTCTGTGTTTTCACCACAGAAGAGAGAAACCTTTTCTCTAATATATGGTGGTAGCTTTGTATCCGGTTGAAATTTTATTTGTTTAATGTATTTCATGCAAAACTTTGATGATGATACCTCAATTATATAACGAATTCTATTTAGGAAATTACCAAACAATTAATCTTGAATTTTCTATCAAAAGCTATTGTTATTTTCTTTTCTTTTAAAGTTGCTGGGTATTGACCAAATAAGGTGATCCCTTTCCTGTCCATTGGAGAAATTTTTTGTGTCTCCTTAGCCCTTGATAGTTTTACATTCCTAGGGTGCCTTAAAATTTATTGAAGAAACTTTAAACTTTTTTTTTTTTTTTTGGATATGCAGTTGGGGGACTTTTGAATGCCACATTTGGCAATGCTACAGAAATGATAATATCAATTTATGCATTGAAGAATGGGATGATACGGGTTGTTCAGCAATCATTGTTGGGATCCATCTTATCAAATATGTTGTTAGTTCTTGGATGTGCCTTCTTCATTGGGGGAATCATTCACCGCAAGATTCAGGTTTTCAATAAGGTATGAAGTATTCCTGTAAAATAAAGTTCATTTTTGCATTTATATATTTCTATGCAGTATAATTTATATTAAATTGGAATTACCCTGGTTACAGGCTGCTGCTGTAGTGAATTCTGGATTGCTTTTGATGGCTGTAATGGGGATTATGTTTCCAGCTGTGCTTCATTTCACACATACTGAGGTGCATTTTGGCAAGTCAGAGCTTTCACTTTCAAGATTCAGCAGCTGCATAATGCTAATTGCATATGCTAGCTACCTTTTCTTCCAACTAAAAAGTCAACCTAATCTCTATAATCTGATTGAAGAGGTTAGCTTCCTCCCCATTCTCAACTTTGGGAGTTCAAGTATGTGTATTATAGAATGGAGTTTTCATTTGATAATGGTTTAATTCTTTTGTCAATCATCATGTTAATTTAAATTTTAAGTTTGATGTTTCCTTCAAGATTTTGACATCACAAAGAGTGATGCTACTTCGTTGAAAGTGAAGTTCAAACCATTAAATCCACTTTTTGTTCCTTTCTTTTGTTCTATACGATGTTTTAATATTCATGGAGGTGAGTGAAGGTGCTACTTATTTTACAATGGCTTATGTGCTATTTCACAATCAGATTAGTAAACAGTTAGGGTCCTTTAACAATTGTTCAATTTAAGTTACAATATCATTGACACCAGTATTTTCCAAGGACATTCTATATGGAAGTATTACCAGATTTTTGTTGATGTATACGTAACCTCAGTATTCCCATTGTTTTCATTTCTTACATTTCAATTTATTCTTTGATGTCATTCTGTTTTATATTAGAAATTTGAGCCTAAGATAAATCAAATTGCTAAATCATCAACCTTTGCAATTGTTGTAGGGGAGGGATAGTGATGGAGATTCTGATGAGGATGAGGCTCCTGAAATAACACACTGGGAAGCGATTGGCTGGCTTGCCATTTTGACTCTTTGGGTGTCTGTATTATCGGGGTACCTTGTCGATGCTATCCAGGTAAAATGCATCTTAAAGTGTGTTTGCAGCATAACTGAAAGCTATTGTTTTTTTTTAACCCTTCTGTAGATTGACTTAGAAATGGTTGTATTGCCTTCACTAAGTTAAAATGTTTATTGAACTGCCAGTAAAAAAAAATTTCTACTACTAAAAGATTGTTTTCATCTTTTGTTTTATTTTCTCCCCAACATTTCAAATGGAAATGTCGGTTGCAGTCATATTGTATTGCAGTGATATTAGTCCAGAGTTCTTTATGTCAAGGCTTCTATTTGGTAGAATAGATGAAGAATGCATAAAGTTTGAGAATACGTTGGGAAGTTTCACTAAATTGCTCTGCTCCCTCTTGATTTTTTAGGTTTTTTTTCCTCCTTTCTTTATGTATTTCTCTCTCTCTCTCTCACTTGTGACTTTCACATCTTACTTATTCTATGATCTTTTTATTCCTACCATTCTAGTCAGATATTTTCTGTTATATCTTTTTCTCCTTGCATAATCTATTTTATTGTCTTAGAAAGAAAAAGGAAACAAGCTAAAAGTTTTTACCTCCTTAGTGGTTGATGAAATGCTATAAAAACTTGGCTCTTTCAGTTAACATTAGCTTGTATCGAAGCAAATTCTGATATGTTTAGACAAACTATTTCGGTATTACAAAACTGTGGCAGTTGATTCATGCCTCTTGTAAATTTATGAAGTAGTAAAAACTGCTGGAAGTTTGATTGATAACAAAGTGAGGCAGTATTATGCCTTAAAAGTGGCAGTCAAAGGATTGTAAAGTGGGATTCTAGAATGACATTGCTATGGAACATTAATCATAAGTTCTCAGGTAGTTACCATATTTGAAAATTCTATTTTCATTAAGTTCCAATAATTTCCTATTTCTATTATCATATGTTATTGGGAAAGTTGCAGATTTAGAAATTTGAAATCATATTTTATCTTATGTGGCATACTTTCAAAAAGAATAATTTATTTATTTATTTATTTTATTATTACTTTTATTGAATAGAGAGAAAGGGCTACATGGTAATATATATGAGAAGCTCACCAGATTCATGGAATATGGCCAAAAACAAGATTAAAGTGCCCAAAGTCCAATCACCTTCCTCTTTTTTTTTTTTTTTTTTTGGTCTGAAGAAATAAAGGGAAAAGGAAGTTTAAAAAATTTTCTGGTTGCTTTCTAACTTTATGCAATAGCCACACTTCCATACCACTGTCTCATCCTCAGTTGTTACTTTAAGTAGGACTTTGACCAAAATCTAATAGGAAATTTTCTCTGTTATTCAACAAGTTTCTCTCTGGTCTGAGGGATTATGTGACCTGGTCTTTGTCCATTACATTGAATTAGTTTTTAGCAGAAAGGGATGGGATTTAAAAAGGGAAAGAATATAATTAGTGAACAAAGAAAGAAGACAAAGTTGGAAGATATGCAAGATTTCATTTCTTTGCTGGACTTTCTATTAGGATGCTTTATCTAACTTTTTACCTTTTATATCTTCATAATTAAATTTTGGGTAAAACAATATTTATTTATGGATATTGTCTAATTATTATGCATTTAAAATTTGGGTCTTACTATGATTGGGATCAAACTAGGGTTCTTTTTTGTTTAGGAGCTTAATCTATTGTTGAGTCTTTTTCTCCTCCTTTGCTTCTTTATCTCCATGTAATGGATCATAGTTTTCATTTGATCTCTTATACCCTTTTCTTGCAGCAGCCAGCTCACGTTTTCCTAAAAAAAAAATTCCTCTGCCAAAACTTGTATCACATATTATGTCTGGATGTTTTTATCTCCATTTATAGTAAACAATGTCGCATATACAAAACAACGTGTTTGTAGTAAGAAATGCCGCATAGACAAAACAACGTGTTTGTAGTAAGAAATGCCATGTAGACAACACAATGTGTTTGTAGTAAGGAATGCCATGTAGACAAAACAATTTGTTCAGGCATGATGCATAGATAATTAATTTAGTGTATTATATGGGCTAAGTAGCAAAGTTAGCTGAATAAGTTAAGAGTTTGAGCTTCTTTCTATTTACAGTTCTGGTTTTCTTCCTAATTTTTCATTCGTTCTGCTTTCCTTCTTCTTCCCCATCTTTCTCTGCCTTTCTTCAGCTGTTTCCATTGAATCACCATCAGTAAATAGTCCAAAAATCATTGATATAACTGCATTTCTGGTTCTCTGCAGGGAGCATCTGACTCTTGGAACATGCCTGTGGCATTCATTAGTGTCATCCTCCTTCCAATTGTAGGAAATGCTGCTGAGCATGGAAGTGCAATTATGTTTGCCATGAAGGATAAGCTGGTGAGTGCATAGACAGTTTACTCTGCTTAATGGAGGTACAATATTTTTCTTTCTATCTTTTAAATAAATGATTGATCAAACGCAATGTTTCTACAGGACCTCACACTTGGAGTTGCTATAGGATCATCTATTCAGATATCAATGTTTGTGGTAAGATTTTAATTGTTAATGAATATTTGCTAATTGGAGAATTGTACTGCCAAAGAGTAACCTTGAGCAACCCAAATCAATTTATTTACATTCATAAGATCTGCTGGAGTTTTTTCACTAAATTTTATACAAAAAGCTGTAGAAGACTTCCAAGTTTTGAAAATTGCAGAGGGTGATTGGTTTTTGGTTAATATAAATGACTAACAACCATATTGCTTCTGACAATTGTAGATACCCTTCTGTGTAGTTGTTGGGTGGTTCATGGGACAACCAATGGACTTAAATTTCCAACTCTTTGAGACTGCTACTCTCTTTATAACTGTGCTAGTGGTGGCATTTATGTTGCAGGTTTGTTGCCATGTCTGATATGACTTTTGCCTCCTCTAGATAACTTTTTCTTGTTACGTTCAATCTTATTATAGTTCAATGCATCAGGAGTTTTAGCTTAAATATTTCATAATCAAGGAGAATCTGCTATGGCTAACATGCAATGCACCACTGCTAAATTGTTGCCTTTTTCATTGCAGGAAGGGACTTCAAACTATTTTAAAGGCTTGATGCTTATTCTAGGCTACCTCATAGTTGCAGCAAGTTTTTTTGTCCATGTTGACTCAGATGGCTAGTTATATTGTAAAAAGAAAAGATGGATAATTTTCCTATTAGACCATTTATCTAGCATTACTCAGTAATTCCTTTTCAAGTCTCAGAAATCCTACTCTTTACTTATGCGTTCACCAAATTCTGAACCGGGACCTCCCTCCAACACTACAGTCAAATATTATATAAACTAAGGTGAAAGCATCTAATCTGAAAGTTTTGAAGTGAGAGAAAAAATAAACAGTCACATCACATAATCACATGTTGCCACCTTAGTTTGTACATGTAAGTTTATATAATTTGTTTATATGTGGTGTTTTATTCTGTCTTTATAGTCTAAGAACTTTTAGGATATGGTGTCTCCAGTTGGTGGCCTCCACTGTAGTTGAATCCTTACCTCTTTGATTAAATCAAAGGCCTTAACCACTCAACCAGTTTTTTGGCAGGTCAAGATTTCCTTGGAATTTATGGAGATTGGGTTTCAATGTCTGTACTTAACCACTCAACCTTATTGTTAATTAATTTATTTAAAAAAAGGGGTGATAATCAAACTAAAACTTAAAAAGAAACAAACTAATTATTTTAATAATAAATCAAAGAATATCGTTGCTTGAATAATCTAGTTCCTCATAATTGAGGTCCTTCATAACATAAAGTACCGAAAAGAGGAAAACTTAGTCTATAAGGTTCTTTATACCATGAAAGTTCAAGAAAGGGGAAAACTTAGTCGGTAAGGTTTTTTATACCATGGAGTTCAGAAAAAGGAAAACTTAGTTTATAAGGGTGGATGGTTAAATCCGAGTTACACTGATTTAATTCAGATAAATTAGAATTTTATAAATATTTATAAGTGTGATAGAGATTCGAGCGTAGATATTCTTTTTAAAAATTCTAATATTTTATCAATTTTGGTAATCCTTAAATGAAAATTTTATTAAAAATTATAAAGTTGTATGTTTTTCTTCATATTGATTCTTATTTTCTTCTCCTTGATGAACAAGAAAAAAACCTTTGAGAAAATCTATTGAGTAATTTTGCATTCTCATTCAAATTTAGTAGAGTAATCTTTTATTTACTTAAACTATCGTAACTTCATCTAAAAATACTCTAATAATTAGTAAAATTGATTAATCATTAAAAAATTCAAAGAGAAAACTTAGATTAAATCTTTAATATACTTTAAATTTATCTATTCAATCAATACGAGTACAACCAATTACCAAAAAACTAGAAAACTTTGATTCGCAAACCATTTAAAGTCATATGAAACCAGAGATGGAATTTCCATCTTAAGTTGACCCATGGTAAATAGTAATCTTTCTTACCCATCCTATTAAGTTTCCTTGTGGAACAAGGAACTCAAAAATTCTAAGGTAATTTAGTATTCTCATAGACAGAATGACCCTTTTTTTCGCTTAAACGGTCATAACTTCCGCTAAAAATACTTTGATTCACAAATCGTTCGAAGCGTATGAAACTAGACACATAGAACTTTCAATCTGTGTAAATATGAAGAATATCTCTAAGAATTAACAGGTGAAAGCCATAAATTTGAATTTTTGTTTGAATCAAAATCGAAGAAGGGCTAACTTGAAATTGATTTAAACTCAATTCATTTATGAAACAAACTCAATCTTTAACTTGAACTCAATTTATTCGATCTAAACTGCGATTTGAGTTTGAGTAACTCAAATCAAATTCAATCCTACATGCATTTTTTAAGATTTAATCAAGCAAGTCCAGACTTAATGTATTTACATGCTTAGACGGTTCATCTTTAACTCAGCCTTGCTTGAATCAAGAAGCATAATTTTTGTTTGGCTTTGTCACCCCCATACCACAAAAATGAGACGGACTTTTTATAATCAATAAAATTTACATACCTATTTTGAATATACAAATAGATATACATTCGATATATGTCACTATATTATTGAATAATTTTGAATTAAGAATAAAGTAATACTTAATCATATAATGATATATATAAATATATACCTATTTATATCTTCAAAATGGGTACGTATAGTATTGTTACTAAAATAATAAAATTAACATGGCCAAAGGACTATTTCTCACCCAAGGTATGCTGCAATGTCAAGTGTCCCCCTCTTATCTATGATAACACCAAATGTCCACCCATCAACAGTTAAAATTAACGGAACTGTAACCTCTTGAAATTTTATTTCATTTTACCCCCCTAAACTTTAAAAACTGAAAATTTCCCCCAACCTAAATTTTAAAAAAATGCAATTTCACCCCAGGGTTTCGTCTTGAAATCTTCAACTTCATTGCGTGCGACCTCTCCCTTCCGAAACATCCTCTCCTTCCGATCTCTTTCCTCCCATTTGAACATCCGATCGGCGTCGGAAGAGCGGTGGAAGACAAAGACGAAGCTGTCGTCTTCGTCTAGGAAGACATAGATCGGGCGTTTGATGCCGATTAGGCCTCCAAATAGGAGGAAAGAGACTGTCAGAGGGAGAAGCCGCCAGCAATGGAGCCAGAGATGACGCCGAAGATTTTAAAACGAAAACTTATGGTGAAATTGCCATTTTTTAAAACTTAGGTCGAAAGAAACTTTTAGTTTTTAAAGTTTAGAAGGATAAAAAGAGATTATATTTTAGTGTATTTTTAATATTATAGAGAAAATGACGATTTTTTCCTTACTGCCGTTAATTTTAACTGCTAATGGGTGAGCATTTGGTGTTATCATAGATAAAAGGGGGACACTTGATATTGCAGCATACCTTAGGTGGGAAATAGTCCTTTGGCCAATTAACATTAAGTAAAATATTAATGACATTTTTAATTTTACTTTCAATAGATAGATTGGATATCAATAATTTTACGTTTTGTTATTTTTTTTATTCAATTTTTTTTTTTAAATATAAAATGAAAGAAAACACTAAGATCCGATAATACCTCTCGGCATTGGCATCCTCCAACTCATTTCTCAATTGAGTTTGAAAATACAACTCAATTTTATATGTTCACGATAATGAGGGCATCAGTTTTCAAAGCAACCTGTCTAGATTATGTTTAGGACAAGCCTGCCTGTCTAATCCAACCCACCTAACTATTAGCTTTACAATTCTCTGCTAAAAACTTAATTTATTTTAGAAACTCCAACGGTAATTTGGGTAGTGTTAACTGAGAATATTCGGGGAAAGAGGTTCGAGAAAGAGGTTTTGGGTAGACGATTCGATAAATCGATATCAAAATTAAAATTGACTTAATTGATATGATAATTGTGAGATTAATATTAGAACAGAGTTTGATTTGCTCAATTTTTATACAGTAATTATAAAATTAGTCATTAAACTTAAAATTTGACTTGTTTAATATGATTACAAAACCTTGAAGGAGAGATTCGACTCTAAAAAGGTTTTCATTAAAAAAAACTTTATTTATTTTAGTGTAAGAAATAGTTTGAGTTGTGAAAAAAGAGATTCTGAATACAAAAAAATAAGAGTTTAAATCTATTTCAATAATATTTTAAAATTAAAATTTTAATTTAAGTAATTATAAAATTAATTATTAGATTTAAATTTTTCCTAAATATGAATTTATTTTGAGTAAACAATTTAATTTAAATAAAATTTTATCGTAAAAAAAACTTTATTTTTTATATCTTAAAAAAAAAAAATTGTCAACATAGCATGCTAATAATTTTAGAAACACAACTTATTGGAGACTCCCATTTATATTTGTTTAATAACATAAACAACTACTTATCAAATTTTCCTGTTTCTTAGAAAACGTTAAAAAGAATTGTCTTCTGATTTTCCACTTACAAAAATTCACCTCTTTCTCACGCGCATTTCCACCAATCACAATCTCACAGTCCCCCAACTCCCAATCGAACAGACACGTGACTGACACGTTCTAGCCCTTCACGTCAACCCCCGCTGAAATCTCGATTTCCTCTTTTGATTGCAGCCTCAAATTGAACTTGACCATCTTTTCCCCCATTTATTTAATTATTTCTCTCTTTAAAATTCCTTCAATTTCATTTCATTCTCTCTAACTCAACTCAACGATTTTTCACGATTCGGGCGAAATCTTCTTCCCCTGTTTCGCCTTTTGTTTTGACGTGAATTTTTCACAGTAATATCTTCAAATCCAGCTCTAAATCTTGTTGGGTCTTTAAATTTTGTTTCTTCAATTCGTTTATTTGACCAAAAATTTTTTCAAAACGCAACGAAAATTGCTCATTTTGGTCTGATTATGAAGCCGATTCAATCACCACCGTCTGCGACGGGAGCACCGTCTTCGTCCTCGGGATTTTCGGATAATGGGCGAATTCCGCGGCGGCGGCGGGACCTAACCATACCAATACCTCAACGGGACACGGCTCGCGCGGTGCCGCTTCCTCTTCCGCCTAACTCAGCTCCGTCAACGAGTCAGAACAACAACATAGCGATGAGTTTGAATGAACTCGAACGACTCAACCGAGTCGGGAGTGGATGTGGAGGTACTGTTTACAAAGTCGTTCACCGGCCGACCTCGCGCGTGTTCGCTCTCAAAGTGATCTATGGCTACCACGAAGAGGCCTTTCGCCGTCAGATCTTGCGGGAGATTGAGATCCTTCGCGACGTCGATCACCCCAACGTGGTCAAGTGCCACGACATGTTCGATCACAACGGCGAAATCCAGGTCCTTTTAGAGTTCATGGACCGCGGCTCTCTAGAAGGCTCACGAATTGTAGACGAAC
This sequence comes from Mangifera indica, assembly GCF_011075055.1. NCBI lineage: Eukaryota > Viridiplantae > Streptophyta > Magnoliopsida > Sapindales > Anacardiaceae > Mangifera > Mangifera indica. The sequence continues at coordinate 4,762,206 of NC_058142.1, forward strand.
ACATACTTTCAGATCTCGCTAAACAAGTCCTAAGTGGATTATCGTATTTACATCGACGTCACATTGTTCATCGGGACATAAAACCTTCGAATTTGTTGATAAATTCAAGAAATGTTGTGAAAATTGCCGATTTTGGGGTGAGTAGAATCTTGGAACAAACGATGGATCCGTGTAATTCTTCAGTGGGGACAATAGCCTACATGAGTCCAGAGAGGATCAATACGGATTTGAATCAGGGGAAGTACGATGCATACGCCGGAGATATATGGAGTTTGGGGGTTAGTATATTGGAGTTCTATTTGGGAAGGTTTCCATTTTCAGTGGGGCGGCAAGGGGATTGGGCGAGTTTGATGATGGCAATATGTATGTCTCAACCGCCGGAGGCGCCTCCAACGGCGTCCAGGGACTTTAGGAATTTTATAGCGTGTTGTTTACAGAGGGATCCTCATAGGCGGTGGACGGCCGCGCAGTTGTTGCTGCATCCATTTATATTGAGAGGAGGAGGGCAGAATCAGAATCTTCATCAACTGTTGCCTCCACCTCGCCCACTCTCTTCTTAGTAGTTTTACTTAATTTTCAAGAATGGATGGATGATTTTGGTTTCTTTATCTTAATCTTGTTTGGTATGATGGGATGAGGTGGGATTTGTTTTGTAGGGGAGTTTAGATAATTGGGGTTATGGAATTAATGGAGGAGCTTCAAATATGGATATTGGATGAATGATGATGATGATGAATATCAACTTTCAATCAAATTAATCAGTGAATAAATGAATCAATCTTGTCCCTTCATAAATATCTTACCAGAAAAAGGAATTACTGTTGAACTTGGCCAAGTTTTTGTCAATTTTTCTTTCTGTTTTTGTTATTGGATTTTTCATGTTATTAGATATTGGAGATTAGTATTTGGGGGATTGGGTCTTGGGTACTGAAATCATGCCAATTTTGGTTATATTTTGCTTTGCTCAATTTATTATGTGTTGGGTTAGATTTGCCTTTTTCCTTGTGTAAGATTTTTGTGGATGATTTGATCACCATCGTGTTCATTGTCAAGATTCTAAACTTTAATCTCACTATGCTTTGATAAAAAGAGTTTTTATTGCCATCTTTAAACAATGTATATGTTTCTTTCTAAAGTGGGTAAAGATTTTCTTGGATTTTGTGGATTTGTGTGTATCTAAAGAAGAAAACTTTGGAAGGATGTAACCTCACTGTTTTGTACATTTTGAGCTTCTTCTCTATTAATCCCTTGATTATTGAGGATGTGAAATATCATGTTTTTCATTTTGAAAGCATGTTTTTCATTTTGAGCTTCCATGTAGTTAATGATTTGAGATTGTTTTGGAGGATTGAGTACCTCATTTTGTGTTGAATTGTGGTCACCAAATAGATGAATAGTTTGGAATAGGCATTATTGTTATTATTTTTTGTTAACAATCCTACTTAAGTGGGACCATCTTTTCAAGGTTAAACCAAGTATACCGAATAAGTAAAACTTTAAATTCAATAAATGTTGCTATAATTACTGCATCAAATAATTTAATGTCAGCAGCGGAATAGGCATTCTGCCATTGATTTTTTTTCCTTTTGGTTTGTGTGGTGGGTTTACAACTTACAACTGCTATGATGATTTACATATATTTTGGGGGTATGATAATTTTGAACGGTATAATTGCATAATCACAATTTGTAATGAATTGATGAAGATGAATGCTTATTATTGTCAAACTTTTTACTATTGACAGCAATTTGGAAGGCAGGGCCACATGCCTGGTTAATTTTTGTGGTGATTTTTTAGAGTTGAGTTGAGCCACACAATCATTCTCAGAGGGCCAAAAGACTTACCCAAGGTATAGTGTATTTTAACTCACATCTATCAACTTTCAAAAATTTTAAAAATTTAAAGTTTTATCTATAAGTCAATTTCTACTAAGATTTTAAATTAGGGTTAAGAGTAAAAAATATAATTCATTATATCCCCCCTTTCTAGGATTTCTATTCCCATTTGCAGTCATCTCTCAGAATTTTTAAAAACTTCAATTTCACCCCCTTTTTGAATTTCACTTTCTGACGTCCTCTCTTTGCATCTTTGCCCTTTTTCCTTTTCTTGAGTCAAGCCAATATTGGTTTTGCCTTGCCCGATTTATCCTCCGGTGACAAGAAACTACGATGTGACGAAGAGATGAAGATCTCTTCATCACACCGTGTGACGAAAAGACAAAGAGACCTTTATCACACTCTTTTATGGGTTTGGTCGAGAATCGTGGGAATGGTTTGTGCGTTTGGTTAGGAATCGTCGAAAATGGACAATTGTGGAGAATGTTTTTTGGGTTTTCCTCCATTTAGGGTTTCCTCATTTCATGTTGTCAGAGGATAGCTCAAGCAAGACAGGACCGACGTCAACGCGGCTCAAGCAAAAGAGAAAGTTGAAGACGAACGGAGAGGATATTGGAAAGGACGTTGAAAACTAAAGTTCAAAAGGGGATACAATTAAAGTTTTTAAAAGTTTTGGGGGTGGTTGAAATGAAAAAAAAAATGGAAACCTAGATAAGGGGAAAATGTGTGAGACAGGTAACTTTTAAAAGCTGCCTGGCATTCAATTTTGTTCCTTTCCATTCCAAGGGAGGCCAGCCCTCAAAATTAAAAAATATTCATGAAATAGGTATTTGTGGAGCTACATGCATTGTTGGGTTTTTTTTTAATTCCACATTTTACTACATTGAGAGAGAGTGGTTTTGCTTTTAATATTAAAATATTATTTTGATAATCTATTTTATATTAGTGATATTATTTTGTTTAGTTTATTAAATAATAAAATATTTTAATAATTTTTTATTATTTGATGTGATAAATAATATAAATAGTAATTTGATTATCACTTCTAATTTAGATATCAAAAGATTATTAAAATAATATTGATTTTATTACAATTATTTTCTTACGTATTAACATTTTAAGATAAAAAGAATTTTATTTTCAATTAATATAATAATTAACATAAAAAATATTTTAAAATAATTATATATAAAAATATTTAAATAAAATAATATACTAATATTTATTTATATCTATCTAATTTTATTAAATATAATAATTATTATACATAGTAATCAATCAATAAAATATTATTCAAACTAAATACAAGTTTTGTGCATTAAATTTAAAAAATCATTAAAATAGTCAAAATTAGGGCCTTTATCAAAATTAATTAATGTTTAGTAGTCACAGGTATAATTAAAATCTAAAATTAAATATGAAAATGCCTTTACCCATTCTACATAAACACTAATGTTCTATAAAATCGGACAACTAAACTTTACAAATTTTTAAAAGGTTTATTTTTCACGCTCACTTTGATTTCAATATTGTGATTTTTAAATAAGAAAGAAAATTAGTTATATCCAAAAAATTTTAAAATTTTATTTATTTGATAATTGTATTTTATTTTATGCATTGAATTTATTTAATAAGTTTGAGGAGTATTTCATAATCAAGAGTGATATAAATTATTGAAATGATATTTGATTCGATAGAAAAACGTTAATGGATTATATGGTATTTCATATATAGGGGTTGTTTGATAGTTTACATGCGAGGAAAGGGTTTAGAATTTTACACACGTGAGGGTTCTAAGATATTTTACTACATGGAAAATAAATTGATATTTTTTAACATTCGTATTGAATATGAAAACCAAGAATTTTTCAAATAATTGTGTTTTCTTAGTGATGGTTTACCAGGGTTGAACAAGTACATATGTAGTTGATGGTGATGATTTACGAGGGGTTGAGCATGTTAAATTAAATGTCAATCAAGGTATTCATGAAGATAATATGGTATATATGAATGATTTCGATAAATCGGAAATTATTAAGAATTGGGTATGTGAAAATAAAGATAAGGTTTTGAATTAAGGCATCTTTGATCATGGTAACAAAATAGATGATATTTTTAATAATAAAATTATATGTATAAATAATAATAAAAATTTATATATAAATAATGAAAAATCACTATATGATTGTGTGTTATTTTAACTCTATTTTAAAATCATTAAATCATATAATGATATATCATTATTTATGTTTATCGTTTATACATATAATTCTATTTTCCTTAAGGCTCTTGTATTTGATAAGAAGATCAATGTTAATTATACTACTAAAAATACAAGTAATTTCTGTTGTTTAAATCTAATTAACATTAATATATCGCTAGAGATTGAGAATGCTCCTAGTAGCATATTTCGTTGACTATCACATTTCTTGACCATCCATTAATGTCCAATGCTTAAAGGAATGGAAAGTAATGCTATCTCTCAAGGTCATACCCTTCAGGCGGTTACACTACTGCCCTTGCAACCCATGTACAAACATGTAGTCTTATCATATGTTATTCATGTAATATATAAAATTACTCAAATACCCTTAAAATATACCCACGAGTGTACCGAAGGCGCTGGTGTTGTGCTCCCCTCACACCCTGGCCTCAGATCCCATGACATCGTCGTAAATGATTGAAGCCTGTCCCTCGAAATATGTCTACAGAATCCTCGGGCTTATTTAGCCAATTGACTCTGTTCTGAGTAAAAGTAAAGCTTTTATAAATATATATGCTTGATAGATATATCAAATCTAAAATTTGACGGTTTCAGTGCCTTTTCATTAGAAATTACGAATGGACAAAACTACCCTTTGTCCTATAATAAGAAGTCTGTGGATAACACTGACTGACACACGCATATGATACATGGGCCCCGGCAATCCATGTAAGGATCTTCCTTTTCGTTCAATTATTAATTTTTACTTTCAAGCCAAAAAAAAAAAGGAAATGTAAATGCAACCTTCTCTTTTTAATAGATGGACTTATAAAGAGAGAGACAGTGATAGATTTGGCGGCTAAGAAGAAAAATGAAATTTATTTTATTTCTTTTTGTAGAAACACAAGGGGCGATGTCAAATTAAAAATATTTTTTAATAATTATTAAATTAATTATTAAATTTAAAATTTATTTTATTTAATATAATTAATTCGATTTTAATATAAAACACTAACTTAGGTGAAATTTTTTATTATCAAAAAAATTAAGTTAAAATTTTAAATTAAAAAATATTAATACATATCAAATGTTTAAAGTTTACATTTGAAAGTGTTCTTTATATCTCACTTTCTCATTAGTAGTTAGAATTCGAATTCTCAAGTTAATATAAAGGTTAATTTGTGTTTAAACCCATTTGAATCGTGAATTATTAAAGTGTTCTTTATAATTTTATTATAATTATAATTATAATTATTTATTTTTAAAACAAAAAAAGCCTTTTATATTCAATTAAAATGGTTAGAAACTTTAAACCTTCGTTGTAACTATTTTATTTTGTTTAAATAATTATTAAGATAAAAATGTCCTCACTCCAAATTAAAATTGCTTTTCCATCGCCACCCACATTGTCATTGTCACCCGTCAATTTCATTTCACTGCAAGTGCCAGAAGTCATCAATTTGAAAACCCTGCAAATTTTGGATCTAGAAGAAGAGAAAAGAAGAGAAGATCTTATCCATCACCGACATATATGTACTCAACTCTTTTGGTTCAACTTGCACCTTTTGATTTAATGTAACTTTTCTCATACCAATCTTCTCCACTCCCGCACCTTTAATTTGTTGTTTTCTTCATGTCTTTACATTTTTTATTTAATTTAAAATAACAGAAAATTTGAGCAAAATATTATTTTATTACTCGCTACCATCATATTAAATATTTATACATGTCAATATAATTATACATCAAAGTTTAAAAAATAAGATCAAATTGATTATATTAATCAACCAGACTATCCCTCACTAAGTAAAGAAAAACGATTTATAGTTTAGCAATTGGACTACGGTCTAATTATTAGAATCACCATCGTTAGTGGTTTGATTCTAACTATATGTAGTAGTTGATATCAACAATATTTTTTATAAAGAAAATATAATTTTTTTTCATTATTAAGATATGAATCTAACTTCTCTTCTATCAATTTAGAGAATGTGTGCGACCAAATTAAATTTATTTAAATGTTAAAAGACTATTTAATGACTCATTATAAAAAATGTTTGTAAATATTAATTTTAATATTTTTTTTACTATTTATCGGTTTAATCACTTATTGGATCAAACCACCCCCTATCGGGTTGAAGTCCTATCCAACATGTCCAACATCATCATACATAATTATAATTTTATTAATTTAGGAAGTGGAAATTATGTTGGATTTAGGAAATTGAAGTTATGTTAGGAAGGAAATCATGGATGGTAGGAGATACCATCTCCTTGTGTGCCACGTGTCTTGTTTTTTGCTCCACTAATTAGTGGGTTTTGGGCCTCTTTCAATTGGGGTAAACTTCTCGACTTTAGGCTTTATTTGTTAGGTCATTATTATGGGTCCTTGTTTAGATTTTTTTCTTACCCGTTTATCTTGGAATCCGTTCTAGGCTCCATTTATTTGGGCCTGTCCCCCAACACCAAACAAATTTTAAAAAACATCTTTTTTAGTCTTCCCACCAATTATTGGGTGTTGAAAAGCAATTTTAATTAGTGTTTAATTATAATAAAATTAGGATTATTTTAATGATATTATTATAATATCTTATTAATTGACAAACCCAAAAAAAAAAAAAAATCAATAATAGAAGATAAAATATCAAAATAATATTTGATAATCTTAGGCCAAATGCCTCCCAAATTTGAACAAATAAAATTATATATTAATTTTAATATATATGATTATAAATATGCAGCGACCAGTGTGGTCAACGATATTGACCATCGTTGACTTAAAATGTCATACATGGATCATAATTTAACCATTGTTTTGAGTGGCCGGCTATTACTTAGTATTCTTAGCATTACAATTGACCAACAGTGATTTGTACCCTTGGACCATTGTTGCAACACGAAAGTATACGAAGCAAGCAAAATCCAATCCACCATTTAGGGTGTAGTGGGTAAAGGTCTAGATCTCTTACAATGACAGAACTTTCTTTGCATATTGCGGTTGGTAAAAAGCCATCCCCAGTTCATCAATTTCATCCAGTAAAATTATAGATACAAATAAATTATATAAATATAATTTAATTGGTTTTTTTAATTATTTTTAAAATATTTAATCAAATGTTATTACACTAAATTATATAAATAAATTTATATAATTTATTTTTACACGTATTACGTTCATGGTTCAATCCACGTTAACGATTCAATCGCCATCACCAAACTTTGACCCCACTCACCACCTAACCCACCAGCCCAACTCCTCGTTTCTCACCGAGACCCTCACCAAGAGCTTTGCTTTCCTTACTTTTATCACCATTTTTAATCCCGATTCTATCCCTCAGACTTTTCAAAAGCCCTCGTTTCTCCCCCCACCAACCACCTTCCCCAATTTATCCACCTCCCATATCAACGTCACTATAAACATCTTGCCTTCGGTTCTCTGCTCTGAGGCTTGCATCGAACACCTTTGCCATTTCTCTGCAACTCTAATTCAATACCTTCCATCAATGGAAGTTCAAGCTAAGCAGAAAGAAAAAGTGATCATTTATCGCTCAAAACTCCCCGATATCTACATCCCAAATCATCTCCCTCTTCATTCGTACTGCTTCGAGAACATTTCTCAAGTTTCTTCACGTCCTTGTTTGATCAATGGCTCCACCGGAGACGTCTACACCTACTCCGAAGTCGAACTCACCGCCCGCAAAATTGCCTCCGGTTTAAACAAGCTCGGCATTCAACAGTACGACGTTATAATGTTGCTCCTCCCCAACTTCCCTGAATTCATTCTATCATTCCTTGGAGCTTCACATCGCGGCTCAATCGTCACTGCGGCCAACCCCTTCTTCACGCCTGCAGAGATTTCAAAGCAAGCCGAAGCCTCAAACGCGAAGCTCATAATAACACAAGCGTGTTACGTCGACAAAGTTAGGGCCTTATCCGAAAAAAGAGGCGTCAAGATCATGTGCATTGACGCAGCCCCCGACGGCTGTTTACACTTCTCTGAACTAACGGAAGCCGATGAGAAGGATTTGCCGGACGTTAATATTAACCCAAACGACGTCGTCGCGTTACCATATTCCTCCGGCACCACGGGGCTGCCGAAAGGAGTGATGTTAACACACAAAGGACAGGTGACAAGCGTGGCACAACAAGTTGACGGAAAGAATCCGAATTTGTATTTCCATAGCGAAGATGTGATCTTGTGTGTGTTGCCTTTGTTCCATATTTACGCGTTGAATTCGATTTTTCTTTGCGGGCTCAGAGCCGGGGCGACCATTTTGCTCATGCAGAAGTTTGAGATAAATTCATTGTTGCAACTGATACAAAGGTACAAGATAACGGTGGCGCCGCTCGTGCCGCCGATTGTTCTGGCCATCTCGAAGTCACCGGACGTCGACAAGTATGACTTGTCGTCGATCAGAATCATAAAGTCAGGGGCGGCGCCTCTGGGGAAGGAACTTGAAGATTCTGTTAGGGCCAAATTTCCTAACGCTATTCTTGGCCAGGTATGGCTTTGGAATATTGATATTCATGTGATTAATTGATCAACCAAATTAATTATGATTACAATATCAGTTTAACAATCTTTTGAACAAAAATTACTTAGACGAAACGTAAAGGACAAAAGTGTAAAATTCACATACTTTAAGCTAATTGCATAATTAGGAGTCATGTCTCCAACTAATATTTTAGTTGTTTTATGATTATGACATGTGGCCTGCCCCGTTTGATTTATTAGATTTTATAAGGGCTATTTTTCGTCCAAATTTAAGTGTGATTCTAAAATTATATGTACGGATTCAAAAAATTTGAAATCTTATTTATAATATAATTGTTATTAAATCTTTTTGGTTAAAAATAAATAAAATTGTTATTTTATTAATAATATTAAAAAAATATAAACTCATTATATATTTTTTTAAAATTTTAAAAACTAATAATTTACCTTTACTTAAAGTTTTTTAATTTTGAAAAATCAAATTTTGCTCTCAAATTTTTTCTTCGGTTTTCTGACCACTATCTTTGACACCGATGATCTTTCCTCTCTAACTTAAACTATTGATCGATATATGTAAATAAATCTAGAATAGATCTCTTTGTCGATAAAGAAGCTTTATCATCATCCTTTCAGATAACCAGAGAAAGTGGCTAGAGGGGAAGAAAAAAATTCTAAGATTTTGGGAAAGAAAAATGTAACTTTTTAAAGCTAACAAACTTTAAAAAAGGTGAAATATTAGTTTTTAAAACTTAAGAGAAAAAAATGTAATAAATTTTATATTTTTTAATATTATTAGTGAAATAATGATTTTACCCTTATTTTTAACAGAAAATTTTAACTCCAGTTGGTCAGGTGATATTTTGAGTTTTTTAAATTTTATTAATATTACTTTTGAGAGTACATCTAAACTCAGGTAAGAAATAAGCCTTTTGGCCACTTTATAAAGTAAGATAATAAAACTTTATGTAATTGTGGTATACCATATGATATGAATTTTTAAATTAATTTAGTAAATATTATTTATATAAGTAAGTGCTTAATCAAAGTGGGATCCATTAGTATTTTCCTTCTTTATAGCCCATAAAAAATGATTAAATATTAGTACTTCTATCAGAATTTTCGGCTGTGTTATGATTATTGATGATCATAAACATAATTATTTAGAAGGTTTAAAAATTAAATGAAAACTAATGATTAAAATAACCAAATTGTTTTGCAGGGATATGGAATGACAGAGGCAGGACCAGTTTTAGCAATGGGTTTGGCATTTGCAAGGCAACCATTTCCAATAAAGCCAGGAGCCTGTGGAACTGTTGTTAGAAATGCAGAGATGAAGATCATCGACCCCGAGACCGGCGCTTCTCTTCCGAGAAACCAGCCCGGGGAAATCTGTATCCGCGGTGATCAAATCATGAAAGGCACGGCTAATAATTATACAATAATAAAATTATATATATATATATTTTTGGAATAAAAAATTAAATATATAAATGATATTGGAATAGGATATTTGAATGACCCGGAGGCCACAAAGAGAACAATAGACAAGGAAGGGTGGCTGCATACCGGAGACATCGGGTACATTGACAATGACGATGAATTGTTCATTGTTGATCGATTGAAGGAGCTCATCAAATACAAAGGATTTCAAGTTGCTCCTGCTGAACTTGAAGCAATGCTTCTCACCCATCCCAGAATCAGTGATGCTGCTGTTGTGCCGTAAGTAACTGGACTTAAAATCTCAGCAACGTTACCGGAGAGAACGACCAACAACAGCAATGACTAAATTGTTTTTTGTAATTTACAGGATGAAAGATGATCGAGCTGGAGAGGTGCCTGTAGCATTTGTTGTAAAAGCAATTGATTCTGAATTAAGTGAGGATGAAGTCAAGCAATTTATTGCCAAACAGGTACATTTTTTTTTTTTGTTTAAGGAGTTTTAATAGTGTTAAGTAGAAAATTTAAAAGTGTTTTTTGTTTTTGTTTGTGATGATCGTTCCTGCAGGTTGTGTTTTATAAGAGAATAAATCGAGTATTTTTTGTTGAAGCAATTCCGAAGGCAGCATCAGGGAAGATTTTAAGAAAGGATTTAAGAGCCAAACTAGCAGCTGCTTTACCAAATTGAAAGTTGGTTTTGGAAATCTTGGTGATCTGATGTATGTGAACCTTATCATCTATACATACTTATTTTAGGAATATAAATAAATAAATAAATATATATATATATATATATATATATATATATATATATATATATTATATGTTAAATACTATTAATGTATAATCACTTAATTACATAATAACACATATAAATATATATCTATTTGTATATTCAAAATGGATAAACGTAGATTTATTGGTAAATCTGTATTAATTTTTTAAAATAAAACTATACATATATATTTTGAATACATAAATTAATACACATTTAATATGTATTATCAAGTAATTGAATGATGTTGAATTAAAAAGAAAGTAACACTCAATTATGTGATAACAAATCATGTGTGCAATCGTTTGTATACTAAAAATATGTATATATAATATTACTTTTTTTTTTTAATTTGTCATCCTATTTCAACTCAATATGTACATACATATGACCCATTATTATGCGTATAACAAAACTATGTATACAAATAATTACATATAATTATGTGATTGAGCATTAATTTATCTCTAATTTAAAATTATTTAATCATATAGTGATATATCATTGTTTGTACATTAAATTATATATATTATTTATACATATAACACTGTATTAGAATAATATAGTTATACATTAATAAAGTCTTTTATTGTTTAATAAAAACTAAGTGAATATGTAATCTAAAAAGAATTTATTTATGAATTAGATGTGATCATTCGAATATTGATGGATATAATTTATATTATAGTTTTTAATTTGGGACATAAATACATGCTAATAAAAATTATTAGGGTTTTGATGGGTGAGCCTAATAACTAATTAAATAATATATATAAAATAAAGTATTACTTCTCCTGTGAATATGATGTATTTTGATTACCATATTATTCACTCTATTCTTATTAGTCCCGTCACTAAGGTTTGACACAAAAATTTTGAGTATAATTGGCATAGTTGGCAATATTTTTTGGTCTCTCTTGGCCTCAGCAAGAGTAAAATTCAAAATTTAATAAGGGGCATATTACAATTTCCTTTTTGATAAAAAATAAAAAATCCAAATAATTGATTAATTTATTGTAATGGCTTTTATTTAATCATATTATCTATTTTTCTTTTTATTTATTTTTAATATAAACAACGTAAACAATAATTTTCTTTGGTCATTTATTGATGAGATTTTTTGTGGTCAATTATTATGCAGTTAAGAGTCATGTCTAATGTTGCCTTTTGAAGATAACCCCCTAGATGTGTGGGGTGGATTGAGTCTTGCAATGTCAAGCCAAAAATAATGAAACCTGACATATCATTAGACTTTTCATACCGAATACAAAAAACAGTTGAGTCTTGGAGAGTCACACACGCTAGCCCTCCAAACTTCAAAGTTTTAACTTGGCTTAGGACACCATGAGTCATGTCTGGATGAAACTTTCTGTAGGCAAATCGGTAAAAAAATATAATTTTTTTTTACTTTTGTAAATAGTACCCTATCTTTACAAACAATCATATGAAATTTCAACACAACCTATAAATTTTTAGATATCGCAAATCTGGATTATGATTATCATATAGTGACGTAACAACCAAAGATTAACAAAGGAGCCACTTTAAAAACTAAAAAGTCATAAAATTAAGAAATATTGTCCACTTATTAGAAGTAACTAAGATCATGTATTATCATTGCCTCGGTAATAATTCAATAATCTCAAACTTGGATCATTATTGCTATATAAAATGAACAATGAGAGACTAAGGAAAAAATTACTCTGAGGAGTTAAGCTTTCGTAAATTTTTCAATTATATAAATAAATTAAGAAGATTTGTTTATGTAATCTGATTTTTTTTTAATTAAATGGGAAAGTTAGTGAAATATTAGATTACAGTAAATTAGGCTTGAAAGTGGTGACAATATTGTGATTATTCCCAAAGAATATCCGTGCATACGGTAGATGCAACATACAAGATTAGAGAGTGCGCTTCACTTCATCCTCACCAAACGCGTCGCTGTTTTACTGTACCCAGTAAATTTTTCTCTACAAGATGGCATCAAAATCCGACAAATTCCTAGATCAGATCACGAACGGACGTAGCAGATAATTTCACACACCCCAGAGGATTGGTTGAACCAAAACTAGTGAAAGCGAACTCATCACGCACATAGGCTTTACCCACTTTGCTCTTGTTTTAATGGCGGATATTACGACAACTCTCCAACCAATCTCTTATTTCACGTCTCCATACCTTTTCAAGCTTACCCTTTTCTTTAGACGCTCTCTCATGGCTTCCTTCACCACCCTTTCTTCTCTTTAGTACTCGTTTTCTCTTGCCTTGCTTTCTTCTTGTTGGTCCTGTCTTTTGAGCTGCTGATTTGTGTTCCCAATGACTGCTACCATGGCTTCAGCTTCTTTGCATTTGGCTGCTCACTTGAGTTCTGGTAACAAGTTTAAAGCTTTGGAGCATCCCAAGTTTAAAGTTTCTTGCTTTACCCGTTTTGGTGATAGACCTGTTTGCAGTGCTCTCGGCAGAAGGTATACCTTTTTATATTGTAGTTATGTTCATTTCAAGCTCTTATTGGGAAAGTTTAGTTCTTGTTTTAGCTTTGAAAATGTTATTGTTTATGATTGATGAACATCGTTTTTTCTACTATTTTTGTGGATATGGCGTTGAAACATAATGATGTTTGGTTAAATTTGTGGGAGTTTTATGGTAGATGTTGACCCAGTTACTCTATTTGTACAGATCTCTAAACATATAGAATTCATGGTGAAAATTTATCTAGATTTTACCACATATATGGAAGGATTTTCTTGTTTGTTTAATCTCAATCTTTGAAAGTTATTTACTATGTGGTTAAGAATTTACCTGTTTGAGATATGCTTAATTGTTTTAAGTTGACTATTTTATCCAATATTTATTTCGCACTTGCAAATTACCGTAATTTGTTGTGTTTGACAGTAATGTTTTTGCTTATTTGCTTGTTTCAGAGTTAAATATATTTTAAATGGTATTTTGACCTTTCATTGTTGGATTCAACTTGTCTGTGAGTTTAGGACTTATGTTTTTGCATTGTTACCATAAGTTTAAATTTTCTCGTTGTGTACCATTTTTAGATTGACATCTTCAGTTGCTACGATAATTCCGCAAGCCTCAGCTACAGCTCTTGAGGTATGATTGCTTTTGTAAATTGCTTACTGGTTTTGCATGGTATGTACTAACTTTACCTGTTTCCTGTGGTTGTTGCATGTCATTATTGAATTTGAACAGGGTGGAAGTAACAACGAGACTGACACAGTTCCGACTCCTAAAGTGATAGTGGATCTAGATTCTGATCCAGATGCAACAGTGGTGGAGATAACCTTTGGTGACCGCCTTGGGGCTCTTCTTGATACTGTATGGGGCAATTTACTTACCTGTTTAGATATTTGTTAATAGTGTCATTTTGCTTCTCTGTATCTATATTGAATCTTAATTCTTGCAGTAAAGAGTCTTCTAAGTTTTGTGTATATATATCTATTGGGATATTATGATTTATACAAAATTTTGACACTTGGTTGGGGTGCAGATGAATGCACTTAAAAACCTTGGGCTGAATGTTGTTAAGGCAAATGTCTATCTAGACTCCTCTGGAAAACACAACAAATTTGCCATCACTAATGCGTAAGTTATGTTATATATGTGATTCTTTTCTTGAGTCTTGGCATAAATAAGTGACCTTTGATTGCAGTTTAATATGCATTTGATTTTGAACATGTGTTGTACTTGTGACAAAGTTAAATAGATTCAAGAACTACACATACCCTGAATTGAATGAGCAAGTCGAATCAATTCTTTCAATAACTTGCCTACCACTGTTATGATTAATTTGGGCATGAACCTTTTATGCAGTTCTACTGGTAGGAAAGTTGACGATCCAGAGATGCTTGAGGCAATCCGTTTGACAGTTATAAACAATCTACTTCAGTATCACCCGGTAACCTACTTTTTGTGCTTGAGATATCACCTGGTGAAAGTCCTTCTGTAGGACTTGCCTAACGGAAAAGCTTATTGAGTGTGAATTGTTGGTGCCAGGAATCAAGTTCCCAGTTAGCAATGGGTGTAGCCTTTGGCGTTGATCCACCCAAACAGCAGGTCTTTGATTTCTGATCCTATTTTAGCTTTTCAATCTCCCTAGTTGAACATTTTCTTGTTAAACTAAGGGGTTGTATTTCGATGATTTTAGGTTCATAGTGTTGTATGAATGTGGACACAGGTAGTAAATTATGGAGAGGAGCATTATGTCTCAGCAACCTTGGCTCACATTTTGCTTTGTTGGAATTTATTTTCAGGTTGATGTGGACATAGCAACCCGTGTAAATGTCTCTGATGATGGTCCTGATAGAAGGTAATGCATGATTTAGTCTTATGACAATTTGATCTTGCATGCCAATAGTTGTTGAGACTATAGCCTGACTTGGCATATCTGCAGTTATTAATTTACCATTATCTTGTGCATTGAATGGATGTAGAAAATATGTGGCTCTTACCCTCGTTAATTTTTCTTTTTGCTTCATCAAAGCTTGCTTTATGTGGAGACAGTGGATCGCCCAGGATTATTGGTTGACCTTGTAAAGATTATCACTGATATCAACGTTGCTGTTGAATCAGGAGAGTTTGACACAGAGGTAATTTTTTACTGAAACTTATATATTTTATCTAATTTTACCTAGACGGAAATAATTCGTTCTTTTTTATGTTTACGCACCAGGGGTTGTTGGCCAAGGCAAAGTTTCATGTCAACTACAAGGGCCAAGCTCTCATCAAGCCTCTCCAACAGGTAAAGTTGGCTGTGACAATGATCCTTGTCATGAAGGCTAATGACATGGATGATTAACAAGTCCTGCATTTTACTGATTAAGATTTGGTTTTGTAAAATCTGCAGGTTCTTGCTAATAGTTTAAGGTATTTTTTGAGGCGGCCAACAACAGAGGAGGCAAGTTTTTAAGGTGGTGTTGATGATTGAATTTACAATTATACTGTCAAATGATACTGTACTCCCAATAAACATTCACCGGAATTATAGAATGTTGTCACCATAGTCGCCTTGTATAACCAAAACACCTTATGGACAGTAAGTTAGTGATCTTTTGTTGCATACTGTAGCCAAAAGGTCATGACTGAAACAGAAATTTATATGGCAAATTCTTCAATCATGGCACGCCACACCACATCACTAATCATGGCAGAGTTTGATGCCGAAACACACTTTCTGATCGTCCGAATCCTCTTCTCCGATGAACTTGTCAATCTTATTATATTTTTTGGCGTGACACAATATGAATAATGTTTATGCTGGTAGACTTGTGAATGAGTGTATGTATCTTTTATATACAATCATTTATCAAGTTAAAATTTATATTTTCTTTTATATTTAATCATTTTTCCCATCTATAAACATTCTTTAATTATAAAATGATTAAATTAACCCTGAGTCTTGCTCGTGGGTGTTTGTGTTACATTAGTTTAAGTTTAATTTATTCGAATCAAATATAAATTTAAGCCAAATCAACTCAATTTAAATTTACCTATGATCATTAGTACACATAAACTAATAATTAAGAAAATATATTTTTGACTGTGCAAGAAGTTCTAAAATCCATATCGTTGCAAAAAATTAATCAAAGATTTTAATATATAATTATAGTTATTAGCATCATAAAATACATATATTGAAAAATGAAATGGTGCAAAATGTCGATCAAAATTTCTAATGTATATCCATAATTATTATAAGATATATTCATTGAAAAATGAAAAGCCAGTAAATGGGACGAAGTTGTTCTGAAAACACAACTAAAATTCCAAAACGGGGCTGTCACTACTTTTCCAGTACCCAATTGGATGATGTTGAAGGCTTACAACAAACGCATTAATACGGTCAGTCAAGTCAAAAGGCAAAGAGTTTTCATAGAAACTAAACTACTTCTAGGGTAACTTACTTCTCGAATACTCAACTTATATATATATATTAAAAATAAAATAAATTCCCTGCAAGTGTTCCTCATAGAGTTTATTTCGGTTTTGTAGAGTTCATAGTGTTTTTAACATCATGGCACAAGAATTGGTGTGTGACCCTGATCTTGCTGTTGATGATCTTTACTTCTCAGCACTTTTTGATGAAGAAAATGGTGATCAACAAGCTATTCTCCCGGTTTCTGACTCCAAATATGCTGAAGAATTGCAGTTCCAGGAGGCTCTCATGGCTTCCACAGTCAGTTTACAGATCACCAACAGGAGTGACATCATTATTCCTTCATCCGCTTTAAGGGTTGTTCAAGTAAGTGAAGACCACCACAACGTTCAGTTTTTGGACCACCATGAGGAGTCAATGGTGGAACTGGAATCTGGTGAGTCTTCTCAAAGTTTCTGTGAGATTTGTGCTGAAAGAAAAGAAGATGATGAAATGTTTAAAACTGAGAGATGCTTTCACTCTTATTGTTTTGATTGTATAAGCAAACATGTGGCTACAAAACTCCAGGATAATGTTATCACTGTGACTTGTCCTGGTTTGAACTGCAAATCCATCCTGGAATTTGAAGTTTGCAGGCCTTCGCTTCCAAAGGGCGTGGTTGAACTTTGGGAGCAGGCCATTTGTGAAGAAATGTTTGATGTTTCACAGAGGTTTTACTGTCCTTTCAAGGATTGCTCAGCCATGTTGTTGATTGAAAATGATGGAGCAGTTATAACAAGCTCTGAGTGCCCTTTTTGCCACAGATTGTTCTGTGCTCAGTGTTATGTTCCATGGCACTGTGGGATTGAATGTGAGGAGTTTCAGAGGCTGAGTGTGGATGAAAGAGGGGGGGAGGATCTCATGGTGAGAGAGCTTGCCAAAGAGAAGAAATGGAGTAGATGCCCCATGTGCAAATACTATGTTGAAAGAACTGATGGTTGCCCACATATGACTTGCAGGTTAGTTTGTCTTATTGACTGCTTATTAATTAAGAGTTAATTAAGGCTGATTAAAGTAGTTTTGTAAAGTATTTTTCTTGTTTTTTTAACCATTGTTTAATGTTAGTGTTTTGAGTTGACATTTGCTGTGAGAAATGGTATTTTTGTGAGGGCTTCATATGAGGGGGTTTTGAATTGATGAGATGAGTTCAGCATTCTCATATGGAGGGTTTTTAAGTATTAGTTCTTATAATTAGGCCTAATAAATAGTCACCTGGGCATGATATAGGCTCTTCCAGACTTTTGAAGGCCTCATTTGAAGGGGATTTGGATTGATGAGTTGCCGATTCTTGTATGAAGAGTTTTGATTAATTGGGTTTATAATCCACCTAAAAATAGCAATAAAACTATGTGTGCATAGTTTTAAGTATACAATCGGGTCATAAATGATGTATCTTTACGTGATTTAATAATTTTGAATTTAGAATAAAATAACATTAATCATATGATGGCATATTATTTGTATACTTAAAATTGTATACACATAACATTGCAGAGTAATCTTTTGGATTCAACATCAATTCTTGATTGGCTTTTGAGGGCCTGGTAACAAGGGATTAGGATTGATAACCTCTATACTCTCATTTGGAGAAATTTTTTAGGCTTTATAATTCAACCTAATAGATTAGTCTTTTGGATTCAATATGGGTTCATCTTTCACTGTTATACACTTTAAATTGAATTAAGTTTACACTGGATTACTTGTGGATTTAACAAAGCTGTAAAAGGGATTTTCAATAGATTTTGGTGTTTGCTCATTAATTGAGAGCTGAATTTGTATTAAGGGTGTTGTTGCGGTTGCAGGTGCAAGTTTGAGTTTTGCTATGGATGCGGGGCACAGTGGAATATAAGTCATGGTGGTTGCCAAAGGCAGTAGCAGACCAGACCAGACTCTGCATTATCTCAGTTAAGCTTTTAGTAATTAGTTATTATGAAAGTGTTTTCTGAAGTCTAAGCACTGGCCTTTAGCCTATTATAGTATATTAGTATATGTAGGGCTTTTGGCTCTCAATGTACATCTTTAAACAGAGTATTTGTGACTATAATCCAATGATGTCAAGTTTGTGAGAAGGTTCAATTTGGCCTCAAGTTTTTATATGTTTATCTTATGTTTGTTCTTTCTTTTTATGCTTTTTTTTATGTGACTATCAGAGTGAAGAAAAAGGGATTAAATGTTTATCTTTTATCCTTGTGATCCCAATCATCTGTCTCTATTATTTATCAAATGTAATAACATTTAATTGGATTATTTTAAAGAGAAAAAATAAACAATCGTATCATTTAATTATAAGTTATCACCTTAGTTTGTACTATTTATTTGTGTAAAAGTTTTATTCTCTTATCTTATCTCATACTTATTTTAGGATGTCATACATTCTATTTAATAATGATAGTTTTAATAATAAATATGTTTTAATAATTGTGGCATGAGTTTATTTTTATATTTATGTCGGTTTTTGTAATTGGTTTACCCAAGTAGACACATAGCGATGACAAAAGTGGGGATTGACCTAACAAAATAGATGGGTTATCCGTCGGATCTATAGGTAATTTCTCTAAAAATAAGTATAAGTTTTAAATTTTTTGATCTGTATTCATTTTGGACTAATATATGTGGGTAATGAGCTTTTATGGGTGGGTCGGGTATGTTTGGGTCCATCGTTATTTATTTTCCATTAATCTTCTTCCTCTTTAACATTAAACTCACAATATATTTAACATAAATTTTACATATTTTTTTCTTTTTTTAACATGAAATGAATTCAAATCAATTTGAAAATTGAAGAACTTGTTATGTTGAAAACAAATTTAAAGAATATGAACAATAAATACTTTGTTATAAATTTTCCTTACGTATTCAATGTTAAAATTTTTTAAATTTATATAATACATTCTTATAATTTGAGGTAAATGTTTGTTCTCCCATAAAATATTTAAGAGAAAAATATTGAAAATTAAGAAATGAATGCATTAAAATAATAAAAATAAAAGAGAACAAAATGAAAAATTAATATTAGTGGACAACCTATAGGTTAACTCATACCCGACGAGTATGAGTTTTATGTATCATTACCTGTATAACTCAATCTGTTTTTAATCCACATCCGTATTGATATAATCTACACCCGTTTTAATCCACTTATATGTCATGTCTATTTCTAACTTTGACACCATTTGTAGGGGTTGGGGATAGAAACCAAGTGCATAATTTTCTGAAGAATAATATCTGAAATTACAAAAAATTTAGTAAGTTTAAGTTTGTGTTATCAAACTTTTGATTACCATTTCTTTAAAATCATATTTAAAAATGGAAATGAATTTGAGACATTGGACAATGATAATGTTGAATCATCTCTTTTTGTGTTTTACAATTTTTAATTATGTATTTAATTCTCTCTTTAAATAAATATTATATATATATTTTTGGATAAAATAATGAGTTATATAAATAAACAATGTGTACAAATTTGAATAATATCTAATCGTATAGTAATACTTTCTTATTTGTACTTACTATATCTGTTCAAATTTATACTCATTATTCGTCCATGTAATACTAATTATATTAGATATAACTATCAAATATAATAATTATGAATCTGATCACTGTATCTTAAAATTTGTCTATTTGGAAAAATTAGACGGTTCCCTGATTATAAACAAAATTCCTCATTAATATTTTTTTAATTATTTTTTAAACCCTAATTTCCCTCAACTTTCTTGATTAAATATTTTCATTGTTTTGTGATATTTTAAAATTATATTTATAAATGCAATTAATTTTTTTAATAATTTATTTAAATTTGAAATAATCCACACCATTTTATTGGAATTGGACCACGAATGCAGCACAACCCCCTCCTTCATCATTTTGTGGCGGCAAATAACTGCCCAACAAACCAACCAAAAACAAAGAACTACAACCCAAATGACAGTCATCGTGAACATCGCGCGCCTCTCTTCCCCTTTCCCTTCACTTTCTCCTAAGAAATCCCTAACGTCACCTCCACTCTCCGTCTCTTTCTGTTGCAAAATCCACAATAATAATGCCACGAGCACTAGCGGTAACAGTGACCATGAATCGAAGCCAGAAAGGAGAAATAGATTATCAGAACAATCGTCGTGGGAGACGAAGGACGCAGAGGGGAATGACTATCTGTATAGGCTTGGAAAAGAGGCTGATAACATGAACATTGCCGTCGGCGCTAGGGCTGGAGTCATTGATCCTCTTTTCGCCGGCAACTTTCTCGGAAAAGACTGTAAGTTATTGCTCCTCTTGGAAAATTGTGGAGCTTTCAGTTATATGAAATTATTGCTGGTGTTCAAATTGTATTGTTGCATTTGAAGAGCTATGAATAATTTGGAATGCTTTTAATGATTTTACTTCGTTATAATGTAGTTTGTGTTGTTTGCACAGAGGAAAATGTGACTAAGTGACAGAAATTAGAATTTTACGTAGTTTGTTTAAGTTGTTTGGATGGAAATAATTGTGAGAAAAGTGAGAGGATATCTGGAGTTTACTTTGTTGCAATGTTTGAGTTGATTGGATGGAAAGAAAATGCTAATAACTGAGGGAAATTTTGGATCTATTAGGTTTTAATTTACTTTGAGTTGTTACGATGGAAAGAACATCTGAGAAAGTCAGAGAAATTTGACATATAATTTAGTTTTAATCTAGTTTGAGTTGTTAAAGCAGAGAGGAAATTTGAGAAAGTGTGAGAAAATTGGAGGTTAACTTATTTCAAATCAAGTTTGAGTTGTTTGGGGAGAGAAGAAAAGGTGACCAAATGAGAGAGAACTTGAATTTCACTTGGTTTTAATCTAGTTTGAGTTAATTGAACTGAGAGAATGTGACAACAGGAGAGAGAATTAGAATAATTTGGTTTGAGCTGTTTTGACAAAGTGAAAGAGAGAGGACATGAGAGATAATCAGAGAGTTTGCAGACTTGGGTGAAATAGCAAAAATTGCGTGAAATTTGGATTGAACTGAACCGTGAATTACACAGGCATTTATAATGCTTAAGGGTTTGGAGAGAAGCTTTCCTATTGGGATTTGTTAATATTTTAAATTTCTTTCTTTCATTAATTGCAGCGGACATTGTGTTTGATTATCGACAAAAGGTGACGAGGTCGTTTGAGTATCTTCAAGGGGATTATTACATAGCTCCAATGTTCATGGTAAGCCCTTTCTAATGTCTTTGGTGTAGTTGTTAAATGTTATTTATATACATTTACTGATTCATTGTTGAAAAAAAATGAGCCACAAATGCCATGCTACTCTAGAATTTAACTATTCTGTCTGTCTGATTTTCAGAGTTGATCATGTTTTTCCTATGGCTGGTTACTAGTACAGTGTGCTTTAGAGTATTTTAGTTAACAGGGCTTTTGGAAAAGCCTTTTATATATATTTCAACGGGTGTTATGAGATAAATATAAAAGCGCAACATTTAAAAATGTTTTAGACAGTGTTGAGTACACTCTAAAACTAATTATGAGTTTTTTCTAGTTGTGCTTTTACAGAAACTGCATCTGTAAAGGCACTTAAAACTGCTTTATAGGAGAACACTTAAAATTGAAAATATGATTTTGAGAGAAACACACATCAAGTGATTCTCTCAAAAGAAGCTATAGCGTTTTTGTCTACCTGAACTGTTTGCCAATGTTTTTTATGATGTTAAAAACAGTTCCAGGAAACACTATAATCTTTCTCTTCCCTGTTCCCATGATAGTGTATATGCTGTAGTCCAGTGAAGTTGCAAATTTACCAAGTAGAATTCCAACTTCAGTGGACTTTCTTGAATTATATGTTCTATGTTGATCTACCAAACACTGACCTTTAGGTGTCCAACTCTGTTAGCTTTCATGTCAGCTGATTGTACTCTGGTTTATCCGGGCATTTCCTTGACTCTCTAGAGTCAATTATTAACCAGAAAAAAAAAAAATTTCTGAACTACAAGTAAATTCATCTAAAAGAATTGTCAAAATGCGTAATTTTATTACAATGATGTTGGAGCATTGATGAAATGGGGTTCTTTTTAGGTATAACTTTGAAATTTATATGATCAGTCGATCAAATCTCAATGTTAATGTGTTGCTTAAAGCAAAAATTGTATGCACATAATTTATTTTCGAATGGTTTTCTACGCTGAGAGAGTGGCAAATTTGTTAGCCTTTATGTATGTAGTTGAAATTTTTGGTTATTTATCTATTTGGTCAGAGACAAAAGATTTACATTGATTCTAAATGATAAAGTAGCGTCAGACAGGTGTCTACTACAAATAATAAACCCCATCTATCTAGCAGGGTCTAGTTATTTCAGTTTCCAAAACAAATCTTGCTTCGAGAATTAGTTAAAATTATATCTCAGTAATTTTCTTTGAATCACTCTTAAATTATTGTCATCTGAGATTCTTGATGCTATTGCAATCTTATCAGTATTTTGCTGTTCAAAATTCAGCATTTTTTTCTCTTTCTTAAGCTGCTCTATTACCATGCAAAAACCATTGATTATATCTTGACCCTATTTGCTGATTGTGTATCTTGATCAGGGGTTATGATCCCATTTTATTAATTTTCCTGTCATTTCCTTTTCTCTTATGCATGAGCTTTTCAATTTTTAACATTAATTATCATTTTTTTCTTCTGTTTTATTCTTTACAGGATAAAGTTGGTAAGTTCTATGAAACTGGGCAAAGCTGAAGAAAGTGTGATGAATTATATTGAAATAGTACTGTAGAAAAGACTGTACTGACCTTTTTTCTTCTTTTCTTTACCCTAAAATTGTCACAGGTTCAATCAATAGTCTGAAGCTTTATGTTTTAATTGTAGTGTACAATTATCTGTCTCATGTGATGTTTGGGCATGATAGGGTAGTTATGCATTAATCTATGTGAGAGATAATGACATGTCCATGAAGCAGGACAGCATTTTGATGATCATTTAGCTATAATAAGATTGGATGTTGAGGCAGCTAGAAATTAGATTGATGAGGCTTATTTAAAGGCTAATAAAAAAATCCAGTGACTGTTAGGTTAGTAGTGACTCTAGAGAATAGAAAACAAATTAAAATGTGTAAGATATCTAGAGTGAGAGAGAGAGAGAGGGAGAGAGAGAGTTGCATCTCATTCCTCCAAATGAAAGTAGACATGATCAAAGGTCCATAATAATTTTCCTTGCGTAACAGGATTTACAAAGAAGCCAATCAGTTAATTGATCAGCATCCATGGCTGAAGCATTTTAGCATGGAGTATTTGTCAACAATTAGAGAGTAGCGCTTGCTCTTGATAACTGAAACTGATCTTCTTTTTTTCTTCAGAATTTATGAGCTTAGAGGTTATAGAAGTTTTTTTTAATGGAAAATGATAAACTTCTTCTCTTGAAGCATAATATTTGATGCGCAAAGAAAAAATTAAGAATCCTCAGGGAAAAGTCAAACCATAAAAAAGGTAAGCAGTAGTTTAAGCTGAAGTAAAATTACAAGAAGTGATGACTTTTATTATTATTATTTTTTTGCTAAGTTGAATTTTATGAAAAGATGGGTTAACTACATCTTTGATACAAAATACAGCTAAGAGTGGTCAATTATAACCTGAAGATAAGGCAGTCTGGTTTTTCAAGACTTATGGGTGGAGAGAAAAGTTGTGTCTCTGGAGATGATTATTCAAGACCTAAGTTTCTGTTTGCATTGTGCTTTTGTGGGTGTATGAAAGTTTGCTACGTTGCCATCAAATATCAGTTATGTACTCATATTACTAATTGTTTTCTTCTGTGCTTCTGCTGTTCATACAGTGTGTCACATTGTGAAGAACTACATTGCTCATCTTCTCAATGCCAAAGTTCCTTTGATATTAGGTATATATTCAAAATCATTTTTTATTGTCTATTTAACACATTTTTCTTAAGAAGGTTTTTGTATTCATAGCACTTTAATATTTATGTTTCCTTCTTAAAATGTACTGACTTGTCATATTTTCTTGACAAGTCATGTTTGCTCTGACACTAAAAGCTTCCGTATTCTAATATTCTTATGTCATTTTCATCATATAGATATTTTCAACACTTCTAGTCATGAGACTTGTTCACATTCTGACATAATTTTATTCTGTTAATTGTGGATTTACATGATTCTGTGTAACTATATTAAATTTACCCTTCATGTGGTTCTTTACATACTCATTAAGTGAATATTCTCTGAAAGAAAGGTATCTGGGGAGGAAAAGGGCAAGGAAAATCATTTCAGACAGAATTAATTTTCCAGGCTATGGGAATTGAACCTGTGATTATGTCTGCTGGGGAGCTAGAGTCAGAAAGAGCTGGTGAGATGGGTTCATAGCATGCCTTTTTTCTGTTTTGCTTCTTTTTTGTTTTTTTCCTCATTTTTATTTTATTTTAAAATGAACAAATTTCAAAACATGTTTGTAGAACTGGTGAATTTAAGATGAAGTCCATAATCACATTCTTGAGTGTCACCGCCCAGGGAGATTTTGAAGTTCAAAGATTGTTTAATTATGTTTTCATGAGATCATGATCCATAATTTCAGAACATGTTGGTCTTGATGAATTCTTCTTCAATCTGTTTACAATATATTATGTTATATGCATTTTTATTTATTGCTAATTATTTTATTCTTTCCAATAGAGGTGTATCAATTCTTTTTTTTCTGTATATTAACAGAGATCCCTTTATATATCTGCTGTGATTTTTTAAGCTAATATTTAGTTTTCTGAAACAGGAGAACCAGGAAGGCTGATACGAGAACGCTACAGAACAGCTTCTCAAGTGGTCCAGAACCAAGTTAGAAGCTTTTCCATTCTAACTGTTCATATATGTATGTCTAGGGCTATAGAGATTAATATTATTGTTATATGTTGTTTCTTATACAATATGTTTTTTCTATTAGGATTGTGTGTCCTAAGATCACATGTCAAGCGTCCTATTAAACAAAAAGTTTGATTTTATTGATGCAATTTATCTATATGAAACCAGATAAACATAATTTTAGATGCATTGATATCATAAAAAAAGATTTATTTTATTGGCCTTAAAATGTGCTTTTAGGGTTCACATTAAGACCACTCTTGCTATTAGTACGTTTATTGTGTTCTTTTCTGGTTTGTGATTTGGCCTTCACATAAAGTAATCCATTTGTCTAAAGTCTCCATTGATATTTTGTTATAGTAACATAACTATATGTAAATAACTATTTACTACTTGCATGTTTTATATCCATTAAACTTTTATGATAATATACACAATGTCATAAAGAGAGGAGACAAAGTAACCATTCGAGATAGCGAATTATACTCCTAAAAGAATATAAGTTATGAGAACAGATATTTCAAATAATTCTACTATTGTGTTGTTACATATATGACTTACAAGCACAAAGATCGTCTCATATGCTCCATCCATATATTACGGAGAACTCCTTTAACTATTTGATTTTATATGTGTTTGAGAAAAATGGAGTAAGGTCTCAAACTTCTGTTAGGACTAATATTTTGATGAAATTTGTTTGAGTAGTTATGAAATATGTATGGGCAGTTATGAAATGAGCAAGCATAAAAGAGAGATTAGAGAAGAAGAGAAAGGAGAAGAAATTGGATTTTGTTTGGGCAACCTTTGGTTGATTGAGGCGGAGAGTCTAGCCTTTTGAAAGCTAGATATATTAGGGAGAGTTTTGACCTATTGAATAACCAGAAGTACAGAGGATTGGCCTCTCGAATAGTTGTAATAATCATTTGAGAAGATATTAAATACAGGTGAGGGTTATTCCATTTTTTATGTTATTTTGTTTACCTTGTGGAAATCAATTATGTTTGTGGGTGCTAGTTGTGTGAGTTGTTAAAGGGGGATTTGAGTAAGTTCTTAACAAATTGATGTTAGAGTAGTTTTGATTATGAGGATAGGAAGGATCGATTTAGTGAAAGATGAGATAAAGGAATGGATATTTGTTTGGCATATCATGAAAGAAGAGAACTTACCAATTTTTCTACCCTAAGCACAAGGTGTTCTCAAAGGGGCGGATAATGTTAGGACTCATATTTAGGTGGGAATTGGGCAGTTATGAAATAGGCAAGGGCAATTATGAAAGGAGGAAGAATAAGAGAGGGATTGTTGAGGCAACCTTTAGTTGATCGAGGGAGAGATCTAGCCTCTTGAAATCTTGATGAATTAGGGAGAGCTCTGGTCTCTCAATAGCCAGAAGTGGAGAGCACCGACCTCTTAAATGGGCAAAATTATCCATCTGAGAATATATAAAATACAGTGGAGGGTTACTTCATTTTAGATGTTTTGTTTTACCTCCTGAAAATCAATTCTGTTTTTGTTTGTTGGTTGTGTGTGCTGGCTGTGCGAGTTGGTTGGGGGTGATTTTAGTAGGTTTCTAACAGCTTCTTTCCTAGCTTTAGAAGATGCATAGCAATAGCACACGACTAAAAATAGGATTTACCTATGAGTTGATATACAGTACATGTGATGTATACCTTACCGGTTCTAGATATGGACTATACTTATATCTTTGTTGATCCACTGATCAGTGTTTTGCATTTCTGCAGGGCAAGATGAGTTGTCTGATGATCAATGATATTGATGCTGGCCTTGGCAGATTTGGTATAATGTCGTTAATCAAATCAAAGCTTTAGTTTTGTATTTTCATGCAAGATCTGTTTTTTTTTTTTTCTTTTTTGTTATTTGATTTTATATACTCTGTTTATCAATTTTTCATACGAGCTACTTTAAGGTTACGCATTAAGTTCTACTGTTTTCCAGGAAACACCCAAATGACAGTCAACAATCAAATTGTGGTTGGGACTCTGATGAATTTGGCAGATAATCCTACCAGAGTTAGTGTTGGGCAAGACTGGCGGGAGACAGATATTACAAATAGAATTCCTATCATTGCTACTGGCAATGATTTTTCAACAATTTATGCCCCCTTGATTCGAGATGGAAGAATGGATAAGTTCTACTGGTACATAACATTTTACATTATAGTTTCTTTTATTTATATAGATGATATTAGAAAGCTCCACTGTATAGGGTGCTACTGACATTGGCATGCTGTACATATGTGAGAACAGCACCAATGTCTGGTTCTATCAATTACTAGTTTTGACAGTTTTAGTTGCTTCAATGTTGGATTACTTGTGAGTTATTTTTTAATACTGAACATTCTCTTCTGTATATGATCGGTCTATTGTGAAGCAAATTTAGATCCATTTTCATCATGATTTTGATTTCAATTTTATTTAATGTTGTAATATCTATAAATTCTTAATAAAATCAAAGTAGTTAGGTTTTTTTTGTAAAAAGCTAATTTTGTAATTTTCATTTATCTAGTACCTGTGTCATAATTTTGTATGCTATTGTAAATATTACTTTGAATATTATTTTATCTTCAATGGCTACTTCATCTCTACCTGTTTTTTCATGCACAAGTTAATGTGCATTGTTATTTGACAATTCAGAGTCCTTTTCCTTATCTTTTTTGGTCACATTTGTTTATACTCTCTCTCTCTCATGTTTTACCATTTTTGGCTCTTCATAACCTTAGAATTTGATTATTGTTTGACCTACTTAGCATCATAAATTTTGATTCGTTGAAGCTAACCATTGCTTAGAACCAAGATTTTGAATCAGCAAGGGTTTTAATTTCTATCCTTAATTCATGATTATGTTTTGGAGGATTTTTTTCTTTCTCTTTTTGAAAACTTTTTGCAGCTTTTAGCTAAGCTTTCCTATTCTGCCTATGTTGCATTGCTTTTGTTTATTTTGACGATTCACATCATTTCTTACGATCACCAAAGGACTGAGGATCTGGGGCAGTAATTGGGACTTATTTTGTTGATAATTGATCTGTTGGTTTCTATTTTTTCTGTCACTGTGATTCTGTGTGGAACCATTTTCTGAAATATATATATTTTAAACAGGCGGCCAAATCTTGAAGACATTGTGAATATTGTTCATAGAATGTATGAGAAAGATGGCATATCCAAAGATGATGTTGTAAGCATTGTGAAAACATTTCCTAATCAAGGTAATCCACTGCCTGCATAGGAATATCCTCTGTGCTACTCTCAACAGTATAATGCATGAGAGGAAAGTAACAATAAATTAAGACGTTATTGTGCTGATTTACTTTCTTGGATATGATACTTGAGTAGGATTTTTCGTATGCATGTGGAGTACAGTATCACTATAGTGAATAGAATTGTGATTGGCTTTAAGAAGTGATGATCCTGTAAGTTAATTGTCTAAATTGGAAACTATAAGATCTAACTAAATAATATATATTGCAATTTCAGCAAGATAGCTTGATATTTGTTATTGGTTGATAAAATTCCACCTAGGTTGATATTTGCTATTAGTTGATAAAATCCAACCTGGCATCATTAATCCGGCATATTCTTACAATAAGATTCTAGTGGCTAAAGTATACTACCTTTACCACTGTCTTGTGTCGTTTGCCCTTGCTATTCAGCATAGTACAATTTTGTGGATACAGTTTCATTCAATCTATATTTTTCTTAAATGATTGCCTCCAAAGAATTTTCCTTTCAACTTTATGAGTCCTGGCCATAAGAGCTTTTTTTATTCTTGGAGTTCAAATGATAACATTTCAAACACTTTCGAGTTCTAATAAATTATAAGTTTGTCCTGTCACTTGCATATTAAATTTTCTGACAACCAAATACTAGTTTTTGAAATTTGACTGAGACTTAATAATGTTAGGGAATTTGCTTTTGGGTGTATATAGCATTGTTCTCTAAATCCCATTGTTGATTCTAGATTTATGTAATTATAATATATTGCAGGCTGTCTCTATTGCTGAGAAGGTTTTCTTAGCATCATTTCGGTACTTAAATATTCTTTGAACACACTTAAAAAGGGTGCACCAATAGATGGAGCTGTCATAATATCTTTTTGTGTTGTTTTGAGTTGGCTGGTAGCATTATCATTTTCTAATTTTTCTTGATTGAGCAGCTTTGGACTTTTATGGAGCTCTTAGGTCCCGAACATATGACAGATCAATTTCTAAGGTACATAACTTTCTTCTCTATGTAGCAGGAGATACTCTAGCAACCTTTTATGGTGTTTTCATGCACAAAGGTTCTGATATTATTGTAATGGTTTGCCTGTTCAAAATTGTTAATATTTTCATCAGGAAGGGCAATGTCATAATGCTTTTTATTTTACTATTTATTTTAGCCACATAGCTAGGTAGAAATATCTGATGACTGACTTTATAGTGAGAATAGGAAATGAAGAAATTTATTCTCATTGACCGCAGTTGGATACCCAGACTGATACATGTTTTGGCAATATGAACTGGTTGCCATAGATGCATTTAGTTTTCCCTGCAAATTCCGTGTTTTAAACAAGGAACTTGACAGATTATATTTCCATTAGATAAGGCAACATGGGGCAGGAAAAATCATGTCACCAGCCCCATGTATAACCAGGAGAAAGAGCTTAGCTGAGTTGAGTTCTATGTGTAGGAAATTGTGAAGTGAAACGGATTATCTTATGAAAATTTAAATCATTATGCACATGTGTCTGACGTCATTTTAATTGCAGTGGATAGATGATATTGGGGGTATTGAAAAGCTTGGAAACAAGCTTCTCAATAAAAGAGACAACGAAAAACTTCCTGCTTTCACTCCTCCTGAGGTACTCTAATATAAATCACGACCTTCCTATTTCCTCATGCTGTGTTTTCCTCTCATCTCTTATTTTCAAAAATGCCAAAAAAGTCTTCAATTCACTCGATCATTTGGTTTATCTAAACTATCTAAAGTAGCTGCAAATAATGTGTCTTTCACATTTGATTGAACAGCAAACTGTTGAGGCTTTACTTGAGTCAGGTTATTCTCTCCTTCAAGAACAACAACTGATAATGGAGACCAAACTTTCAAAAGAGTACATGAAGAACGTTGATGACTAGAAATTAAAATGCCATTAATGTGCTTCCCATATGGCTGATCTTAGTATCCGGTGAGTTCAATTATTCTAATTAGTTGTATACATAGAAAGGAGTAGGTTAATGATTTTTGAAAGCACTTATTTTCTTATGACTATATCAATGGAGTATCCCTTCTACTATTGCAAATTTGCAAGAGCATTTGTTTTTGAAATTTAGTACAGCGTCTCTGGTGTTGTTCATATTTCCAAGTTGAGAGCTATAATTTAAAATTTCTGCTCTCATTGATTAATTTCAAGTTTTTATCATCTGGTGGTTTATCCAGAAATTTACAGTGTAGATCATTTTGCTTTTTCAGGTTAGTCTTTCTTTAGCAGACTGCTTGTCCAGTTTACAGGTATTTTCAAAAAGTAATATTACGTGTATTTATAACGAGTATTTATTTGTATATTAATAATTATGCATCATGCTGATGTGTTAACAAGAGTCTTAAAAATATTAGGAAAAAGAGGCAGTTTAATTTGTTTTACTGTTCTGATTCAAGATAGATTTTCTTGTAAAATCAACCATAAAGGAACATTATCATTTACATTAAATCTCATCAAAAGGTCCCTTTATATAGCTAGTGAGGACATTGAAAAATTCAACCTCATCATATTTACAAAGTAGATTTTATCGTTACTTTTGAATGAATTGCTTTTCAAAATCATCCAAGTTTTCATACATGGGCAAATCTTGAATGAGACGTTTTTTTACCTAACATTCTGTTGTATTTAAGTGCTAATTATCCCACATGGAATCCAATGCTTAATTTGGAAGTACTTTTATATTCTAAAGTAAAGTTCTCCATTCTCATCTCACCCACGTCAACTTTCCAAAATTTACCACCTCAAAAAGGAAAAAAAAGGCTTATCGTAAATTTCTTTTCTTTTTTCATATTTATGAATTTCTTCATATTTTAAGGGTTTCCTGATGGTTTAGAAAAGATTGTAAAGCAGAGTCTTTGAAACTGATCATATATCCTCTAGTTCTATAGTCTTAATTTCTTGAGTTTTTTTTTTTTTTAATAAAATTATGTACACAAATAATGATATATTATCATATAATTGAGTAATTTTAAATTAAAGATAAAGTAACATCTAATCATATAAAGACATGTCATTGTTTGTATATATGGATGTACACATAATTGCTCCTCCTATGCTTTCATTATTGTTCATTCAATCTTCTTTTATAAACTACCAATCACAAATTTGCCCTTATTCAGGTGAAAGCTATCAAATCCAAGAAAAAAAAAAAAATCCAAATGTCATTTAAATGGTGAATGATATAGGATGCTTTAAAGAATAACAAAAAAAGTTGACATTGGTTAAAAAAGGACAAGCACTAATAATGCAAGTTCTTATCATGTATTATTAGTCTTAAATGAGAAATTAAAGCACAATAATTTATATTGAAATGGTAATGATTTAGTTTTGGAAAACATTAGTGTATGGAATATTGATCACAGAATTATAAAAAGCACTGGGATTATGCATCACCCATATGCTTCTTATTATTCAAACACAATATTATGCTTTCAATTTTGAATGAATTATGTATTCATAACCATACAATCTTTGCTGCCAATATTCTATTTTGTCAAACCTCCTTAGGATTACTTTTGAATGTATGATACAATTGGGATTTTTCTTTTGAAAATAATTGGTTACAATTATTAATTGATGATATGGGACTTACATAATGAATACTTCATTGTCACTTTAAAAAAGGAAAAAAATTACCACCTTTAAAAGTTCTAAAGCTAATTGCCCATTTTCCCCCTCTTGAGGTCTAAAATAAAGTGATTATTCAACCATTTATAATAATTTGAATTGGTTAAGCCGCTTGATTATAATATGAAATCTTTTTTTGTTTTTGTTAATTGGGGATTCGTTTATATTGGTTAGATAGATAAAACTAAGATAAAATAACTAGACTTATAATCAGTGTATTAGGTTAGTTAAAGTTTTATAAATATGATAAATATTCAAACTCAAATATTCTTCTTAAAAGTTTTAGTGAATGATACGAAGTTAATAATCTTGTTTGATAGAAATTTGAATTTTTTATTTTATTTGGGTGATTAAATAATTATGAGAAGAAGCGCAAATTTTCGGTTATTTTCCTAATTTCTTTTGAGTTTATGTGAAGTTTTGAATATAAAAAATTTTAGTTAAAAATTAGAATTGGACTAAGGGCTAAAGAATTGGGAGGAACTAAAATGGCATACCGGTAGCTTCCGATTCCGCCACTTCTAGGAATTGGAACCTACCTAAAAATTAGAATTGGAAGGTGCTTGGTTTGATAGCCAACGGGGTACCCTTTTTTTTTCCAGAACTTTTGT
The DNA here is from genome assembly GCF_011075055.1 of Mangifera indica. NCBI lineage: Eukaryota > Viridiplantae > Streptophyta > Magnoliopsida > Sapindales > Anacardiaceae > Mangifera > Mangifera indica. The sequence goes on from NC_058142.1 coordinate 4,795,181, forward strand.
AACAAAACATCATGAATATTTAGGTGAGATCTATATATATTGGTAAACATTATTTTTTTCGTGCAAGTTCCTTTTGTTATTCTAATATTCTCTTTAGTTTCTTCTAACAGTTTGTCTCTTTATACAGATTGTGAAACATGTTTCTATCTCATGATTAAAAGGATTCCAATATTAGTAGTTGAAGGAATTTGGTAAAAAAATTTCAAGAAAATCTTCAATTATATCATAAGTGGGATATTTAGAAGACAAGTGAGATGCTTGTGTAAGTTTCAAATATGTGTGGAGTGACTATCACGAGAGTTTAGAAATCTATTGTGTGAACTTGGTTATTTGAACTAATTCCTACTTTTACTTGGCTTTTATTTTAGCTTAATGGATTTGAAATAATTAGACCTAGTCTTATAGATATAGGTTATATTTGTAATTGAATTGAACTATATAAAAATTATTTATACATTTTATTTTCTTATGTTTATTCACTTTTATTATGTGCCCAAATTTTTGTGTGAAAAGGGATTTTTAGTTGAAACTTGTAGTTTTACGTTAATTGTGCTCGTGTATATTGTAGTCACATCCAACTTATATAGAAGTATATTCAATCTAAAATAAGAGCAAAGAAAAGTGAAGGCACTATGAATGAATGCCACTGCCCACGGCACTTTTCCATTCCATTCACTTCAATTTGATCAATATTCTCAATTTACTTTTTCATCTTTTTCTTCTACTTGTATATATGGTGACATTTGCAGCTTTGTCACAATCCATTAAAACCGATTTAATCCTATTTATGTTATTATATTATTTCTTTAGTGACTCTTCTTAATGGTTGAATGGATAAGATAATGAAACCATTGAAACGCACCGTATCATATAACAAAGTTATATACCCTTTTAAAAATAGTCTAAGCGCTCTTCTATTTTAAGCGTTGAAAAATTAAATTTTTACATTTTACTAACTTTGAATTTGATTTGATAAAAAAGAATAATATTATACGTTTTTACTTTAAGTACATAAATAGATACATATTTATATGTGTCATCATGTAGAGTGTTATTTAATTTTTAATTTAAAATTATCTAATCGCATGTTGATACATAATAAATGTGTATCATTTGTGTATTCAAAGTAAATATACATACTTTAATTAAGTAAAAAGCTATTACGAAGAATACAAAATTTTGTAGAAATTTTTATTAGGCTAGAAGACCTATTCCCACCCAAGGTTTGTTGAATCTATAAACTAGTATTTGTTAACTATTAAAACTCAAACTCTTACCCATAAACTATTAAAATTAACAGAATTAATTAGTTTCAGGGTAAAATCATCATTTTACTTGTAATATATTAAATATAATAAAATTTTATTTATTTCCTCTTTAATTTAGAAAACTAATAATTTTTTCCCTAAGATTAAATTTTGAAAAATCACATTTTTTTTCCTTACTGGATTTCCATTTTTCAATGAATTTCCTTCATCTCTCTCTCCCTTTGATGACCTTCTCTTCCTTCTCCCCTTTCTTTGGTGCCATCGACTTTGACGAAGATAAATTATCTTTGCTAGAGATGAAAACACAGAGAACAACGAACGTCTTCATCATAAACAACGATTCCATAGTAGGGGAAGAAAGGAGAGAAGGTCACCAAAGAGAGAGAGAGCTGAAGGAAATTTGCTAGAAAATGGAAATCTAGCAAGGAAAAATGTGATTTTTAAAAGTTTAATATAAAAAAAAAAATTGTTTGTTGGTTTTTTAAACTAAAAGGAAAAAATGATAATTTTTTATTATTTTTAATATATTATTAATTAAATAATAATTTTATCTTTAAAATTAATTAATTTTGTTAATTTTAATCGTTCATAGATAAGAATTTGAATTTAAAATATTTAACGAATATTAATTTAAAAATTCAACCAACGTTGGGTGGGAATTAGTCTTTTAGCCCTTTTACTAATTGTGCATATACATATATACATACATACATAAATACACATATACATATATACATATATACATAAATACACATATACATATATACACATATACATACATATATATATATATATATATAGATAATTTCTTTAATATAATATCTTTATTAATAGAGTTTAACTATACGTCATTGTATATTCAAATGATAACGTAACATATAAAGATATTTGAGTCGAATTTATATCATATGTAAAAAGCTATAATAAAGAGTTTAAATACTAATATGAAACTCCTATATCTATATTAATTTTTTCCACAAATGGGAAACTGAAAGCAACAAAGTAAAACATGCACAAGAATAATTTAAATATGATGACAGAAAAATGTTGAAAATAACATCCATTTAAATCGTAGATTTAGAACAAATGGTGAAAAACGCATGCACGTAATAGAGTTCAAAACAAGGTCAATTTTCTTTTTTCGTCAAAATCTAACAACTCAACTTCATTTTAGACCTAAAGAATAATTAATTTTCAAATATAACCGGATGATTTTCATGTCTCAATCATTCAATTCAGCCAGCCAGTCATAATGTATAAATAATTGTACTATATAGACACCAAACTTTTGAAAATTACAACCCAATTTTCAATTTTTTTTTTGGCATCCCATTAAAAAAAATATTTAGTTAATTAAATTATTGTTTTAACATGTTGATGAATAATGATTTACTTTATAAGATATCCGAAGTTAATAATTTATTGCATGTTATCAATAATCGAATATTGTATGTGATAATTTTTTATTTTAATATTTAATAAATATTTTATTAATTTTTAACGAGGATTAAAAGGTAAAAGTGTGAATAAAATTTTTACAAGAATATATACAAAAAGAATGATACAAATTTTTTATTATTCTCGTATCAGAAATAAGATAATGATTAGATAGTATTTTCTAGACTATCCGATATTCTTTCTAACTCACTTTTGCTATACAAACACAAACATCAAAGTCTTGATCTCTCATCCATTGATGAGGAATATTAATAAATAATAAAACCCCATTTGAAAATGAAAGATAATTACCATTTTTTCAATTATTGTTCTTCATTAAGATTCAAATTCAAGCCCCACGTCCATTTCAATCTCTCTCTCATTTTCTCTTCCTTTTCGATAATTGATTTGAATTATTGTCCTTTTTTTACTAATAAAATATTATTTTTACTTTTAATTCAAAATATTTCAACTTGCCAAGAGAAAAAAAAGACGAAATCATTAAGCTTCAAAAATAATAAAATAATAATATTTTAATCTTTTAAACAAATCGGCTGACAATTATTATTTTATATAAACAAATATCTTGGCTACGTGTCGCAAAATTGGTGAAGGACTATCACCATGATCTCTGTTCGGACCCCACCAGATTATGTTGTGTTTCTTTCACGTAACCTTTTTTTTTTTTTTTTAATTTTATAATTTAGTCAACTCCGGTCTTCTGTCTGATTAATTTTTGACGGCACGGCAGGGCAGGGGTGTAATGACGATTTCTATACTTTAGGGGGTGTACAGAAATTCCTTAAATACTCAAAAACAAATGTCATCATGTGATTGGTCCAACGCTTTCTCACCCTTGCCGACACTAGTCACCAATTAACATTAAATAACGATTGATTTTAATTTCTTTTTAATATGAATGCTAAAATTTAAAAAAAAAAATCCTAAAAAGCATAGAAAAATTGGGAGTTTATAATAAATAAAAACTTTTTAAATTCAAAATCTGACATCTTTAGAGGTCGGCTGGCTAAGTCAAAATTACCGACCAATTATTTTAAAACGACAACGGATAATTCAGCCCCACTCATTTTATACCACGTGGTGCTTTTCTTTTGTTTTTATAGGCCCAGAGACTTTTTCCCACCCAAGGTTTGTTGAAATCCCATTCATACCCATTAATTTTTTAAAACTCAAATTTTCACTTATAAAATATTAAAATTAATAAAATCAGTTTATTTTAGAGATAAAATTATTATTTAACCAATAATATTTTAAAAATAATAAAATTTTATCTCATTTTTCCCTTTTAATATTAAAAACTAACAATTTTTTAATGATTAAATTTAAAAAATTATATTTTTTTCTTTGCTAAATTTCAATTTCTTTAACAAAATTCCTCCAACTCTCTCTCCGTCTAATGATCGGACTCCCTCTTCTCTAAATCTCCCCTCACTGATAATATTTTCAACACTTCAATCATGATTTTTTGATAGAAAAACAAGCAAGAAATCTGAGTAAAACGTTTATTATTGCATGCTCGTTTTTTATCGATCACAATGATATGTACTTGCAAGAATTAGGTTAGTTCCTCAATGCTCATTTTCATGTGGAGGAATATCACAATTCTTGGGTTTTCTTCATTGATATGATTATCTCATAACGTCATCAATTTTCTTGTCAATTAGAGTTTCTTCATTGTCCATAGATAAATGGAGTAGTCATAAGAGTCTTTGGATTTCTTCATCAACTAGAGAGAGAAAGCAGAAGTTACTAGTGTTGTGTGTGAAAATGGTGAAAACGATAGTATAAATGTGATATTTTTAAACTTTAAAAGATGATGATAAGGTAAAATTTTGAATAATATAAAACCTAGAACAACGGTAAAACAGTAATTTCTAATTAAATTAACAGATCTTTCTAATAGATTTTGACCATTGATAAGAGCTTGAGTTTTAAAAAATTAGGGTATGAATAGAATTTCAACAAACCTTGGGTTGGGCATAGTTATTTGGCCATTTTTATATTGCCTTTGCCTCTCTTTTTGCACACATCTCTACGCGTGTATTTGTACCTAACTAATGTATAATTTCAAAATATTTTAAATTTTAAATTTAATATAATATAATAATTCAATAAAAATATAAATGATATAAGAAAAATAGGAAATTGGAGAGTGAGGTCAACGTGTGTGTCGTCTTCGTCTTAAAACAATAACCACCATATATATGTATACAGATATACGGTCACGTGTCGGTGGTTTTATTGATATATAATGAATTATAACGGACACAACGCACCGCCTGCAAGCTCTTCTCACTCTCCTCCTCTTCTACCAAGCAAAAAATTAGAATTCTAGTTTTCCTTTTGAATTTTCTCTTTATTTAACCCAGCCATTCCACTCACTACACTGGCTGATTATCGCGTAGCGGCTGGCGAGCTTTTGAAGTTGACGGTCTGGCCGGGTTTAAGACTGTCGCTGTCAGAATTATCGGCGGCGCAGGCAGAGCTAATAATATTGTTAACAAGAAAAAGAAGGCGAAGAAGAAAACTATAGTTAAGGATAAGTTCATGGAGTTGTGGCACAAAATGGTCTTCCCTGTTAGGCGAGTCTGGGTGGCCGTTTCTTCTCGCGTTAAGGCTCGTAAAAACGGTGCGTTTTATCACTCCCCATTCTTTGCTATTTTTATTTCTTTTAAATTTTAAGATTAAATTTATTTGTTTTTGCTCATTCTTTGTTAATCATGTAAATGTTTTCTTCATTCTGTTATCGTATCAAGATGGAATAATTTTCTTTAATAAAAAATTATGAAAGAAATCGAATTTCTAAATCGTGTAGATTTCTTGATAAATTTTATTTATTTCGTATGAAAAATGGTCGTTTATTTTAATTTCATAGCTTCTATTTAGATGAAAAAATATTGTTATTATTAACTATATTTTAACCCTTATTTACAATTTAAATATATATAATATTTAAATGGTTGAATAATTTTAAATTTAAAATAAAATAATATTTAATAATATAATTATAAATTATTTATATATCTAAATTATATGTTAAATATGTATAAACACTTAATGGAAGTTTGGTGAGGAATGACATATTTTATTAGTTGCTTGTTTGGATGCTTCAAATGTGAGCAAATATTACTATTTTCTTTTTGGAACTTTTCATTTATCTTTCTTCATATATAGCTTAAATTATTACCAAAATCATCTATATTAAAATTACCCTCTTTTTTAATATTTAAATATTAGGACTTTGATTTTATCTCAATCCAAGCATATATCCCAGAGTAATAGAAGGGTCTAATCACTTCTTTGAAATTTTTTTTCTCTCCCCAACTTTAGTTCTTTAACTGTTAATTTCAAAGAGAATCTTGTGTGTGAAGCTATTGACATTATTAATAATAGTGTTTTGATTTTTTATATTTTTTTAATATTATATAGAATAGTTAATAAGATTCCAATTATTGAGGGGCCTTCATCTACACAAGGATAGAGTAAACCAAATTTTAAGATTTATTAAGTATCTGGGTTAAGTCTAATATAAAATATTGAATAGAACTTAGTTTTATAGTTTAATCTTTATCACTGGAAAAAGTATTTGAGTATTGTATTTTGACCCTTAATCTGGAGAAAATTTCCGGGCTTTGTTTATTGTAGAAGGAAAGCATGGTTGGTGATAGAAAAGTGAAAAAGTAATATTATGAGAAACTGAAAATTTTAATGTGGTGTATGATGCATTGCTTGCTTGCTTGCCCGAAAGGTGAAGTGCTGAGATAGGATCAATATCTTTTTAGTGTAAACTTCATGCTTAAGTTTTGATGAAGTAATGGTGTGATAATAGCATCCACTAATCTTTCTTAATTGCACCTTTAAGCAGTCATTAACCCAAAGAGGTAATGGTCCACTGGGGTGTCTTTCCTATCAGGACCACTTCTTTGGCATCTGATACTTAGTGCTCAACTCAACAACCTAAAAAGAATCTTATAGTTTTACCACTTTTTTAATTAATTTCACCTATATTTTTGGTTATGTAGCTGTGGAAAACACAGTGAGAATATGACCTAAATCCTCTGAGATTTGAGCTACTGTAAACTGAGGGTATCAATATTAGTTAAGTTGTTGACCTGTTTCGATATCCTAATGGCTTCTTGTTGATATTTTTGAAACCAAAAAGAGTGTTGCGGCCCATAGCTGTGTTTTGAAACCTATACCGAGGTTAAGATCTTAACTGATTTAATTTTGTAAAAAATTTAGCAATTGTTGAAATTCAAACCTAGCACCTTGCCAAGGCACATGGTGTGTGTGCCACCCGACCAAATTAAATTTTGATTAAATGTAATTCGGATTTTACATTTAATAATTAAATATGCAAAATCATTTTGATTGTTATTCAAATGTTTATTTAGATAGAACACCGATCTGACTAATTGTTCAATTGGGTTGATTGCCAGTTGACCCAAACCAACCGCTTCACCAGGCTTAGTCCGGATTTGAAAACATTGGTCAATGGGAGTTCTAATCTTAGATATCACTTTGTGATTAATTCCACCTAAATTCTTTGGTTAACACAGTGCAAATTTGACCTTAATCCAAGTTCATAGCTAATATAAACTGAGGTTATCAAGATTAGTTCAACTTTCTACCTATTTTTGTATCCTAATGGCAAGAAACGTCAATGATATTTTTGAAACCGAAAGGGTGTTCTTGATATTTGTTAAAATCTCAGGAAACGTAAATGATGTTGGTTTCCCAGAAAACATGAATAAAAGGAATTGCTTACCAGTTTTCTCCGAGTGGCGTTCGCTTTGATATTCTAATGGCAAGAGATGGTAATATTTTTGTGAAACCAGAAAGGAATTCTTACTAGTTTTCACTGAATGGTGTGGGCTTCTGCAGGTGCAGGCCTTTTGAAGCTTCATGATGATGTACAAACTTGTGAATATCAAGATGTTCAGGTGATGTGGGAAATGCTGAGGAGATCAGAGACAGAGTTAACAAATCACAATCGGAAGCGGAGGCAACGACCTTTCTGGAGAATTTTTGTTTGGTCTAACCATAGTTCAGCTTCATCCTTATCGGCAAATCATGCCTGATCTGATACTCCAGTTGATACTGTCAGAAGAAGAATAATAATAACTATGTATCGCCACCGTTGACATGGCATCGTGTTATTACAATCCAACAGCCAACATTGCAGTGGCATGAGTAGAGCTGTTGCAGCTGTGTCCAATTCAGTATAAGATTAAATAGTATTCAGCTTTCATTTTCCCCTGTGGATGGAAAAACTACTGTCAAATGACATTGTCATCTTTGTACGTAAATGATACTTCTCCACAACCCAGAAAGATTTGTATGCACTTTAAAGCTTCTGCATAAACTCGTTCACATGTGAAGCTTAAGTGAACAAATAAAAAGAAAAACAGTTGTGGTGACTGATTGTACTTCATGAGAACCAGATTAACCAATCCAAAAAAAAAAAAAACAAGACCTTCAAAAGGCAAATAGCCATCAGTGAAAAATAAGAAATATATTCATTTCTACAATGAGAGGAAATTAATTCAATTTACCAATAAAGAATTCAAGAAAATTTCTTTCTTTCTTGTTGCAGATCATTAGATCTAATTCAAGCCCACAAATTTGGAAAGAAATTCCAGGTAGAGCTGTGGATAGATCTGCATAACAATAAACAGTTTGCCACTTTAAAGAACTAATTTATCTGTTAACTCAAAATGTTAATGAGCTTTTTACTAAGACGCTCACCAGTTAATCATCTATCATCAAAACAACACTGTATTTTCTGTCCTAAGGGGTTAGTAAAATTAGTGAAACCGTAAAATTTATAGAGAAAACTTGGGTTCAAACCTTTATCGTATTTGCGAAACCCTAACTTATCTGGTGTAATGCTTTTGGATTCGGTCATTGTGTCACGGGTTTTATCCGTCCAACCAATCCGGAGGGGGTTTCTGGTTACCCCAAAAAAAAAAAAAACACTGCATTTTCTCTGGTATTCTGCTGAAACTGGTAAAACCAAAACATTAGTGGTGTTTTCAAGGGTGATGAGTTCAAGGATAAGGGACCATTTCTGTTGTTAATCCTCTAGCACTGAATAATTGATTATAGCAGGAAACACTTTAATTGCTGGAGTAAAAGCTCTGATTAACTTCAAATGCACAGAATTAATAAATTGCAAGATTATTTTGTATGATACATTGCAACCGTTGCCTGTCTTTTGAAACTCCATTTTCAATCATTGGATGATGCTCCTTTTGACAAAGTTATCCCCTTTTAATTCTTTGTTGCCAAATCACCTACAAAGTGACCAAAGTTGTACAACTCCATAGACTTCGACTTACCGATAGAGGCAGAAATGATCCACTTCATTTTTGCTCCAGGTTAAGTTTATACCTTAAACTTACAATACAAGAAAAGGTGATTAGCAGTTTCCATATTCTTTAGCATAATACAATACAATAGAGGGGAAGATACCAGTTTGGAAACCTTCTTTGAATAGTATTAACTATATTGATTTCACTAAAGAGAAGGCTTCCAAGGCCCCATCAAGATTTTATGATATAACATTAGTTCGATGCATTCAATATGAAATCTTCATCTTAAATTTAGCCTAGTGACTGAAGAAGGTGAGAGTAAGTTTTCCCTCATGGAAGAAAACAGGAAAGTATTCTTTATAGTAATGAAGTAAGATCAATATAGATCGATTAATGTCCATTTTACATATAACCAAAGTTATTTTTCTTAACTTTGGCAATTAAGTAGATGATTTATGGTGAACCGTCCCTGTAATTTTATATGATGTTTAGTCAACCACATGAAGGTACAGAAACTAAATAATTAATGGACATTTAAAATAAATATTTTTCAGATTCTGCAGAAAACATCAAAGATAATATCATTTTCAAGATAAGTTACACATTGACTTGCGAGCTCAAACAAGAATCATCAAGAATAGTCAATTGGTCATAACTTGTAGATCCAAACCAGTTCTAAGTGTTCAAAACAAATACACACAGGAATTTTTACATTTTGCGATTCCACCTTTCTACTATGCCAGACAAATTATTCCTGCAAAACTTTTTCTAGATTTACTAATCATTAGCCATAAGTTACACATAATGATGAACATATGCAGAAATTGAAACAAAAACTATACTACTGATACAACACAGCAACCAAGCATGGGTTCTCCTTTTCCACCCCTTTTGATTGGTTGCTGTCAAGTGTGGTATTCTGCAATTCTGAATCAGTACAAGTTATAAGGGAGAATACCCTGCTCTGATTTTCATTCTTTGTATGGAGATGATTTTTATCCTGATGGCAGCAAACTCATTCAGCAAAGCCATGATAGAGTATCCACTGCTTTGTTGGTACTCATGCAAAGATGTTTCCTTTTGGAGACATGATGGACCAGTAAATATCAAATTTGTAGCACCTATGAGAAATCAAAGTTTGGTCTAGAAACTTTATTCTTCAAGCAAGCGTGTACAAATCTTCTCAAGGATCAATGGCCAGTCCTCCCCAAGCTGCTGTGGTTTCAGCCACATGGCAAGCTTGAAATCTTGCAAAGATGTCAGGAGATTATGTCTACATTCATGCATTTCTTCCAAAGGTCTACTGTTACTTTGCATGTGAAAGTTATAACCCAGGAAGACACCATTACGCTTTGTGTGATTATGGTACTTGCTGATATTTTTTACCATCAAGTCATGTCCACATCTTCCTCGTACCAATTCAATGGAAGATCTGATCAACCTCTTCAGGTATATGTCCAACCCAAGGTTCAACAAATTAGCACAGTCCACCGATATGCCTTCAAGGCCTTCTGCTGCAGCAATCTGTTGCATGTGTTCCTTCAGTGTCTCAGTGTCAAGCAGTCCACCACTTTCATAGGAGCTAAAGCATGTACCACTGCTTGCTGGATGTGATGCCTGGCGGGCTCCACCCACACTAAATGAGCAAAGTGGTATTCCAAGTGGCGCTTGAATTGAACTTCTAGCAGATAACTCTATTCCATCTCCAACTAATACTTCACTTTGTTCATTGCTATCTACAGATGGTAAACCATCTGCAGATACTTGTTCTTTGGCAGGGTGACAAAGCACAATTTCGTCTTCATTGTTCGTTTTGTTGGAGACAACTTGATGATGCTGCAACGGCTTCAGTATTTCGAGGGAACCCAAATCTCCCTTTTCTGAGACTACATTATTACCTGTAATTGTTGATTGCAGAGAAAATTCTACCTTCCCATCAGACCCAACAGAGATTCCTGATTGTGCCCCCAAAGGAGAAGGCAACAAAACATTCCCGTTTTGTTGACATCCATCACTGGTAAATCCAAGACCATCACCATCTTCAGTTGATCCAGAAGGTGGAACTTTTGCATTACAAGCATTTTTCAAAATTGAACGTATTAATTGATTATGAAGCTTAACATTCTCTCTCCCAACAACCCTCAAACAGAGCTTGTTGAACTCAACTTTACTTAGCTTCAAACACAAAAACTTATTCAAATAAAAAAAATACAACTTCGACCTATCTGATCCAAGTCTCTTTACTAACCAAGCTTTCAGCTCAGCAAGATTGAGCCGCGACTGCAGCTGAGGCTGATGCATTTCTCACCACAAATAACCCATAAATAACACTCACAAAACTACCAAATTTTACTTGGCTTCCCCCAAACCCCCAACTAAATCAGAGTTTTTGGACTTTTTCCTTTCAGGTCCAAAAAATCAATCCAGCTCACATTCAAATTGTGCACGCTAATAACTCTAACAAAACCCATCATTGCCAAAACCCAACCCTAAAAAATTAATCTTTTCAACAAAAATTTCAAATTCCAATTCAACAGTGCAACACATAAGCATATTTACAAGCTGAACCAAATGTTGACAAAATAACCTCAATCTAACTCTACCAAAAACCCTCTCTTATTCAAATATTGAATCTAAAAGGTAGAGCAAAAAATTTACGTGGATCAAAGTACGTCAAGAACCAAAACTTAAAGCTCAGGTTTTTGCAATCAAACATGAAAGTTTTATGTAAAAGATATTCTAGAGAGAGAAAAATCGAAGGGATAACCTGCCTAGAGCTCAAGAAAGAGCAAGAAAAATTCCCAACTTAGCTTCTTCTTCTTGCATTAAAGTTAAGCTCCATTTTTTCTTCTTCTTCCTTTGCTTTCTCTCTCGAGAATTTTGCTTGAAATTTTTTATATCATTTGAAGCCTTAATTTGAGTGTAAAACAGAAGAATTATGACGGGTTTTTATTGAATCAGAAGATTTTGAAGAAACAATACGAACCCTTTTTCTTCATCTTCCTGTGATTCTCTCTCTCCCTCTCTTTTTTTATTATTATTTTTTATTTTTCATTTTCTCAGATTGAAGATGTATTTGTAACGGGCCAAGTCCGAATTTTTATGGGCCAAACCAACACAAAATAAGATATTGACAGCGGGCCGGGCTTGAAAATTTTCATTTAGCTCCCTATTTTCTCTTTATGTCCTTTTTTAAATTCACACATATATAATTTCAAATTTAGAAATTAAAAAAAAATTAATTTTATCCCTATTGAAAAATATTCCAAAATATTTTTACATGTATTATTATTATTATTATTTATATAATAACAAGTTCAAAAGTAATATATAAAATTATTGTTACTCGTTAAAAGGTAATTGTAGTTTAATTTTAATATTTAGATATTAGTTTAAATTAATAACATAATATTTTCATATTTTAATCTATTATTAAAAATAAATTAAGAAATTATATTGTAGCACCTAATCTTAATAAGGAAAAAACTTTTCATTTTATTTTTTTGATAACATGATAGTTGAATTATGTATTGTATTATATATCGCATATAAAATCGTATTGTATCATATGATGTGGTTTATAAAAAAATAACAAAAAATCCAATTGACATATTATCGTTTTAAAAAATATTATAAATACTTTTAAAAATTTTAAATTTATTATAGACATCTTTATTTTATCATTATTTTCTTTTAAAAAATACATCAATCCGTATTTATAATATATATCATACCATAAAATACGTATCATATCGTTTGATACGTTTAATATACCATATTAATTTAATATATATTATAATACATATTGTTTTATATCTATATCATATCATATTCTAATATTGATAACTATACTAAAAATAACTAATGAAATATAGTGGGTTTTGTGATATTACAATAATATTATTAAAAAATAGGAGTAATAGAACTGATAAAGTTGATTGTATATCAATGATACTTCAAAGGGTTAAATTGTCTTTGCATTATTTTCTTTCCACTACATTGATGCATGTCAAATAAAATTAGGGGTTTCTCTTAAATTATGAACAAATATATGCAGACAGCTTGTAGGAATAGAGACTAAATTTTTAATGGTCCAATTTGTATTTAAAATTATAATAAAATTATATATATATTTTAAATACACAAAATAAATATATAAATGATAAATTAATTTTAAATTAAAAACAAAATAATGTCTATCATATGTTGTATCCTTAAAATATGTACATAAAATATTACTTTTAAAATAATCATTATACTAGCAACGCTCTGCTTTCAGCATGTCCAAGAAATTCTTCCCAACCAAATATTTGGAATATATTTAATTTTAAAAAAATGAAAAGGAGAAACAGTTGACACAAAATTTCAACTGAAAATTTTAATTACAAATAGGACCAAAAATTTAATTTTTTTTCTCATGTCCAGATGCATTACCAGAGGAAAAATTCCCACCATTTCACAAAGACCAAAAAAATAGATAATAAATTTCCTAAACCAAAGACAATAATTCAATTTAAATCATTCAGAAAAGGGAGAAAAAAAAATGAACCCTAAATGCTTATCATTCTCCTGTTCTTCATTTCCTTCTTCAGTAGGCAGAAGGCCAAGACATTTACAACATACTAAGACCTCTTACTTAACTGCCTCTTTTTCTTTTTATTTACCTACCCTTAGAACTCTTGCCTTCTGAAAAAAACCTGGCAAGAATACACAGATTGCGACGAGATGCACGATGCCAAACAAGTAGTACCTATAATCCATGAAAGCTCAATTTAGTATAGTTAGAATTGAGTAGAGAAAGACCTGTATCAAGTTCAAATCTCAAAGGTCGCACTTATACCTCATCATTCGAGATTTGATACAATGAAAAAAGATGCGCATGTTTACTGTCAGTATAGTACCTTTAGGTGGAATCCGCCACAAAGAACACCATGCTTCAATCGCTTAGGACTACATTTTGTAGATCCAGTTTTCCACTACAGTAACTGGAAGAAACAGTAGAGATCTCCTGTCGTCCTCTCCATTCTTCACCAGGTTTCAGCACAATTGGCTTTTCCACACATGCGGCCCCCACACATAACATATGCTTGTACTCGTCATCACCAAAATCAATCATTGACTTAGCTTTCTTATCCCATGGATTCCAGACCACTGCAGAGGAAAAGAAATACAGTAACTGCCACTAGAAGCAATAGTATTTTGTAAGAATGTATGCAACAAATTTCAGACACTAAATTAAAATGAAAAAGAATAGGAAAAAAAATTAGTTAAATTCTTCACAGGGCTATAACTAGGGCTGGATTCGAGCCGAGCCAGCTCGAGCTCGAGCTCGGCTCGGCTCAGTTCGAGCCCGAAACGAGCTCATCAGCTCGATCGAGCTCGAGCCGAAGAGACGTCGTTTTGATCCATATATATATACAAAACGGTGTCGTTTTGATATAAAAAACGAGCCGAGCCGAGCCGAAAACGAGCCGAACCGAGCTGAAAACGAGCCGAGCCGAATCCGGCTCGAGCCGAACTCGAGCCGAGCCCGAGCTGGGCTTGGCTCGAATCCAGCCCTAGCTATAACAAAAGAGTTCCACTAACAATTTTTTGGTCAAATGATTTATAATCATGATAATGCAGTTTGGGCAATACATCTGCAAGAATCTGTCATATCCCTGCATTATTTATAAACCCACCAGTAGAGCACCCAGACCCAGTTTTCTTTTAATAAGAAAAACGAAAAAACCTACAAAAAAGAGAAAAGCCAGCCCACTGAAGGACAACCTTGAGATAACAAGATAAAGCAAACCACCATTTTAACCCAAAAAGGAAGGGGGGAGGGGTGTTGCACGCGGTGGGCCAGGGCAGTGAGGGAATTCATGAGAAACTTTTCAAAGGATGGAATGGGGTATGGAAAAGCCATATTGTCATCTGCAACCAAGTTGGCTAAAAATATCGCTGTTATCAATATTAGCCGAAACAAGACAGGCCAACGCATATTAACCATAGTTATATTTACGTTGTGTAGGGCTGGATTCAAATCGAGCTCGAGCTCAGCTCAAACAAACCCGAAATGAGTTAAACTCAAACGCGTTCAAGCCTTAAACTTCAACATTTTCGAGCTCGAACTTTTGGAGTGTTTAGCTCGTCAAGCTCGCGAGTTAAAAATTTTGATACAAAACGACGTTGTTTTAACCAATATGTATAAAAACGACGTCGTTTTAATAACGAACTAGTAGAAAAACTCGAGCTCGAATTGAACTCAAACTTGGCTTTTTTGAAACGAACCAAATTCGAGCTTATTTGAAGAGAGCTCGACGAGCCCGAGTTTGCGCTTGAGCTTAATTCTATGCAAATCAAGGTGAGCTCGAGCTCGGCTCAGCTTGAATCTAGCCCATAATGGATGCCCCCTTGACCATTCCCAACCACGGTTGACTTAGAGTTGTAGAGTTACTAAGAGGAAAACACGAGAAAATTATAATGATGGTAGCATATTAATCTAACAGATCCCTTCCTTTCTAAAAGCGAAATATTTTTCTCCTCGTTGTGATCTAACTTGCATGCACAAATACATACAAGGAGAACTGAGAAACTAATGAACCATGTGGACCTTCCTAACTCACCAGCATCTGGAAGTCCATCCTTCCGCAACACAAAAGTCCGCTTCCTCTCATGGTCCAGAATAGCAATTTTTGTAGGTGTACTCAAATATATATTGTCTACCTTTACCAAAATAAGAAATATAGCAATTAATGACAATGGAAACAAAAACAGAACTAAATAGTGTAACATCACTATCAAACAATTAGAGCAAAAACTAACTTCTGATTCAAATGTTATTGCATCCCCCTGTTCGGTAAATCGCTCTTTACCCTTCAAGTTGTCCAGATAATCAAGTGTCTCTAATCCTTCTACCCGCACTTCACTAAAATAAAATAGAATAAAATAGCAACATGGAAGTTAGGTTGGCAAAATATACATAATCAATAGACAAAAACAATCTACAAAGTTAGGTCATTGCTACCGTTGACTATGATTATCTAGACAAATTTATTTTTATGAAACTGGACATTTACAAATTAAAATTCTAATAGAATCATTTTTTAGCAAAAGATGTTATGGTCAATTAACAATCTGAAATTATGACACCATTTTTTTTCCTTGGTATGGTAACCATCTGTATCATTCTCCAACCACAACTGGTCCACTACTGCCCACCTTGAACACCCTCCACATTGCCCAAGCTATCAATTTCAAACTCATTTCCCATCCTAAAAACTATCTGATCTATGTTTAATTATATAAATCTCAAGAGATAAACCATTTTCTGCAGAAAAGCATCCCTGATAAATCATGAAGAAAATTATTTTGTCATAATATTCTAAAAAACAAAGCAGGCTACATCATGAAAGCTAAGAAATTTCAGAAGATTTAAATTAAAGCGATTGTGTTCATATAAATGTTTGTGTAAGATATCAAAGATCATAACATAAGTACAAGAGTGAAAGTTATATGAGAGCTAGAAGAAAACAGGTTCACGAAGATGATGCCTATAACCAAGTTAGCATTCACAAAGACACTTCACTTCCTTCCGTAATCCCTCTCTTATACTTGCCCATAACTGCCTTCATAAACTGCCATCATAACTGCCCACAGTTCCCACTCTTATTCTTGCCCATGGTTGCTTTCATAAACGGTCTTCATAAATGGGATGGACAAATGAGACTTTATTGTGACAACAAATCTACAATCGGCATTGCCCATAACCCCATACAACACAACCAAGCAAAGCACACATAAGTGGACAAACACTTTATTAAGGAGAAGCTAGAAAGTGGATTGATCTACACACTTTATGAGTCTACCAAATGTCAACTAGCAGATGTATTTATCAAGGGATTAAGTAGCATAGTATATTAAACAATCCAAGTTGGGAATGGAGAACATCTATTCACCAGCTTGCTTAAAGGAAAATGTGGAGAAACAAAGGTCAATTATAGTAGGTTGTAAAAAGAAGGTTTAGGTGGGCAAAGTCCTATAGCTCAGGCAATTGCCATTTAATGATGTGGTTGGAATTTGATTTTTAAGTTTTTTAGGATTTTGTATCCTATATAAAATCCATCATGTAACTATTGAGAAACAATAATGGAAAACAGGAAGAATGCTCCCACCTTTCTCACAATCAACATTAACTGTTAATAAGGGCCAGCAATACATAATAGAAAGTAACAAGACCTTCATCTTTTGAAAAGAAAAAAACATATAGCATAATATAAATGACAGTTTCCACCAATTTGTAGGATATTAAAACCACTTGAAAAACAAAAAGATATATAAAAAGAAAAGCAATTAGAAAACCTGATATCTGAAACAACAAAGTAGGTGTGATAGGCAAATGTAAATGCAAACGATTTCCCATCTGTATTTGTATTTCGAATGCGAGAAGTCAACATCAAATCTCCAGTAAGTCCAAGAGTTATCCTTAGGCGAAACTCGTATCTACAAATAGTGGTACAAACAGTTAAATAAAAAAGCAGCATGCACAGCAGACAAAAAAAAAATTCGAGCCCTCAATTCACTCCATATCACAGTAAGTAATTGTTCCATGAAAACACAAAATTTTCAGAAGCAAAGATTAGATGACTTAAATTCTCTACATCACATATATCATTTAACAAAGATAAATGAATACATAAGGAGCTTTAAAAAACCTTGCAGTAAATCCAAATTGTATTGACATGTAACTGTCAAATTTGAGTTATGCACCTGTGAGGCCAAAATTTCACATCTTCGTCAGCGTGCTTAAGGATTAAATCAATAAAGGCCCTGTTGGAGGTATTAGTTGGAAATGGTGGAGGATCATGATCAATGCTCCACGCCATGTTCCTTGCAAATCCGTGTTGCTCAAGAGAACCATGACTGCCAAACTGAACACATAAAACTATACATCAAAAGGAACAATAAAATAAAGAAAATTGGAAAAATAAATAAATAGTTCCGTGAAGCACATACTTGAGGAAAGCAAATTGGAATGCCTCCACGAATAGCCTTTGGAGGTTTAAATGTAGCCTAATCAAGATGAAATATACATTACAAAAGATTTATAAAAAAAAAAAAATGTTGAAAACCTACTAACTCATAAAATTCAGCTGATAAGTTTGCTAGCAATTAATGTCAACGATCATCTACTAAAGACCATCCTAACACATTTAGCCAACACTAAATTACAAGGTTAAAACCATTACAATAGAGAATCTCTTCTTCTTTTTCCACATGAGAAAATTGTTCATACCTGGCAAATAGAATTGAGATGAAGATTTTGAATTTTTTGACATATGGCGATTTAAGTATAGGTTTTTATTGAAGTGTGTTTATACTTTGCTTTTTGTTTGGTCAATGTTTTTGGGCATTCCAAGAATATGCTTTGTATAGATTTTTTGGCTTCATAGGATAAATCTTCTTTAGTGGACCATTGTTCACTTTGGTAAAGTTTCTTTCATAAAAGTAGAAATTTCAAACTTTCTTATCAAAGCAAAGACATCATCATTTGCAGCATATGCCCATATAATATGTTTATAGTTCTCCAGTTGAATGGCAACTAACAATTTTGAATATGACAGGGCATAGCAATTAGATGCCATGCAGAGACACGCAAGTCAAGGCATGTTGACAAGCAATTTAAAATAAATATTCAGGTTAATTGAATAAATCACAAATTCCTCCCATATTTAGATGCAAATATATCAAAAGATAAAAAAAGGAAAGAAAAGTTGAAAAAAGGCAACTACATAAACATGTAACTATAATCAGACATAAAGGGGAAGAATATTCAAATCTAATAATCTATCCCTTTTAATCAACCTGCTTTTTGAGTTAGACAATCTAATGAACCTTTGGTAATAAACCTATACTAAATTGAAATGATTAATAACCGAAAACTTGTAATGTCACTAAATCAAGAACTTTCATACTTGCACGTCTACATATTTATAAATTCTGAACACATGGGCACATACCCAGTCTCAAATTAGTTAACCATTTCAAACATTGTCTACAAGTAGATGTCATAGCTGTGTCCAACAAAAATAACCATTGACACATCAGCTGCATGAACATACGTCACATTGTTTACAAGTAGATGTCATATTTGTGTCAAAAGGAATAGGTAATCGCTAACACATCAATGGCATGAACATATGTACACGTACATGATGTCACAAATTTATCAACAAGTTATTTGAACATTTAGTCTAGCATCCATTACCTATACATAGCAGGAACAAACAAAACTATTCCTTATCAATACAGCTAGAGCATTATAACAAATTTAAATTCATCATTTCATTTTGGTTGTTAAAAAATGAGCAAATTGTAAATATAGAAGCACCTTGCTACTAACAAAAAGCAATTCTTCCCCATATTCATTCTTCCAAGATGTTACTTGTCCTCCATAGAGATATACCTGTATTTGAGCAAACCAATAAAGAAAGAAAGGAAAAGGAATAAGGATAATAATCCCAACATAACCGTTTGAATTGGATTTCAGCTTTCTCATTAATGCTAAAAAACAATTTCCTCAACAATAGATGAGAATACACCAACAAATAATAATTCTAAAATGAACTAATAATGAAAAGCCAGTCACTTTTGAAGACATAGATCCATAAAACAAATGATGGTCCACATGAGTGACTTTCTTCATGCCAATTAATGCTCAACCTAATGACATAGTCATGTGGATACTTATCATCTAACCTGAGGATGTACCAAAATAAATGAATATAAATGATATGATTTGTTTTCTTAGTATATGAATGTAAGGCAACATTATAATAAAATAGACATTTGAATTAAAAATATATCAAAAATATATAATGTTATTAAAAAATCTCAATTACAATTACTAGTATTTCCATGAAGAGTGTTTTTATATTATCTATAAATCACATAGAACCAAAATAAACAGTCTATTCTACAAATGCAGTAAAAAAAAGGGCTCAAAGCACATAAATATTAGTAATTTAAATTACTCTAAAATTGGGAAAAAAGGGTGAATTCTACATATATCATAACTATACTACACAAAGCTCATATATTTCACACCCACTACCCTCATATTATTCATAAACCACAAAAGACTACTCAAACATCATCCATCCCCAACAACCTTGGACTTTATTTTCTCTACATTTACTACTTTCATATCATCTATAAACCACACAACTTGTGAAACAAACACCCAATTCCACAGACACCGAGACAAAACTGCTAATACATCATACACATTAATCATCCAACTAATTTGGCAAACCTTGGAAATCATTTCTCTACATTTCCACATCCACCGATTTCACGTCATCCGAAAACCACAAACAACCATCAAAACAGGCATCCAATTCTCAACATAACGTATAACCACTGAAACCTCATACACATATATAATTCAACCATTAAAATTCATTTCCTCTACATTTTCACAGCCACTACCTCCACATAATCCATAAAATATAGAAAAATATTAAAACAAACACCAAATTCAGCAATTCGCATACAATTGACTCAGATCTAACGAAACGAATCAATCAAGATTTTCTAAAAAACTAAATTGCGAAGAGCAAGAAAAGGAAAAAAGATCCGAAATACCTCAACAGATGAGCCACGGGCCTCGCGCAAAATGACTCTCTCGAGGCCGTTAACGCCTTTACAATGCTCAACGAAGAGCACGTCGTTGCCGGAGGAGGTCGAGTGATCCATGGATCGGTCTTTTTCTGTGTCTCTGGATGGAACCGAATCCATTGGAATCGTGTGGGGGAATTTATAGGAAACTGATATGAGACTGCTAAAAAGCTTAATATATTATAAAGAGATTTCTGAGGCCTACTAATTACGGATTCGACTTTTTGAATAATCCTGCCTCCTTACGCTTTTTCTTTTCTTCTTTTGTTTATTCTTTGGATAATTTATGGGAAACTATCAAAACACCCATAAGGTTTTGATAATTACCCTTTACGTGAATTATGTCAGAAATCAATTAAAAAAATCGAATTTTGATTTTTTTTTATTAGAAAGTTTGAACTTTGGTTTTTTATATACCAAACTTTAAGAAATTCTTATCAAATAAACTAAATTTTTATTATTTTATATTGAGCATACCAAATAAATTAACATATTTTTAAAATAAAATAAATAATTGTATATATTTATATAATATAAATTATATGAAATATTAAAAGTTGTATTCTTTCTTAAAAAAATATATAAAAATTTAGTAACTATAATTAATAAAAAAGAAGTCTTATAATTTAGTCCTCTCAATTAAAAAGACAAAATTGGGTTTTTTAAATACATAAAAAATGATAATTTAATAACCATAAATGTTATTATCTATTGAATTAGGTTTTCAATTTAAAAAAAAAAAAAAGACGGAAATATTGATTGTTTCGTAAACAAAGAAGAGGGTAATGGTTTTTCAGAAAAAATAGGGGACAAATCTGTAATTCGTCGTTATTATTATTACTTTGTTGGGTCTACTAAACTTTGATACTGTGTTTGAAAATTAGGTGAAAGCTACTTTTCACATGATTAAAACTTTGCTTTTAAGAATTTTAATGTGATATTTTTTGTTTGGTGGAAAGTCTAAAATACAAAATGTCGAAGGACTATTTCCACTCAAAAATTTTCTGTTAAAAGTAGAAGGGTTTACTAATAATATTAAAATAAATAAAATATACTTTATTTTCTTCTTTGTTTAAAAAATTAACAATTTTTTCTTAAGATTAAGTTTCAAAAAATTCAATTTTCCCTATAGGATTTCGATTTTCCAATGAAACCTCTCACTCTCTAACAACTAGCACTATTTGACTATTTGTCTCCCTCTTCTGGCTTCATCTTTGTCTAGACGAATCGATGAGGTTAGAAGACCAGAAGGAGACAAAAAAGTGATGACCTACAATTGATTTGATGAAAATGCGACGATCCTTCATTCGTCGTTAGTTGGAGTTTTTTTGTATGTCATCGAAGTCGTTGGCGATGGCAAAGGAGAATGAAAGATGGAGATGGTGGCTATCGAAATAGAGAAGAAAACCTAGGGATATTTTTTTAGGGGGGGAAGGAGAACTTACTTTTCAAAAGTAAGGTTTATGATGAAATGTTAATTTTCAAAATCTGAGAGAGAAATGAGATTAATTTATATATTTTTTAATATTATTATTAAAATTACGGTTTTACCTTTATGTATAATAACAATTTTAATGAAAGATTAAAGACTGACGAGTGTTTAAGTTTTTGAACTCTCATATCTGCATTTTTATGTTTTCACCAAGCCATAGATGGAAAATAGTCCTTTGGTCAATCAAAACGCTTCGCACTATGGAGAATCTTGTTTATATCATTATACTAGTTTTGCACATGGAATTACTACTACCAATTAATTGTGAACATAGAGCATGAATTTATGAGAAGTAAGTTCTACCAAGAAAAATGTGGCCTTGAGAAGGGAGCATAATTAAATTTGTATTTGTCCTAAGTTATAATTAAAAAAAAACGTGAAAATTACATGATTTCACATGAGGTTTGACCCAAAATTATTTTCTATCTCTTAATGGCATAAATTATATTTTTTTTTACCTAAAATCAAATTATATTTACAAAAACTAACATTATAGGGGTAGTACAATAAATTCACCGTCCAAAGTTTTGAAAAAAAAAAAGAATATGCTTTTACAAATCTCACTTAAACATTTTAAACATAACAATTTGACCATATTAACAAGTTTAAAAACTTGCAATTGAGTCTATGTATATCGCCTTCATCACTTATAACTCTTTTCTTATTGTTGATGAATTTATCACTATTATAATACCATCGTTTCTGTTCATCAATGAATTTACCATTGCTATAATTTTGTCGTTTTGTTGTTTGCATTCAACTTCTTGACATTAATCAACTTGTTGAAGAAGTTGTCATGATCTCATTGTTTCTATTTGTCGGCTTGGAGATTGAGTTGTTTCTACTCCTCCACTTAGAGGTCTCATCGTTTTAGTTCATAGGCTTATAAATCTCATTGTCTTAGCTCAATGACTTAGAGATCCCTTTGAGTCATAGTCATTCTAACACTAAAAAAGATTGTGAAAACCGACTAGTACACCATTGAGGAAGAAGGTGAGGATGAAAGGATTGAAGAAGAAGAGGATGTTTATAAAATTTTGATAACTAAAAGGATTAAAAAAAATTAATTTTGGGTTATATGGTAATTTAAAAAAGTGAAATAGTGAGGAAAAATAAGACAATAGGACTTTTGGGATAACAATATTTTGATATATCAATTTACCATTTTTTTTGAATGGAATGGATAAAATTTTGTTTTATTCGAAAGAATTAAACTTTCAAATTTTTCTATTTAAATAATCAAACATTCACATTTTCTTATTGAAGAGACTAAATTTTTATTATTTCGTATTGAAGATACCAAATTAACTAACAATAAAATCATGTGTACCTAAAAATGAGTACTAAATTGGATATCAAAATAATATGTAATTAAATAATACTAATTGTGTTATCTAATACCTTTAATATGAAACACCAAAAGTTTTCTTTTTTAAAGTAAAATACTAAAAATTTACTTTCTTTTATAGAAACTAATGAAAATTTGCCCACTTCAACACAAAAAATATAATAGTTTAATAGCTTCAAGTGTTATTAGGGGACACATAAAATAGTACTTTAGACATTCTTGTTATTTACTTACTTGATCATTTTTTAAAAATTTAAAGGAAAAAATAAACAATTTGTAAAATGATTTTACAAAGAAGACATCTTATAAGATTTTTAAATATTTATATCTTTTTCTTTCATACTTAATCATATGCTACTATTGCCACCATGAAAATCAAAAACATGATTTAAGATGAAAATGTGAAATACTATCCTTTTTAATTGATGTTTATATGGAATATAATGTAGAAAGATATATAAAATGTCGGCAAAATATTTAGCATAATATTATTCATCTAACTTTACAATTTTGGGAAAAATTAAAAAAAAACTTTAAAAGTTAACAAAATTAGTGAAGTATTAAAATTTTTAAAGAAAGAACTTGAGTTTGAACATTTACCATGTTTGTGAAATTTTGATTTATCTAATATAGATGAGGTCTCCAGTTACCAAAAAATAATTTGTAGTGGTCAAATTCATTGAACTCAACTTAGGTTATAATATAGGTTTAAAAGCCCTAATCTTAACTTAGAAGTTCGCATGTTGTTTGGGTTATCATTTATGTTGGTTGAAATTGGAGTATTTTAAAATCATTTTTGTCTAGTGTGGATTAAAAATCCAAAACCCAGATCTTTAACCCTGTTTTAAAGTGGCCTGTATTATTGATAAAATGGTTAAGTTTGGTGAGGCGTTTCAAATGTTGCTTCAGTTGGAAGTGAGCTCTCATTTTAGGCGGGCATAAATTGATATTTTACCAGATCTTTGCCAATATTAGCCTAGCCTGTCCCCCAAGTTCCAGGCATTTCTTTGAGCTCATTAGTCTCTTCCTCTCCCACTCACACTCACAGACAAGCATGGAGGGCCTCATACCTTTCATCTACAGAGTCATTATTCAATACAGAGCTTCTAGCAGGCAACCGACAATAGCAGATTCTTGGTTCAGTGAATCACCTCCTATGCCTTACATTAGGCTTCCTGGTGATTCAGGACGCTTCACATTGCTGCCTGAGTATGTTTTCCCTTCATCTACTAGTAGTTCGCCAATTAGCTCCTGTTCCATTGCCTCTGCAGAGGCCCCATTGCTTCTTCGGTTTTCTTCTTGCCATGCTTTTTCCTGATGAGGAATGAATTCATTTTGATTGAAACCGTTTGCTACATAAGTACAGTCTGATGTTTTGTGTTTGATTTGGATGAATAACAGCGTAAGCTGGATTCTACTTTTGTGTTTGATAGGGTGTGATTTTCATGTCAACCGAAAAGTTATTCAACATGTACACAACATATTTGAAGGCTTGAATCAGCACTTAAAACATCTTTAACAAAAGTCAGCTGACGATTCAAAGAAAAATGACATCAACATTACAAAGAAATGCATACGGTGCAAGAGTAACATAAAATCAGACAACTCCGTAAAATTGTAACAGCAACAATATTGCCAGATCACGCTTTATAATATGGGTTAATGCAATTGCATTCTGGTATAGCAAACAATCTTCTGGAGTCAATAGGTAATGCTAATCCGGAAACAAATTGAACAATATTGAAAACATGGAACTTGATGAAGGTTATCAGCCAAGTTTTGTAGTTCACCTGAACCTCCCCACCATCAGGTTTCCTTTCATCCCTGCTTGAATTAGTCTCTCATCCGTCTCTCTTCCATCAATAGCACTAATGCAGCAACTCATGATTGTGTAACCTCACATAGAAATGCATCAAGGTCACCTCTAACTCGACAAATACCCAAAATTCTAACAAAATACAAGAGAAAATCAAATAACTAACAGAAGATGTGACTGCAGAGCGTCATTTCAATAATAATTAATGTTAGAGCGATGTCTATGAGTCCACAAGAAAAAGCTTCTTAACAACAAATCATAATGAAATTGTTTTCAAGGGATATTTAATGCCCAAAGAAAATACACAACAGGAAACATGAGTCTGCAAAGAAAGAAAGTACTCCCATGCCAACAAATAAATAAGCCAAAACTTACCTAAAGCGTTGTAGGATCATTAATCACTCCCAAGAAATCATCCTTTATGGTGCCAATGCAGAACTGCAAAAGGGGTCCAAAGATAAGATAAAAAGAACATAAAAAATATTCAATCATCAAATAGTGGTTAAAAAAATCATGTTTAATCATGTACAAGTTCAAGTATTGACAATATATATGAAATTTAAGATTTTGTATGTCAAGCTCCAAATGTTACAGGATCCCAAATAAATGCCACCTCAAATATAAATCTAATTTTCAGTCTCAATCAATATAAATGACTTCAAACCATATCAATCTAAAACAATGTTGGACAATTCTATGGATGGTAAGTAGGACCATAGTATAAGCCAAAGGTACATGCATCATTTCTTCACTCACATGGGCAACAAAGTAGTGAAGTTTTGTGAAATAGATAACAATAAATTAATCGTCGCCAGTTTACACTCGATTGCTGTATTGACAGCTAACCCAAATCCCAAAATCACATATGCATGAAAAGACATAGGAGTTTGTTAGGCCCCCAATCATAGTGACTTACCACGGAGACACAAGAAAGGATATAACACTTAGTATACAAGCTGCAAGGAAAAGGAAATTGACATTGTGACGATTTAATAATTATTTGCAAGATTAGGAAATAGGAGTGATTTCATGCATATTTGGAAGATTAGAAAATTGAGGTGTATTTATGGAGTACCAAGATGATTAGGATTAGAAATAAGAGATTATAATTAGGATTCTAATTAAGGTTGAGATTTAAAGTGAATAAATAGTTGGGTTTAGAGGGATTGGGATTAACTTTTGAGAATTCAGTTATCAAAGTAGCTTTGTATTCGGATGGTGTTGCAATATCGAAAATCTCTTGGCACAACATCAAAGATATTGAGTTCTTAATTGTAATCGTCCTTTTGTTCAATAAAAATTCATATTTATTCCATTACAATCAACAAGTGCCAATGCTTACAATTTAGGATCCTATCAATTGGTATTGAAGCGCAATCTGCAAACAGTTTTTTTCTAGTCAACCGATGGTTAATACATGCATGGACAACTATATGGATTCCTTAGAAAATGACATGCAAGAGATGAAAGAACGGTGACAGAAGGTTAAAACTGAACGCAATGAGCAATTCAAAGCAATTGAAGAAAACTTTCTAACATTGCCAGAATGATTACGCCACAATAGTATCCACACTCACTGCACCATCAACCATTATAGCCTCAAAATTTATCACACCTATGCAAAATTCACCTCTTGCCCACCCAAATCATGTTACCCAAATTGTCACCATGGTCTTCTTATTACAACAATCTGCCAATTCGACTAAACACGGAGGGTAATATATTGCCACACCCAGCTGCAACAAACTCACACTTTGCACCCATCTGACTAATTGATAGGACTGTGAATTGAACGGATAGACACTTGTCGACCGTAATAGGTTAAATCTAAATTTTATTAAATAAAATGATGATTACAATTAAGAACTCAATATCTTTGACGTTGTGCCAAGAGATCTTCAACGATGCAACACCACCCAAATAAAAAGCTACTTTAATAATTCAATTCTTAAAAGCCAATAACAATCCTCCTAGACCCTCCCATTTATTCACTTCAGATCCTCATCCTAGTTGGATGCCTAACCATAATCTCTCACTTCTAATCCAAATCAACTTGGTAATCTATGATCTAATTGGTAATTATTAAATCACCTCTATTTCCTAATCTTACAAATATTTATTGAATCACCCATATTTCCTAATATTGCAAATAATATTAAATCGCCACAATTTCAATTTTTGTTTGCACACCGCTTGTATAATTTGAGCGTTTTGTCCTTTCTGGAGTGTCAACAATAAGTCGCTATGATTGGTAGTCAAACATAGTGACTTTAAAATATAATTTCATCAAATCCATTCAAAGTTACCACAAGTAAACCCTTAAAGAAGACATGCCCATGACCAACCCTTAAAATATCTTATCCCACCCAAAAACTGATTTGAGCGTTTTATCCTTTCTAGAGTGTCGACATTAAGTCGCTATGATCGGTAGCCAAACATAGTGACTTTAAAATATAATTTCACCAAATCCATTCAAATTTACCACAAGTAAACCCTTAAAGAAGACATGCCCATGACCAACCCTTAAAATATCCGATCCCACCCAAAAACTGAGCATTAGAGAAAATCATCATATGATGACAAACAAATTTTAGTATATTTAAAGCTGAAAGGACCAAATATTAAATGCATATGAAGATAAGCCTAGTACAACAAGCCAGAGCATGTGAAATTTAAATTTATTTTTAATAAAATCCAATTTAAAATTGTACATCCGTATGAAGAAATAAAATAACCAGGTATAAGAAATACTAGCCAAAATAAAAAATTAAGCAAAAAATTCTCACAATTTCTGTAGCATCTACTCGAGTCCCAATTATCTTTAACCGCACTTCACTGTCCTTTTGAATCTTAACCTACAAGAATTACAAGAAATTATTTTGACCATACACTTGCAATACTATAAAATTAACAATAACTTTCTTATGAGAAGTTAAGATTGAAAGCTTACTGATCCATCAGACGTGGTATAATTTGGCATATCTCCAGACTGGAACTCCATATCATCAGGTATCAACTAAACCCCAAATGACATTATCAATACAGATTTGCAGATGATAAATATAATTCGAATGAAGTTCATGCCTTCATGAAAATTCATCTAAACAGTGAAATAGAAACCATGAAGCTCAAAGAAATCAACAAAACAAAAAGTAGAATCAAATATTAAGTTCCAGTGTTTCTTCAAGCTAAAGCCACAACCAAAGAGAACTTACATGATTTGAAACAAAAATTTGAACAGGTCCAGCTTCAGCGAAAAATCCCATCTATCAAAGTTCTACACATGGTTAGAAAATAGAAAATTTCCAAAAACTATTGCGTCTAACACAACAAATTAACAAACAAAAAACTAAATTGGATCATTACAGACATGGACCAACCTTATTCACCATAGTCACAACAGCTTCTAATATTTCCCCTTTGAAGGGTCTGAACACAACACACTGATATTTCACCGGAAACGTTACAAATCCAGTCCCATCTCGAATCAGCCCTTTCCCAATGCTGTCTACACCCGTTATAGCCACCACAAATCCATGTCGACCACTATAGAATTCCAAACAAGATTATTGTCTTTTTTTTATTAGGTTAAAATTGGGGCAAAAAGAATTTGTAAAAGAAAAGAATTGACTCATTGAACTTACCTACACGTGCCCTCAACATCTTTCATGAGTTTGGAGACGAGATGCTCGCGAAGATTGCGACCGAAGTGGCGTGGGTGTAGTTGCATGTTTCGCTCCAATACTATGTGGAAGAACATCTTTCTGCTACCGATTTGAACAGATTCCTAGTTTTACGAGGATAACAAGATATCCCCCTGCAAAATTTTGGAACGTGAACAAGTTAAACTCTGTCGCAGAAAGACTACAATTTTGAGGGTATCTTGGAAAACCCAAATTCCTTCTGGAGAAGAAAAGACAATACTTAAAGAGTTTCGCCCAGTAGCAGTAATTTGAGAAATTAAAAACGCTAAAAAGTAAAAGGAAAAAAGAAAGAAGGCGAATTGTTGCAGTGAGTCTCAACCCAGAGAAATATGGTCTACTCTTACCGGTCAGTAGTGAATTTGGTCTCGTTTGGGGTCAGAACCAGACTCAATCGGACTAAAATTCGAACCCGCGTTTGTTGGGACGCACAACTTACCTTTGTAGTGGGAGATTTTGGGCTAAGAAATTACTCCCACACAAGTTTAGATGCATTACTAAAATTTTATTTTCCAAGTTAAAAATTTAAAAGGGCCAAAGGACTATTTTCCACCCAAAGTATGTTTTTTTTTTTTTCAAATTTCTCCCGTTAATTTTAAAAATCTCATTTATCCATTTATGAATATTAAAAAAACAATTTCAAGGCAATTTCTCTCGTTTTGACTAAGACGTGTCATCTTCGTTAATGATGATATCATACAATGTTAGAAAATATACGACCGAAAAGAGAAACTGTCAAAGAGGGAGAATATGTGCTTACAGATTATCGATCTTCATCAAAAAAGTTGATCTAAAAGTTTGAAAACTCTAAGAGGAAAATACAGTTTTTTAAAACTTAGGTTATAAAAAAATTATTAGTTTTTAGAGTTTGAAGAAAAGAAATGATATAACTAACGGATTCAGTTAATTTTAACAGTCCATGAGTGGATAAATAAGATTTTTAAAATTAACGGGGGTGGAGGAGAATTTAAAAAAGAAACATACTTTGAATGAAAAATAGTCTTTTTACCATTTAAAAACTATTAATTTTAATCAAAATAGGAAGTAAAACTATCATTTTATTTTTAAATTTTAAAACTAAAAAATTTATATAAGTTTTTTTATAATTTAGAAGAATAAAAATTTCAAAACTTCACTTTTTCCTTTAAAATTTTTTCTTTATTCTTTAGTGACGAGAATTAGTTGTCCCCATCAGCCCCATCCTAATATCTTCTTCTCCAATTATCAACTTTTCTATCAGAGCAGGTTTGTCAGACGGAAAGACACAATTATCCTAACTGGATAAGAATTTGGACTCCTTTGCAACCTAGTAAGGAGAAGTAATTTTTCAATTTATAATTATATTAATCACTCATACCAATAGTTTAGAATTTAGGTGATAATAATTCTCAAAGTACTTCTTTTGAGAACCATTAACTATGAGAAATTTTCATTTTTTTCTTGGATTGTCGTGTTATATTCCTCCTTT
Source organism: Mangifera indica (assembly GCF_011075055.1). Taxonomy (NCBI): domain Eukaryota; kingdom Viridiplantae; phylum Streptophyta; class Magnoliopsida; order Sapindales; family Anacardiaceae; genus Mangifera; species Mangifera indica. The sequence continues at coordinate 4,825,707 of NC_058142.1, forward strand.
ATATGTAGAAAAAACTGGAAATTCTATTGCAAGTTAATGAAATTCTTCGAACTTCGAACAGAAACAAGAATTAATGGTGATGTTACTCACACTAGAATATTTTGGAGGCTTATATAAATCGCAATGTTCTATTTACAAAATAATGTATAGAAGGCTGTTTCTGTTACGTATTTATAAATATGATATTTATTTTGTTAAATTCAGGGCAATAATCTCTTTTTTTTTTTATGGCAAATTATCAAAAAAAAAAAAAAACAATTCTATTGTTTACCAGGGATAGCATCACTGGCTTATTTTCAACTGTAACATAAACGATCTTGTAAAAATATACACACATTGGAAAAATTACTGTGGCGTGACTACGTTGTGATCTAACTATTACAATCAGTGTTAACAGTGAAATATACAAAAACTAAGGACTCATACTGTAGGAGAAATATAATTCGGGTTCAAAACATGAACGTTCCCTTTCCCTTTCTCTTGATTCTGAATTTGGTAAGCCACTAGTATGACTTGGACGATTCCACAAAGATGTCAGACGTTTGTAACCTATAATGGGTTCAGTCACAGGGTTGGGCGAAGTTTGATCTATTTCCACTCCTAGTAGTTGTCTTTCTTGCAGTTGCTCCGGAAAAAATTGGATTCCTAGCTCTATCCAATTTTTTTTTTTTTTAAATTTTTTCAACATAATGGCTCGCCTAATACCCATGTCCATAATCCAGCTCAGAAGGCTAATGGATTGAGACAAGTACGCTATAGTGTCAGACTAGCCCATGGGCGTAATACCTATACTAATAGCCCAACCTAAAAAACCAATGAGTCGGCCTCAACATGCTATAATGTCAAGCCTTATTTTGGATTTTAAGTTGGACCTCAATTTAATCGAACCCGATTAACATGCTTAGTTATAATAAATTTCAGCAATTTCATATATATAATTATAATTGAGTAATTCTTTTTGGGATAGATTCAAGCCCATCTTATTTAATTTTATGATTCCATCAACATTAAAATGCTTTCTCACTTGCCTTACACAATATGCATCCAATTCAGGCAAGGTTTTTTCTTTACAGTATAATAAAAATATCAGTAAAACTATTTATACCCACTTTGCATAGATAAATGAGTATACATTTTATGTATGTCATCATATAATTAAATAATTTTAAATTAAGAATAAAATGATATCTAATTATATAATGATACACATAAGTGTGTATCTATTTATGTATTCAAAGTGGATACATATAATATTATTCTAAAAATATACACTTCACTATGCTGAATTTGGCTTGAACCTCCACTACCAATTTATTAGTTAAGCTATCAAAAGTTCTTCTCAACTATCATTTTTTAATTTTTAATCTGGGGTTTATGCATGATTCTCTCATTAATTGTGATATATAATATTACTTTTTGGCAGTGACAACAGTTTCTAACCTATCAAGAAATTTATATGCAACCTAAAATCAGATCAGAATTCATGAAGAAAGAAAAAGTTCTAGCAAGCCTTATGCAAACAAGTGTGAAGTTTTGTGATAAGTAAACATTACTCAAAGTTTCAAGAAAATATAAAGGAAAAAATATATACAGGAATTAGTTTTTGCAGCCACATTGAAACAAGTTTGAATGAATGAGAGAAAAGAACACTATACTTTTTTCTAAGGCAAGCAAAAATAAGCCTTTCAAACATTTAGTACATTTATAAACTTACATGCTGAACTATGCAAACATAAAAATCATGTACAATATAGATGTCATCCGCAAATCTGCATCCGGTTGGAAATTTCTATTTAATAAAATCTACAACTTCATACAAACATATGATACAGAGAAATAGTATAATGCTACTAATGCATCTTTGTACATTGTACCTTTTTCTTTCCTTTTTAGTTTTGTTTAACTTTTAATAATTTCATCTATTCATCCATTTGAGCACCAGTTGGAAATGATATTATACCTGAAAACAATGGTTAGAACCTATATTCATAACCCAAACGAGAAAAGACAAAATATGTTAAAATCAACCTGAGCATTTTCTGTTTTATGTTTTTGTAGTTCATCTTGGGCACATATGAGCCTAAGTATAAGAACAAAACTGATATCAGACATGTTAGCACTTGAAAGTGTCAATCGTTTGTTTGTGTGCACACATGATCATCAGTTCATACACGTACAAAGAGCAAAATTTACCTCCATTGCAACTCGGTTATTTCATGAAGCAACTCCTTCTCCTTATCATGAGATGCTTCTAGCTGCAGCATAACAAAATCATTTTTACTGTACATTTGATATGGATACAAACAGAATTATTGGTTTTTTTTCTAGGACAAAGTTTATACACCACACAAGATGGAAGATAAAAACAGTTTAACAAAACCTAGAGATGTATGCATCAAGCAACAAAGAAAAGAAGTCAAAAAAACCTAAAGACGTATGATGACATACCAAAGATCTTTCAGCAGAAGCCATATTTGCTGATGTGCTGCCTCCATCAACTATACGATTAGCTGGGTAACAGAAAAACAAGATAATATCATCTCACATGAATGAAAATGAGCAAATCTAAGTTGCATGAATTGTTTATACCTGTCGAGTCTCCAACTGAGATTTGCTTCATTAGACTTAAAATAATCTCCTGTTAAGAATGACATAAAAACAGGGAATAAAAGAAACTTCAGTAGCAATAAGAATGCATAAAGATGACAGATTTATCGCTTAAGTCATACCCTTTGAAGAAGATTTGCCTGCAGTACAGAATTCAACATCATGAAAAGGGAATTGCCAGAAAGATTTGATTGCATATCAGATGGTGTGGACAAAGTAGTTAAAGCAGGATGTTGGGTAAGCACCTACATAATCCATCATTACCATAAAACACTCAATAAAATATAGTTATCGATACATTATATTTGATGCATGCCACAAAAGGAATACTACACATTCAATAGTGTGTTGTTATGAGATAATCAAACAATAAGCATACATTTACATGTCATTACGATTAAACAACCACATCCCATTGGATATTAGAGATGAGATATAAGGTGAGAAGTGTAGCATTACTTCTATAACACTGAATATTTTTTAGCAGAAAAAAACCTATCCTTAGTTTGCTTCTTGCACATACAACTAATCTCAGTTTGAATATAAATTCTAAAACAGCTAGATATTCACTCAAAGAAAATATATTACCACGCACAAACAAGTTCATTGAAGCAAATTGCCACACCTTATTGGAAGTCTAAAGATCAAATGAGAGATATTTCCATCAAACCTCTAGATTGTACTTCTTTTACTATATCATTGGGCTCAATAGACCTGTTATATTGAATTATTAGAATTATTTTTGTGTCAAATAGGGTTTCTAACATATATATATATATATATACAAGCCAACTTCTCATTTTTCTTTTCATTTCTTTACTTCATCCATTATTTTCCTCTTTATATTACTATTTAATATTTTTCCATATCAAATATTATATTAATTGTTATGAGGAGTTATAGAATTATAAATTACCTAAACTTAACCAAATTTTGAGAAAAAAAAGGGAAAACAAAATTATAGCTCTGATAGAGAAGAAGTTTTCTCACATAAATTTGGCTGTCAACTGCTTTGGGCTAAGGCTAACAGAGAAGATTACTTCTACAGGGAGATACCAAGAACATGCTCTCCCTTTCTAGCAAAAAGTGTTGTGCTTTTGGTAAAGAGAAGAGTCAAAGCGTTATACAAGTGTGTAGTGCTGACCCTAATTTAGATGATTTAGCTTGAAATAACTATTAGGGCAGTTGAAGATGTTAAGGTTTGAAGATACTGATTTGTATCATGGGTCAAAGTGCCTTATTTTGCATCTCTATGGGTTTAAATTTTGAGAGTTTCAAGGTTCTTATTTCTTCTCTACTAACTATGACAGGAACACAGACATTACTTTGCTATACAAAGCCTATAGTTAATTTGTCGTTTTGCACAACCTATACATAGTTCTTGGTCTATTTTTCTTATACACATCTCCTCCTTAGGGGTGATTCAACTCCTTAGAGGATGTCCGATCAACTTTTGTTGTTCTCTTATTTTATAAATGTAGTTTGTTTCTTTTCTTTCCTTGTCTAAAAGACATCGCTAAAAACTTAAGTTCACAATCTAATGTAAAGTCTCTCAAAAAACCATTAACTGGACAAGCTATAAGTACTTCGGCACAAATGTGCTGACCTCAGTACCTACCTGCATGCTGTGACTCTTTTGCAATGTAGGAGCTGGTGCCACCTGAAAAGAGAAGATGAACTCATGTCCAAACCAAACAACAGAAGGAGCATCAAGATCAGAATCTTAAGTACCTTTTCCAAGCACACATTCTCAGATGTAACCTTAAAACGTCCCTTTTGCTGAATAACTGGTGGTTTTGCTTTCTCGTCAAGTTCATCACTGTTTGCTGCCATAGTGATAATTAAATAAATATGAAAATAGAATTTGGATTTAAATATTGAGAACACATTAATCATAAAACCAATTAATAAAAAATTTCTATAAATTCTTATGGCATGAGAAAAAGTTAAATTAGATGAAGAACATGCACTTGCCTGATGACTTAGATCCTTTTGAGGGAATTTCATGATGTAAAACCTCTCCCGCTGTAGATGTTGCCGTTCCATTGCAGTATGAATTGTTTTGATGCTGATTTTGTAACTTATCACTGAAAATTCCATGAAAATAAGTTCTCACTTGTATAAGCATAGGGAGAGATAAAACAAAGACAAAAAGAGGTGACTCAGCAGTCCTCTGATTACAGCATAAATTACAAGATAAACTCTCTCACATGAACAAAATTATAAAAAATTACTACAAAAAGCACGTGCTCTCAATTTTCAGAAATAAAAAGAAAAGAAGAACCTAAGGTATTGGAAACCAAACCCAAATGATATGCCTATAAGAAAAGGAAAATCAAAGGAAGGGAATATGCTAGGATCCCAAGTGCAAGGTATGAAACTTGGATCCCACATCAGAAAACATAAATTTTTGTTATAGGATTTATATGGCTTTGGCTTTATGATCTCAACAAGAAGTTTTTGAGAAGTAGTTCTCTTAAGGTTCAGATCATTTGATATTAAAACCACCATCACATCTCTCAATTGCAAGTATATGGCACGAGTGGTGACTCGATATTGCAATGTTGTCTCAGGGCTAGCAGGAAGCTAGTGCATAACTAGCCCATGTGGGACCAAGGTTACAAAACAAGGTGCTATGTTAGGATCTCAAGTGCAACATATGAGACTTGGATTCTACATTGGAAAATATGAGCTTCTAGTGTAGGGTTTATATGATTTTGTACTCTTCAATTTTAACAATTAGCTTTTGAGATATGGTTCTCTCATCGTTTATATCAAAAGACAACATGTCTTCATTCTTTAGTTGAATAAAAAGGGGAAAGAAAAGATGATGTTCATATTCCACTACTTTGACAAGGAAGATACCAATACATTTATTCAAAACAACACACATAAATTAATAAATTTAATTGAATTTTGTTTTACCCAATATTGTTAGGTTTAAAAAATAAAATAATTAGTTGCTCCATCTATTTTATGCTTCCAATTTATTTTTTCCCTTGACAAGAATAGGTTATATATTCTAGGAAATATCTAGCACAGTTTACTATTCAGACAACTTGACTCCTATAAGTGTCATATGTCTAACAATTTATCAATTCCCTGAATTGGTTTATATATCTCCTCCCAAATGATAAAATGTAAACATATGACAACCTATGCAAAAGATATACTACTTGCACTTTAAAACTGTCATATTGAACTTTTGCCCTTTTGTTTACCTTTCATTATCCATGGTTATTAACTTAACATGACAGTTTTGTAATCCTACTCAATAATATGTGAAGTATTAAATACTAAATTTTGCATTGTTGGCCTTAAAGAATTATTTAAATTCCACTGTTCTTTTCGAAGGCTGGATCAGGGATCTATATGAGTTTTAATCTAAACATGAACTTATCTTACTTGATTTCACACAATATATATTATGATTTCAAAACATATATATTTAGCATATAAAACAAGCATGATTGTCATTTGGTCAGTTTAATATCTCTAGTTAACCATAGAAAACCAATTGCTCAGTCAGTGATACTAGCAATTAGAAATCTAGCATGCTTCCAACCAATATAGTATGGCATGACCATCACTAGCCTCTCCAAGAAAACCATTTTGACCTAGACATAAGTATGTAAATCAAGTGGCAAACCTCTCTTTGCTAAGTGAAGAAACAATACTTTCTGTGATTTTGACTGATGAAGTCCCATTTCTTTGGGAAGGAGGAACAACAGTACCCTCCTGATTCTTTACATTGACCTCTGATGAAGGCTTTTCATGCAGATTTTTTTGACTGTAATCATCAAGGCTGGGTGAGGTATCTGGCATAGAATATTGCTCAAAACATGGACTCGCTATGCTGGAATCATCATCTGATTTTTCATATCTAACTCTGAAAAATGAAGCATTAGTTTGACCAATTAACTTTAAAAAGCCTTAGGCTATAATGGACTTGATGTAAAAGTGATATGAAAAGATAAGTTATTCAGTTTCATCTGGCACAAGTGTGCTCTTATCTATGCAACTAATTTTCTGTAGGTGAATTAACAGTTAAGAAGAGTCCTAATATGGACTGTTAGTTTATTATCAGTATAACTGGAAAGTGTCTAAGTTAAAAGACGTACTTGGTAATGATAATTGTTGAGTCACCTGATTGATGAAGATTCTGCACTAGATCATTGTCGGCCTGAGAAATACCAGATCATTCGTAACCATTAAAAACCTTAAAGAGAAAAGTTAACAAAATTAAGAAATTAAAAGTAGGAGAGACCTATCTCCCACTACAAAGCACTAAAACCAGACTATAGATATACCAAATCTGCAACTTGGCTCTCTAATTGTTTCTCTTGCGTGCTGTCAAGGCTAGACAATAAACTTGAGCCCTCTACTTGACTGTTATCAGACACCATGTCCTCATCTTGGATCTAATAGAAAGAAGCATCATCAACATAACTCCAGAGGGAAAACCACAGAGCCCAAAACATTTTCATAAAGAAATGAAATGGAACACTGTTTGTACCAAGGAAGCCTGAGCCTTCATATCTTCAAGGTTGAAGTTCCAACCACTAATCCCTCGTTTATATTCATTCTACATACAAACAAAAGGTGTTAAATATAGTTAATTATGACATGAAAAGAGCAAACAAGTGAAGAGAGTCCTACTTGCAAGTAATGAGTTACATTGAAGAAACAATCTAACTAGGATAAAATTCAGTCAAAATAAGAAGCAAGCTAGTCATCTATACTGTGATATAGATGTAATTATTGCCATTAAGACCGAGTGAAACTTCAAAGAGAATATCATATATTGGGCAATAAGTAATAGAGGAAAATAAATTTAGATATTAAAACACAGATCAAAGGCAATTGTCTGATAACTAGGGCTAGATATGAACCGAGCCAGCTCGAAACGCGCCGACCTTAGCCGAGCTCGAGCTCGAGCTACTCATTAGATTTTCTAATTAAAATTTTTGATACAAAACGACGTCGTTTTATCAATATGTATTAAAATGACATCATTTTGATAACGAAAAACGAATCGAGCCGAATTCGAGCTGGCCTTAGCCGAGCTCGAGCTCAGCTCGACTCGAATCCAGCCCTACTGATAACGAAGGACTTGAATATTCTAGAAAAAGAGTAAGTGCAAATCTAGCAAAATTAAACTCTTAGCCATCACAAAACTTATATAATCTATCCTAAGGTTACCTAAAAAGTTAAAATTAAACAAAAACTTTCAGATTATTTAGTTTCTTCCTTTATCAAGAACAACTCAGGCAATGCCTAATTCCTGGAGAATGGGAAAGAGAGAGATAGATTATGATCATATCCCCTTAACAACTTCATGAGAAACTCTTTTTACCAAAGACTGATTTATGGACCATCATCTTTACAGTTTAATCTTCATCTACTTCTCCTTACCCATCCTAATGTTTCTATAGTGGGTATTAATATTATCACATATAATAGGTGCACTTGTATAAATCAAAGAGCCAATTTACCACATCTTCAACCATCCTAACTTTACAAGTAAATTTCATAGCATTCAAACACCCAAAAACACTCTCATTATCCAAAATAATCCCAATGCCTGAATTTTTTAAGTATACACACATCATCTATTATCATTACACAAGAATTTGCAAAGTAATTTTGCTACTAATTTTAACCGAAATATTTTAGACTTGTGATTCCACAGGAAAAAGAAAAATAATCCTATTTTGAGCTAGGGCATACGGACAAACCAGATATAGCCAACATGTTTTTATATCATTCAAGGATGATTTATTTATAATACAAAGACCAAGTCCAATTGGCTATAGAGTCCATCTTTGCAATAAGATAGGCATGAATTCAAGCTGAATTGTTTTAACTACAATCTAGTTCATCACTCACCTCATAAGATGTATAAAGCAACAAGGAGCCCAAAAAAGAAGTCTCTGTTTCTTACCAAATGTCAGAGTTAAAAAGGACAAAATATTATTTACCTAATAAATGGAGGTTCTAACATCAAATTAAAGAGAAAACACCTACAACTTGTTTCACTCAAAAAAGGAGAAAAGAGATTTAACTTATGATCAATTACAAAAGGAAAAATGATAAAGACTTAGTTTATCAATTATAAGATAGTGCACCAACAAGTGCCCAAAATGTGTGAATTTTGAGGGCTATGCAAAATTGTTAATATAAATTACACATATTTGTAAGCTAGATAAAGAATTAACTTTTTTCAGTTCTACTGGCAAACTAAAAATGATTATATTGTAGTCAAAATGTTCTTCTAACCTGTGATATTTCCTCTTTTTGCCCATCTGGCATTTTCTTCTGTGCAAGCATATCTTCTTCCTTTCTCTTTTGTCCAAACAAACTTTCTATTAGAACATTGTAAAAGAAACGACTTGTGGTACAAAGATTAACATGCTAACCTTCAATGCCTTAATACGATCACCAAGAGCAGGCAAACCTTCCAAAAGCGTTCGTGCTATATAATCATTTGACCTCGCTTGCTTGAAAAAGGAATGCTTTAACAACTTCTTTGCCGAAGGCCTTTTTGAAGGATCTTTTACCAAGCAACTAGCAATCATCTGCTTAAAAGACTTAAAAAAAAAAAAAAAAATATATAAAAAAAAATAATGCAACGTTATTATAACTGAAGAACTAATCATATAAAATTTCTGAGAGCATACCTTAGAGAACTTCCTATCTCTTTCATAATCAAGGCTAGGGGGTGCATTTTGCAATGTCATAAGCAATACCTAGTAACATTAGATGTGTTTTAGGTTATTATACTCTTGGTGTTGTACAAAAGAAATTCTAACAACATTCATTTATTTATAATGTATCACCTTCATTGGAGGATATTTTGAGAAAGGAGCATGGCCATGGGCAAGCTCTAATGCAGTTATACCAAATGACCAGATATCAGCCCTGCAGGGAAGTGTTAGACATACATCAGCATCATTCCATCTACTCAGAATGAAGTGGAGTCATTCTTTTGAGAAAACAATTGACTTACTTAAAGTCATAACCATGTAGCTGCTCCATAACCTCAGGTGCCATCCTGCAAAACAGTGAAGAACCATTAAACACATAATAATAATAACAAACAATAAAAGCTTCAAGTGACCAAGTCTCTGAGGAGAAAGTTCAGATTTTAATGTACAATCTATACTACCATTCAAGATGAAATTGTATCAGTTAATGCAATTTCTATTTCAGTGAGGTGCAAAATAATAGCAATGAAAACCTTAAGGGATTCACAAGAACTTGATAATGTGCTTTAGCATTTATAGTAAAAGCTTACCAGCAAGGTGTTCCCACAAAAGTATTCCTCATACGTTGTCGATCACCAGAATCAAAAAGGCAAGCAGAAACACCAAAATCACCAAGCTTGACTCCACCACGTGCATCCATGAGAATATTCCCAGCCTATTTTAAACATCAAATAAGATAAGAACTATCAAAATAAATAATTTCTTTTCAAATATAAAGTAAGAAAAACACAATAATTACATGTATATGGAATACAAGAATTGTTTATATCTAATCCAAGTTAAGAGAGTAAATAACATAATAATGAATCAAGCTTTTGTGTGAACTAGTCCTGTTAGCAATACTGCAATTTATTAGAAATCATTTCCTATCTATTCATGTATAATTGTTTCGTATGCATATTGAGTCTGTCTGGGGACTTCACTAAACCAAGAAACATAATTCTATAATCTTATTGATTCTCATGCACTCTGTTTTAAAGTTCTGTTTATTTTAAGAAAATATAGGGCATTCATAATATTTTGGTAATCCATTCATACCCTGTGCATTGTAGTAATAAATTGGCTTCTCAAAATAATGAATCAGTTTTATATTTCCACCATATCTGTATGAATTGCATTTTTCTTATGCATTGCAGACACAGAATTTCACTGTAGAGTGTGCATATACACACAACACTTGTGACTTGTCATAAATATAATTATGATTTTGACAATAATATATAAAAGAAAGTCACTGAGATAAAGAAACAAAAATTACTGGTCGTCCGGTATTGTTTTGCAAAATTATTGTGGAAATTAACTCAAAAGAATAAAACAGGATCTATGTATTTTCTATTTTCATAATTCAAAAAATGTCAGTCTTATTATTTTAAGAAAGAAATCCTGACAATGAAAATAAAAAGGTTGGGTAGAGTATTTTAATAATTAAAAATATCAATAAATAATTAATAAAATACCTTGTGAATGTTCTACTGATTAAAAAAAACAAATATTGAAATTACCTCTTAAAGATTATATATAACAAGCAACTCAAAAGTTTATTATTTTCACCCTTTCAACCTTTCTTTTGTTAGAAAGAGAAAACGAAATTCTCCTACCAAAATGTTCTTGAAAAACTACCTACTAAACACATTTTCTCCATTTTGAAAAAGAAAGTAAAAATTATTTTTTAAAATGCATCTGCACAGCCCCTCAACTACAACATACCTTGAGCTGCCTCACATGGCAAGTAAAGACAAACATGAAGATAGCTTGCAGCTCATATAAAAATTATCAAATTATATTAAAAAAAAGTACTCACTTTGACATCTCGGTGTATGTGTCCATGATGATGAAGATATTCTAAACCCTTCAATACCTCACGAAGTATAGTTGCTATAACCACCTCCTCAAATCCGTCAGGATATGCAGCCTTCAGTATGTGAAGACAAGATCCCCCAGACATAAACGGCATAACAACCCAAAGATTATGGTCACTAACAAAGGAGCAGTGTGATTTAAGCACATTAGGATGGTCAACCAAGACCATTGTCTGTGCTTCACGTGAAATGGTACTCTGTTGAAATAACAATAAAGAAAATAAAAAATGAAAACTTCAAAAGTATTTATCACACCATGCATAAACAGAGTGAGAAACAAATTTCAAAAAATCAGAGAGGGGGACATAAATTATGTCTAAGTACAGTAAAAGTTATTTGATAGCAGTCCTAGACACTGTATTACACCCACATACTCCAGAAATTAACAATACATGAAATACAACAAAGTTTAGTTAAAAAGTTCTTTCCCCAGACAATTTAAAACTCTCCTAGATAATAAAACTCCTATTCATCAAATAGGCATTTTACATGTGAACTATCACCTAAAATCGCAGAGTTATGAATGACAAGCATGACAAACCTCCTGCCAATCAAAAACATGAAATAGTAGATTTCAAGAAATCATATCAACAAATCATTAATTTCATTCAAGGATTCAATATTTTCTCAGTCTGCATTATAGATTCATATTCTTTTTCCAAATTTAAATTTCAATAAATGCAATCAATATCAATGAGACAACCAATCACAAACACCTCTCTTAAGAAAAATTTAGCCCAGAATATCAGTTCCTTTTGAATAATTACTGTAAAACATGTCCAACTACTATTTCCAAAACTGTCAAAACAAATATTCAGAGCTCAATCCAGCTAAAAATTTAGGCAATATAGATACTAATTTAACTTTCAAGCACTAAGGTTGAATAAATTAATTGAAAAGTCATTTCAATAACTGTACAGTGTTCTTCTATCCTCTTTTACATGTTAAATCCATTTTAAACTCTCACACAACAAATTTGTTAAAGTACAGAATTCTTTAACAATAAAACAATGTGTCTTTATTGGTACACACATAATGTGCACACATGGCATTGCTCATTCTTTAAACACTACAAGTTTGCGCCAAATTTTGTCTCCAAGTAAATTACTTGTACTAGGAGTAATTTATAATTATAAACTCTTCATTTAAAAAAAATGACATAAACGTCCAAATACAGAAGCTTTTTTTTCCTGAAATTACATTAATCTAGCATAACAAAACGCAGCGCAATTGACTTGTCAAAATGAAAAAATCAATTGAAAAAAAAAAAAAGTTAACGAGAAGAGGATAATAGAAATTACGAGATCGCTGTTGTTACGTTCAAAATCAAGAATCTTGATAGCAACAACCTCATTGAAAGGTATACAGACAGCGCGATGAACCGCGGCGCTGACGCCATTACCGACCTCTTCATAGAGCGTGTAATGCTCCGCTCCAATCGGATACTTCCTCCTCTCCATCACGACTTGAATGGCCCCGGAATTCGAAAAATTGAAGCTGAAAATGTAACAAATTGAAATGGCGAAGAAGTGAGAATACGAATGAATGTGAGAGTAAAGAGCAGGCAAAAGAAGAAGAAAAGAAAAGAAAGGAAACTTGAAAGGGAAAAATTAATGATGAGGAGGAGGTTCGTTGTCTCCGCTTTCTCGTGAAAGAAAGAGAGAGAAAAGAGAAACGCGAGGCTGGCGGATCGCCGCTCATAAGGGAAGAAGTTCGCATGCAGGAATCCCGCCACCTGTGTTTGCTTCCCTGAACAGATACTCATTTTTCCCATTTATTTATTTTCTGTTTTATTAAATATTTAAAAAAAAAGTTGTAACCTTTTTATAAAATATCTTATTTTAGAACTTTAATAACGTATAAAACACTTTAATGGACGTGTATCAGACAATTTATCAAATAGGAGGAAATCAATTACCATACTAATATGGTACATTTTTTTTTATAAATGGATTTTTTTAATATTAAAGTATTGTTATAGTAGATTTTCGTTATAATTATTGCATTTTTTTCGAATAAAAACAATTTTTCTGTCATAATCTTGAATCTGTAAAATCTTAATTTATAGTTGGCAGTTGCATGTTAAAGGGTCACGGATTCATTCCAGATTCAGTGTATCGAGATATTTATACACGAGAAATGGCTAAAAGTTTATTTCCACCCAGGTTTAGTGTATTTTTAAAATTTTATTGATAAAATTTTTAAAACTTAAATAATTACTTATTATTTAATTTTTATTAAAATTTTTTAATAGAATTATAAATAAAATTATTTTTTATTAATAATATTAAAAAAAATAATTTTATTTATTTTTTTTAATTTTAAAAATTAATTATTTTATTTTATCAATAATATTTTTAGTTTTAAAAAATAATTTCTCTTATTTATTAAAAAATATATATAATTCCACCTCCTTTTTCCAAATTTTGGAAACTGTAAATTTCAAAACTTCAGTTCACAGAGATACACAGCTCTAACAACACAGCCTCCGATCAGCTTCCCGGTCCACCTGTTCCTGCCACCTTTGAACATTCTTCCCTTCATTCATTTTCTTCACAAATCCCACAAACTGCCTCCGGTTATCTGATTGGAACAAGTCAGGGTTCATCCTTAAGTAAGTGAAAACCCACATCTGTCTATTTGCTTCTGAGTTGCCATCGATATTCAAGGATGATGCTTGCAAGATCTGTTCGTGGGCTAATTCGTCATACTTTGGCAATGCATTTTCCCCAGCAAATGGAACGTGTGCTGCCTGAGTTGCTAAAGCCACTTGCCTGACAAGCTTCTCTGGTGCATAAAGCGCGTCCTGCGGTTGCTCGTGACCCGCATCTCAATGCAAGTGAAGTTGAATATGGCACAATGGCGTCCCAGCATATGGGCAATAGGAAGGTAACCATCGCGGTAGCGTGTGTTGTAATATCCAGCTGTAAGTTCAGGGGCATGTGACCTGGTAGTGGATTTCTGCAACCTTCATCAAAATCTTCACACCCGCACCGTCGAAGATCGAATTGGCAGACGAGAATTCCTCACCGTGTTCGATGAGCATCTGTGAGTACCAGCTGAGGAAAAGTTCACCGTACTCGTTATTCCAACCACCACCTTCTTTTCAGGAAAAAAGTTGTATCTTCTGTGGTTAATTTGTGGAAGTTTGGACTTTTGGTTAGGATTTGTTCGTGTTTGGGAATTGCATAAAACCTATAGTTTAACTATATAGGGTTATGCTAATGCCATATTTAACTAGACTGTACTATTAATTTAAAAAATATATATATATATATAAATATTAATTAATTGTTTATTTTTTAAATATTTATCAACTAGTAATGGATTGAACCGTGGGCCCTTAGTCCAAGCCCAAGACCCAACCTACCATAATACCAGACAAAATTATTTTCCCGTGTTTCGAGCCAGATAAAGGCCAACCCATTTGCCATGAGTGCAGTATTTTAAAAATATAAAGGGTTGACTAATTTTCATAACCGTTCCAAGGGTGTATCTAAAATCTTAAAAACTAGCTATATAAATTTTTGGATTTTTCCAAACATTCGACCTAACTCGAAACTTCTAAAATGTAAAGTGTTAATGATCCCCTCAAAGTTTAACATTTTGTCCATGCACTCCAAAATATGCTACAAATCGCTACATTTATCCTTGCTAACATCAAAATGTTAGATTTACCCGTGTATGCTAAATTTAAAAAAAAAAAAAATCGAGACTTCACACTAATAATATATACATGAACAAATATAATTCATCTCCCTTGGCTTATAAAAGTTACCATATACACTAAAATTAGACATTTTAACATTATAAAGATAAATTATAGTAATCCCATTAGTTTATAAATCTATCACTTATTTTCTGTATTCATAGTTTAATATATATTTTAAATATTATTAAAAATTCAACATAGATATTAAACTTAGGTTTTAAGCAAGAACACAACTAAGGAGTTTAAAAAGTGGATGTGATTGGTTTTCAATCAGATTTTTGGTCAAAAATATAACTATAATTGACTAAATTTTAAAATAACAAATAATTGACTAAAATTTTGATTTATATATAGAAATGTTTTTTGTTGGAAACTTTGTATATTTCTCTAAAATATAGTCATTTCAATTAATAACTCAAAAATAAGTGAGAATTTAATTTATTTAACCTTTTTTAATCATATTATACAATTTTATCCTTGTTCTTAAAAAAAAAATCCTATAAATTTTGATGAATAATGTTACGCGTATATACTTTTATATATAATTTAAATATATAGATAATGTATCATTATATGATTAAATATTATTTTATTTTTAATTCAAAATTATTTAATCATATGATGATATATTATTTATATATAAAAATTTTGTATAAAAATATATATACATAATTTTATTGTATTTTGATATGATATTATCAAATAAGGTATAAAATTTGAAATGCTAAGTATGCTTAGTTGATAGACTTGTGATGGTTTCTCAAAAGTTTTGTGGATTATTTTAACCTCAACTTAAATGCAAAAATCTTCAATTTCACCCGTCTAAAAGTGACTTCAAATTTAGAGTTTCGAAAAACCCAACAGCTGTATTTACCATAAAATTTAGGGAGTTAAGTGACATATACCATTTTCCTTTGTTCCCCTTCCCTCAAAACTTAAAAAGCGTTCTCTTTTTAGGGCTCTCTGTCTCTCTTCTTCACTTCACAACCTAAATTAACCGCTGTCGTGTCAATTCATCCGTCTTCCCAATTCGCCGAAATGAAGCTCACTGTAAAGACTCTCAAGGGCAGCCATTTCCAGATTAAGGTTCAGCCTTCTGATACGGTACGTCGTCGTTTTCACAATCAGTTTATGTTGATTGTGTGAATAGAAATTTTAAATTTGTTTGTTAGTAGTGTTTGAAATTTATTATCATTTACTGATGAAACGACTTGTCGTATTTGGTACGTCGAATTAAAGGTTATGGCCGTGAAGAAGAACATAGAAGATGTGCAAGGCAAAGATAATTACCCGTGTGGACAACAGTTGTTAATTCACAATGGTAAAGTGTTGAAAGATGAGACAACTTTAGCTGATAATAAAGTTTCTGAAGATGGTTTTCTTGTTGTTATGCTTAGCAAGGTAATTATTTATTTTTACATATTCTTGTGTGAACTTTTAAGGGTTATAATGCATTTGTATCATTGAGAAAATGAATTTTCTATTAAGTTCTTAAGTAGGAGAGGACTGTTGAATGCTATGAGTGCAATAGTAGGTGTGCATTGTTTAAGAAGGAAATTGTAGTGAAAATGTTAAACTTATAAGTCTGCACAGGGTTTGAGATGGTGGAATAAATTGATATATTACATTTGCTCTGTTGAAAAAAATTTTATTGAAGAGTATGTGTTTTTGGCCCTCGGATGTGTGCACAAGATTGAAATTGTGGAATAGTTTGAGACTTAACATTGATGTGAATGATTTGTCAAAGAATTTATGTTAGAAGGTTTCTATGAATTTAGTTTATGCTTCTGCCATAGGTTTGGGATTGTTTACTACACATGCATTGTTTAGAAAAATATCAAATTTCTATTAAAATGTTACATTTACTTGGATTTTGGCTTATGTTGTTGCAAACCATAGGTTTAGATCCATTCTAGTTATTTTATACAAATATTAAGTTCATTGGTGATCAACTTTGGATTTTGTATTTAATATTGCTATCATTCAGGGATAGAAAATTTGTTGTTTAAAGGTTTATGTTTGGCTAATAAATGATTCTGTCTTTACTACATTATTTTTTTTAACAAACTGGAAAAAATTATTAGTTAGAGAAAGGATTTACTAATTGGTGAATGAGTTGTCTGCAGTAAATCTATACATAGGTATGTGGTTTCTTGTTCCTATTTTCGCACCTGTATTGGGAATCAAAATAGGTGTACTTGTAATAGTGTTGTTAAAAAGCAAAGTATATGTAGAAATACAACAACATATTGGGCTTAAATACTCCAGCCCCTACTGGGGATTTCTTCAAGCTTTAGCTGTCGAGACAAACTATTTTTCAAAGAGAATCTTCTTCCATCAAGAGGAATATTCATAGATTCATTATCGGATCATCTACAGCAGTCACATCAATTCTACCGAGTTATTAAAAAATTCTGATGGATAGAGCGAGACATTATAAAAGAGTCCTAAATTTAGAAATATCACTAAGACTGGATTTCCTTAATCAATTCATCACTACTTTCCATGTGTGACGGATAACAAAACAGACACATGGAATTTAGTTGACACAAAAACCTAAAGAGAAACTGATAACGTGGCATATGATTGCCTTAATTGTAAAAGTGTACAAATCCTTATTACATTATTAGTATAAAACAGTATGCTATCGAGAACACAAATTATATGACTATTTTACTAATATTAATAACTTTTACGAACTGGACATTATTATGAGATTGTTTTGTATTAATTTTGCTCTAATAGATATTTTTGCAAGTATTACCGAAAAGAACTACCTGAAAAAAAAAAAATTCTCTCATTTTAATGTTGTTTGGCTAACTATTAAAAAGAAAGGGAAATGAAGCTGAAGCATTGATCAGTGTAGGGATTCTGTAACGTAGTGATTAGTATTCTTTCTGACTATTTTGGAACATTGTCTTACATTTACTGAAAAGGTAGTTCAAAGAATAATATGCAGGACTTTTATAGCTTAATCAGTCAAATCTCATATAGACATGTCCATGTGATAAAAGAAGAGTTGCAATCTCTCAACTTCATTAGTTTCTAGCAAACTCTGAAGCTATGACATTTCTAGATGTAAAAAGCTATTTATGAATCACTGGCATGAAATGTTGTTGTAGTGTCATGAATACCTTTGACCTTGAACATTTTGCTTCTAATTTTGTCAGCCTATGTGGGGTCCTATTCGGGAATAAATCATACTTATAATCTTACAGGGTCTAGAATTTCCTGAAGTAGCCTTTATCTTTAATTCCTTTTTATATTGCATTTATAATGCCACTCTTCAATGTGTTTGTATATTTTACAGAGTAAGACGTTGGGCTCAGCTGGGGCTTCATCTGCTCCGGTATTATTGCTGCTTATTCTGACTGTTTGTCGTACATCATATCTGTCTCTCTTTCTTTCTTTTTTTTCCTTGGTCTACATGAATACCACTTCCATTTTATAATGACAGCCTGCCTCCACTATTCCATCAACAACTGCACCAAGCTCCAATTCTACTCTTGCAACAGAAACCTCTGCACAGGCACCGTAAGTTTTAGTCTTTTCATTTTATTTTAAGATTTGAACTGGATTCATCTTATGTTGTTGTATGATTTGTTTTCAGGGCTCCAAATACCACCACATCTGCTTCAGATGCGGCAGCTGCTAAGTATGGGCTCTATCTCTTCAGTAGTATCATGCTTTTGATGTTAATATATGGTTATACGTACTGGAATAGAGATGAAGTTTTGAAAATGCACATTCTTTTCCATGGTTAATGAGGAAACTGACCTAAGCAGCTGGCACTTAACTGATTTGTAGCTTCAGCAGTTGAAGTCAAGCGTGAGATTTTAGTTCTACCAGCAATGATATGTCATTTTTATGCTTATAACTTTTGATTGCTAGATCTCTCTTTTTTCAATCTGTTGCTGGTGGGAGATAGAATGGTATTGTGTGTTCCCCATTGGAGATAATTTCAAAAATGCACTTATTTTACTTGCCATTACTTGTATGTCTTACAATGCAAGTAAAGTTAGGGATTTTCTCCACATTATCTGTTAGTTTCAATCATCATTCCCATCATTCTCTCTGTTCTCAACTAAACAACGAATTCTGGGCAAATCAAGCACTGCCTTTTTCCCCTTCGTTTTCGGAGTAAAAACTAATAAAAAATTTCTCACTTTCTTCTCTACAAATTTTTGAGCATGATAATAGGGTAAGACTTGTCAGGAGCATTGACAAGTGCATACAGTAATCATCATTATTAAATGCTCTACTAAATCTCTAACTCAGGGTTTTGGTTTTATCAAAATATTATATTTATTTGTCTCCTTTGCGGTCCAAGTTAAGTTTGATTGCCCTGTTAATGCATGGTAAGGCAGGGGTTTATGTTTAATTCTATGGTCCAAGGATGGGAGATGGGGAGTGCCCAATCCAGGCCACAGGTCAGGAAGGACAATGGTAGAGTATAATTAACTCTAGCCTGTGTCCATCTGTACACTTAATACTTGCGCTGGAAGAAAGGGATGTAGGATGTGTGAGACTTTTATCCAGATGAAATCTAAATGTTAGATGAGTGTGCGTTTGTTGATGTCCTGATACATTATATCTAAAATTAATTTGTCTAAGTTGTAATTTTATTTTCCTTTGGTTTCTATGCCACATTTTGCATATATGAGAAGTTATGCTGATATGTATATTAATTAAAAGGTTCCGGTTATTTTTTAGATAAATCATTTTATGAATCCATCATTCGATACTTAAAGATGGGAAGGCAGACATTCTGGGCTTATTGATACAAGATCTATATGTTTGTTTGAGAAAGCTGTTGCTTAGAATTTTACATTTCATAAATCTACTATTTATTTTTCTGTAAAAAATATTTGTTATTTCAGTTTAGTAATAAATTGTAAAATGTAGACTGCATAAGAAACAGCTATGTGATTGATTAGAATATGTCAAAAGAGTTTGAGAAATAAAAAAAAAAAGTACTTTGATTACTGTTTTGCTCATTCTTTTCCATAAGATGTTTTTAATAGAAAATATTCAGTCAGTTTTCAATTAATTGTTATTATGGTAAATAATTATGATATGCATAATTTACTACATTTGTGCTGCAGTGAAAATACTGACACCTATGGTCAAGCTGCTTCAACTTTGGTTTCCGGAAATGATCTTGAGCAAACAATTCAACAAATAATGGATATGGGTGGCGGAACCTGGGACAAAGAAACTGTTACTCGTGCACTTCAAGCAGCTTATAATAATCCAGAGCGAGCAGTGGATTATTTATACACCGTATAACCTCTGTTAATTCTTTTCTGTAAAGTTTTTATGGTTTTATATATTTTGTTAAGTTGTAAATTTTAATTACTGATATTGATTTACTTTCAGGGAATTCCTGAGACGGCTGAAGTTGCTGTGCCGGTGGCTCGCTTTCCGGCTAGCCAGGCAACTGAAACTGTTGCAGCAGGAGCTCCACCAGTTTCTGGATTACCTAATTCCGCTCCCTTGAATATGTTTCCCCAGGTGAACTTTAGATTCAAGATGAATTCAATTGGTTGCTTACTCTATTTTAGAGGCATACACAGTTTGTGGCATGAGCATGTGCAACCCACACATAACACCACCCCTGTGTGGACCAACATTAGTTTGATTGGCCATTTTATGCATGGGGAATAGCCTGTTTTGATGAGTTCATTTTTTTACATGTTTTCTTTATGCACATCTTAATTCAAGTAAGCTGGAATCTCTTTCAGGAGACACTTTCAGGTGCTGCTGGTGGTGGACTTGGATCCTTGGACTTTCTTAGAAACAATCAACAAGTATGATTATTCATCTATTGTTAAGTGTTGTTTCTTCACTATTTGTTTTATTTATTTGATTCTATTGAAGCATCACAATTGCAGTGACAGAATGTTCAATTTCCTTTCAATTGTTGTCCTAGGGTTGACATGTGTGGGTACATTCCATTTAATATGATTTTGTTGGTGATGTTTTGTAGGATTAGCAGTGTTGAAGTTAATGTAATGGGCCATGTTTATCATAAGAAAATGAACCATGACATAATCTACTCAAAAATACGTGTTTTTATGTATATTTGATAATATTTCAATTCATACATCTTTGAAATAGATATTCATCGATATGCTCAGAAAGTTTGGGTTATGGTTGCATTTCATAATATTTAGTGCTTATGTTGAAGAATTGCTTAATTAGGTCCTGATATACTTAATTGCTTGTTGAAACTTTTTCCTGCCACTGACTAATTGTTTTCTGTAACTTTATTTGCATTTCAGTTTCAAGCTTTACGTTCAATGGTGCAATCAAATCCACAGATTTTACAGGTCTATAATTTTTCTTTTTCTTCTTTTGCTTTGTATCAGTTGATTTTAGTTAATCGTGACCTTGGCTTGGAGTTAAGACTGCTATTTCTGTGGTACAGCCTATGCTTCAGGAGCTTGGAAAGCAAAACCCACAGCTTTTAAGATTAATTCAAGAACACCAGGCGGAGTTCCTTCAGTTAATAAATGAACCTATTGATGGCTCTGAAGGGTGAGTACTACATTGCACATAAGTATATTAGGTATATTGATGGAGAATCTATAATAAAGTTCTAGAAGCATTTTAGATAATAATATGTAATAGGAATGGAATATTCATAAATTTCTTTCTCAAAGTTTCCTCTATATTTTCTCTGCTTTCCTCAGTTTCCATCCACTTTCCCTATCTTTGCTTTGTGATATTGATTATCACAGATAGAAAATTAAGGGGAGATAATATAGAAGGAAAAAAATGGGGTAAGATGAGAGTGGAGAGGTGTAGCATGAAGAGATAATTGATATTCAATATTTAAAACACATGAAGACCCTACATTCCCAAACAAACAATATAATCTTAAATATCCCCAACATAGTAAACTTTCAGTGGAAGTATTAAAATCTACCTATAATATCTAATGAAATATTTAAATTTCTTGAGCAATTTAAAATAACGGCAAAAGCTTTATTGTAGGTTATCCATATGTTATAGTAAAATAAAAAATAAGACTTATCTTTTATCTGTAGAAGCTGGTATGATTCCCAAAAATGTTACATAATAAGTATTATCTTGATGTAATGAACTTTTTATTTTAGATTCTTGGGGGATTTTTTTTTTTTTTTCAAAAAGTATCTATGCCAGAAATCTTTTGATGTGTGTTAGATATCAGATATTTTTAGACTTAAATGCCTGAAAATTCAATGTGTTTTACTGATGCTATCAAATATAATGGACACAGGAAGTCTGACAATCTACTAATTCCATGTACTTCTCTATTGTGTTGATACTGGAGTAACACAACACTCATGGTCATGCATACAAACTGACTTTGCTTTGTTATATGTTATGCTGTGTTATCCATTAAATTTGTTAAATTTATTCTAGATTTCAGTAATTCATTTAATACAACATAAGCTTTTATAGTTGGTAAATATAGTGTTATTTGTTTAATGGTACGAGTTCTTGAACTGAAAATTAAGTTGTATATGATTTCTCGAGGAATTAGTTTATGGTCTAGTTTCCAGAAACTCTTTTCACTTTAGTTTTACAAACCATGTTTTAGAGATACTTCGTCTGGTGTGACATGCTTTAAACATTTAAGTAAATTTATACATGAAGTTGAAAATTGTGTGGCATCTGAATAATTTTTTTTCTAGGGATATATTTGATCAGCCTGAGCAAGACATGCCTCATGCAATCAATGTCACCCCCACCGAACAGGAGGCGATACAACGAGTATGTCATGTTTTTCTGTGATATATAGACGATTTTTTATCTACCAAACTTTTCATGTTTGTTTTACTTGTAACCTGACTAATTAGTTTCTCCCACTTATAGCTGGAGGCCATGGGGTTTGATAGAGCCCTTGTTATTGAGGCATTTTTGGCATGTGATCGTAACGAAGAATTGGCGGCCAACTACCTACTGGAAAACGCTGGAGATTTTGAGGATTGAAATCATAGTTTCGGTTTTTCAGATCTTTACTTGGGTAGGTTTTGGACTAACTAAATTATTGGCTATGATGATGAAATATTGAAATTAATTTATAGTTTTGGGTTTTAGATGGATATTTTACAGCTTCTTACTTGGTTAATCCTTGGAGTGATTAATTTATGAACTGTGATGAATCATGGAAAATCAATTTTGAGAATTATGCAATTTAACTTATATTTACCCCCTCCATCTCCCCACTCCTAATTATTTATTTTTCTATATTAATTGAGCATGTATTGAGTTTTAATGGCCACCAATTTGAATTAACGCATTTTAGTCTCGTTGAGTTAGAGGGCTTGATCAATAAAATTTATTTAATTATTTTATATATTTTTCTCGTGAATGTGAGCTTTCCTAAGAGTCCAAATGAGCTTGGAGCTTCCGACAGTCACTCTCCGTTTAAAGTGTGTTATCATCACTGGCATTTATCCCAGACCTGGAATATTATTGTGTTTCTTTTATAGATTTTGTGAATCTTTTAATCTGTTTTATTTAGTTTAAATATTAAACATGGTTGAAAATTGAAAATGTTGTTGGTGCATTTAACTAAAACCCATAACTTTAAAATCTCAAAATAGAATAAAAAATATAAATAAAATTTTATCTTACCGCTTTGTCTCTGTTAGTCGAGTGTGGGAAAGTTTTTGGAAAAAGATCTTTTTTTTTTTTCAATTTTCAGTCTCCTTTGCAAATAAGTTCTCTTGTTTTGGGAATGATTGTTGAATTGTGTGTAACGAACTAAAAATTTAATTTTTGTATTGTGTGTATTTTTAAATGAATAATAATAAAAATTTTTTTTTTTAGATATTATATCGTCATATTAAAAAATATCACACTTTTTTTAAATTTTAAAATTTATTAAATATAATCTAATCAAGTCATTAATGTATCAATTTGAATTATTAATAAATATCTTATATTGTATAATATATTTATTATATCGTATAACTTTTGATACATTTTGTAGATTAATTTTCACTTGTATCACGTTATATCAAAGTATTTGTATCATGTGCTATAAGTTATTAATAACTATGCTTACCACACAGTTTTAAAAAGGGAGGAGGGGGTGAATGGAAATAATTAAAGTTTAGAGGTTTAAACCTGTTGAATTATTTGACTGCTTTCTGCTTCGGGAGAAGATTGACAGTATATAAACACCATCAACCATGTAAAAGGGTTATAATCTTCAGAGATGAATTCAAAATACAAATAAATAACCTAAACAAAGCACATACACCATTCAGGAATTTAGCCATGTTTCACAAGCTGTATTATTTTACCACATAATAAGCAGTATTTACACAGTATCTTCTCGTGTCTGGGGCTCAGAAAGCTTCATCACACATACAGAGTGGTACTTTGGATAATAATTGCATGCAAATATATTTTTAGGGCTTAGAACTCCCTGTCTGGGAAAAGAATTGGAGCAACAAGAGACCATATGTAAAGAGCTGCGGTTGCCCACCCGGTTGCAATCCTAACCCAGACAGATGACCAACCAACATCCACCAACTTCCCGCTTTCCCCTACTGAGGTAGACCACCCAGTCAGAAGCATTGCCGAATACATACTTGCAAGAGAGAAAATAATGTGGAAGAAGGCATATGAATATGACACAGGCTTAGCCTTTTCCTTCTCTTCTGGCTCTTCACTCTTGCCGTCTATTGGAAGCAACGGCTTTCCTGTATTGTCAACAGAAAACCCACATATAAGGATTCAAATGAAAAAAACATTTTCTCATTTTGTTTTTGAAAGTAGGGCTTGGAAATGCTTATGTTGCTTCAAACTTGATATTTATTTGTATAATTAATTTGTAATACAAAGGTTGACATCCTTTTTATTCCTCATTCATAATAAATTGAATTTCCTTAAAAATACAAACACAAATGAGTTTGGTGTGACAGAAAATAAAATAATGTTAAAACAAAATTCTAGAGATTATTTTTCTGAGAAACTCAGCATGGGGGCTTTAGGCACAATTCACATAGCATATGCACATTGTAAAATAGAATTTAAAAAACCAGCTTATATGTATTTACACAATTTCCTCGACACTAACCTGCACGGGCCTTTAGATACAATTCACATAGCATATGCACATCGTAAAATAGAACATAAAAAACCAGCTCATATGTATTTACACAATTTCCTCAACACTAACCTGCACGAGGTGAACTTGGAGGAGAAAGCAAAGTTGTAGAAGAGCCAGCACGCACTGCAGAATATACTACTGATAGAACAGTGGTCAGCAGACCAAGGGTAAGGGTGCCAGTGGAAATAGCTTTGGAATGCCTGTGGAGACCATTGCATTCGTAGTCCCTTGGTTCACTTGAAAGTCCACTGTAGCAGAGGTACATGCAATACAAAGATATAACTGAAGCTGGCAAAATACTGCCACCTACCTGTTACATCAAAATGTTCACCACAATAGAAGTCAAGTGTTTTTATTTTTATGAAAGAAATACCTGAAACACTATATAGCAGTACAAGGAACAAAATAACAAAATATGCAGGTTTAGTCATAGAAAAAGAATATGCTAGTTAAAAGAAATTTATAAGTTGCCTTATTATTGAGGACCGTGATGACTCAAAGGTTATACACTTCATATGTGAATTGGAATTTGTTTCAATACCAAAACCTCCTTTGTTTCTGTCATCAAAACATCTTAGCACGACTATTTTACTGCAACAATGTTAGGAACCCAGCCCTTTCACTCAAACACAACAAGAAATCGAAGTAAATGAGTAAATTAAGTCTGATTTTATTGATAAAGGATACTTACAAGGATAAACCAACAGTTCAAGAAGCCATGGCCTCCCAATTCCAGCCATTCGAGAGGTCGGAAACCTCCCAAATCAGCCCCCAAGGCTAAGGCTGCTCACAACCAAAGAATGCCCAAAACCCTAATTTTCTTCATTTTCCTATTTTACAACCCTAACTACCCTTCATAAAATAAGCCCCACTCTCTAGAATTGCGAAAAGTGTCCCAAAACCCAGGTTCTAACAAACTACATATTAAAAAAGCATGATTTAAATAGCCTAAGATGTAAACAGATAATTGCTTATCACTCATCCTGTGCCTGAAATATACTCAAACCATAAAATATACATATAAAGTTCAGTTCTTCCAAGGCTAGTGTGAAGACTGATAACATGATAAAATGGGCTACAATTTTCACCATTGAAGGACCTTCCAACAAACATAATTGTGAACATCTTCCGCCAACCTATCATCCCATATCACCACTGCTATGTTGGCATGATATTATACCATTGATATACAAGATTTAAACAAGCACAGAAGCAACTACACCAAAATAAATAATGATGGGAATAATAAACGCAAAGCTACACTTACAGCAGGGTGCAGGGCAACCACAGCGAATAGGAATACAAAAACCAAGGTCATGACGATAAAGAATGTGTTGAGCCCACAATCATGACCGGATGGTGTGAACCAATGGAAAAGAAGTCCCGAAAAGCCAAAAGTCAACACGTAACAAACAAGGGAAACGACTAGTAAAGCAACATACCTATACAAACAAAGAAATGCAATAAATGGGGGAGAGAAGAAAAAGGAAAAACAAGAAAACTGGTGAAAGCATGTAAACACAGCATAGGACAGTAAAAAATTACTAAAAAACCAACACTACACTAACCAGAACTGCTCATCATATCCAACCCATGTGTCATTCCATTTGTGCACAAAATCCAACAGAAGAACAACTTGAACAAGAAGAAACAATCCTGAACCGAACTTTGATATTGACTCTGTCAACAAAAGATTTTATTAATGGATTAAATATGAGAAATAATCTAATTATCAACAAATGAAACTCTGGTCAGAACAGTGCTTACCATAGAAGCTGACAATCTCATTTGGGAGGAAAAACATAAAAATCACCAGAAGGCACCAGCATATGATTTTCAGCATCCATCCACCATGGTGTAAACCATCACGAGGATCTCTTTGAGTTTTCACACCAATCATTGAAATTGACAAAATGGTGAAAAAGAGAAAATTTCCCAAACTAACTCGCAGCACAGCATCTGTTTCAAACCACTCCCTGTCAGGCGTCTGATGAAAATTATTAATCCCTGTACCAATAACCAAAATAAGATTAGTTTCATCATTAAACTAAACAATACTAAACTTGATAATGTCCAAAAACTCTTTTAACTAATTGAACTGAGTTTAAATTAAATCAGATGTAAGTAAGCGTTAAAAGCTGAGAAGTAGAACATCCAAAGATGCTTGAAGCAAATCCTATCGGTATGACCAAGTAAACCAAAAATCATAACACAAAATCACATGGAAAGACAACTCCTTCACCCATCAATAGATATCAGAAAAAAATATTTTCATGTGATACATAGAAGATTGGCTCATATGTTTAAAGCATACAAATTGATAGAGCTAAGCATTATTTTTAAGCAGTAACTAAGCTTAAGCTTTATTGTTACCAGATGTTTCAATAAGGTATAAAGGCTTGTGAGACTAAGAACTCTGAACCCTGAGAATCCTCCCCCAGTCTCTTAACCAAAATTAAATCTATGGCTTCAATGGCTTAAGTTAGACCCAAATGACATGTCTATGACTAAGGTCAATCTTACACAAGAGAGGATATGTTAGTACAAATATTTGGGTAAGTTTCATCTACCAAAACAGACAAGCTAATCATAGACAAACCTATTCGTAAAAAATCAAAGACCTTATATGCAAGGAGGTTTACAAGAGGTTTTCCAAAATGTTTATGAAGGTTTCTCATGAATTTCAAAACTTGAATTTTAACTAACATTATTATTATTTGGTTTAGTAATATGCTTTACCATTTGGAACAGATGTCCCTTCAAAACAGAGATTAACACAAAACTTGCAAATCAAAGAGGTTGCTAAATTTGTAATTGACACAACCCAGGCCCTAGTTAAACATATTCATAAATATAGATAAATAACAACAACAATCAGTGCCAATATACAGTTGTAAAGGTAGCTTACAAGGGATCTTCTCCATGAGGGGAGCGGCAACTTCGCGAAGAATCCATGAAACAATTAAAGAAAGAGCAAAAAGCCCACAATATGCAATCCTGGCTGACTTCCTGCTGATCCCAGACACCACAGTGAGACAGGCATCACAAGCGCATGCTGCACAGCATGAAGCAAGGCAAGAGGCTGCCCACATCTCTAACTTCTGTCACAACTGAACCCAAATCTTTTACAAAATCCAATATATAAGATTAGATTTTGTTCACTATCATCCTTATAGATTATGAACTAAGCAGTATCAATTCCAACAAATTCTCCAGAGATAATCAAAACTCATGTTGTAATATAAATAATAATTCTATCAATCAAATCAAATTGAACCAAACCCTTAACATAATCTTTCAAATATTCAAAGAAACAACCAAAATGATAAAAATTTATTCATTATCATCCTTATTATGAATTGGGTATTAAAAATTTCAACAAATTATGAACAAATTATCAAAATCCAGACAATAAGATCAACAATTCTAACAATCGACCCAGAAATTAGAATCGATTAAACAACTTACCAAATCAAACCCAAAAAAGAAATATGAAGAGTCTCCGTATATAATTATAAATAATTAAAAATCAATAATAGAATTGAGAAATTAAAAATCAGAGATCGGTTGTATTTCGATTTTACCTGAAAAATATGATCGAATTGAAGAAAAAAAATAAAGGTGAATAAAGAAGCTGATCACTACGGTCTCGTTTGGTCTGGCTCAAGACGTGTGTTATCCTCTGCGGTTTGGTTTATAAAAGTTTCTGCACTTGCTGGAATCTTTGCCGTTGCTACTATGTCACGCCACATCATACAATTAAACCCGCCATCACATTAGAATCTTTAAAATTGTTTTTTTGGCAAATTTAAGGATTTAATTATTTTAATTACGTGTTATAATTCTACAATTTTTGTATTAATGTATCTAAATACTGTAATTATATTTCTCAAAAAAATAATTTCCTTTATTATAATATATAAATATACTATTAGAAATGTGTATTTTTGAGGATTGTGACCTTCCTCAATAATTCTTGTTATATTTTTGTTGTAATCTTACCCTTAAAATTTATTGGTGGAAGACTTATCCTTATGTAAGAGTTGATAAAATTCTAAATTTCTATGCATTAATTTTTAAAATCTTAAGTATTCACTTTCTCATTAAAATTTATTATTAAAATTGAATATTAAAATATTATTTAATTAAAAATATTTAAAAAACAACAAATTTATTTTATTTTATTTTTAATAATTAAAAATCTAATAATTTTTTTTATCTAAAGTTTGAAAGTAATTATTTTTTCCTAATATTTATTCTTATCTTCGATCATATTCTTTGTGTGTCATCTCCCACTCTCTTCCCTACTCATCTTTATTAGAGGAGAAGATGAATAAGTCGTTTAGATTTGGGATTTTACCAAAGCTTGGTTAGGAATAAGTTTTTGGCCAAATTTATAAACAAAAAAAAAAAATGTTAGACATAGAAAGAAAAACAAAAGGGCATTTTTGTCACATAGCTAGTTATTTGGGTAACACGTTTCAGATTTCAGACTTGTCACTTGCTACAACTCATCTATTTAAGCTAAATTTTTAAAGCCCATTTCAGGTATGATCCGGCCCAGTCCATATATGACCGGACCCGCCGTTTCGCCGGTTTGTAAAATGGCCTTCTGCTGGCACTGAAGCCAGTCTGACGCAGTTCTTCGTTCAATTTTTTGACAATATGACGACAACCACCGTGCCTCCTCTGTCGTCCGAACTCCCAGCCGAGGAACCCGCCACCTCTTCAACTTCAACGACGACGGCGACGACTACGAAGGTCCCTGTGGCCCCGTCTCCTCCGAAGACCCCTAACCGTGAGCCGATTTCTGAAACCTCTGTCGATACTCAGCAACAAGATCAATCAAATCCCGGCACTCAGCATAGCTCCGTGCCTTACAAGATTCCTGAATGGAGTGGACCCCCGTGTCACAAATTCTACTTCGAGGTCCTCAATGATGGCTCCATAGTTGATCAATTCGACGTGTAAGTTTATTTTCATTTTATTAAATTTATGAAACGATCTTTAGTTTATTTTCCTGTAGAGTATAGTTGTGCATGATTAAAGTAATGTAGTGTTGTAATTCGTTTTTGTTACTGACTTGATGTTAAATGTTGAAGTACGAGTTAGACAATATGAAATTGGTCACAATGTTGAGATTAAGAAAAATGGAGTTGTATATTCGAATAACTGTTTTTCCTGTTAACATTACCAGGATTTGCGTCGAGACATCTTATCTTTTCTCTTGATTGTTAAAGGGTTTGATATTATTGTTGTTCAGGTACAAGAAGGGGGCTTATATGTTTGGACATGTAGACCTCTGTGATTTTGTTCTTGAGCATCATACTATTTCTCGCTTTCATGCAGGTGATTATTTTTTATTTTGATTTTCTTCTTTGCTATGCGATCAGTTCAAGCTTTGTTACCCAAGAATATATGTCTAAGTGGGCTTCCATTGGTTATTTAAACTACTCTAACTTAATCCCTTGTTCCTAAATTATCAGTTATTCAGTTTAAGAGAAGTGGAGATGCATATCTGTATGACGTTGGCAGTACGCATGGAACTTTTATTAACGATAAGCCGGTATCATAATTCCGTTTTGTTTTTGCTTGTTGTTTTGTTTTTAGAACTGTGTAATTGTGTTGCATGTTTCAAATGTTTAGAGGTAGGTGAATCTTCCACTTTTTACTGGAATGTTTTTATTCAATTTCCGTTGGTTGTGATGCAAATATTTTTCATTTACACTTCAAGTTATGCGCGAAAATATACCATAGGATTTCAAAAGCTATTTCAACCTTGACTTGTGCTAATATTTATACTTTAGTGGTTTGAATTAGGAGTTTCAAACCATTGCATCTCTATAAATCTTTTGAGATTTTATTAATTTTAGCTTTCCATTCATTTAAATTCACTTGGGAATGAATGCACACAAATGGCATCATAATGATAACTTATCCATTTTATCAAATTCATACTTGTTTGACACTATCTTAGTCCATGTAAATGGTCTTTCCTGTAAACTCATATCTGCATTTTTATTAAATATGAATGCTTGTCAATCTGTAATGCATTTTTCTTTGTTTTTAACTAGTATAATAAAATTTGTCGTCTGATTTTCCTACATTAACAGGTACAGAAAAGGGTTTATGTGGACCTACATGTTGGTGATGTTATTCGTTTTGGCCAGTAAGTGAAATATAATGTGACTTTGTGATATGATATCCTTGTCTACGTTTTACTTGTCCATATTTTCAGGTCACTATACACTCCTTACGTAATATTTGTGTTTCTCTTGATTAGTCTGATTTTCAGCTAGGTATCTAATTATTATAGTAGATTATGCTTTATTTGCTAGGAATTCTAAAATGTTATGTGTGTACTAGTCCTACTAAGAAGTATCTTGATGACTCTATGGAGATAATCTTACTATTATACTTGTTAAGCTGGTAGCTTAGCTCCTTAGAAGCAGCTAGCTTGCAGACAGCTCATAAAGAATTCCATACTAACAGCTCAAAACTGGTGATGTGTTTGCATGAGGGAGACTGCTAACTTATGCTGTCTATTAGCTAGTTTGTTTAAGAAGCAATTTAACTTTCTAGATGATAGATATAAAGTTACCGAATTGTTGTCTGGTCTAAGAAAGTCGCAGCTACTTCCTTATTGGCCACGTAAAAAAAAAATTTTAAAGATTTCAAGCTAACACATGGGCCTGACATTAGAGTAAAAGCACTTAAAACATTTTTTTATTGTATCAACTTATGAGTGGGTGGCCGTTAGCACTGATTTCTGTCAACTGCTATGTCAACTGCTATGTGGTTGATCTATAATGCTGATACAAGACTTTAAAACTCTGACAAGCCTTGTTATTTTTTTATTTCCGTTATTATTTCATCTGTAAAGTTAACCTTACTGCAGTAATGGTGTTATTTTGTTGATTCTTTGTTATCACCACATTAGATTTGTTGTAATTGCCCAGCTTAGTGTTATCATGGTATGTGATAGAAGCTTTTTTTTTTTCTGATTTGACTCTATTAGGTTATTGGTTGTATGTCAAATATCTTAAAAGAAAAAATGTGGATATTACCTGTAAATGCTCACAGTTTTTCCAACTTACATACTGATATTTGTAGTTGTGTTTTATTGTTTGTATTATTCTTTCACAGGTCTTCTCAATTGTACATTTTTCAAGGACCATCTGACTTGATGCCACCAGTAAGATTTCTTTGACAATAATTTATCTAGTGGATTGATATGATACAAAAATCCAGCTCCAGATTTTACTTATAAATTTTGGAATTACTTAGTTCTGGAGTAACTTCTGTTTCATTTATTTTCAATTACCCCTTATTGAGCATAGATCACTCAATCAAATATTTATAGAATGGATCAATGGCGCCATACTTTTTCCACAAAATGCGACACGGTTTTACTGTTTCAAGCTAGTTGACCAAAGCATATTTAGAAGATAAGATGAAAATTAACATACATAGTTATCGCACCTGAAGAATTTTGTATGTTACATGCAATCTCAACCACTGTAGGTATCTTGATCTAATTGTCTAAAAATTCTGTTGTAATTTACGTAGAAGGAGGAGCTCGAATCAAAGGCAGGAGATGAGCTGGCAGAGTCATTGAATACTCTCTTCACCAGCATATCCACCATGGTCAAATCTGAACTCCAGGTCAGATCTCAACATAGCTTTTTAATATATATATATATATGAAATCAAACCCTAATTTAATACATTGATATTGTTTTAGGGGACAAACAATACGTTAGAACTTTTGGAGAAGATGAATATGAGAGTGGCAGATGAGTACAAAGGGTTCGGTGATGTGGCTGCAGGGTTAAGGGTTTTTGTGGAGCAGTTGAAATCAAAAAGCGGGAGCTTTGATGAGTATGTTCAACAGATTGATTCAATTGAGCAACAAGTAACGCAATTTGAAGTTGTGATTTCGATGCTTGATAAATATATTTCTCTGCTAGAATCCAAAATTCAGTCCGTGTATCAACAGCAACATCTGCCTTCATCTTCATGAATCAAGCTTTCGATGATGCTCGAAATGATTTTGTACATTTTAGTCCCAATAAAACATTGTTGTTATCTGTTTTACATGTAAATAAATTTCGTGAACTTTAAATCAATGAAATACTAGAGAAGATTTTATGTAGAAAATGATAGGCTTTCTGGAAATTATAAGAACTGACTAATTTGGAAGATGGAGTTTGAGAAACAGTCTAGGTTGGGAAGTATTTCAAGAACTACATCAAACCCAAAATCTATAATCTGGAAGGACGAAATTGTGCTAGGTTGGCATAGTAGAAGCCTCAATTCTCTATTAAGTTTAAGCTTTTGGATGTTTATGCAAATATTTAACTTATATTGAGTAGGACTTGGTTGAAGTTCGGTTGTATGAATGGGTTGATATGACACAATCTGGTTTAACTTGTTTGATCCGTTTTAATATAAAATAATTTATTCTGTCAAAATAAATAAAATTATTATAATTCTAACTCAATTAATTTACATACATACATGCAGGTCATGTTCAGATTGTAAAAGATCAACTCGAATGTTATCCGATTAGCAAATGGGTTGACCTGTATACAATTTAAATCAAATTTCACATTAAAAAAAAAAAAAACCTTAATTCAATCCTAATTTTTCATATATCATTTGTCATGTTATCCAATCATATCTGAAACTAGACATGTCCAAATGGTCAGGTTGGGTCGTGGGCCAGCTTAGCTCGGACAAAAAAAAAGCGAGCTCCGTGGGGTTATGACCCATAATCTGTGAATTGTGTTAGCTGCGAATTATGCTTGGAGCTTTAGGATAAGAGGCCCGTTGGCCGGCCTGCGAAAAGAAAAGGTTTTAAAATTTTGAAAAATTAAGAAAAAAATTATTTGATGCAACGGGCTTGACACTGTACAACAGACTGCACCAGTTAGAACCTAGCATAGCCCACCGATGTGTATTGCGAACTGTCCCCTCTGTCTTCAATGGTGCAAGGAAACAAGGAGAAAGTACAAAAATTTCCCCAAATTTATAACTAGTGTTTTTCACACGCATTAGCGCCTCACTCCGCGGAATCTTTTTTATTTTATTTTATTTTTATTTCCTTTAAAAGCTCCCGTTCGCCCAAATGTATCGCAAATAACCGCAGTTCAGGCGCCGAGGCACGAGAACTTTATATATATAGACGTAGAAACGAACCTAACTAGTTTTTTTAACCAAAGGTTGAAGTAGTAAACCACTACTCCCGTCAGCTTCGTCTTTTTCCTTCAACTGTAAGTGATTTCTCTTTTTGGTTATTTGTTCAGATCTGACTATTCATGATTTTTTTTTCTGCTGTAAATGGCGTGTGGATTTGAGGAGATCTTGATTTGTTTGAATATGATTAATAAATTGCTAACCCGGTTGTTGAAATGTAAGTTTCGAATGGATTAGATGGGTAGAATAAGAATTAAAGAACGGTAACATCAATGGAGATTTGATATTTTGTTTGGTGAAATATATTAGTGATGAGCTAATTGAGCATTTGATGCATGTGTTTACAAGAATGGGTAGAAGATCTGAGTTTATGAAGCTGAACCGGTGACATGTGTTTATATAATTTTTTATATGGTTCTTGTCATTCTAGATTAATGGGTTATGTGATGGAGGTCTTGGAATCAAATCGTTTCTGTACCATGGTTAAGATTGGGGATTAGGAGGATTGGGGTCATTTGGAGGGATATGAAAAGGTAAAAGAGAAATGTGGGCACCAGTTAGTTTAGATTTTAAAGTTTCTTCTAATCGTGCTGGAGGTTTTGGGATGTAAAACTACGTAGTGGGGCTTGAAAGTTTGGAATGTAGAGTACGGGGTGTTTATCTGAGTTAATTTGTGTGGCCTATGAATTTTGTTTCTGTTGATGAATTAGTTTTTCCATTTTTCTGTTTTTCTGTTTTACTTTCTTCATGGCCTCTTTGTGTTTTCACTAAAAACAAATGATCTCTGTTTTTCTGTGTGAAATATCTCTTTAACACAACAAATAATACAACAATTATGTGAACAAAGGAGTAGACTCTTTTGGGTGTTTTTTAGTTCAACTGCAGTGCTGTTTAGCGCCAATTTTGAGGTGCCTTTATCAATATGTTCATTCTGTTCATTTGATAGTCAATAATCTCTATTTAGCAAGATTCTGGGAATTGTAAAAGATGAAGTGTTTCCTTCTCGTCCATTAGATGAACTGTTGATTTGAATTTCTTGTTTAGATCACAAATATGCCTGTATTTAATACCAAATTTTCTTTTAAAAAAATAATCTGCTCATGTTAATTTGTTGAGAATTCAGAACTGAATGTAGTTTGTTGTTTTTCTTTTCTTTTGCAATATTGGTTTGACTGTGTCCACTTTTGGATTTTTTTTTTCCTCTCCTTTGTCCCGTAGCCTTTGCTGTGGTTTCAGAATTTGGTTCTTAGTAAGTATGATGCAGTTGTCAATCTCTCATAGGACCTTGGTTTCAGTGACCAATAGTATTTGAATTACTTGGTATCTGTTACTTTAGTTGTGGCTAAGTGGCAGTTAGCTTGTTGATATACTCTAGATGATTGTGAATGGTTTTGGTGTGTGTCAGTAGGGGGTTGTGACGAATTTTGAAAAAATTACTGGGATGTATGAGAATCTATAGTCAGTAGCTTATTCTTTCTATTGTGTTGTGTAAATATGATGATTGTGATTGACCATTAACCATAAATAATAATAAAAATATCAATTATTATTATTAAAAAAATTATTTGTTTCGAGTATTAAAAAGCAAACTCTTTCATACTTTGCTTTTTCCTCTTAGTTTAAGTTCTTTTTTTCTTTTTAAAAGTTTATGGCAGACAATCTCTTTTAGTTGGGAAGGTTTTACCTTTTGATGCAACATCATTGAAGATTATTTATTGATAGATTTTTAATTCATCTGAAACGTTGATGGCTTGCTTACTGTGAATATGATTTTGATTGTTATTGAAGTAAAATTCTATTGATCTCTGTTAGTTTTGCTACCCCTTTCAAATGTGTGAAGAGTTTTCTAATCATTGTAAATCTAAAAGCATTTTCATATTTAATTATCCACCTTTATAACTTTAGAATACCATACTCTATTTTCTTTCCATCATTTCCCCTTTTCCCATTCCAAATCATCTCAGAGATATCCTTGAATTGAGCCATAAAATTAAAACCATGCAAATTTCAGGTTGGCTGTGGAAGTTTAGCAAACAAAACAAGAATGGTTCTTGAAACCATTTTATCTCCTCAAAGGAGGTCAGCGTCATTCAAGAGGCAATTTCCTCGAGATGAATTGGGAAGTTGGTCAACACTCCTCCAGAGGCATCGTTTCCTCTTGACAGCACTGGCCCTCTTGGGATTTCTTTGTACTGTATATCTCTATTTTGCTGTCACTCTAGGTGCCACAGAGTCATGTACCGGATTAACTGGAGCTCAGAGAGCTCAATGTCAATTAGAGCATGTGAAGACCTCTGTCTCAAAGGGCAAACTGAAATTTTTTTAGCATATAGTTCACAACCCAACTCATTGTTTTTTATGTTAAATTTCAATTTTGGGAGGGTCGGAAAATTGAAGAATGTTATGTGGTCACATTAAATTGTGGTTCAACTTGGTGGTGTTTATGATTGATTGTATAAGAATTTGTTTTGGAAGTTGTAGTCTATATATCAATGATTATTTTTTGTGGTTTTGGTAATTTTTCTTAATGATAGTATAATGAAATTTTGTTAGTGGAGTTAGAACCTTCTTGTAATTGTCATAATATTACTTGTTAATTTATGTTAATTTTTAGTGTAAAATTTAGGTTGTGTATACATATGCATTTTAAAAAAACAAAAAAAGTTTTAAAAAAATCCACATTATTGTCCCTGTTATTGGGTTTATTTGGAACTGAGTTTGTTCGAGCTTGAATTAGGTTCGAATGAGTCTAAAACAAGTTTAAATTCAAGTTTGAAAATTTAATGTTTTTGAATTTGAGTTTTAGGGTGTTCAGATAGTTAAACTTGTAAGTTTAAAAATTTTGATACAAAATAACGTTGTTTTAATAATAAGTTAAGTTAAAAACTCAATTTAAATTCGAATTTGAACTCCTTTAAAGCAAACTTGATGAGCTTAAATTCTGTTTTATTTGAATCTAACCCTAATTGGGTTGACAGGGGTTGTTCAATGGCTCTCAAGCTAACATTTAATTTTTTTTTTTTTAGCATGAATAATATTTGAATTAGATTATTTTTTATTACATAATTAATTACAGCAAGTAGATTAAAATTTCAAGTTCAATTATTAATCTTATAATTATTAAATTAGACCAATTAAAAATATAATTTTGATATACTACCAGTGAATTTGACTTTTGAGTCCAAATTCTTATTTTTTGGACATACTCTTTTTGCCATTCACACCACTCTGTCGGGGGTTTTTTTTTTTTAATTTTGTTTGTTGTGTACAGATTCGGGCTGCAGGTCCGCGGGCCTGATTTTAATTTGTTTCAACGTTAGAATTTTTTCCCCAAACTGAACAACCATATATAAGGCTGTAAAGTTAGAGCTCATCAAGTCAAGAGTGGTAAGAAAGAGTTCAGTGAATCAGAGATTGCGTAGCAATGGCGGAGACTTACGTACAAGAAGAGCATCTCGATGTTCTCACTAAAACTGGTCAGAAAACTGGCCTTTCTAAGACCAGGCATGTCTCCTCCGTTACTATTTTCTCATTCTTTGCATAGATGAATATACTCAGGTTGCAACTCGTCCAAACGATGTTTAGTGAATTATATTCAGCGGTGTTTTCCCTTTTAGACCGGTAATAATTTCTTCTTAAGACATCCATCAGTTTCAGCCAGTTTCCAATTGAAGTCCATAGCCTCGTTTTGATGATTTCTCTTCAGAAGTCTCTGTATATATGATGAATTTAATAATGAAGTCAGTGATTTTATACTACAAATTTCGTTATGTGAATTTGATTTGACTTGTGTTAAAGGAGGATTATTTTTGAGGAAAACTTGTTTTAATTTGATGAAATGTTTTCTCTGTTATCTATATACTTTGTGAATTTGTCAACAGTTTTGAAAATTGTTCTCAATATTGTTATTTTTTCCCCTCTTAGCTAGCATATTTAATTTTATAGCATCATTTGTTAAATTGATGTTTCTCTGTTAAATATGGCACTGGTTGTTTATAAATTATCTGTTCTCTCTAATATTTGTTTCAAGATTGAACTCTAAGCATTGGTATTTTGTTGTTGGCTAATTGTTAATCTTACTGGCATATTGTAAAGCTTTATCATCTTCTGAGAATGCTGCATTGCCTTTATTTTTGTGCATTGGTTTTGATATGTGATATATAACAGAATGTCTGATACTTTGTGGTTTTCAGCTGTAACAAAATGCTCTATGTATTAATATTAGTCTAATTATTGTGTGTTTCTAAATTTGCTTGTTTAAAAATAATTTTGCTGTCCATTCAGGGTAGATGTTCATCGAGATGGAGATTACCATCGAGCTGTCCATGTGTGGATTTTTGCTGAGAGTACACAGGAGCTACTTCTCCAACGACGTGCTGACTGTAAAGATTCATGGCCGGGGTTGTGGGATATCTCAAGTGCTGGACATATAGCAGCTGGTGATTCATCACTTATAACAGCCCAGTTACGGAATCTATTCTTGACAATATGGATTTCTCTTGATGCTAGTTAATGATAGACTTGTTTTTTTTTACCCTTTTTGTGTTTTTTTTTCTGGATCTTTCTTCTTTATGCCTTGTTAGCACTATGGAGAAACTACTGTTTTTCTATATAATATTGTTCCTGTGTCTTTTCTGTTTGATTACTCTTCTATATTTTTATGGCACATAAATTACCATTTTTGTTTAAAGAGTTAGTGAAGCATTATACTAGATGTTTTCTTCCATCAGTCTACCACTGCTTGTGTTGGATTTTAGGAGGCATTGGTGGTACACTAGGATGACTGTGATCCCTGGGGCATCTACATATGCTTTTTTTTAGAGAATTTTTGCAACAGAGACTGCATGACCACAGGACACCTGCTTGTATAAATTTTGTAGTTATATGAGTCACCTTGGTTCATTTTATATTGGTTTGAGATTTCTTTCCAATATAGTTTGCAAAGTCTCTCTGTTTCAATAGTTGGCCAGTACTATGTGATCATCCAATAGCCTCCTTCGAGTTGTTGGAAGATACACGTTTCTTGCTCTTTGTACCATTTAACAATGTATATGATCAATGTAATGCAGTAGAGCGAGGGAGGGGTGATTGAATCAATAATTATCTACTTTTTTAAATTTTTAACCAGATAAATTCTTTACCATTTGTTAATTTTCTGAGGTGCCCAAGGTATCAAGGAGGAGCTGGACATGCCATCATAATATTTTATCCTTTATACTTTCTGATGCTGGTTTTAGAGTAGTAGATTTTTAGTAGTCCCTTTTTCTGTGATATCTATTATGATCTTTTTGATGCTAATGATGGCTACTGGAAGCTGATCCTTTTTAAAATTCCTTTTCCTATGCTGAAGCTCTTAAGAAATAATTTTTATATTAACTGATTCTCTTTTATGTCAAACATGATTTAGTTCTCAAACTTTGTATAAACAAAATGCACCTTTAAATGATTATTGGTGGTGCTTCAGAGATTGATAGAATAGACTTCTCTTCTTCTTTTTTTCCACTCCTGAATTTCTTTCATTTATTTTTTTATTCTTGCATGACATAGATTTGACACAGTTTTTCCTTTGTGCTGGTTCTGGTTTTAAAATTTTCTGCTAAATAGTAATGCTTGCTAATGAAACCTGGTGTTCTTTGCAATCAGGAGGGAGCTTCATGAAGAGCTTGGTGTAAACCTTCCTAAAGATGCATTTGAGTTGATTTTTGTTTTTCTCCAAGAGTGGTCAGTATATGGAACCCCTTCATATTGTATGGCACTTATGTATATGTTCTCATATTTAGTGGCCTTTATGAGGCGTACTAGGTAATGTCCTTTTTCCATTATTGTCAAGGCCAGTAGCCTTCTCCTCGTCTTCTCAGTGAAGTCATGGAGCCTTTTTCTCTTGAGTTCTTTTTGGGGGAAAATATGAAAAGAAATGGAAAAAAAGCATCCATTTCTTCATCACAATAGTGATTAATTACTGAATGAAGTATTTAAAAAATTTGAAGGTGGAAAGAGGAAGTGGTCCTGTGTGGCTTGAAATTGAGTTTGAATCAACTTAGGCATCTCTTCTTGCCTAAAATTGGTGGAATATTATTGAAAAGGATGACCTGTTTGTATTTAATTAATAGATCAAACAATGAGAGCTTTGTCAATTTAAAGAGTAACAAAATTCTCTTGTACAACACTAAAATGTCAAACACCTAATCAACATTTAACATTTGCTGGACTTTAAAGATGCCTCGTGTGCCTTGGCATGTGCACTTGAAACAGTTGAACACAAAACACTAGGCTGTTTCCCTCTAAAAAAAGTGTCAGAATAGTGTAGTTCTTACTGTAACATAAGTTTTAAAGATATTGGAAAAAATACTTTTAGTTCTAAATTAGTTTATTGCTAGTCTGGGGTAAGTACTAATCTACTATGACATATCTGTTCTTGTATTTGCTTTTGCAATCTATTTACTTTGACTAATTTGTTTGGCTTTATGGCTCATATCCCCTGATGTTTTAGTTATATACTGATTTTTGTGTTTATTCTAAACTCAAAAGTGTTTTTAGTTGATCTGGATTATGAAGACCTAAAACTGTTTTTGTGCTTGATTTCTTTTACATTTAAATGCAGTGTCATTAATGATGGGAAGTTCATCAATAATGAATATAATGACGTTTATCTCATAACAACTCTAGATCCAATTCCTTTGGAGGCCTTTACGCTTCAGGTTAGGAGTGCAATAATTTTTATCAGTTGACATATCATCACTCTTGATGCAATAATTTGAATTTGATTCCTGTATAAATGGATTTCTTCAACTTTGGTAGAATTAACACTGTCATTTCAATTCAACAGTTGATTCACTCCTTTTTTTTTTTCTTCTTTTTCATTTTCTGTTGAGCAGCATCAGAACATCATAGGTTGGCTTTTGGGATCAATAGTTATTGCATGCATGGATTGCTTTAGTGTCTCTTGGAATTGATTTTCTATTAAATTTATTTACTTAAGTTCATTAGTTGTGTATTTCTTAGCCGCTTGTTACAGCATTTGTCCTAACCAACCTAAAACTAAAATTGGCAATGCAACTTCTTTTACTTGCACAATAATCTATACACTCGCACTTGCGCAATAATTATGAAAAAAATAAAATTATTGCTATAGGAACACGAAAATTCCTCTAAAAAATGGTTTGGCCATATGGAGTGATTTTATTCAGACTTCCTAAAGGATTTAAAAAAAATTAATTTTAAATTTCTCCTGCAATTCTAAGTCACTATTGCTTTGCTTGAGTACAACTTCTCCCACTCTTGTGGGCTTGCCCAGCATCAATTGATCTTGGTTTGTAATTTCTAATCAGTTGTGGCACCTGGTGTATTTTAGAAAGTGGGGCTTAAACAAGGCAAAGTACTGGTCAAGCTGCATCTGCCTGTTTGTTCACATGATAATGAGTTGGTGCTTTCTGTTGTCACACTGTTTGAGAACCTGAATGTGTTTTTGCTTTAATTTTGGGACAGGAAACAGAGGTTTCTGCTGTAAAATATATTGCTTATGAGGAATATAGAAGCTTACTTGCCAAAGAAGATCCTGAGTATGTCCCTTATGACATTGATGGACAATATGGTCAACTCTTTGATATAATTACTCAAAGGTATGCAATATGCAAACCATGATAAAATCCATTTTTCCGGTGTCAAATTCATTGTCAATACTGAACTTGTCCATCCCATGGTGAGTGAATTTGAAGGACCTAAGTTTCTTCATATAAGAATTTTTGAAAACCATGGCTTGGTTTTGTTCTGCCATCATTGAAATCTTACTTTTGTTTTCTCTTGGGCTTACTAATATATATGTTGGTGGATTAATATTCTGGCATAGGACAATGAAGTTGGTCAATGCTGTCATCTTGTCTATATCCAATTTCTCTAGCCAAGTGTTTCCTACTAACCATGTCTTTTATTTAAATTTGATGTAGGTACAAAGAGAACACCATGGAGCGCAGTTTGTCTCTACAAAAGAAATTGCGTCGATATGCTCCGGTTACCCTAAGTGCAGAGGTTGTCAATTTTCTGTTGTCCCTGGTTTTCTCTCTTGCCTTATATGGCGTCTGTCTAATTAATGATCTCCAAGCTTCTACTTCCAGTTGATTTAAAGTAATTTTGATGTGGGGTGTGATAATATGTGTTTTGTTTCACCTCAAGGCTTTCTTTTATATTTCTCACTGGGGACATACTGTAAGGACAATTGCTGCTGAATCTACAAGAATGGTGCATTGCTACTTGAGTTCACAAATGTAGAAGTGCTTTTCTGATGGGTTTAGTTGTTGGTGGGAATGATTGAACCATCCATTAAACTTTTTTTCATTTATTGAAAGATGCGGATTACAGTTTGTGGACTTATGAATGTCTTTGTTATGCTCTTATTTCCTTGTGAGGTAGTGGGAGATGGTGAATCTTTTTGGGAAGTTTCTGTAGTTTTTACTGTCATTTTGGAAATATAAAAATGAAAAATTTATGAGCGGATGGCACAGATGATATAGGGAATTGGCTAGTAATCTATATGTAACATCTTAAAATTCTCACATTGCATTTGATCGAGGTATAAGTTCTGCAGATTATAATTGATTTCATCAATCAACTTTCTTTATTATTATTTTTTTAATTTCAACCTGCTTCTATATAGCTTGTGTACCTTGTACCAGAATATTATATTAAATATTGATATTTCACCGTACTTGACCAAAATAAATGCAAGAAAAATAAACAATTTTTATTATTCAAAGAGAATTTATATTTTATTGATAATGGTACTGCAACTTATATTTTTTTGGCGTGAATGTTGTCCTGCTAAAATTTTCTTTTCCTCCCTTTATGCAGTTGACTGGGCTTTCAGATGCAGACAAGGAGGCTCTGGGTTTACTTATTAAGGCTGCAACAATTATGGATGAAATCTTTCACTGGCAGGTTGTATTTATGCATGCCTATATATATATGGATACTCTTGATGCATAAACAGTGCATGTGATTATACTACGTGTTTCTTATGTTGATTCCATGATCTGTGCTATTCTGCCATGTGGAAGACTTCATTGTTGATATGCTCCATGTTAGGTGGAACATTCTTTCAAAATTGATCTTTTTATGTGATCTAAAGTATATTTGACTCCTTCCCTAATTATTTTAGACAGAAAAATGTTAGGGTAGTTCCACTTTTATAAGCCAGTCTCATGCAGCATATAAATACAAGTTGGGCATGTCTTGGTTTATCTCATTATCGGGGAAATAAAGAGATTCGTTGTTCATGACCCTGCTTCACCCTACTTTTTATTTGAACAAGTAAAAGTTATGTCTTGGTTCGAGTAGGGATAGCATTTCTCTTCTGCATGTCCATTGAGTTTTGAAAAATCCAAACATCTCAAAGATAGATAGAGAGGTAGGAATTTTATCGGATGGACCGCACTCCTTCGTATACGTCAAGAGTCCATTGATGAGAAGGGAAAAAGGACAATGCAAAATGCTTATACTTTGGAGTATTTTTTTTTTCTTTAAATATGTTTAAGGACATGGTCTGCTAAATGTTGAACTTGAAGGAGCGATTGGCCTTTGAGTTCATTTACAAGTTCCTCTATCGCATGTGGCTTTGGGTTGCTGGCATAGAGCTTATCAAGATAAAGCAGAAAATAAAACTCTGCTTTTGCTTTTCAGAATATTAACCTCTGGTTATTTGAAGTCGTTGGACTTATAAATGGTCCCAAAATTACTTGTAGTTTTAAGTATCCTAATTCCTATACACAATGATGATATACCATGATGGGGTACACATGAGTATGTGCTTACCATCATATCTCTTGACCAGCATCAAAATTTAGTTATACTTGATCATACATGTTACTTGAAAAAGAAGGGACAATATTTGGCTATATTTCTGTGGGTGATCCATTTCAATGATTTGGGGGTCTCGTCCTCGTCAATATGACTATTGTGTCCACCTTACATTAACACCAGTTTGGATCTGAATCTAGTAGCATACACTTCGCAACAGGGTGATTAATGGTTAGAGAAAGCCAATGCAGCTGTGAAGGCCATAATTAAACACTCTATTAATTAAGTAGTATATGAAGATGGAGAAACATGTGGTGGATGAAAGTAATTTCGATATGCTTTTAATTCAGTGTACCTGACATCTTCAATGGAAGTTGACATTTGATTTATTAATTTGCTTTATGGCTATAGACAAGCTGTATATGAATTATTTTCCATCATTTGTAAGCTACTTAAAAATGGGGAACATTTTCCTATTTAGTTTGTAAATATATGTTGTTCAAATAGTTTTCCTGGAATTGCTAGCAAAGAAAGTATTGAGCTCTTCAGGCATTTTGCTTCTGTGTTTTTTCCCATTCCTTGTGAAAGTCCTTCAATAACAGTCATTATTATACATGCCCCTTAAAACAATTTTTGTTGTTGTGGAACCTGCATAAAAGATAGTTTAACTAAACCTGCTCTGGTTTCTTCTTTTGCAAGAACCTCGATCAAAGATATCTATATTATTAGGTACAAAATTCACATATGCTTAGTCTCCTTGTAAAAGGAATCTATGCACTCTGC
Organism: Mangifera indica; assembly: GCF_011075055.1. Taxonomy (NCBI): domain Eukaryota; kingdom Viridiplantae; phylum Streptophyta; class Magnoliopsida; order Sapindales; family Anacardiaceae; genus Mangifera; species Mangifera indica. The sequence goes on from NC_058142.1 coordinate 4,870,536, forward strand.
TACACAGGTCTTTTTTATTTATCAATGCTTCTGTATCTATTTGAAAAAGTAGCTGAGCTGGAGTCCACATTTTTTCTTCCTCATCCCTTCTTTTAGCAAGGGTAAGTAAATTAAGAAGGAGAATTCCAAGGGGTTGATATGCTAGATTCTTAATCTTAAGTGATGTCCAGGGAAGGTATGCACTGGGTAAAGGGTAAGAAAGGTGTTTATCACCATAGCAATCTGTTACACAGTTCTGATGATAAATTTCCAGAGGGAACTTTTTGCTTGTCAAAATTGACTTAACTTTCATTGCTATTGGTAAAGGAATACCGTCCTGTAAATTAAAGATATTTGATAATAATAATTGTAATGAAGGAGTTGAAGTGAAAAGTTTGTCTAACTATGCATCATAAACTCACTTTAGATTAATATATCTTTTAATTGGCATCCTATGGCATCAAGGAATTAGGTGATATCTCTGTTAAAGATATTGCATCAAGAAATTGGAAAGTTAACTCTTTCAACTCTAGTTTTATGCATGTATTAGGTTTCTCTTTTAATTGGGTTATTTGAAATGTAATACAGGGAATTTCTTTATGCTGGAATAATTGAAGCTTTTCTAAAAATGCATGGTCTTGCTAACATAAACTTTTCTTTCTCTTTTTAAAGGTTTGGTACAGCAATCCAGTTCTACGAGATTGGTTGAAGAAGCAATCTAATTCATCAGAATTAGACAAGTTAAAGTGGATGTATTATTTGATTAATAAGAGTCCATGGTAAGTTTTCTCCTAAAACTCTTTTATATGCTTTTTTGTGTGTGATTAAGGGTAAAATACTTTCATTTTTCGATAAACCTATTTTGAAGAAATTTTGGATGGATTTAGAGTATTAATTCTTCTCTAAGAACAGGTCCTGCCTTGATGAAAATGAGGCATTTTTGACAACAGCAGATTCGGCTGTAAAGTTTCTTCCTGATGCTACAAAGTCAATTACCGGGTGGAGGGGCCTGGGATACAAAGCTGCATTTCCTATGCTAAAACCTCCTGGTGCCAACTTTTACCCTCCGGACATGGACAAAATGGTATTGGATCATATGCTTATGGCAACATATCTGAGATAGGTTCACGTTATATTTGTCTGATTATGGCAAAATTTGCTGCTATAGTCTTCCTTATGATTATTCTCTTAAATCCAGCACAAAAATCAATAACCTTCTCTCATGAACTAGGAATTTAAATTGTGGAAGAGCAGTCTATCAGAGAAACAACAAGAAGAGGCAACAAGCTTTTTTACTGTCATCAAAAGGCAGAGTGAACTTAGTTTAAGCTCTTCTTTATCTGATCATAGAGTTGATGTAACAAATCATCTACTTGGCTCCACCCATGACCTATATAGCGTTCCTTATTCTGAAGAGTATAAACCTTACCTTGTAAGAGCTGCTGAACTATTGCATAAAGCTGGGGATATAGCCAGTTCACTAAGGTAATAGTTTTTGTGAATTTTTTTGTTTTTCTTAATTCTTTTCTTATGTGTTTTTAAGAACTCTTTCAATATGTGGAGATTTGATGAAACCTTTCTTATCTTCTACAGTTTGAAGAGGTTGCTGCATAGTAAAGCTGATGCCTTCCTTTCGAATGATTATTATGAATCCGATATAGCCTGGATGGAATTGGTTAGCAGTTTATACATTAATGTTTTATATTCATGAAACTGTTTGTTATACACAGTGTCTCATTTGGTAGATGAAAACAATGTTGAAATTCAATAAAATGTAAAAGATTACCTTGCTTGTTTAACCTGCATCTCTCTTACCCTCTTAGACTTGACACAAACGCACAAAGGGACACATAAATACTAAAATGAGAAGATTTTTGGAAGAAATTCTCGCCTATTGCTTCTTTATTCAATGGGAAATATATGTAAGTATTGTCTCTTATATTAGACTACTAGAATATAGGAAGTACTAGAACATAAATAGAAAACAAATCAACAAATAGCCAATTTCCTAAGTCAGATGATCCTAATCCCAATTCCCTTGTCTTCATAGGAGCCTTCCAGGTCCACATTTGCATACCCCACAATTCCCCATTCTTCATTTTTCCAAAGCAGAAACCATTGTCCAGTGCCCCTTTTAGATATCTTAGAATTTGAGTTGCTACATTAAGGTGTTTTTGACTAGCTACATTAAGGTGTTTTTGACTAGGAGAGTGCACAAACTGGCTCACTACACTCACAACATGTGCAATATCGGGATAGGTGCAAGATAGGTAATTCAGCTTAAGCAATTGTTGGTACTTTATCAACTGGTGGATCGCTTTCAACCTCTCGTCTTTTCCAACTTTTCTAGAGGTGTTCCCATTGGTTTACATTCTAATGTACAAGTGTCTCTTAAAAAAGATATAGGGTATATTTCTTTCGAGAGATAAGAATTCCCTCTTTTCTCCTTCCTACCTCATCCCTAGGAAGTATCTCAGTTTTCTGACATCTTAACCTCAAAACCTACCTTTTATTATGCCTTTAGATTCTCAATTTAATGGTTGTCATGTCTATGAAGAATTTGGGAGTGATATAGGAAGTGAAATAGTGGGATCCCAATGCCTTTCTTTACTTGATTTCGTCCCTTGAAGGCTCTTCGAGGAAAGAGACATCATAAGACACAGAAAATTTATGAGCTTTTTATGTTAGGAAGTAGCCCACAAATACACATTTGATAAGCTCTAGGATCAAGTTTGCTATGGTTAACCTTATGATTATTATTGAACAAGATGCCGACAAAGACGTTAGGAGAGAGAATTAAGAATACAAGTATGAGGAAAATAGTGAAGGTACTTAAGGCGGTCCACGGTCCAAAATGCAAGTATCTTAGAGAGGCGATGATTGATTAGATAAGGGGCTGTAAGAATTGCTTCTCCCCAATAAGAATCTGTCATTGAGTTAGCAAACATCATGGAATGGGCAACTTTTAGGCAGTAGCAGTTTTTCCTTTCAACCACCCTTTTTTGTTGAGGAGTATGGGCACAGGAGCTTTAATGGAATATGCCACTGTCAATCAGGTATGTGTAAAGTCATTTGAAAAATGCTCTTGACCATTATCTGCATGAAAAACCTGGATAGAAGATTGAAAAGCAATTAGAATACAATGCTTTGAGATGGAGAAAACTGGGGTGGCAATTTGTTGAATAACCGAGGACTAGGGGAAGTGCAAGTTCCTGAAATGTATTGATGGCCATCTTTCTCCGTAGCATTGCCAATCATCTTCCACAAAGACAGGTCCTGAAATTCAAAATGAGAAGGAAAAAACGTTACCTTGTAGTTCATGTCTTTGGTCAATTTATTAATAGACAACAGGTTACATTTTAACTTTGGCACGTATAAGACAATTTCAATGTTAAATCTGATAAGTTAACTGTTCCTGACTATTGGCCACTGATATATTGATGTTACAGTCACACAACTTGTAGGTAGATAATGTATCCATTGATCCTGTCATATATTAATGTTAAATCTGATAAGTGAACTAGTTTATTTATCAATGGTCAAGTTGCTGGGTGGTTGCAGTATAGACTAGAGATCATGTCTTCATAATGGATGAGAGTTCCGCACTAGTGAAGGAAAGGCTCCTCCCCCTGTTGAAAATTTCTCTGTGATTTGTTATTGTCCATAGTTTACAGAATTTTTATTAGATCCCTATTTAATTAATTTTTTTTTCATCTTAAATCGGGGCTTCCTGTATTGTTTAAAAGAGCATTGTGAATTTGCTTATTTGAAAGCTTATGTTAGAACTGATATTTTCAAATAAGGATTGATAGCTTTACACAATGGATGTACAATGAACTACCAAAGGTTTGTATACTCTTGTTAGCTCAACTAAGCTAACTAGAGTTGTAATTTGTTGATCATACTTGCACTACTTGCTTACATAGGCAGAGTCTTTGATACGAACCTTAGGAGAACCGCACCTCAAACGCTAGCTATTGAGATGGGAGAGTCCAAAACCATATAAACCTCACATTAGTTGCTCATTTTTAAATGTGAGATCCAAGTCTCATATCTTGCACTTGAGATCCTAACATACCACCATGTTCCGTAGCCCCAACGCCCACGCAGGCTAGCTCACTGCTAGCCCTAAGCAAATACTGTAATGTTGGTGTTATTACCCGTGTCATACGATTGCAATTGAGAGACATGGTGATGACTCTAATACCAAATGATACAAACCTTAGAAGTGAGCTAGCCCTGAGCGAATACTGTAATGCCGACGTCACCACCCGTGTCGTACGATTGCAACTAAGAGATATGGTGATGACTCTGATACCAAATGATACAAACCTTAGAAGAACCACACTTCAAAAGTTAGCTATTGAGATGGGAGAGTCTAAAACCATATAAACCCCACATTAATTGTCTATACTTTCCAACGTGGGATCCAAGTCCCATACTGTGCACTTGAGATTCTAACAGTCCTCTACAAATAATTTGTTGCCACTTCCACTTGTATTAATGAATTGAAAGCCATCAGTCTTGGTGGTTAAGAGTAATATGAACCTCTGTATTTGATCAAACTAAATTGTTTTTTTCTCTTTTTGTTTTCCTTATATTTTGTTCTCGTTTGGTAACTTCTATAATATCTATTATCAAGCTTGGTGCTTAGTTATCCCTGTTTTAAATCTGCTTGTTATCAGCATCATATGGTTCATTGCTGAAAAAGCAGATAGATTAGGCTTGAGGAGAGTGACCAAGTTAATTTATCTATATCACAGCGAAAAAAAATCCTGGTTTCAGAGCTACTGTGCTTGATTGGAATCATTCTCATTGAAACACTTTTGACCCTCTATCTTGCTTGCGTAGGACTCTAAGCTGGATGTGACCATTGGTCCATATGAAACATATGAAGATACAACTTTTGGGTACAAGGTAAAATTTTTATAATGCACCCAGTTTAATTGCAGCCTAAGTGCAGTGCCTTTGCCATGGTCTTCTTCCAATCTAGAACAGTAGAAAAAAATTAAAAAGAGTGCCATGATTGATCCAAGAAAAAGTGGTCACTTAAGTAATTATGTTAAATGTAATATATCAGCTTAAGCTTTCCGTGTAATGATTGCTTAATATGTTGCATTATGTTTAAGGCTACATTTGAAGCATTTGTGGGAGTTCGGGATGACGAAGCGACAGCCCAACTTAAACTATTTGGTGATAATTTGCAGGTACTCTTATGAAGTCAGATATCAGTGGTAACATAATTAATGTAAATTCCTACTGTTTCTGATAAATATTGTTCTTTTACTAGGTTTTGGAAGAAAATTTACCTATGGATGATGCTTATAAATCAAAAGATGTTATTGCTGCTCCTATACGTGTTATTCAGCTTGTTTATAATGCAGGGGTAAGTGATCTGTAGAAATTCTCTAATGAGTATTGCATCTGGTTCACTAGCAAAGGATTGAAATCTCAATTTGCATCGTTTTTAGTGTTTTAACAGTACTCAATATGAAACCCTTTGCAGAAAGTTTTGCTCTCTCTCTCCCTCTCAAACGATGCAGGCACATGGTTGCTCAATTTTTCAATGCATGTTCTAATTTCTAATAATATATTTATATCTTTTTGTGCTTCAAAATGACATGTCAGTTTTGAAACAGCATTATCCTAGAACCTTGTACTCTCCCTGTAGGTATATACACAGAGGAACACATGCTGTCCTAATTCATACTCAAATTTTAAACTAGTCTTAACCATGTTTGGGAATTGAACAATATCTTGTTTACATCTTCTTACAGTCCTCTTTACATTCATACACGTGTTCACTTTGCACTGTCAAATTTTCAACTAATAGGTTATTTCTACGTCTGACTTTAAACCTAATGTATTCTGATTATGTGATTTAGATTTGATCCAAACAGTTCTAGTTGAATTATTTGGGTTGAATGGTAATCAAGTTTTTTAGTTATAGTTTATTATTGTATTTAGAGAAATGCAGTTTAGAATTTGTTGCCTTCTGTAAATTCACTAATATCCATTTTCCTTCACATTATATGCATTTGATCTTGCTGGGAAAATCGCTTGGGGTGGATTAATTTACTTCACATCAGGATGTGAAAGGTCCTCAAACTGTTGCTTTCAATTTGCCAAATGATGAACATATAGTGAAGGATCGAGGAACATCAATGGTTATGCTTAAGAATGTTTCGGAAGCAAAGTACAGTTCATTTTTTAAACTATCTAAAATTTTCATGTTGAAGTTTCTTTCATGTATATGGCCATTGTTTCTTGCTTCTTCTGAAGTTGTGTTCATGTTCTGATCTTGGCGGATAAATCTTTTAATTGTTTGACCTGTTTTCTAACCAGGTTCAAGCATATCCTTCAGCCTATAGCTGATGTATGTGTCAAAGAGGAACAGCGGAGACTTGTAGATTTCGATTCTTTCTTCACTCACACTATTTGCCATGAGTGCTGCCATGGCATTGGGCCTCATACCATAAGACTTCCAGATGGTCGAGAATCTACTGTGAGACTGGTTAGTTGCATAATTTTTTTGGTGCCATTCTACATTATTAACTACACGTCTGGTTCATGTATTTTTCTGTGTTAGTTTGGGACATGTTATGGATCTCATCATAGAGCAATAGTTTGACACTGAGATACTAGCATGTATACATGTATTTAGTGCCAATTAATTTATTCCAGCATTAATAACAATACTAAAAAAGTAGACCGTCCACATTATTGATGCTGGTGGGTTCTTACATATAGCTCTATGGATTTTATTTTATTTTTTGTATTAAAGCATGCACCATTATCTTTGCAGTTTGAGTATTCCTTAATGTGTTAATTAAATATCTTATAGTTTACTATTGTGGTTATAGTTGAATAAATTGTTGTAGGCTGTGACAGTAGTGTAGGTGATCTAAGTGTGTTCTAGTATATAAAATTCAACCTGTATCTATGAAAGAGATTAATGAAAAAGCGAACAAAAAAAGGATATAAAAAGTAAAGCTGGTGGGAGTGTCTTGTCCTCTTTGTCTTCTATTGGTATTCCTACAAATTGGAGGCATGCTATAGGACATCCGACGTGGAAGGAAGCCATGGTTGAAGAAATGGAAGCCTTAACGGAAAGTGACGTATGGAATCTCCCTACTTTTCCAGAAGGGAAAAAAAAAAAACACTCGGTATAAGTAGGTAGTTACAATAAAACGCAAAGCTGGTGGGAGTGTTGAAAAGTTTAAGGCGAGGCTTGTTGCAAAAGGGATTTTTATACCCAAAGGAAGTATGTTATAGACCTCGAAGGGACCGATTTGTTAGGGTGCAAACCAATTGAAACTCCCATTGAAGCCATTCACCAGCTCAAGAAAATTGAAAGTGAGAAGGTGGATAGAACCAATTGAAACTCCCATTGAAGCCATTCACCAGCTCAAGAAAATTGAAAGTGAGAAGGTGGATAGAAGGAAAATACCAATGGCTAGTGGGAAAACTGATTTATCTGTCCCATACTCTTTCAGACATAGCATATACTGGGGGAATGGTTAGTCGCTTTATGCAAGAGCTGAGGACCACTCAACACCTAGAAGGGGTTGTTATTCACTAGGCATGGACACCTAAGAATAGAATGATACTCTGATGTGGACAGGGCCAACTCACTCGATGATAAAAGATCAACTTTCTAGTATTGCACTATAATTGGAGGCAATGTTGTTACATAGGGATGTAAAAAACAATTTGTTGTTGCAAGATCTAATACTGAAGCTGAGTATAGAGCCATGACATTGGGTGTATGTGATTTGTTGTGCTGGAAAAATTGATGGAAGAATTGAGCCTAAGGTAGGAAGACTCTTACACTATTGTGATAACAAGGAGGCCATTAATATTGCTAATAATTAAGTTCAACATTATAGGACTAAACATATTGAGATTGACAGACGCTTCATCAATAAAAAATTCACTGGGGGACACTTGTGCATTCCATTTGTAAAGTCTAGGCGGCAACTAGCTGTTTTTTTCACTAAAAATCTAAACTCAAAATGTTTTCATGATTGTGTTTGCAAGATGGGCATGAGAAATATGTATGGTCCATCCTGAGGGGGAGTATTGGTTGTTGTAGGCTATGACAGGAGAGTGTAGGTGATCTAGTTGTGTCCTAGGAATGTTGTCTTCTGTAACTTATATGACTACCATTAATTTAGGCGGCTGGGTTGTCTGAAATTTCAGTTTGGATTATCCTCCTTGTATATAAAATTCAACCTAAAACTATGAAAGAGATTAATGAAAAAGAGAACAAGAAATTCTCAGACATTGCTGGAAATACTCTATTCATTCTGACTCTCTCTCCACCATCAGGTGTCTTAGAGCTTTTATATTACTGTCAAGCCTTACCAATAAGCTTAAATTGTTGGATCGGTTGATTAGCATTTTAGTATAAATCTTTATCTCTCTTCCTATTCTTTGAGCAGGAATTGGAAGAACTACACTCAGCTCTGGAGGAAGCAAAAGCCGATATAGTTGGTCTTTGGGCACTGAAGTTTCTAATTGGCCTGGTAAGTAACTAAATATGCATCACTTCTAAGGGATGCATCCATATGATATCACATTTTATGACAGAGATAGGCACTGCAGACTAACATGTTCCTAAAAAGCTTTCCCAAGCGTAGAAGTTATATCCCTATAAATAATCTCTCAAAGGAGTAACCAATAGAGGAATTACTGTAACAGCTAGTTTATGAAGCTAATAACTTGTGTCTTACAAGGAGCTAATAAGCAAGTAACTGTTTAAATTGGCAATAACCTCAGCAGGAGGCTGCTGCCTAATTAGTCATTCTTTTTTAATGGAAACTCAGAAAATACCTCTACCATATCCGGTATATTTAAAAACAGATTTTGAAGAGTTTCCTTGGCTCTGCATCATTGATTTACTCCATTACAACTTCTAGTATCTCTATCATTAGGTCCTTCATATTATACAATGTTATGACATGTAATATTCATGCTGGAAAACTTCAAATGCTTTACTGTGATTTATATTGAATATCAAATATGGAGTTCTTACATAAACCATAATTATTTTGTTGTTATTTTGAAAAGATATTAAGTGAACTTTCATCCATTGATTGCTCATACATCTATGAAGTTCTCTCAGCAATGCAAGTAGTTCAATTTTTAATTCTCTATCTGGGCCTATATCACATGGAAGAATCTATATTAGTTAATTATGATGATTTGCAAACCATCAGATTTGGATATTAGAGTCTTATTGTCTAATTATTTAATCTCTCACCTTTCTCCTATGAATCCGTCCATGGAGCGCAGAATTTACTTTCAAAGAGTTTGGTAGAGTCTATGTATGTCTCTTTCCTAGCAGGATGCTTCCGCTCTATACGGTTTGGCTTAGAGGAAGCTCACGGGTAAATGATTTATTCAGAATTCCTTCAATCCACGTTTTGATGTTAATGTCAATAATTTTTCTCTATCCATTAATTAATGTCAGAAAAGGACAAGCATTGCAGTTTAACTGGTTATTGGAGAAAGAGGCCTTTATTTTGCATTCAGATGATACCTTTTCTGTTGATTTTGATAAGGTAAAGTCTTCAAATTTCACTTCATTTATGGATTTACTTCAGAAAAATAAAGCCAACTTTGTTTTATTCTGAAGGTTGAAGGAGCAGTTGAGAGCCTTAGTACGGAAATACTCACAATACAAGCAAGAGGTGACAAAGAGGCCGCAAGTTTGCTTCTTCAGAAATATTGTACAATGACAAAGCCGTTAACAGTTGCGTTGCAAAAATTAGAAAACATTCAGGTACGAGCTGTGAAATTCCGTCACCTGTTAGTTTGTTTATTTAGTTGCAAATTTTTATATTTATACTGAATTAGAACTGGACAATGTATAAGATTATCCATCATGATTGCATATTTACTAGGACTAGAAATCAATTTACATTTTAGAAGCAACAATGTTGGGTGTTTCTACTGAACCTTGATGACACTCTTGTAAAAGATAATCTTAGGGAGCACATCATTTAGATCTTAAGACGTTGACTTTTTTCTGTTATTGAATTGCTTAGTATTGAAATAATTAGATGCATTGAACTATGGCTGTATATAACAATTGATATTTTGGGATAACTTTCTCATTTCAATAAAAGTGCACCAGAGAGGGAAGAAAGCAAAATAAAAATAGAACAGTTCTGACATGACATGGAGAAGAGTTAGGATCATTTTGGAGCTTGACTGGCTTTTAAATATTTTGTAAAATTGCTAGAGTTTCGTAATTTTGAACGCATAGCATTAGCGAAGAATCCCCGAGAGCCCACGAAATTTCCTCTTAAATTCACAATCATCCTTCAATAAATGTACTTTGAAAACCTCACTTTAATGCTCAATAAATCTTCCATATGATCAAACTCTGGCTTTAAACACTTATTCAATTGTTGGTCGGATCAGCGGCATCTAGATTTTGGAATATTTTTTCAGAAAACTAAATAAATTGCCCATTTTCTTTTTGAATGTCGAATAATTTCTAATTAACTAAATAATTTTGTGATTACAGAAATTTCTCCGTACGTGTTATCCGTTTACATGGATTTGCTAATTATGCTGCTAATTTTCTCTTTTTTTTCCAGGTTCCTGTGGATATTGCTCCCACATTTCCCCTAGCCAATGAATTATTCAAGTGAAAGAGAAGTGATTTGGTTTTAGGTGACAGCAAATAAATACACTGGATGCAATTAAATGTCACCGATTTGGTTTGATTGGCAATAATTTAACATTTTTGGTTTTTTTTTTCACAAATTGAAATGAATAAAAGTTGAGTTTTATTTTGGTCTGAATGAATTCTTGTTTGCATCCTCAAATTATTTTCCTTATTTATAAGGAGGTTTTTCATAGAATACTCTTGTGCATTAGGTTTTTAGATTTGTGTTGGATGTTAACCCAGTGGAGAATTCAGTCTAATTCAACCGATGGTTAGTCCAATTGACTAGTGATAGAATCAATAAATTATTCAAATAAATATAAAAAATAATATTTAAAATATTTTTATATAATTAATATATAAATTTAAAATTGAATTGCATTAAGGCATACAAACACTGGCGCCATTTTCTTATCTGTTCGGTTTCTCTTAGAGAAACCCCATGAAATATCTGGTTGATCGAAGTTGGAATACCCAGCTTAGGCTCGGTACAATGTTAATAATCTTTTTACTTAAGATATGATATTGTTAATATTTCGTTACGTTTGTAAAATTTTAATTTGAATTACTTTAAAAAAAGTATTATAAAAGTAAAAATATCATAAATCAGAAAAGAAAAGACCTGCACTATTTGTTGTAACATTTACCTATAAATATAGTGAAAATATAGATAAGTTTATACAAGGTAATGCAATATATGCACTGGGTTTTACTTTAATCTTATTTTAAAATTATTTAATCATATGATGATATATCATTTATATATACATAATTTTATTGTGCGGGCAAATGCAATCCTTGCTATTGTTTAATAGAGTTTAAATTTGAGGTTGAAAGGAAAACAAAACAATATCTGAACCCTCTTATATTATGTTACTCGGTTATTCTTAAAAGCATAATCTAAAAATCTTGATAAGCAAAAGTTGAGTGCAATTAATTGGCTAAACAACTTGTAATTCTTTAAGCCAAGCTGTATGCAGGGGGCACGGATCAGGTTTACCTTCAGCAAGTGCCTTCTCAGTGAGAGAATAGAACCAGCCATTTCTCCATTTGAACTGAAAGAATCGAACAAACTTAACTGAGAATCGAATGTAAGAAAAGATGGGTGTACTTGATTCATGTTGTCATTGCATTCTTTACCTCTTTAACTGCAGTTGGGAAATGTGCAACAGCTCGTGAATACGCGCATAATCTTTCGTCCATAGCTTCTTCAAATGTTAGTCCTTTCTCGGCAGCAGCTGCAGATGCTAGTTCCACAATGAGACTACAAACCTGAAAGCACAATTTTCATTGGTGATGATGGCTTCGATTCCTATCAGCTAAAGACACCTCATTAGAATGGCATTCACTAATGGCAACTGAGAGTTTGGTCACAGCTATAATTTTCACTGCTTATGCTTGCATTTACAGCCAACCTGACCTCCAAAAGGTAAAAGATCATTCCTCTTTGTACTACTTGATGCAGATGCACTATGAAAATTGGTAATTTGAAATTCAAAACAAAAGATAACCCAAAATTAATTAATATTCTTTTGAGGTTATCTCTATCCAGTAAGAAAAGTTGAATGTCCTTAGCCCATGTCCATTGCTCATCAGGTCATACTCAACGCTAACCAGAAATTCCCCTCATATAATCAATTACAGCCATATGTACTAAATGAAGAGGAATACAAACAAATGTCAAAGTTTTAGTTTGCTTTAAATTAGTTTCATGTATCATTTAAAATAAATAAACTAGCATGTAGTATCAAGGCTTCCGTAACATGCTACAATCCTCACAAGTAAGAAGAGGTATTAATAAGAATACCAGCTTAAAGGCCAGATGCCTTTTGACATGGGAAAAAATGAATGACTGAAACATAGAAAAATGTAGAAAGATCGAGTATGACATTAAACTATCAAATCATGGTTCGAAAGCAGTAAAAGGAAACAAAAAAAAAAAAAAAAAGGAAAAAGCAATTTTACCATCCAGCCACTGCAACACTTATAGTATACATATTATGATGTAATAGGCTAGAAGGTACTCAATAGCATCAGAATAACTAATAATTTAGCTTGTAATTGTAGCAAATGCAGTGTTTTTCTATGTCAGGCTACTTTGCAGCATTAAGTTAGACTACACACACACACACACAGAAAGAGGGAAAAAAAAAACGATCCTTATTGAGACCTTAGCCAGGATGCATAGGGAAGTCAGCCTACAATCAAGGAAACATGCGGTGCTACTATGGTCCTCTCTAAACAAAGGTATATCTCTCCTTCAGCTAGAGCATAAGAAAATTGAAAGAAGTATGGTCAATGACTTAACTCTGTGATAGTATCGAAGACAACTGTCATCAACTATAGAAAAAATGATTCACAGCAGGCACAATTAACATTCTGGATGTCAACAAGCAAAAGCTGGATGAAACATGACCAACAAACCTCCTTTGATAAGGATAAAAAAAATTGTGTTTGCACCATTCCGTTAATATTTCCAACAACCCACCCTCCACTTCACAAAGCGCTAGACTAAAAAAGACACTTACTGAGCATTAACCAATGGAACAGACAAATCCAAGTATCTTTCGAGAAAATTATTCTCACCTCAGACCGATACTCCTTTTCCACAACGCCCACAGTTGCACCAGGATGGCGAGCTCCAACAAGCATGAATGCAGAAATCCATATCAACTTCTCTAACATCTGCTTCTGGAATGCTTCCTTGTCAAGAACCTGAGTTACAAAACACAACTAAACATATTAGCATGATTACACTCAGATGTGCTGCTTAAGTTCCAAAATCAGAATCCACTTCGGTAGATACTGAAGTTTAAAGTTTGAACCAAAATTTTAAGCTCTTAATCTTAATTATCTAGCACCCTGTTAATAAGATAACAGTAAATTTCTTCAGAATTGATATCAGATAACCTTGCAAGAAAGGCCTCCAGCATGTAATCTTGCAGCAACTGCAGTAGCCCATTTCCCATATGCTGCGGTTAGCCCTTCAGGATTGGTATCAGTCTTCCCATCTATAGGAGGTTCTCCAAGCTTTGATACAGCAAAATAAGCCAATACTTGGTCTGCTTCACCCAGGCCTTTACTTTCAAGCCACGGTTCCAGCATCCCATTCTGGAAAAAAACCAAATCTGCTAGATTGTCAACATCCCATCAACTAGAGTTCCAAACATCTAAAATACATAGGAAATTCAAAAACTTCACACCACAATCACTCCAAAAACCATCTTACAAAACTTCTCCTAATAATTAAAACATAAAGGAAAACACAAACCATCAATGTATATGACAAGAGATTTCATTAATAAATAACACATAAAACTAGCAATCTTATAGTCAAATTATTAACTCAAACTCAAACACAAACACCAAGCAATGCAATAAAACACTTCAAACTTCGACAATTATACATATTGACACATTTACAAAGTGAAGCCTAAAATGAAAAAACTTTGTAGCCCTACAATTCATTAGCACAATTATTATAATAGGTAAATAAAAAGGGCTATATGAAAAGAGCTAAATTTGAACAATTCCATTGAATTAGATTATATATCACTAACTAAGAGAATGAAATTGGCTGATATTATTACAATTCACATTGCTATAAGTCTTACATTACAATGTAAAAACATTTCCATATTACAATTCCAGAACTAATGTTCAATTAAAGCTTGGCTTGTTAAAAATTTAACAGAAAAATTCCTAACAGTAATAGTACTAAAACATAATAAACAACAATTCCAGCTTGAATATTAATAAAAATTCAGGTGGTTTACCGTTCCATCTAGACTTAGGTGTGACCTCAAGAACAGCTTCAAGATCATCATTCCTCGTGCATACAAAGATAGGACCCTCAAAATCAAGCGGCACAGGTTCCCCACGCTTCACTATCAAATCTTGACCACTACCCATTTCTTGTAAAGCCCTTCCGACACGCCCGCCGCCTACGATGACGGCGGGAGCGATCTTGGTGGCAGTGGTATTGGCCATGGCAAAAATGCGAGTGCACTTAGCAAATTTATTGGGAGTGGAACTGTGAGGTTTAGGAAAAGTGGGCAGGCAGAGGTGTGGCCAAAGAGTGGAAGTGGAAGCGGAAGCAGAAGTAGAGAGTTTGGCTAGTGAGTTGACGGCCATTTGATTGAACTGAGTTTGTGTTGGGTTTGACGGGACTGAGATTTTATTTGGGACATTTTTGTTTTTGTCGAAGTGGGAGGGTGAAGTTTGGGGGGAAATAAAATGGCCACTCATTTTGTTAAGGCCTATCATTTTATCCTTTTTTTTACTTTTTCTATTTTGGGCTTTGCCAACACTTGTTACTGTCATGAAATTATAGCGAAATGGGCTCAAAATTAAGGGTAAGTTAGTATTTAGCCAACATAATAAAATTATATGTATAAATAATATACGTAATTTTATATAAAAATAATAATTTATTATTATATATAATTATATATTATTTTATTACATAATAATATTTTATTATTTATACACAAAATTATACGTATTATTTATACATATAATATTACTTTTAACCCATATAAAAGTTAAAAAAAATAAACCCTATTAAATATAAAATAATCTTTTAATAAGGTTTATATTTCCCCCATTTCAAACTTAATTAGATCTTTTTACATTTTTACACCCCAAGTTCTAATTTTACCTTATTTTCTTTTCCACTTGTTCAAATTTATCTACTTTCATTTTTCATGATTTTAAAGAGTTTGAAAAAGTAAATACAAAGATATTTCATTTGGCTATATAATAAAATTATATGTACATATTTTTTATATATAATATAATAATATTATATATATAAATAAAATAATATATATAATTTTATATATAAACAAAAATATGACATCATATAATTAAGTAATTATAAATTAAAAATAAGATAATACTTACTTATATAGTAATATATAATTATTTACATATAAAATTATACATATTATTTATATATATAATTTTATTATTCGTATAAAGCGTGTAAGCTTTCTTCAAGGATCCCACAGTACAATAATGTAAATATAAAGGATGCGCTTGCTCATCTTCAAATAATTGATCTTTTTTATCAATTCCATGATTTCTCAATTGTTTTCTTGTTCTTTATACTTTGCATCTTACATATTTCAAAGCAATACTAGTTGGACTTCAGGGAAGAGCTGGACTTAGAATCCAAGGCTGAGTAAAGAATTTTCACCTGACATGGAAGGTATTATTTGGCTTACAAACCTTTAACAGGTGTAAGCATTCACATAAAAGGGTGATTGAGGTCTAGGGTTTAGGATATAACTCATATCACAATAGACAGGAAATAATTTACACAATAAGGGTGTGTTTGGTCAAGGGAATTAAAAATTACTCTGATATTCTATTTCTTATTATTTATATTATTTTGTTTTGTTTATAAATAATAAAAGATTTTGATAATCTTCTATTGTCAATGGTGATATGATAGGTAATATAAAAGGTAATCTGATTACCACTTCTATATTAGATATTAAAAGATTATTAAGGTAATCTTGGTTGTATTATAATATATAATTTATTTATTATTTTTATGACAAAAATAATCTTAATTTTAATTAATATAACAAATAATATAAAAATATTTTTAAATAATTATACTTAAGGATATTTAAATAAAATAATATACTAATATTTTTTTTATTATCTCTAAACCAAACACAATAATTATTTATAGTTATCTATTTTTATCAAACTTTATCAAATATAGTAATAATTTATTTTCAATAATTATCTATCTTTAGGATAATATTTTAATTTTAATAATAAAATATTTTCAAAATCAAATGCCTCTTATGGGTAACTAAATGTGTCGTTGGTCACAAGAAACAGGAAAAGTTCAGCCATTTTTCTAGTCTGAATTTGTCAAGTAAAACAAACATCATTGGATTGTAATTTTGTTGAAGGGATTGGAATCTATTCCAAGAATTTGTTTTTTTTAAATTATGATTGTTAATTGTTTTCTTAATCACATTTTTAAGCGCCTCTTTGGGTTTCTTCTGAGAAGCTAAAATCAACTTCAGTACTTTCAGGAATCAAAGTGCTGGGCAAAATTTTTTAAAAGTAATTATTTTATAGACATGATCCTCCAAGAATCTGTTCTGTAGTTGTGGTTTGTTGGAACTCTTTTTTTTTTTTAATATATAAGAAAATTAAATATTTTTAATATATTATTACATAAAAATTATAAAATATGAATTATGTATATGTCCTATTTTGAGTATATAAATTAGTACATATTTATGGGTGTCATAATGTGTTTGAACGTTACTTTATCTTTAATTCAAAATTATTCAATCACATGATAATAAACATCAAGTATATATCTATTGGTGTACTCAAATGAATATATATAATTTTATTAATGTCGAAAGACTTGTTCTCACCCAAGGTTTAATCCATTGTTAAAGTAACCGTCACTAACTTTTGAAAATCTAAATATTCATCTGACATCTAGCTTCTGTTAAAATTTTTAGTTAGTTATAAGAGTAAAAATATCATTTAACCAGTAATATTAAAAAAATAAAATTGTATTACATTTGTTCACCTTAGTTTTAAAAATTAATAATTTTCCCTCAACATAAGTTTTGAAAACTTATATTTTCCTCCTAAAGTTTCATTTTTTTCCCATCCTTCTTCGACAACCATTCTTTGACTGACCTCTCATACCTTCTTCTCTATCAGTGCCTCCTCCCCTCTCCTAAACAAAGACGAATCGAAGATGGCAGAGCGCGATGGATGTTGTTGATGTTGGATCTATGCAACAAATAGACCGTTGATGCACATATCTATGCAACAGATCTCAACATAAGGTAGAAAGTAGAAGGCAGAGTGTCGTTTTTGTCAATCGATCTATGCGAAAAATAGAAGGGAGAAGGCAGAGCATTGCATTTGTCAACCGATCTATGTGAAAGATAGAAAATAAAAACATAACGTTAGCTAAAGGACAATCACTATAAAAGGAAAGAAAAATATAAGTTTTCAAAACTTAGATAAAAAAAATTGTTAGTTTTTAAAAATAAGATGAAGAAATAAAATAAAATTTTATTTATTTTAATATTATTAATTAAATAAAATTTTTATCATTATAACTAACTAAAAATTTTAACAAAAATTAAATAAAATATAAGTATTTAAATTTTCGAAAGTTAATAAAAATCACTTTAAAATGGATTATACCTTGTCTGGGAATAAGTTTTTTGGCCTTTTATTAATTATAATTTCAATATAATTGCATGGTATCATAAGTAAACAAAAGCACACGGCCTTTATAATTTGTCATTACTCATTTTAAATTATTGTATGGTATAATAATAATAAATCTAGTCACTAGTTTTAAAGTATCCAAGCGTCTTTAAACAAACAATAATAAGAATAATAATAATAATAATAATAATGATTGCAAGCTTTATCTAATAATATAAATGAACACTAATTTGTTTAACAAATTCTTTATAATTAACCACTTTTAATTGTATGGAATCCCCAGAACTCGTGGATGCAAATTAAGGCCAAACGACTATTTCCCACCCAAGGTTTAGCGTTTTCTCAAATGTCCCTCTTTTAACTATGGAAACACCAAACACTCATCCATGACTGGTTAGATTTAACAAAACCCTAACGCCTAAAAATTTTATCTCTTTTTACCCCTCTAAACTTTAAAAACTAACATTTTTCCTCAGTCTAAGTTTTAAAAAATCGCAGTTTCACCCTAGGGTTTGGTTTTGAAATCTCCGGTGGCCTCTCCGGCTCCGTTGCCGACGGCCTCTCCCTCCCGAAGCAACCTCTCCTTCCGACGATCTCTTTCCTCCCATTTGGAGGTCTGATCGACGTCGGAGACGCCTTGGGAGCCGGAGAGGCCGTCGGAGATTTCAAAACCAAACCCTAGGGTGAAACTGCGATTTTTTAAAACTTAGGCTAGAAAAAAATTTTAGTTTTTAAAGTTTAGAGGGGCAAAATTATATTCTATTTTATTTATTTTTAATATTATAGCAAAAATGACGATTTTACCCTTATAGGCGTTAGGGTTTTGTTAAATCTAACCGACCATGAGTGGGTGTTTGGTGTTTTCATAGTTAAAGGAGGGACATTTGAAAAAATGCTAAACCTTGGGTGGGAAATAGTCGTTTGGCCTTTTTATACAAGTGAATGATCCAAGAGTAAAACTATATATTTTTGTGGGATAATATATTTTAAAATGGATAAATAATTTTAAATTAAAAATAAAATTATAATTAATTTTATAATAATATTTTATTTGTATATCCAATTATATATTATAAAAATGTATAAATATAACATTACTTTAGAAAATACATTAGCAAGTTTTAGACACTCTCAACTGTCTCATGTGATTTATATTTAAATCGAAATTTGTATCACAATATTCAAATTGTGTATTATATCATGTACCATATAACATGTCTTTTAAATAAATAAAATAATAAAAAATATAATTGACATATCATTATTTTAAAAAAATATCGCAAACATATCTAAAATTTTTATATATAACCATATTATATCATTAATTTATCATTTTTTCTAAAAATATATATCGTAATATGTATCGTATCATAAGATACGTATATTTTATCATATTAATTTGATATATATTATTTTTTATCTATATTATATCATACAATATTTATCCTATATTATAAAAAACTAATACCATGATTTGTATAAAATCTCATATTGTTAACGAACATAAATGAAATTCTTTTTCATGAAATTTAAAAGCAAATTCATCCCTTTGAGGTTTAAAGCGGACAAAGCCTAGCCTAGCCAATTAGATTGAACTTCCGAATTTTATAGCACGTTAATGTCACTGACCCTATGTTCCCCTGTTAGTCTACACAACTAATTCCGAAAATAATTCATAAAATTGTCGTCTACCAAGCTACCACCCACTTCCTACGTACAAAAATAAAAAATATATGGATGAAGAACTCTCAACGTCTACCAAAATCTTTGTTTTTCCAACCATTAAAATTCCGTAAAATTTAGGTGGTAGCTTCCAACCTCTAACGCCCTTTATGGCCAAAAGACTTACTCCCACCCAAAGTATAGTGAATTCTCAAACTCTTACCCTCTAACTTTTAAAAACCTAAATACCTATTCATAATTTAAAAAACTAATACATACCCTCCAAAATTAAGTTAAGGTTAAGAGTAAAATCATCATTTAACAATAATATTTAAAGTTTGCATCATTTTAACCTCTTAATTTGAAAAGCTAACAATTTTCTCTAAAATTAAGTTTTAAAAAATGACATTTTCCCCTCATCTAGGGTTTTCAATTTTACCGGTGAATTTCCAACCAACGATGGCAGATCTCTCTCCCTCCCAGTGTTGTCATCTCCCTTCGATGCTCAATTTCAGATCGATGACATTTGGATTCGATAGAATTCAGATAAAATCCAGACAAAAAGTCGAAACTTTTCGTCTGGATCTTCGTCATTCAAACAAAGTTGACTTTGTCTAGACAGTGACAATGGTCCAGAAGAGATCAATCTCCTCATCTGGACTGTCATCATCATCATCCAAACGAAGCAGACTTCCTTTGGACGACGAAGAGCTTTGACTCGGCGTCTAGATTTTGTCTAGATTTCATCAAATTCAAATATCATCGGTTCGATATTGAGCACTGAAAGGAGAGAAGACACCGCGAGGGAGAGAGATTGACCATTATTTGTTGGAAATTCACCGACGAAATTAGAAACCCTAGGTAGGGGGAAAATATCAATTTTTAAAACTTAATTTTAGGGAAAATTATTAGCTTTTCAAATTAAGAGAGTAAAATGATATAAATATTAAATATTATTGTTAAATAACGATTTTGCATTTAATCTTAACTTAATTTTGGATGGTAGGTGTTAGTTTTTCAAATCATGGGTAGGTGTTTACATTTTTAAAAATTAGAGGGTGAAAGTTGGGGAATTCACTATACTTTAGGTGGAAATAATCTTTTGGCCTATTCTTATTTCATTATTCCCACCCAATTCTTAATTATTTATTTATTTTCCCATCTAACAAACACTAATTTTCTGTTTGTAATTAATGGTTAATTTGGGAATTCGATTGATTTGAGTTCATGGCCAACTCATTTTTCTTCGCAAAAATAGTGTGAGTTATTGACTTTCGAGAAGTTCATAATATCACTGCATCATCCTGTTGTTAAATAATTTTTTTTTGTCTATTCCATATTATGATGACTATTTTATCCATGTTTTTCTTTCTTTATTTTCTTTATTTTTAGGATTTTCATAGTTGGATTGAAGTATAATTGTAAATATTATAGAATTGCTTATTAATGGAATAAACAATGTCACGTGTGTTTAGTTTTAAATATTTAATTAAATATTTAAATGATATATTATTATATAATTGAGTACTATTTTATATTTAATTTAAAATTATTCAATTACAGAATAACAAATTATCTATATATTTAATTATGTACTTAAAACTACGTATATATAATTTTATTATAATAGAATATAAAATTATTCAAAGTGGTGAAATTCTCCCCTCTATGTCCCTTTAAATTCAAATATTAACACTTTCAACCTTGCAATTAAGATTGCATCTTTTTGTTCTCACGTCACCACCTTGTAAAATTACAAAATGACAATATCATCCCATTTTTGTTGCATCACATTCTCGATCTAAGTCATCTTTTCTAATTGGTGCTCCTTTGTTGGTCATCTTTGTTGTGGAACCCTCACCCATGTTGGCGTCCTTCTTGTTGTCATCGAAGTCTCTTCTTTGAATGCGAAATGCCTCACCTCTCCATAACTTGTCGTTGTTGGTATCTCCTGTTATGACTGTGACTAGAGTCCCTCCTTTATTGATTTTTTGGCCTTCATGATAGTGCTCCTTCTGGTGGCTAATTTATCAAATTCTGCTCTAGCTGGCATTGCCACTAACAGTCTCTTTACTCTAATTAACTACACCAATCATCTCTTCTCCCTTTTATCGGTGTTCTCTCATTTATTTAGTCCACCACAGTAGTGTCCTTGTAAGCTTTTACCACTATCATTCTTGGTTTTATTTTTCCATTGTCTTCATTGTTTTCTTTTTCCCTAACACCCAACTAGGCAGTTTCTTTCATTGGTTTCTACCAGCTACCATCGTTGTTCCTCATTACAATGAATGTTGACAGTCATTTTTATTCTCTCATGGAACATTATACATATTGCACCTAAAGATCTCAATTTCTTAACATCCTCACCATTCACAATATGTAGCATGTGATTGTAAGTGTTGCACACCATCTAGCATCGTTCGTTCCATATTTATGCTAATTTATAGCAAGTTCCTCCTTTGTTAAACTTTTTCCCCGTGAGCTGACTTCTTTTGGCTAAAGGACTTTTTCCTACCCAAAGTATGTTGCATTTATAAATTCCCACAATGTAACTTTGAAAAACCCCTTTATCTACGTATGGATGGATAAAGTTAATGAAACTTTAATCCCTTACAATTTTATCTCATTTTTCCCTCATAAACTTTAAAAACTAATAATTTTCCTCTTAGACTAAGTTTTAAAAAATAATATTTTCCTTATAAGGTTTAATTTTCAATTCCCAATGATATCTTTGGTAGCCTCCCCCCTCTTGATGCTTCATTTTCCTCCAACGGTATCTCTCTTGGTATCTCTCCCTCCTCTAATTGGTTATTCAAGCCAAAAAAATGAAGAGTTCTGTTAGGAAGATGAAACTCTTCGTCTTTTTGACTTGAATAGCTGATTAGAGGAGAGAGAGATATTGAGAGAGATACCATTGGAGGAAAAGGAAGTGTCAGGAGGGAAGACTGCAGGCGATGACACCAATGATGTCATTAGGACTTGAAAATTAAACCCTAGAGGAAAAATATTATTTTTTAAAACATACTCTAAGGAAAAAATATTAGATTTTAGAGTTTTAAGAGAGAAAAAAGATAAAATTTTTGTTTATTTTTTATATTATAGGTAAAATAACGATTTTACGTTTAAAACTAATAGACTTAACTATTTATCGATAGATAAATAATTTTTTCAAAGTTAAAGAGAGGGAATTTGGGAGTGGAACATACTTTGGGTGGGAATAAGTGCTTTAGCCTTTTTTTTTTTAAAACCAAAAGAAATCTAATCGAGTAACTCGATTAACAAATTGACTTTAGAATGCGAGAATAGCATGAAAAATGTGTAAAATACTGATGGATTCTTACTCTAATGACAATTATAATCAATTTATGTATTGATTTATTAGGATATTTATTTGATTTGTATTCCTTATTAAAATATAATCTATGTACTCCTTTTCCTTTTCTCCGTAGGATTAAGATTTCTTATTGGATTGTAGCATAGTTGTCTATATTGTCATATCATTGATTAATAAAATATACAATTATTCACTATTTTTCATCCAAGAAGTTTAAATAATTATTAGACCATGAAAACAATTTTCCCATTGTGAACTAGAAATGAACATCAAAATTGACTTCAAATATATTAGTCAATACCATTTTAGTTAATAAAAAAAATTTCCGAACACCTTTTTAAATTTTATTTTAAATGATTTGCATGGAAATTATTCAAGTGTGACACACGATATGTTGGTCAATGAGTAATAAATTTTTATTAATGGAACTTTTAAGTTTAATTATAGGTATAAAAACATGCAACGTAAAAATATATACACAAGAAGGAAAAAGAAAGAGTTCTTTTGAAAATTAAATATAAATTGAGGCCCTGACAAGTTAATATTATTAAGGGATACTTGATAAATAAATAATGTTTATACTCATCAGTATCTACATGTAAAATGAACCAATAAAAATCAGCAAACTTTCTTCTTCCCAAATTCTATAGTGAGAAGAAAAGAAATTTCTTTTCAGGAAAAAAAAAAAAAAGTAAATGCCTTCTTACTTGTTCATCCTTTGTCTTCTGACTCTGCTCCTTTCACCATTCATATATCTTCAAAATATTCACATATAAGTCTAACGATCAGAGTAAATTGTAAAGATAGGCTTATTTTAATTTGTCAGCAAAAAATTACTACTTTACCAAGCTTGCTACGTATACGTCATTAATTATCGAGTTCGCAATGGAAAATCGGTGCCATGAATGAGTTTAAGTCTCCAAAAATAATGTCATCACTATCAGTGTAGTTACCAGAGTCAAAATATGTTTGAATGTCGTCAGGAAAACTCCGGCGTGATGGACCTACCTCTGATGTTGATAAACAATCAGCAGCTGAAGTCTTCTCCAACATTTCCTTAAACTTTGAGGATTGTAGTAAAAGCCCTAGCGCCGATGAGGCTGATCCTCCAGTGTTGCTCGACTTCAATGGAGGATTAATCGATGTCTCACTAGCACTTGAACTCTGAGGTTTCGTTTCAATAATCCCTAATCCAAGCTCATGATTTAGGCTTGGAATTTGATTGATATCAGCGATAGGCCTTTCTTCAAGGTTGCTAGAATTAGGGCTTGGATTAGGGTTAGAGTTATGTTGATTGTTGGGACGCAGCCGCTTAATGTATCGACTAAGATCAAAATTTGTCACAGCATTAAGGCCACGATACTCTATTGCTGCCATGTCATAGGCTGTGGCTGCTTCTTCTTGGGTAGCTGCAAGAACAAAAGTATTATTGAATTATTAAAATACAATTGCAAAAATATTTTTCAAGTAATATTATACATATTCACTTTAAAAATATATTTATGTTTGTCATTATATAATTATATGTTATTTTATTTTTCATTTAAAATCTCATAACCATACTCATATATATTTTTAAAACCAGTATACATAATTATATATATATATATATATATATATATATATATATATATATATATATATATATATATAATGCAATAAACGGAGGACTTTAATATTTGGAAGCAGATTTGGTTGAGTGTTAAGATTTTGATGGCAGAATTCGAATCTTAAATAAATAGCGAACGAAAGCAGTTGAGGTTTGGTGAGCCATATCCCAACCAACTATATTTGATTACATATTTACATGCATTAATTCATCACTTGACTCTTACAATTTTATATATTTAATGTATGAAAATGACTCTAAAATATCTAAATTTATTTATGTAACTTATTCACTTGGACTCATTTGTGAAAGTAATTGATTTGGTGACATTTGCTCCAATCATTTCTCACCAGCGTACCTAAATTTAACTGTCTTAAGCTAACAATTCAACCCTAAAGTCAAACACTAAAGTTAATTTTTTTGGGAGCAAATTGTTGGTACCATATCCTAGGATAATTTTTCTATAATATTAATCCAAACTTATATTATTGTCTCTATTATAGAATAAACTTTTTTATTGTCTATTTCATTAAAATTTAGTTATTTTAATTAATATCATTTATCGTACTTAATAAAATAACATATTGCATTAAGAAAGTGTAAATTACCGTAAGTTCCAAGGTATAAATATTTGTTGCCGAACACTCGCCCAATTCTCGCTTCCCACCTTCCATTATGATGGTGCCTTCAAAATTAACAATTAAAATGAAAAATAAGAAATTGTAATAATAAAATAATGTATACCTAATAACTAGGATTAAGAAAACTGGTGAAATATTAAAATTTATAAAAAAAATATCTAAGTTCAAATTTTTATTATACTTATAAAACTTTACAAATACGTACTCATATTTTAATTGTGAGATTTTGATAGGCATTTGCCTTTATAACAAGATAATTTTATCATATTAATTGATACAACTCTGATTAGGTTCATTAATTTTTGACAATATAGATGTGACAAGCAAAGTGAGATAGATATATATAATTTCAAACTCATTAAAAAGAGTAATACAACTGTATATCCACTTTAAGTATATAATTATATACATATTTATATATGTTATCATATAATTTGGTGTTATTTTATATTTAATTTAAAATTACTCAAACATATAATGACACATATAATTATATACATATTTATATGCTCAAGATGAGTACATATAGTTTGATTGCATAAAAACGTATGACTGATTTGGATTGCTATTTTTCAAATCAATTTAAGGCTTATTATCAATCTGAAAATATTGGTACATGAATATGTAAATGCAAAAGCTTTAATTATTAATTAATATTACCTTGCTACCCCTCTATATTTTGAAACGCCCCGAGAAAATCCACTACTTTTCCTGGATTTTGATTTCATCAAAATTTAAAAAGAGAAATGTTGTTAATCTCAACCCTTCAAATGAAGATAATTCTTAATTAAAAATTCTAAACAAAAATTAATTACCTCCTCAAAGATCCAATATATTCTTCTTTTGACTGATTCTCCATTTCTCTGAGTTCTTTTTCATAAGTTGACAACTACAATTAAAATGGTAAAGTAATAAACATTTGACCTAAAATACATATGCATTACAATGTCGTAATTCGAATCAAATTCAGTAAAAAAAATATATATAAAATAAATTAAAAAGCTTACCGGAAAATTTGTGATGGTTTCTCGACCCCAGTACTTCAATGCTGCCAAATCATACGCACGTGCAGCTGCTTCTTCATCATCATAAGCCCCTAAAGGAAAAAAGGCCATTTGTATCATTAATTCACTAAAATTTACCAAGATTTACTATGAAAAATTAAAAAAAAAAATCTTATGAAAAGTAGAATTTTCACTAAAAAGCTAAATGAAAATGAAAGGTGTATTAGTTATGAAGAGAAGGATAATGCTTTTGAAATCATAGAACTTACCTAAATATACTGCATTTAGTTTGATTTCATCACAGTCACCATCCATCATCAACGCCAAATCCCCAAAAAATAAAAGAAATCACAAAATTAACTCATCAATAATCTCACTCAGTAAAAATTAAATCACTGAGGCCAAAGATCAATGAATTACCTTGTCTTCCTTTCTTGTTCTGCGATTCATTCCAGCAATTCTTATCCCACAGATGAGCTTCATATCGCCCTGTCCATCGATGCCTGAACAGGAACAAAATCTTCAACATAAACACAATACGAGAAGAAATTAAAAAGACTGAATTTCGAAATTTCGAACCTCGTGACGCCTCTGTAGATGGAGCTACGCTGCGGCGGCGAGTCTCTCGGCACGCTTTTGCGCGTCCGCTTAACCTTCGTAACAGCAGTAATAGAAGAAGTATTACTGCTAGTACTCGCAATGTTCTTCTGCGAGGTTTTGGCCATGAAACTTAATAAACGATATCACCGAAAAGCAAAAGAGATGAAAAGGAGAAAGAGAGTGACTAGGTCATCCAAATAGAAGAGATCAGAAATAGAGGCTAAATATTGAGAGAAGCGGCCGAAGAGAGAGAGAGATAAATAGATTGAAATGGCCGTCTAGAAGCGGCTTTGTGTAGAGGCTGGTTTCAGTTGTCATCACTTGTTGCCGAATTATAATGAGAAGGGAAATTCGTACGAGCTTCATTTTTTTATAAATGGAGATTGTGTATCTGATGAGTTGCCTTGGTCTAAGCCTTTTTTTTCTTTATTTATTACATGTCTCTTGCGTCATAATAATTATAATAATAACAAAAATTAATAAAATTAACGAAATATTATAATTTTTAAATAAAAACTTATTTAAATTAATAATTATTTACCAAAAAAATAACAATATTCAAGCATTTTTAAATAACTAAGAGTTTGTTCTGTATAGTTTATTCTAATAGAATTTATAAAGTATTTTTAAATTGTAATCAAATAATATAAAATAATTTATCTTTAATACATTCTAATAGGTATGAAGGATGTTTTTGTCTTTTCATTATATTATATTAACAATTAACTAATTGTATTAATATTATTTAAGGAAAATGAAAAAAAAATCATTTATTGACTTTTTATTAACTATAGTTATAATTTATCAAAATAAAAATTTATTTAAAAAAAGAAAAAACATGCATGTATTCATAAATGCAAAAATTTGGTTGATTTGAGGCATGCCTGGATCATGTGTTGATGAAGACTTTTTACTGATGGAGTGATGGGCATCCAATTTTGTCGTTTTGGTTTATTTTTTGATGAAAATGTGACGAATGCCACGTGGAATTTATGGCTAGCGTTTACTTATGGAGTCTCATTTTGTTCACCAACAGTATTTTTATTTAATCATTTTGACTCCAATTACTTCATTAATTTTCTTTTTTCAATTTTCATGTTTTTCTCTCCAAACATGTTTTCTTCATTGGTGAGTCATATTTTCAAGTATTTTCCGTAAAATTTTTTTAAAAAAAAAAAAGCCATTGCTTTGTAAAGCTAACCACGTGCAAATGATTAGATTCTATTTAATTTGCTTTTACGAATTATAGACAATAAATTAATGTCTAAATAATATAAAAAAGTAAATAAAATAAATAGGAATTAAGTTTTTTTTTTTTTTAAATTCACTTTTGTATGAGGTATGATGGGAATTGTGTGTGTGTTGGTTTTCATTCAACTTTTAAGATGAAAAATAATACAAACAAGATTTATGTGTCATTAATTTACTATATTTTGTATATTTCTTCAAAAAATTTGGGAAGTAGTTTGGTTGATAATTCGAAATAAAATATATTATATATGAAAAAATTTAATGATATTTTTATATATTAAGAAAACAATCACACTCTTATTTTAAATTTTGAAATATCCATTATGGATTAATTCTTTAAATTATCTCTTATAATTTATAAATAATAATGTTTTTTTTTAAAGAGAAAAATTTATATATATATAGATAACAGTATTATAAGGTATATCGAATTAATATTATATAATAAATGTATTATATAATACGATATATATTCTCAATATAAATTGATACACTTTTTTTAAAGAAAATAATGATGTAATAAAAATGTATATGAAAAATTTTAAAATTTTATTAGTGTTTGTGATATTTTCTAAAATTTGATGTGTCAATTAAAATATTTATTATTTTATTAATATTTAATTATTTTATTTTTTTAAAAATCATATAATATAATATGATACGATATAACACGATACTTGATACATGATATAAAAAATTAGATTTTATATATATATATATATATATATATATATATATATATATATATATATATATATATATATATTTATAGTTAATAATATCTTACAATATATAATATATATCATAATGTATATCGAATTAATATGATACAATAAATTTATTGTATAATATTATATATATTACTAATACAAATTGATACACTTTTTTAAAGAAAATAATGATATAGTAGGAATGTATATAAAAAATTTTAAAATTTTATTAGTATTTGTGATATTTTTCAAAATCTAATGTGTCAATTAAAATATTTATTAGTTTATTAATATTTAATTATTTTATTTTTCAAAAGTCATATAATATAATATAAAATTATATAATTCAATACTTGATAAATAACATGAAAAATTAATTTTTTTATATATAATATGATATACATTAGGTGTGTGTATATATATATTTTAATATATATATATATATATATATATATATATATTTTTTTTTTTTTTTTTTTAAATTGTTGGACAACAACAAAAATCAACTTGTCTTCCCAGGTAGCTAGCTGGCATTAATACAGGAACACTACTGGGCCGGCCCAGGGGGAGCTATTTTCTTAAACTTTTGCAGTCACTTTCTGATAATTAATCTTGGCGTCATTTGATTTAAACCTTCATTAACACAATTTATTTATTTATCTCTATTTTTATAATAATATTGATTAACATCAATTTCTAAAAGGGTTTAATTCTATAATTTATATTTTCCAAAAATATTTTATTTTTTGAAAAAAAATTATGGTCATTTTTTTTTTAATTTAAGAGAATTTCATGAAATTGAAAATTCTCTAAATCATGGATTTTGAGGGCAATCTGTAGTACTATATTTTTATATTTATTAAATTTCAATTCAAATAATTTAAAGATACTTTCTATTTAAATTTAAAGTAAGATTTAATTGGTAAATTTTATTTTTTAAACATAAATGTGTAGAAAGAGTGTTTTAAAAACTAGTATATAAATTATAATACTATTAATTAACTATTTTAAAATTTGATAAAATGATTTATTTTATTATTTAAAGATTAAGAAAATATTTAATATTAATTTCAATGTAAACCCGAGCTTTCGTAGTCAAATATGAAATCTATTTGTATCTTATTGAGTTAACAATAACAATACGTATATATATTTTTTATATATAATTTTGATATATCAATGATATATTATTATATAATTAGATAATTTTAAATTAAAAATAAAATAATATCCAATTATATAATAACACATTATCTATATACCTAAAATATATATAAAAAATGAATATATATAATACTACTTTTTGGCTAAGTAATATGTTTACATTTTGCCTGATTTTATGGTTAATATTTAAACCCATGACAGTATCTTATATTAATAACTTATAAAGCATGTAAGTCATGCATTATTATAAAAAAAATGTATTGATGGAAATTATATAAACAATAAATATATAAATAATAATAGAAGAAATAATAATAATACTTTTACTTAATTAAAAAAAACAGACTAAAAAAATCATTAAATAAAGTATTATAAATAAAACCTGAAATGGGCATTTAAAAAATAATAATTAAATGGCATATGGTGATAAATTGAGGGAAAATGGTCCCTTTCCTTGTTGTAATCAAAGAATGAGAGAGGGGGTTGAGACGTGAGAGGTTATTATTATTATTATTATTATTATTATTATTATTATTATTATTTTTAATATCAAAAAATCCAACCAAAATTGTCATATTGGGTTTGGGAGTAAGGGGGTTGAGATGTGAGAGGTTTTATTATTATTATTATTATTATTATTATTATTAATATCAAAAAATCCAACCAAAATTGTCGTGACTGAGGGGGTTGTGATGTGAGAGATCATTACTACTACTATTATTATTATTATTTAGTAGCAAGAAATTTCAATGAAATAGGATTATTATATTGAGATCGAATAATATAAATCACATGTATAATGATCCATTTTATAATTATTAAATTAAAAAATTAAAAATTTAATTTTGATAAATCATTAAAGAAGATTTGAACCCAAATTTTTTTATATATAAAACCTCTTTTTTTTACTACTTAAATTATCTTTGGAGTTGTGAGTAGTCAATTTTGAGTAAATGCAAATTTCATTAAATAGAATAGGAAGCATTTGGTATGCCGCACTTGGCGGCGACTGCCTAAATTCTTACCAAATCATTTAAAAGCATGCAGGAAACGGAATGGACCTTCAACTCCCACATATTGTTTCCCTGAATATATTGTATGTACCAAACTTTTGTAAAAGAAATAATGAATGTGTTTAAATTATTAGCCGTAATTTTTGGATTAGGTTGGGGTTGGGTGTTAGCAGGAGAGCCGATTGGGGACACCTTCCACCCTGTCTCTGTCTTTTTCTTTTTTCTTTTTTTTTTTAAATTTAAATTTACGATGCTTGGAGGGTATTATTTTTTAAATTCTTATATTTTCTATAAAAGGGCCAGACGAATCCGTAGGTTGATACCTTGAGCTCGAAATGATTTTGTGTTAGACATGAAGATTGTAACTAAAGGTATTAAATAGGTCAGGTCGGTCATGACCTAACACCAATATGATTTTTTTAATATAACCTATTTATACATAACACAAAAAAACTAACTGTTTCGAGATCGTGATTGACCCATCCCAACCCGCCATAAAGTAATTTTTATTTTAAAATTATTTAATGGTAAAAATAAAGTTTTACGTGGTCCTCTTACTGAAAAAAAAAAAAGATTTTATCATACATGATAAAAATTAAACCAAAGATATAATATATACATTTTCCTTTTGATTGAATATAAATTTAAGAGTAATGCTATCATATCTATTTTTGGTATACAATTTATATATACAGATGATGTGTTATTATATAATTAAATATTATTTTATTTTTAATTCAAAATCATGTAATTATATAATAATAGATTATCAGTAGATATGAATTATATACTAGAAATGGGTACATATAATTTTATTATAAATTTAAATATCATGGATTTAATCAGAACAGGATCCCAAGTCTATTCACAAAATACTAATCGAAGTCAAAAGTGTGAAATAAGTTGAATTATGCTCAGCTAATCCAACAGTTTTTCCTTCTAAACCTGAATTATACATATTTTTTTCTTATGCTAAAAGCAAATCTTAAATAATATATTAATATACAATCTCTGCAATTCGGAGTGGCTTCCTTCACATATTCCTATTGAATGCCCCCTGACAATTAATTGTTCATAAAGGTATATAAATATACATTAAATCAATATATTATATGTTGTGCAGGATATCAACATAATTAGGCGGTCGCGCTTTACAAAGGTTCGGGCGTCCCTTTAAGCAATATGGGGACACTTATAGTCCGGTAAATTGATGGGAGTAGAAGGGTGGTTATTGCTTGTTGAGTGATGCATGAGGGCGTGCACCATTTTCGAGTGCAAGAGAGTGGACAAAGGCTTGAGCGGACACAATTAATGACATGTTTAAGTATGAAAGTGCATAGTTATTGGTTTTGTAGGTGTGTTGTTACATATTGAGAGTGCTCCAACCACGAAACATGCGAAATGTAACTGGGGGTGTATTGGAGGGGAATTAGGTCATCATTGCACTAAGTAATTGGAAGCTGAAGGCACTCCTATAATAAATCCAAAGTAGAACAAAATCAATGATCTTAAATTATAATATAGATACATACAAGATTGATTTTCGAAAAGACAGAATCAAGAATGTCATATAAACAAGTTAGAAATTTTAGCTGGTAACATTTTATAAACACAAATACGTACGTAGATCAATAAATAAGTTGCATATATATATATATATATATATATATATATATATATATATATATATATATATATGTCCCAATTTTGATTTCTCACATTGATATGCAAGTTTCTCCTGCAAATCCAACCTTCGATTTCTTTGTATCATAAACAAGCCTGTGCTTCTTCTGCTAAACACACCTGTGATGCAACCGATTTCACAAAATAAAACATTCCACTTACATCAACATGCATCCAGGAATTTTCCTCTAACTGAAATTTCAGAATCGGAACATTCACTTCCTGGTAGCTACTCAGATTGTAACATGTTTCCAAGATGGAATATCCTGGTGCTGACGGATACCCTGAAAATACATTCTGCCTTGAGGGCCCTGTGAATTCCAGGCGGAATCCTGAAAATAACCGACCCGGAATCAATCAATATCCTGGAAAATTTCCAAAACCTGGAGCCTGCAATGCCACCCGGCCAATGCTGATGCTTTTAAGATTAAGAAAATAAAATGCCGTCAGTTGTTGATTAGGAATCATCCTGGTGTATGAAAACGGAGCCGAATTCCTGTAAACCAAGTAATTTCCTCCAAGAGTTAAAAGGCCCTGAACCTCCATCCGTTGAAGGTAAGCGATAGGAGACCAAATTAAAGCCTACAGAATTAACTTTATCAAGTACAATTAATTTTCACTAGAAAAGAAGTGAAAGGAGTAAAAAATTAAGCTAATGATTATTGTTTCCATAAAGCTTGAAAGCAAATTCTAGATCCTAGCAAAAGAAGAAAAGTTATCCTTCACTATAGATCCCAAAGTTGACAGAATATATGGAAATAAAATTATAAAAGAAATCAAATTAAAGCATTGGCTATCATTAGATAACTTGTCTGTAACGACTGTAATGAATTTTTTAAAGAAATTAACTTGAGCACTCACTTGATTTCTGAGAGAGAAAACTTGAGAGTTCTCCATTTTGGTATTGTTGTTGCCATTGAAGATAATATTCTGAAGATTGAGGAACTCATGGTAATTCTTCTCTTGAAAACAATGAACCCCTTCGGCTGCAAGCAAAAACAAAAATAAGAACATGAAAAGGTGAAACTCGTTTCACCATTTTTGAAGATAATGGAGAACGGGGTGGATTCAGAGAAGGGAACAAAAGAGGAAAGACCCCACAATTCAAGTGTTTGAGAAATTATTGGGAATTCACTTGATGATATAGTGGTGGTGGAGGTGAGAGGGAAAATGAAAGTACTATACAGAAAGTGTTGTGTTGATGATAGTGCCATTGCTAATCTCTCTCTCTCTCACACACACACACACACACACACACACACACACACACATATATATATATATATATATATATATATATATATATATATATATATATACACACACACACACACACATATACACACAGAGATAATTTTTTGAAGAGAAAAATTATTAGAATTTCAAGTATAAGATATGAAATTTGGAACTCACATTAAAAAATGTAAGCTTCTAATGTGGGATATATATGATTTTAAGCTTTCTAATCTCAATAATTAATTTTTCCGGTGCAGTTCTCTCAAGATTTATATAATTTGATATTAGAGTTATTATAAAATAGACAACTCTTGAAATACAATTCTCTCAAAATTGATATTATTTGATATTAAAATTATTATTAAACTGATAATTTTTAAGATATTATTCTCTCGAAGTTCATATAAAAAAACTTTTGGTGTATGGGTAAAAATATTTTAAATATTCGGACCCTTTTTTCCATGTAGATAATAGATATATCTTATTTTTAGTTAATAAATTTGATATATGCTTTTAATTATGAATGTTCAATATGGAAAGTTGTGCTTAAAATTGTGTAAAATAACTTAGAATCGATCGTGATGTCAATATAATATTGGGCTAAGTTATCAGTTAGTCCTCTGTGGTGTTCTCTCTTCTCTAGCTTGGCCCAATTTACTGTTCAAAAAGATTTATGGTTGCAAAAGAGTAAATATGAGGCAACGAAAGTGTTTGTTGATGTGTCATGAAATTATTTGGAGATTTAGTGTGTAAATGAACATTGATTCTTCTGAAGAGGGGAGAATGTCTATGACTATGTTGTCTTAGGAATCCAAGGCCAAGGAGGATCCCTTAGACAATGTATAGTCACTCAATTGACATCCATCCATAGAGTAGGGGTGGTTAGGGCTGGATTTAAATAGTATTGATTTAATCTCAAGAGCCAACTCGATTTAATTTGACTCAAATCAAATTCGTTAAGTTTGAATGTGAGTTAAAAAATTTGACTTATTTTTAAAATCAAGACAAACTTGAATTAAGAGAAGTTTCGATTAGATGAAATACAATACTGATAAAATTACGTTGTAATTTTCAACCTTCGAAAAAACAATATATCTATTGAATCCAAATAATACAATTAGTACTGTTAAAAATGGTGTCAATGGAGAGTGAGATTTCTACCTTTCCAATAAAATAAAAGAGTTAAAATAATCACCAACTTAATCGGCTAAGTCTAACACAATCAATATGTAATAGTAAAAGCCCAACACAATCCAATAATCCAATACATAAATAACAAGCATAACACAACCCAACACAATAAAATAGTAAGCCCGAAATAATCAACTCAACCCAACATCCAATATTATCCAATAATCCAATATTTATTTCTCTGTCACAATTGACTGGAAAGGAAATCTTCTTTTGTTGTGGGATGAGCATAGAATTTCTCAAAAGTAGAGGGTGGCAAAATATCAAGAAAAATTCTAGTTTCAGGGATGAAAATGATTGTTTCTTAATTAATAGGGTGCAAAGTGATATAACCAGCCGTCATACCATATAAGAAGCGAAATGATATAATTCTTGTGTGTTTTGTGAACTGATATTTAACTAAATTTATATAAATAAAAATAATTTAAAGTTTAAGATTTAAAATTTAAAATTTAGAGCTCGAATTAAAAGATTAAGTAAAAGCACGGTTTGCAAGATCACCCTTAAGTTTTATTTGAGAAAAAAGAGATTTATTGGTTTAGAATAAGTATTAACAATTTGTCAATCACAAAATTATAAAAATTTCACCATATATATGTAAGTTTTCTATATAAAAAAAAAATTTATCCGAATTGAAATATTATTTTTAAAATTAAAATAATTATATTGAATATGATAAACTTTAAAAGTTAAAATTTCATTTTTAAAATCAAACAAATCATATTAAATATAATAAATTTTAGATTTAATGGTTAAATTTAAAAAAATTAAATATATATTTTCTTATATATAATTTTTTTTGTTATTTAAACTATATTTTTTAAAATCACTTAACCTATCTTCGATCTTACGTAAGTCTTTCATTGAGAAAGGCAGAAAAGCTATGAATTTTTCACTTTTTAATCTGGTTTAGCTAAAAATGGTAGAGTTATCCAGATTTACTTTGTCGTTATTCATGTAATCATTGAACTTCCTGTCTTTATCATCTTATCCAAATTTTTATTATAAAGAATGAATCAACGAATGAAATCGAATGAATTCATCCGACGGTCTAAAGTCGGTCAATCAAGACGGCGGAATCCCATTTCTAAACATTATCCGCAGACGCATCTAGTCATTCCACATAACAATCCTACGCCTCTCTCAACTCACAGTATTTCTCCACCTGTCCCTTCTCAACCAATCAGGCACTTCCCCCTGCCACACGACAAATCCACCCGCTTCACACTCGTCGCCACCCGGTCCCACATTTTATCCACAACCTTTTTCACGTGCCTTCACGTGACACCTGGACTACCACCTCATCATCTCTTAAAAGACCAAACCACCCCTCACTGTACACAATCATGATAAAAGACAAACAATATTATAGTAAATTTATCGCTACAGCTCAGCGTAGGTTTCTTCATGTTCAAGACAGAACACGTGGCAATTCTGTTAGGCACGTGTGTCCCCTCCCTACTTGTTTTAAACAAACTGAACTTTCTCACTGAAAGAGGCAGATGCTTTAGGGAAGAATTTTCATATTCTGTTTGGATAATTGAGAAAAAATAAAAAAATATTGGCGATTAATTGAAATGGTTCAGTCGATGAATTCGGGGAAAAATTCGGCTGCTGTGAAGTTAGAGCTAGACGACTCGTTGGCGGACCAGCTCGGTCCACTTCACAAACGATCCAAACTCAAACAAGTAATTTTTAATTTTGTTCGTTCTAATTTTTATTTTTTAATTTGAATTCAATTTGATGTGTTGTTATATTCAGGAATGCGAATTGAAAACGTCACCGTTTTTTATCCCGCCTTCGATGTACAATCCACTAGAAGAGCCGAGTCCGTTGGGCTTAAATCTGAAGAAGAGTCCGTCGTTTCTGGATTTGATTCAAACGAAACTTTCTGAAGAAAACGCTAATTTGAGGAAGCGAAAGTGTAAAGGAAGTGTTGTTTCAGCTTCCAATGATAAGCTGAAGGCTTCTAATTTTCCAGCTTCGCTTCTCAGAATCGGAACTTGGGAGGTATATTTGAAAAAACTAATAAAAATAATGTTTCAGGGGTTCTGTTATAATTTCTGAAAGTATTTGGGTCATTAACTATTAGTAGGGGCCCATTAATTATTAGTAGTTAATTTAGATGGTTGAAGTGATTGTAATTTGAATTTCGGGTTTTTGCAGTATAAGTCGAGGTATGAAGGGGACTTGGTGGGGAAATGTTACTTTGCTAAGCATAAGCTAGTGTGGGAAGTGCTTGATGGTGGTTTGAAGAACAAGATTGAAATTCAGTGGTCAGATATTGTGGCGATCAAGGCTACTTATTCTGATGAAGGACCCGAGACCCTGGATGTTGTGGTAATTTTTTTTTCGTTTTTGTTTTATGTCTATTGACTGTATTTATATGCTTGTGTACTTACAGTTGTAACTTTTTATGCAAAAATTGGGAATATTTTACAGCTTAGAACTATCACTATATCTATAATGGTGTAAGTCTTATTAATTTCATATTTCAGTTAGAAATCGCCCAAAAAGGTTCCCTTTGTGCTGTTTTCCTCTTTGTGAAATTATTTAATGAGAGTTAAGGTGTACAGGGCAGTTAGGAATGTTCCCATATATGCACATATATTGTCCTTCTGGTTCTATATGGTGGCTTCATTTTGTTGAAGAAATGGAAGTTTAATGCCTTTAATAAGCTTTTGGTACACAAGATAATGTGTAGAAAGATTTTGTCATCTTTTTGGTTCATGCAATCGAATGAAGAATGTGCTTGTTTGATGCAGCTGGCTAGACAGCCCCTTTTCTTTAGGGAGACAAATCCGCAACCGAGGAAGCATACTTTATGGCAGTCAACATCAGATTTTACTGGTGGACAAGCAAGCATTCACAGGTAGAGCTGTGAATTTCGAGTCAGTACTTAAGTGTACATTGTTTTGCCATATCGTTATTTTATTCCAAACTTTGTTTGAATTAATTTTAACATCTGACAATGACACTGATTTTACTTTAATAGACAGCATTTTCTGATGTGCCCACAAGGCTTTCTCGTAAAGCACTTTGAGAAGCTCATACACTGCGATCCTCGTCTCAATTTCCTGAGTCAACAGCCAGAAATTGTGTTAGATTCTCCATTTTTTGAACCTAGAACTGCAGCCTTTGATGAAGCAGATGTTTCCAGCCATTTGAAGAGGGAGGAACGACCTGTTTTATTTAATTTGCTGGATGAGGCATCACCATCTGGTGCTCAGTCATCATCCTCTAATGTTGAACCACAAGATTTCATAAATCGTTCACCTAGTTCAGGTAGGACAATGATCAAAAACCAGCAAATTATTCTGAAATGATGATAGCAAATACCAATTTATTTATTTTCATGTAGAATCTCTGTTTTTTCTTTATAATGATAATTTCCCATTGTCAAATTGCAATTGCCCTATGCTTTAGATTTTCAGACCAAGGCATCATCAGTAATTTGGGACATTGTCTTGTTCTGGTTGCCCACTGAAAAGAGTTCCTACTCTGGTTGACTAATCTTCATTATTCTTTATATTACTAATTTAGTTCCTGGAATTGATCTTTTATAACATGGATTCATCGCATTGTTGTTTGCTTTATCTGGTCTAAGTTGTCTCTTATTGCAGTAATAGACACTTCTGCAACTGGCGAAATCAGAAGCAGTGGAGCTGAGGAGCCAAAGGTGCTTAGCCATTGGGACCAGATCAAAGTTCCTGGACTTCACTCATCTATGTCTATGAGTGATCTGGTGAATCACATTGGGCAGTGCATTTCAGAGCAAAGGACATCTGGTGGTTCCTTAAATTTTGGTGATGACCTAAAGGGAAGAGACGTTCTAGAGGAGATTTCTCAATACCTGTTTAGTGACATTCAACTTACATCAGCCTCTGATGAGAAGTCTCTAATGTCAAGGGTCAATTCACTTTGCTGCCTTCTGCAGAAAGATTCTACAGCAACACAAAACTTGCAGGACAAGAATAGTGAAGGTGTTGGCACAAACAGCATCACGAAATTATCTGAAACCGACTTAGGATTTGCCTCAGCCTGTGAAAACAAGGGTGGGGAAGATTCTTGTGCATCAGAGGGAAAGTCAAGCAATCTTTTTAGCTGCAAGCAGCAACCGGCCATGTTGAGAAAGGACTCAGTTGCAGAACTGCTGCACAGTCTTCCAAGGATCGCATCTTTCCCACAATTTTTGTTCAGCTTCTGTGAAGATTCTAATAAAGACAGATAGTGTGATCATCATCTACTTCCCCCAACTACACCCTGCTCAAAGGTACTCTTCATTATACATATGTGAATATGATACTTGCGAGTTGTTTAACAATCTTGTATTAGTTTGGGGATTTAGAAGTGTAGATTGATGTACTCCTCACATGTTCATTAGTGAATCCAGTGTTTGTATTACGTTTTAGATTTCATCTGTAAGT
Source organism: Mangifera indica (assembly GCF_011075055.1). NCBI lineage: Eukaryota > Viridiplantae > Streptophyta > Magnoliopsida > Sapindales > Anacardiaceae > Mangifera > Mangifera indica. The sequence continues at coordinate 4,909,954 of NC_058142.1, forward strand.
ATTACCATAAAATCCTTCTTGTTTTGAACTCTTAAACATAGTTTAAAGAGAGCCATTGATAAGTAAATAGAAAATTCTTCTTATATCACAAGTACTTTATTTAGATAATACCTTCCAGACACTCGATCACAGACAATAACAAGCATAAGCAAGGCATTCGCAGCAACAAAACGGGCTACAATGACAACCTAATTTATCTAGGCCTCGGGTTTTGTTTTTTTTTTTTATAACTAAGAAAATGCATGCATGTATGATTTGCTCTCTACACTTACCAAACAATTCTGCAAAAGAATAAACAAACAGCCAGCCATACAAACAAACTATTACGATTAGGGTCCCTCCGTGCCCTCGTCCTCAATTGTCTCGTTTTCCTGCAACATGTTCATCAGCACGTTTATCTGATCTTGAAGCAGTGCATTTTCTCTCTCGACTTTAGCACGTTTGCTCCGCTCTTCCAGAAGCTGGACCTGTAAATGTTCTAGACAACGAGCATCCTCTTCCAGTTGTTCATTTAAGCCATCAATTTCACGGTCCTGAAAGATTATTCCATTGATGATTTATTGTATGAATCTAAAAGCATTACCAGTAATCTTTGGAAGTGTACCTTTCTATTCATTTCCAGGACTGCAACCCGTCGCATGCTCTCGACAACATCCACATTTACTAGCTTCCGCTTCTTTCCGATCAGCCAGCCCTTGGGATAGCATGCAGCATCAAAGTCTGGTGGGGGTAGTAAGGTTTCAGCTGATGACCCGCGGCCATTTGACGGGTCCAAGGGTTCAAAGAGAGCCTTCCGACGCTCAGAAAGCATGCGGTATGAAATTGGCTCCAGTTCCTTTTGTGTTTCAGAATTTTCTTTCTGTTTGGTGGTGGTTTCATTAGCAGTGTCCTCTGTAATGTCTAAATTCCTTCCGCTAGCTGTTAGAAAGAAAATTCCATTCTAACTCCAAACACTTTTAGAGACATGGCAATCTAAACATTCTTCACATTTTTAAACACTAAGAAAATCATAAAACCTGTGTAAATCGCCATTCTGGATAATGCAAGCCTATGGAGGACTTAGCCTAATGGCTTTAAATCCATACAGCCTCTAAAAGATACATAAAGCTATCCATTTTTAATGATAAAACATTTTATTTTATTATATTTTTTTGATAAATAATTAATTAAAGGTTTCACAAACGTGCACAAAATTTTTCCCTAACAGTTATCAATTTAGTTAAAGTTTTTATAATATTTTATTATATATAAGTGTCAATATTGTAATTGGAGTACATTCCGAATTCCTAAACTTTTGCATTACTGTTAGGCCAAAGAACTATTTCCCACCCAAACTTTGATTAAATAACGATTTCCCACGCTATAAATTTGAAAAGTCTATTGTCCCACCCATCCACTAAGTTTATTAATACATATATTAATTTTTTTTTATAAAATTGGTGAAACTAATTGATAGTTTGTCCTTAAAAAAAACAGAAGATAAATTTATCCAATCCTAGTTAATAATTATAAAAACTAAAAATTTATAAAAAGTCAGTGATCGTATTGAAATCTTCTTCATCTTTACCAACTACTATTCCTCTCTTCTTGTCATCATCTTTGTATTGTCCTCAAACAATTTTTCCTTTCTCTAAGATTACATTGGAGACTATTTATTCTTCTATCGTCGTCACCTCACCACCTTCCCTTTCTTCTTTGATTTCTTTTCCAACACTTTCGACTTCTTTTATTTCGATCTCATCCCCACAACTCACATCTCCCTCTTCAATCTCCTTCCTATTGCAACGGTTTCTCCTTTAATCTCCTTTTTCAATCTCTGTCAATTTAACTCCAATCTACAACTCATATCTTGAATCTAGAAGTTGTCGTTTCCTTATTTATCAGCTCCCTTTAAATGTTTTTTGATGGTCAACAAATGATAAAGGAGAAAAAAAAAAAAAAAGAAAGATGGGAGGATAGAAAATATAAAATAATTAGGTTAAAAATATAATTTACTCATACTATTAAAGGTTTGAGAATATTAATCCTGTCACAAATAGTGACAAACAAATTTTTTTACTGTTAAAACTAACGTCTAATTTAACAAATGGGTGAATTTTTTTTTTCAAATTTAAAAATAAAAAATTTATTAAATCAAAGCTCAGATGGGAAATTGTCCTAATATTTGTAGATGTCTACGAGAGGATTCAAACTCTTTAGGTAAACTCAAGAACCGAGTATGTCAAACTTGAAGTAAAATTTAAACAACTTACAGTTACAGCCCTCCCTAAACCAATAATTTTTTTTTTCATCAAGGCAATCCTTAAGTTTCATATCCTGCTCCCATATGCAAAACATTCATCACATTTAACGACAAATGTCATATATGAAATCAACCCATCCATGTATTTGCCATATAACATATGAATACCACAACCGAGGTCAAAAACTTGTACTAAAAATTTCGGTTATTAATTTAAAAAACATATAATCAATAGACCAAAAGCCTTATTCCCGCATTTTCAGACTGAGATCTATTAAGTATTGAAAACTCAAACTCTTATCCATAAACGGTTAAAACTAATAAAATCAATTAATTCTAAAAATAAAGTTATTATTTAATCAGTAATATATTAAAATTATAAAATGTTATCCATTTCTTTTCTTGATTTAGAAAACTAACAATTCTTCCTAGATTAAACTTTAAAATACTACATTTCTCCTCTAAGATTTCTTTTTTTCTTCCCCTTTTTCAGTGACAATTTCTCTCTTCCTTCTTGTTTTTTTCACTTTTCTAACACTGTCTCCAAACGAACCAAAAGATAAAATGAATAACGTTTTATTATTTTTAATATATTACTATTTAAATGATAATTTTATTTATAAAATTAATTAATCTACTAATTTTAATAATTCACATATAAAAGTTTAGGTTTTTAAATACTTAAGGGATATTAATTTGGGAATGCAACAACCCACTGGTGGGAATAAGTTTTTGGCCTGATCAATCATATAATGCCATCAACCATTGAAGTAACATTAATAGTATTATTCTTTCTGAAATGCCACTCAAAAAGTATCTGCCCTGTTTGAAAACGAAGCTATGCATTGATGAAGTTTTGCTGGAAGGAATAGAAAAAATTCTGAGTACGGCAGCCCTTTTTTGATTATTACTTATATTTATTTGGGTTTGAAATGAAATGCAAAAGATAAAGTAACAATACCAAAACCGAAAAGGAAAAATAATAAGAACAATAAGAATGACAGTGATTAGTCATCCAACCAGTATGAACAGACCCAGTAAAATTAGCGTAAAAGTAAAGCAACGTCAAGTCATATCACTATTCTTCTTTCTCTCTTCTCCAATAAATCTAAATTTTAGAGATGGGCCAGTTGGTAAGGGTGGTTGATGAATTTTGCAAAAAGTGAAAAAAAAAAAAAAGAGAAAACAAAACTGAATATTTGCCTTTTTGGTGAATAGGTTAATTAAAATTTGGCTAAAAAGCTATCTTTTGAGTGATCTTCGGGAAGACTGCTAAAATTTTGGAATTTCTAGGCTTGACCTGATTAAACATGAAAAGGGTATGTGTAAAATCAAGCAAATAGCACAAACTGAGCTGAAGTTAACAATTTTCTATCTATTTTCTGTCATTTCCCGCGAACCAAACAGAAAAATTAACAGACCGAATGGAAAGAAGATTAGTATTATTTATACCTGATCTCTTTCTTGACTTCCAGAAAATCCTAGTTGTGGAAACCGGAGAGAATCCAGTCAAAGCCCCGTCAATCTTCTTCACTTCCGAATCCTCTTTCTCCATTGAACCAAAAGCAAATCAATAAGTGAAACTCACAAAATTTTTCTTCCAAGATTATTGCTTTATCATCAAAAGAGCTTTAAATAAAATGGGGTTTTTTAAAAAAATATTAAATAAGGAATTTTGTAATCTTTTTAAAGTTCTTGTGTTGTACGTTCCAAACAAGGAAGAATAGGAGGAGGTAGAAGATTAATAATAGTAGGAAGCGTTTGAAATGAAATGTGTTAGTTGTCATATGCGTGGAGGGATCTGCAAGTTTTTATTTAACGGCTAGGATTTTGTGCTTTGGTGGAAGATTTTATGTCAACTACTTGTCTCTTTGCTTTCTTCCCTTCATGGGCCCTGTCCAATTTGCAGTCTCTCTGTTTTTTTTGTTTTTTTTTTTTTTTAAATAAAAAATAGCCACTTTTGATAATATAGCCAAATGATGGATAATGTAACAAGTGGAATTCAATTTATGTGCCTTCACCATGACATTCTAAATAGAGATAATATCATATAGTAAAAACACAATTTTTTATATTATATATTAAATATTATATCATATTATATAATACAATTTTTAAAAAATAAGATATTAAAATATTAATAAAATAATAAAAAATTATAATTAACACGTCATTATTTTAAAAAATATCATAAATATTTTTAAAAATTTTAATTTTTTTTTATATATATTCGTACTATATTATTATTTTCTTTAAAATAATGTATCGATTCATATAGAAAAATATATATTATATATCGTAAGATATTGATAATTATAAGTTTAACTATTTAGATAGTCTAATTAATATGTTAGATGACATGTTAATATGTTAGATAGACACTGTTGAATTAATCATAGTTTGTCATGTTAATGGCATACTGAAATTAAGTAAAACTTCAAATACAATTTCATACATTTAAAAATAAATAAATTTATCCATTCATTTCCTATAAATTTCAAACAAATACAATATTAGATGGTATTTATTGATTATAATAATTGATGCTTGATTGTATATAAAAAAAAATTATAAAATAAAAACATAGATAAGGTGATAATAAATAATGCTCTTTGAAATATTAATTTTTTTAAAAGTAAATAATCACAGTTTGGTACATACATAATATATAATTATATAGTTAGATAAATTTAAATTAAAAATAAAATAATATTTAATTTTATAATCACACATAACTTATATATTTAAATTATATATAAAAAAAGTTAATTATATAATTGTTTTTATTTATTATTCTTAGGTGTGCAGGCTTTATTATTTATTGATTATTAATTATTTTTGTGTTATTATATCTGTCCAAACATTGTTGGTATTATTTGTGTTGGGTAGGCAGAATCCAAGAAGTGTATCCTTCTGTGCAAATGAGTCTTTTCCTCTCTTGGAAGAATAAAAAAAAATGTTGGACTATTACTTCAGTTTGACTCTCAACACTATCATTCGAACATTTATTATAAAAAACAAAACTTTGGGATACTAACAAATCTGAGAGTATTATTATTAATATATATATTTTATATATAATTTAGGTAAATAGGTGATTTTTTATTATTTTATTAATTATTATTTTATTTTTAATTTAAATTTATTTAATTATATTATAATATATTATTTGTATATTTAAATTATATAAAAAATATTTATCTTTCAAACTATCATAAACCAAAAACAAGAAAATAAAAAGAATTAACATCAATAATAAGAATTATTGAGGGTTTGATAGGATTCTTATAAGATTAATACTGTATGTAGGACCTTTGTATACAAAAAAAAATTATACAAACCAATGTGATGTTGATATAGTGGTGACATGACAAATGCTTTTGATGTGTCGTATTTGTCACATCAATATTATATTTATCGAAAATATATATTAGGTTACAAGTATGAAAATTAAAACTCATATTATTTATAATCAATTAGTTTATGTTATGATCCAATCTACACACTTATATATCACTTATTTTACTCAAGTTTATTAGATGTGAGACTCTCTTTCTTTTTCTTTTTTATTTGAGTCTCTAACACTCTTGCTTAAGTGTAACCACCTAAGCTGTTAGACTTGTTTTTTGGCTTTGTTAATTTTTGGTTGAGTGCGTTGTCACTTATATTCGAAAACACTTAGAGTGTTAAATTCGTCGTTTAACTCATACTCTGATATCATATAAAAAATATATATTAAACTTACAAGTGTAAAGATTGAAACCTATATTACACAAAATCAATTGGCTTATGTTAATGTCTAATTCAAATTCAAAAGAGCGTTCAGGACATTCAGAGCATTCTGAGGTGTCGAGCTTCAAACAACCTATTGAAGTCTACAAGAGTGAAAGGCCATCCACTTCGATTCAGCAAATTTGAATAGTTTAGAGAAAGCAACAACACAAAACGAATAGAGGAACCTGCAAAAGAGTAAACCATTCGAAAAACTCATAATAGAGACGGTTCAGTTTAAGGGGGCATGCAGGTATATGTCAACAAATGAAATGATAGGCTAGATTGTAGTGATATAAAACTAAAAGGGAAATTTTAAAAAATAGCCAAAATGCCCTCCCATTAAGCCAAAATGCCCAAAATCACTATTTCCAAGCCAAAATGCCCAAAATCACTGTTTCAAAAAAAAAAAAGCCTATGACTTTTTTTAAATACCGAAATTGCCCTTTCCCTCATATTTATATAACTCTTCCACTCACTATAGGGGTTTTAAGACAATTTTAGATAAATATGGAGGGTTTTTAGATATTTTACACTATAAAAGATTTTGATATTTATTTATTTATTTAAAACTTTTTCTAAAATGACAAAATTACCCCTCCCTTCATTTATATAACTCTCCTCACTCACTATAGGGTTAAATATAATTTAGGATAAATATGGGGGGTTTTTAGATATTTTACATTATAAAGGCATTTTCATATTTATTTATATATTTTATTACTTTTTCTAAAATGTCAAAAATACCCTTCCCCTCATCTATATAAACCCTCCTCACTCATTTTATTTCCACACACTTCTCATATCACTCAAACATTCACTCTCATTTTCATTTTTTTTCAACATCAATTAGTAGGGATTCATTCGGACGAAGGAAGTTCGTATTTTTGAATTCGACTCGAAAAAATACTATTCATCAAAAAAAGGTATTTATGTCAATCTTATCCTAAAACTTCATTTTATTTGTTAAGTATAGTTTTTATGTCGTAATATGGGGGTTAAATGCAATATGTGACAAGTATTGAGGGTTAAATGTAATTTAGGATAAATATGGGAGGTTTTTGGATATTTTACATTGTAAAGGCATTTTCATATTTATTTATATATTTTATTACTTTTTCTAAAATATCAAAAATACCCTTCCCCTCATCTATATAAACCCTCCTCACTCATTTTATTTCCACACACTTCTCATATCACTCAAACATTCACTCTCATTTTCATTTTTTTTCAACATCAATTAGTAGGGATTCGTTCGGATGAAGGAAGTTCGTATTTCTGAATTCGACTCGAAAAAATACTATTCATCAAAAAAAGGTATTTATGTCAATCTTATCCTAAAACTTCATTTTATTTGTTAAGTATAGTTTTTATGTCGTAATATGGGGGTTAAATGTAATATGTGACAAGTATTGGGGGTTAAATGTAATTTAGGATAAAAATGGGGGGTTTTGGATATTTTACATTGTAAAGGCATTTTAATATTTATTTATATATTTTATTACTTTTTCTAAAATGTCAAAAATACCCTTCCCCTCATCTATATAAACCCTCCTCACTTATTTTATTTCCACACACTTCTCATATCACTCAAACACTCACTCTCATTTTCATTTTTTTTCAACATCAATTAGTAGGGATTCGTTCGGACGAAGGAAGTTCATATTTCTGAATTCGACTCAAAAAATACTATTCATCAAAAAAAGGTATTTATGTCAATCTTATCCTAAAACTTCATTTTATTTGTTAAGTATAGTTTTTATGTCGTAATATGGGGGTTAAATGCAATATGTGACAAGTATTAGGGGTTAAATGTAATTTAGGATAAATATGGGGGGTTTTTAGATATTTTACATTGTAAAGGCATTTTCATATTTATTTATATATTTTTATTACTTTTTCTAAAATGTCAAAAATACCCTTCCCCTCATCTATATAAACCCTCCTCACTCATTTTATTTTCACACACTTCTCATATCACTCAAACACTCACTCTCACTTTCATTTTTTTTGTTAACATCAATTAGTAGGAATTCGTTCGGAAGAAGGAAGTTCGTATTTCTGAATTTGATTCGAAAAATACTATTCATAAAAAAAAGGTATTTATGTCAATCTTACCCTAAAACTTCATTTTATTTGTTAAGTAAAGTTTTTATGTCGTTGCAATGGGGTTAAATGTAATATTTGACAAGTATGGGGGGTTAAATGTAATTTAAGATAAATATAAGGGGTTTTTGGATATTTTACATTGCTATGGGGGTTTTAGATATTTTACAATATATATAGGATTTATATAGCATGTTAAAAATATATAGGGATTGCTTTGATACAAGACGACATACAAGGGTGTCAAATGAAATGTTATTAAAATTAGGGCGTATTTTTATATTAAACATTGTAGGCGCATTATAATTAAAATTATAGGTTTTTTCGAGTTTCACCGCTTTAGGATATATCAATGCACATTTTTCTTATTTCTGAAGAATTTTTCGATTGTTGTCATTCTATGGTATTTCAACTTTTAGGATTCAAATTTCAGTTTTGTTTTTTTAAATTTCACCGTTTTAGCATATATCAACTCGTATTTCTCAGATTTTTTTAGAATTGTTCGATTAATACCATTCTAGGGTATTTCAATTTTAGAATTCGAATTTAAGCTCAGTTTTTTTTTTAATTATCGTTTTAGGATATATCCACTAGTATTTTTTAGATTTCTGCAGAAATTATTTATTATTGACATTTTAAAGTAATTCAAAGTATAGAATTTGAATATCTATTTCAAAGTATAGATATTATAAAAACGTTTTAAATAGAACGTTACAAACAGATAGATGCATTTTGATATAAGATAACATACGAAAGTGTTATATAAATTGTTAAATAATTATAGGGGGATAAATAACATATTAGAAAAATATGAGGAGTTTTTTTTAATTATTAATAATTGTACGGCTGATTTACATAGTTATTATTGATTTTTTTTTATACCTGAATAATTATCTTCAAAAACTTGTCATTACAGGATTGATATTTAAAATGGAGGGTTATGCATCGGTTCGTTACCAGGGAGAATGGATTCAAGGTCGCAACAACACAATGAAATATGTTGGAGGAGCCAAACAATTGATTAAAATCCCTTATGGAACAACATTCGAGGGATTTATTGAGCTTTTGACGGAGTATTGCAGTATTGATCCAATGAAAAACTACATTCAAGTATCAATGAAGCCAAGAAAAATTGAGCTCGACTGTCCCATCCAGATCCAAAATGATGAAGATGTGCAAGGTCTTCTTGATATGTCCCAATACTTTCAGGAATGTATTCCTGTTTTTGTTACATGTACCCCAATTGAAGGACAAAAGGAAGAAGATGAAGATGAAGATGAAGATGAGGATGAAGATGAAAAAAAAGTAGTTGGGTAAAAAAAAAATACGATTTGGAAAAGTTGATTGATATCAGTAATGACCCATTATATATTGCAAACTCATGGGCTCATGGAGAAAAAGATATAGTTCCCTATTGGGGTGACTTCGATGGAAATGATATGCCCGACATTCCTTCAGACGATGTAGAGCCTGAGTATATGACATCAGTAACCGAGGGTATAGATAGTTTACGGCTTGAAGATCCTACTTCAGGTGGTGGAAATTATTCTGGGCCGTTTTTTGACAATGTCCCCACTGATCCATTTAGGTGGCTTCCTGATTTTCCTCCACAACCATCAGCATCATCAAGTGGTTCCAGATCAATCCGAGAGGAGAATGGGGTCAAGATTGGTGATATTTTTCATAGTAAAGTCCAATTGATTGACGCCATGAGACAATTCGCCTTACTAAAAGGATTTCAATTTGGTGTCAAAAAGTCTGACAAGAAACGGTGGGAAATTAAATGCAAGGCTGAAAATTGTAAGTGGTATATACATGCAACCAAGTCCACTGTCGGTGATGTGTGGGGGATCAACTCTATGAATCCTACCCACACATGTTTAGTTGATCAAATCATGCCACATCATAGACAAGCTGGGGCCCGAGCTTTAGGTCAATTAATGAGATCAAAGTTTGTGATGATTGATCGAATTTATCGACCTAAAGAAATAATTGTAGACATCGCCGACCGATATAAAATTGATATTTCCTACTCACAGGCTTGGCGGGCAAGAAATTGGGCTATCAATTCATTGAGGGGTTCACCGGAGGAATCTTTTATGCTGTTACCAGATTATTGCTACAATTTACAACGTACTAATTCGGGCACCATTACTGCTATTGAAACAGACTATGAGCATCGATTTACAAATTTTTTCATGGCGTTAGGATGTTCCATTCGTGCGTTTAGTCAATATCTTCGCCCCGTTATTTGCATTGACGCTGCTTTCCTTAAAGGTCGATATCTGGGGCATTTATTTATTACGGTGGCTCTTGATGGTAATAATCAAATATACTCTATTGGTTTCGGTGTCGGCAAAAAAGAAGATCACGACACGTGGTGTTTGTTTCTTATGAGAATTAAAGAATGCATCCCTGACCTCTCTGAGCTTGCAATAATCTCCGATCGACATCATGCTATCTACTCGGCAATGGCTGAAGTCTTTCCAGATGTCCACCATGGATGTTGTTGTCATCACCTTCTGTGTAACATGCGGGCAAAGTATAAACGAGACTCAAAGGTATATTGTAAACAAGTTATTACATTTATAACAGTTTATCATTTTCAAACATTTTGCTTACAATGAGTTTTCATATTTTTTTCCCTCTTACAGGTCGCGGGTGCATATTGAAAAGCCGCTAAATCATACACAGAGTCTGAATTTGGGCAGATGATGCAATCTATTGACTCAATGAACCCCCAAGCTGGAGCTTATCTACGGGATGTCGGCTTTCCCCGTCGGAGTAGAGCGTACTTTCCGGGGCATCGATATAATATCATGACTACAAATATTGCTGAGTTATTTAATGCCCTTGTCAGACATGCACGGGGCCTACCTATAACCATGCTCTTGGAGTTTATTCGTGGTACAATGCAACGATGGTTTTACGAGAGGAGAACCCATGCAAGTAAGTATCAAATCAATATTAATTAAAAGTTGTCTCATATACTTTTTTTCCACTTTGTTAATCATATTATCAAATGTGTTCTTAATATTTTTTCTGAATTACAGGTGAATGTCATAACTTCCTCACCCCTTGGGCGGAAGATAAGATCAGTGATCGTCTTTCAAAGTCTGCAAGTTTGGATGTTCGACCGATTACACCTACTCGGTATCAGGTTGTTGGAATTGGTGGATTCATGGGTATTGTGGACTTTGGTGACATGTCATGCACGTGTAGAAAGTTTCAGCTTTCACGTATTCCGTGCAAGCATGCCATTGTCGTTGCACGACATATGAGACTGACGAATGTGCATGCATGGGTTCATCCATTTTTTCGCACCGATATTTATCGTGCAATATATCAGGAACCAATCAATCCTCTTGGAAATCAATGTGATTGGTTACACTCACCGGAAGACAGAGTGATATTGCCCCCCGTCCTCGATAGTTGTCGTCCAAGTCGTCCAGCCAATAGAAATCGACGTCCATCACAAGGAGAAATTGTTACACCGAGGATTTGCAGTCGTTGCCATGAACCGGGGCATACACGAACCCAATATAAATCCCCAGCACCGGTCCCGAGCTCTGCCCCCCAACGTTCACATACAAAAGGCAAAGGAACGAGATCTTGACATGCTTATACTCAATTTTGTTTTTTATATGATTCTTCATTGTTGTACTCTAGGTTTATGTAACCGATGTATTTTTATTATTGTTTCAAATGTGTAATTGTATTGTCATTTGATGTAATAAATTTAGTGTTACTTATTTTTAGGATTACTTTATTTTCTCTAATTGTTTCATTTAAGTAAATGTTTGAGTAATTATACGTTTTTATTGTTTTTTCATGACAAGATTATTTAAAAAATGAACTCAAATACGATACACATCCATATATAGCCACAAATAAAGTATATCATACACATATGAACATACAATAAATATATACATCTAAACATAGGAATAACGATAAATATACATCCATGAGCTACTCGATACAATGAAAATATAACTGTGTCGCTAATCGTCGACGTATAGAGGTAGACGACTCTCAGGGAAAAACGTAGCTACGTGTCAACGCCAAACACTCAAAAAATCATAAAATAAAGACGCCACAATCACCGGAGCCCAACCCCTGCTGAGGTACATCCGACGCTCGATGTAAAGTGAGGGGATCACGTCGTGGAGTCCTCCTAGAAGCTGTCCAAAAAGTCATCGCCTCTAATAACGCGGGAATAAAGGTCATGTACGGTCGCATGCGCTGCTCCAGAGTCCCTATATTCCCCGAATATGAAACATCTGAATCGTACACCGTAATCGACCACTCACGGAAATCTATAACTCCGGCGACCCAATGTGTGTTCTCGAAGTTTATAGGGATGAAAACCTATAAACAATGAGACATTTTAGTTACTTATCGTTGTCGTTAACCAATTGAATATAATAGAAATATATATAAACTCTACCTGATCGATCATCCCCCATGGTTTTTACAACAATCCCGGGGTGTACGATGCATCAACCATCCTCATGAAGAGCCCCAAAAACTCAAACTCTCCAATCGGTGTGATCTGCCAACTCTTCCAGGCCATCTCAATATGGCCTCCAAAGAATGTGTGGGCAGTCGTCCAACGCTGTGAGATAGTCGACTGGTGATCGGCCTGCTGTCGACGTAATAAAGCCAAAAAGGAGTCCACATGCTAAAATGGTTTAAACAAGTTCACGTGTTAGTTAGTAATAAATATATCTAGCTTTTTATGAAATTATAGACAATTCACATCGTCGGTCAACCACTCGCGCAACTCAACAACAAGCCTCCAGAAGCTGGCCTTCGACTTCGACCCGATGAAGTAGACATCATGTGAGTCGGAAGCTGCAGCGCTGGTGTACCACGTGAGGAAAGATTCCTCACGCTCAGAGGTAGAGGATGGAATGGTCGTAGGTTGTCGTTTCGCCCTCCCTTTGAGTGGATTCGTATACGGGGTGCGAACCAGCGGACCCTTCCGGACGATCCGACCACGTGCTGTACGAATCATTTGCATGATCCCAAAAAAATAATTAATTCGTCATTCATCATACGTAACAATTAGCATTAATCGATTTATCTTACCTTCTCCAAGTATGCGGGAGGAGGTTTAGCTGGAGAATCCTGAATCACGGTCAAGTCCACCACGCGTGCTCCCTCGGCGGACTAGAAAATATAAATTTTGAACATCTCAATGACCAATATATACAACTATTTATATACTAAGTATGATTGATATACCTCAATAGGGATGGCCTCAAAATCGTCCTCCTGGAAGTCCTCTTCCTGTGAACCAATAACCACTATTTTTTTGGTCGAGCTCGGGATATCAGCAAGTAACCATAATCGCTCGTCCTGAAAAACAGTCAAAACATCATCAAATAAATAATATAATTGAAAAGACAGATCAATCAATGACAATTTAAAAATAAAGTTAACCTGAACTTCCGGGGAAGGTGTTCGGGGAGATCTCTCGATCGATGCAACAGAAGGACTAACCAATGCGTCCTCCGGGCGACTACCCTAACATATTAGTAATAATAACTTAATTAGTGATATTTCATATATAACAATACTATAATATAATAATGACATTTAACAATAAATATAAATTTCAAATATCATACGGACCTCGTGTGGGTGACGGGATGGTATTGCGGTATCAACGGGGGATGTCGGTGGGATATCCTCCTCCCTCTCCTGTGCGAATGTAATAATAGTTGTCAGAATTATAACACTGTAGACATTTTATATAAGTAATAAATTATAAGTGGTTTTACAACCTGAGCGACGGAGGCTGGATATGTACACGTGACGATGTCCTCCAAACGAGTCATACGATCCTCTAATCGAGTCATCTGAGAAGAGACATCGTCACGTAATCGGGTCATCTGGGAAGAGATATCGTCGTGAAAACTCGATATCTCACGTAAAATCGTAGCACCCCAATGCGCTAAGGTAGCATCATATGTAGAAATACTGGGTGATACGAATCGGGGACACTGCTCTGTGGCATGATGGGTAGTGCGGTCCTCCACTCCAGGATGCTCCTCCACGCTAGGGTGGGCCTCTAATCCAGGATGGTCTGTCGTCCGTGGGCTCTGAACAATAGGAGAACATATAGGCTGCTCCATAACAAGAGGCTGAATAGGCTCCTGATGTGTCTGTGGAGTCTCTACAGGTACATCTGAAGGTCCCGAGGATGGAGGAGCCTCGTCTCTAGTCGTGATCGGAACTGAAGAAGATGAGGAAGAATCAGCATCGGGTAAACCGGTGTACTCACGAATCTCAGCGTACCACGGTAAACCCTCCTCGATCGATGATGACTCAAGAGGGAATGTGACATCCTCCTAATGATGAAGATATATAAGTCAAAATAATTGTAACATATAATGAATTAATCGACTTATTAATTTACTAGTACATACCGGATCACCAGTGAAAATACGACCTATATAAGTCCAAACAGGGACGTCTCGCGTACGCCACCTCAACATCCGTGGGGACGCATAGAGATCGACAAGGTCAATCCAATCGTGTAACGTCTCTAAAGTCTCATATATCCAATACTGTAATATAATCATTTACGAGGTAAATATAAAGCAATTTATATTTTTGCCAATTAATATATATAAATAATAATATAAAACTTACCTGAAATGTGAAAGGAAATCTGTAAAGGTCGTATTTACGGATTTCCTGCATCCGTCCGGAACAGACTCTCTCACTCGCCTGTGACATAGAATCGTATGTCATCTGCCATACAGCGACGCCCCACGGGTAAGAATTAAACCCGTCCAAATGATCAACTAACTGTAAGTACTCCATGGACACCTTCTTTCGTCGATCATTGCCCAACAAAACCATGTGTAGAATATACAACAAGGCGAGCTTAACAGCGTCAACATCGTCATCCCCCCATGGCCTCGACAAGAAACACGCTCGATGTCGTGATACTGCACCTTCGGACAACCGCAAAAGTACGTAAATCTGATCCTATGTCCGAAGGAGCGAGGAATATATGAAGAAACATCGGTCCGACGGCTAAACGAAAGCCCTGTCACCAACGCAAACTCGAACGGACTAAACCTCACATCAACCCCGCTAACTCTAAACCAAAACTCGTCTCTGACAAAGGGTGGATGTAACTGTCGGAGTAAAAATGCATGAACCAATATCCCGCAGAATTTGGTTTCGGGTAAACGAAGGAAGGACCCGAAACACGTCCTCTCAAATAGTCGCAGCTGCTGAGGGGTCAATGTAGAAGAAATCTGGGATAATGTCGTACGCTGTGCATGAGATATCGCATCTGCCCGGAAGTGTCTGGACTCGTCGGGAATGCGCAACTCGCTCTCAATCCATCTTCTTTTGCGAGAAATATCCTGTAACAATCATGTAAAATTTGTTAGATATTCACAAAAATAAATATGTAAACAAATGTATTAGTGAAAAAACATATAAAGATGAGAAATACCAAATAATTAAAAAGGAAATGACAAAACTTAACAAATAAGAACAGAAACTCGAGTTCTATACGTTCAACTTCTGTAAAATGTTAACAATCGAAAAAGTTATCCTTAAATGACGAAAAATAGAAGAAACGAAACTGAAATTCATACTTTATAGGTTGAAATACCTTGAAGTGACGATAATCAGAAAATTGTTCCAAAATTTTGAAAATACGAATCGATATATCCTAAAATGGTCAAATTTAAAAAACGGATGTGAAATTCAAATTCTATACGTTGAAGTACCTTAAAGTGACGATGATAAAAAATTCGTTTAGAGATCGTGAAAATACGAATCGATATATCCTAAAATGATTAAATTCGAAAAAACGAAAATGAAATTTGAATTCTATACGTTGAAATATCTTAAAGTGCCGATACTCAGAAAATCATTCGGATATCGTGAAAATACGAATTGATATAACCTAAAATGATAAAATCCGAAAAAACGGAACTGAAATTCGAATTCTATACGTTGAAATACCTTAAAGTGACGATAATTGAAAAATCGTTCGGAGATCATGAAAATACGATTCGATATATTTCGAATTGGTGAAATTCGAAAAAACGGAGTTGCAATTCAAATTCGATACGTTGAAATACCTCAAAGTGACGATACTCGGAAATTCATTCGAAAATCGTGAAAATACGAATCGATATATCCTAAAATGGTTAAATTCGAAAAAACGAAAATGAAATTCGAATTATATACATTGAAATACCTTAAAGTGACGATACTCAGAAAATCATTCAGATATCGTGAAAATACAAATCGATATAACCTAAAATGGTGAAATCTGAAAAAACGGAGCTGAAATTCGAATTCTATACGTTGAAATACCTTAAAGTGACGATAATTGAAAAATCGTTCGGAGATCATGAAAATACGACTCGATATATTTCGAATTGGTGAAATTCGAAAAAACGGAGTTACAATTCGAATTTCATACGTTAAAATACCTTAAAGTGACGATACTCAGAAAATCATTCGAAAATCGTGAAAATACGAATCGATATATCCTAAAATGGTGAATTTCGAAAAAATGGAACTGAAATTCGAATTCTAAACGTTGAAATACCTTAAAGTGACGATAATTGAGAAATCGTTCGGAGATCATAAAAATACGATTCGATATATCCTGAAATGATGAAATTCGAAAAAACGGAGTTGCAATTCGAATTCGATACGTTGAAATACCTCAAAGTGACGATTCTAGAAAATTCATTCGAAAATCGTGAAAATACGAATCGATATATCCTAAAATGGTTAAATTCGAAAAAACGGAAATGAAATTCGAATTCTATACGTTGAAATACCTTAAAGTGACGATACTCAGAAAATCATTCAGATATCGTGAAAATACGAATCGATATAACCTAAAATGGTGAAATCCGAAAAAACGGAACTGAAATTCGAATTCTATACGTTGAAATACCTTAAAGTGACGATAATTGAAAAATCGTTCGGAGATCATGAAAATACGATTCGATATATCCTGAAATTGTGAAATTCGAAAAAATGGAGTTGCAATTCGAATTCGATATGTTGAAATACCTTAAAGTGACGATACTCAGAAAATTATTCGAAAATCGTGAAAATACGAATCGATATAACCTAAAATGGTGAAATCCGAAATAACGGAACTGAAATTCGAATTCTATACGTTGAAATACTTTAAAGTGACGATACCCGGAAAATCATTCGAAAATCGTGAAAATACGAATCGATATATCCTAAAATGGTGAATATCGAAAAAACGGAACTGAAATTCGAATTCTAAACGTTGAAATATCTTAAAGTGACGATAATTGAAAAATCGTTCGGAGATCATGAAAATAAGATTCGATATATCCTGAAATGGTGAAATTCGAAAAAACGGAGTTACAATTCGAATTCGATACGTTGAAATACCTCAAAGTGACAATACTCAGAAATTTATTCGGAAATCGTGAAAATGCGAATCGATATAACCTAAAATGGTGAAATCCGAAAAAACGGAACTGAAATTCGAATTCTATACGTTGAAATACTTTAAAATGATGATACTTGGAAAATCATTCGGATATCATGAAAATACGAATCGATATAACCTAAAATGGTGAAATCCAAAAAAACGGAACTGAAATTCGAATTCGAAAAAACGAAACTGAAATGACGTCGTTACATCGTAAGTTGTGTCAAAAAACACCAAAATTTGAAAACTCGAATTTGAAATTTGAAAAATACATATAGAAAAACCTAAAACAGAAAAAACGGATATAAAATTCGAAAACTACACGATCAGAAACCGTGGATGAGAAAAATCTCAATTTAACCCCAAATGAAAATTCTTTAATTAAAAGGTCCAATGTTATATCCAAAATTTCCATAAAACCCCCTTTGTTGTAATGAATCTAATCCAGCTCTCCAAGATTTTAAAAAACCCAATTTACCCCCCAACTAAGTAGGAAAACGCAGCTGCCGTGGGAAATTTCGTTCTGCTGTGGGAAATTCCGTTCCCACGGCAGACTGCCGATCCACGTTTCAACCAATTTCGGCCAATTTTTGGTCGTTTTGACCTCCGATTTTTGCATAAATCAAATCTACACATTTTATAACATAAAACCCCTCAATCAATTCAACAAAAACAACCAAAAATCCAAACATTTTAAGCAATATTCAAAGCGTAAACCCTAGAATTTCAAACCTAAAATTCTCAATCAAATCTCAATTATATCAGCAATAAATTGATCCAAACAAGATTACGGGAGATATACTAACCTTCTTTGCCATTTTCGGTTGCCGGGAAGCTCCAAAATCGACGGAAATGACCTTCGTCGTGGGATTGACGTGGGAGGAGGAAACTTTTGCGATTTTTCGTGGAAATGCACAGTGAAATCAGGGCTGCCGTGGGAAATTTTGCTTTGTATATAAAGGGGGCAGGTTCGTAATTTCGCTTTTCCCACGACAACGTGCGAAATTTTAAAAAAACCCGACGTGGGCTAAGGATTTCCCCGACACCCCAATGGTTTAAAAAAGCCATTTTACCCCCCCCCCCCCCCCCCCACAACCCATTGTTCATTCAACCGCCGTGGGAGAATTCGTCCTGCTGTGGGAAATTCCGTTCCCATGGCAGACTGCCGTTCCATTCGGCAGCCAATTTCGGCCAATTTTTGGTCGTTTCGACCTCCGATTTTCACATAAATCAAATCTACATATTGTATAACATAAAACCCCTCAATCAATTCAACAAAAACAACCAAAAATTGAAACATTTTAAGCATTATTCAAACCGTAAACCCTAAAATTTCAAACCCAAAATTCTCAATCAAATCGCAATAATATGAGCAATAACTTGATCCAAACAAGATTACGGGAGATGTGATAACATTATTTTCCATTTTCGGTTGCCGGAAAGCAAGAAAATTGGCGGAAATGACGTTCGCCGTGGGATTGCCGTGGGATGTGAAAAAAATTCGAATTTTCTTTGAATTGTACAGTGAAAATTTACTGTGTTTATATATGGGGGCAGTTTCGTCATTTCACAAAACATGGGCATTTTTGCTTAAACCTGAATTTTTTGGGCAATTTCGCTTAGACCCCTTTAATTTTGCCTAGTTTTTAAAATTTCCCAAACTAAAAAGACAGTGTCGTACTTTAAGACAACCATGAGGGTCTCTATGTAATTGTCCCACAAACATATAAAATACACATAATGCCTGTAATACTTAGAGTTTCGTAGTGTTCTTTAAAATGAAACCTCTCACCACCCTTTCTAGAATTTTCTCTATTTCTTTCTATGAATTTTGCTTGTTTAAGCTGCGTTTTGATGATATTTTACTAGTTCAGTGATTTATTCAGTCTATTAATCAGTGTAATTTTTTTTTGTATACAAAAATTATGTATACAACATTACTGTTCTTAGAATAGCTATAAAGAGTATGACAAATAGGCTCTCGATAGTCTAAATTTCAATGTGAAACAAAAATTAATGAGCATCGGAGACGAGTTGATGTAATAGAAGTTATGGGCAGCCCAGAATCCGGCCCATAAGACTGCTTCACAGATCAGATGAACTAAAAGTGTTTGCAGAGGACACACCGAATAGGGTGAAGAAGAACAAGGAGTTCTAGTAGTTGAAGTTTTACTACTTTTGCGTTTTCTGGGAATTCAAAATGAAGTTGTAAGGTACATATTGGCCCAAGCTGGGCTAAATGTTGTCCGAATTTCGTCACATTTTAGGCCTAAATGTGGGCAAGACGGCCGAAGAGAAATTAATTTAACTCTGAGTTTTGGTAGAACAACGGTTTCCCACTCATCATCCAGGTTTGTTTGTAAATTTTAATCATGAAAGGTATGAACATTGGAGAGAATCGGAAGACAATATTTAGAGGAAGTAATTTTGTGAGATGAAGAGGGTTTGTCGATACGTGAATAGGGTTTGCTTTTCACTATAACTAAAGATGGCTGGTTTTCTTCTTCATCATGACCGAAGGTTAATAGCTTCTTAAGTTTTGATGATAGGGTTTCTTATTGTTGTTGGTGGTGGCAACGACGGACATAGTGAAGTGAATGCTCTCCTTGTTGTCTTCTTCATCAACGCCGCGATACCAAAAATTAAAGGGTGGTGTTGGTGGTGGCTGTAGACCCAGTGGAGGGAGTGTTAGGTCAATTGATATTTAAAAACATGTTAATAAGTAAGTTCACTGCTTATAAGTAATTCCAATTTATATGTTGCTTGATTAGAAAAATTATATGTTATAGATCAAAAGAAAGTTCAAACAATAATATTAAGACTTGCCATGGTGAAATATTATGTATAATGGAGAACACTTAAATGTAGCTTATGAAAATTTAATATAAATATGTGTAGATATCGGAAATCACACCAATTATAAAATGTTTAATACAATGACATTTTTAAGCCGGTTTGACTTGCTATTGGAGAGCTTATATATATCATTATGTTATTATATATTTTTTATTATAATTTGACAAGGTAGTTAGTTATATGTTAAAAAAATCATAGGGAACAAATGCAACTATCAAGACTTTTTTTTTTTTTTGGTTCATTTATTGGATAGAAAGTTTTTTATTAACATTATATGCTCAGCCCTAGTTAATAAATATAAAAACATTAAAGAAAAAGATATGTAAATTATATGGATATAGTACAGCAAATAATAAAAATACGTTTGTAAAAAAATGTCTTTAAAATTTTCATACAAAAAAGTATGAAACATGTATATACGAGTTTAATATAGCACATAGTCAATAATACGTTCATAAAAATATGACAATATTATAATAATTTTAGTACTTTTCACGAATCTTCTATTGAAAATTAATATAACAATTTAAATGTAAAATATTTAATTAACTATTAAATCTAATAAAACATAATACATAATCAAAATTTTTAGTATAGTTCATATGAGAGAAAAACGTAAAATTAAAGTTAAGAATTGAGAAAGAAATGTTGTTAAGTTTTTTCAAATGATAGTGACATTTTCATAAATAATTAAAAATAAAAAGAATAATTTTATACTTTAAGTTTAGCTAAAAATTAAAAATTACGATAAATGTAAAATATGATGTATAATTCGCATTTAATACGGAAAGGACATAAAATACATATTTAATACATTTTGAGTTCAAAATTTTTTTTGAATATATTTAATTCACAAATATGAATAATACGTGTATTTACTAACTAGACCCTAAACCAGTGTATAGATAACGCTACTATATGTAATTTGTGTATTGATCAATCGCCTTTTCATCGTCGTTCTAATAAGTATGATCAAAGAGGTGTCTGATTGCATGTATAATATGTAAAATCTTTTCAAAATTTAACATCTACCTTTTAATATAACCCAGCAAAATTATATTCTTGTGGCATTGTTTATTTAGATTATAGAGTACTTTATAGATTCTTGCTTTTCATCCAATTTGAGTTGCAAACTAATTATACAAATTCTATTATGTAATCATACTTGTTAACATTGGGTCACTTAGAAGATGCTAAAAGAACACGTTAATTGGCAATTATAAAGTTTTAAGTACCGATTTCAATTAATGAGACCCAAATAAGATAAGAATTGTTAATCATAATAAAATTATATATACCTACTTTTAATAGATAATTTAAATATATAAATGATATGTCTTTATGTGATTATATAATTTTGAATTAAAGATAAAGTAATTTTCAATCATACAATAATACATCATTTGTATACTTAAATTATGTAAAAAAAAAATGTAAATATAACATTGCTCAGTTGAAAAAGTAAACTGATATAACATTTCCATATAGCATTCTACATCTTTTAGAGTCAAATACTTATCTTCAAAATTATTGGATATGAATCATATTCTTTGTAAATTCTACATCAAACTTTACTAACCACACTAGTAAACAAATGGCTGCATAAACAACCTTATTCTCACAATCGCTAATAAAGGTACTCAGATTATGGCAAATTAAAACCTCTAAATACTGAATTTCTCAGTCAAGGAATCTGCACGATAATTCTGAGAAGATGTTTTATGTAACAATTGCTTGACATTCGCTTGATGCTCCGATGGAGATGGCTTCAAAGTCGGAAGGATCTTGGTGTCGGCCTCTTTCCAATCAGTTACCATTGTTATAATCACCCCGTTGCATGGACTTCCTGCAACACAGGGAGCTCCAGTATATGGCGATGAAGGTTGGAATCGGAGGGATGAGGGCGATGGCAAGGTCCTTTGGTGACCCGTTGTCAGGTGACCGGGTGAGGGCGATGGGTTTGGCGATGGCGGCGGCAGTGGTGGCGAAAGCCTTCCATTGTCAGTGATCATGGAGATTTTGTTTTGCCAATCTACGAAAAAAGAAAGAAAATTAGATAAACAAGTACAAACAGTGACTTCTAGGCATACCTTAGTATTACTTTGAAAATATAAAGTTGTTGCATTACAAATCTGAATATTCTACCAAATAAACTAAAGGCTTAACTTAACTATCCCTAACTAATTACACAAGTTTGCTCATGATCCATGCAAGCATATAAATTACCTGATAAGGTTCTTGCTTGAGCTGAAATGGCAAGGAAAATAAGAACAAATGCAAGTAGAGTGCTCATCATTGAAGTCGTCATGTTCTTCATCGATAATTCACAAAGCAATCTGGAAAGTAAAAACAATTTATAGACCAAAAAGTGCTTGGCATAACGTCAGACGTGAAATCATGTTTTTGTTCATATGTCATTTTCATATATATATATATATATATATTTGTGTTTCAAAGGAGCCTTTGTTTGTTTATATATGCATCTATAAAATTAAAGTATGAGCAATATCATATGTACGTATTTTTAGTATATAAAATATGTGTATATATAATATGTTATTATATGATTAAGTGTTATTTAATTTTGATTCAAAATTGTTTAATAATATAATAACATATTATTTGTGTATATATTTTATCTGTTTAAAATATATATATATATATATATATATATATAATTTTATTGAAATAAATAAATAAAATCATCAATATTAGGGAATAAAATTCGAAAAGGAAAGGCTTGGAAAATAAATCACATTCACACCTTTCTCTTACTTCAAGATGACCATAACAAAAAGAAATAATGAGTCCACTCAAAGTGGTAGGAGTAAATATTATATATATAAATAAATTTTATTAATTTATTGAATACTTTTAAAGTAAGAGAAAAATTGAATAATCATACTATTAAATTATATTTTATTATTTTAATTTATATAAATAAATTAATAAGATTTAATTATATAAATTGTTTTATTGTTAAATGTATTAACAAACACTAAAGTGAATAAAAATAGTGTGAAAAATTGGATAATAAGCTAAACATGTATCACAATTTACTTGGGTTAGTTAGGTCATATTTCTCTAAAAGATATTCATAATCTATGCACACCCAAATTGACAAGCCTTTTGAATGCATATGTGAAATATGTGTAATTAATTTGTACTTTCAGAGTGTCAGTGGATGGAGTTGGGTCATCCTAGGTCAACTTTAATGCGATTGACCGGGTCACATGCCAAGTTTGACCAAAACCTGTTATTTAATAGCTTTCGTGCTAGACTAACCTACTTAATTAAAAATAGAATCTAAGGTCATGAATTGGTTTATTCAATTTTAATTTTTAAAAATTTTTAACTGACTGTATCGAATCTATCCGCAAGTGTGAACTCATGGACAATGTTACATATCTAGGTGACTTTTCACCTAGTCAAGTCAAGCAATGAGAATGTATTTATGAAATGGAGGCAACATGATAATGAGTGGTGGAAAATTGAAGAAAGATATTTAATACCCTTCATGTGAGAAAGCTAAGAGATGTAATGTCAAGGAGTTGGTGAAAAGTTTATGTATAAACACCCCCTTTTTATCTCTCACTTTTAACGCAATTTTCTTTCATTCGAATTTGTAACTCTCTTTCTCTCTTCTCATCTCAATTCCTTTACCTAAACAATATTATCTTTCTCTCTATTATTCCTCAATCTCTTTCTTTTCTATAGTTACTTGAGTAAATTTATAACACATTATTAATACGATATGTTCAAATATATTATTATAATCTCTCAATTATTATATTTTTTTATTTTCTATTATGCTTTCATTTAATTTTTTTCAGTTATAATTATACTTTATTTACAACCTAAAGTTTACAAAATATCATAAATTTAGACTTGAAGTCCTGAACATTATTTGTAACCTGAAGTTACAAAATTATAAATATGAACCTGAAGTCCTAAATATGATTACGGTATATGATTTATAACCTGAAGATTACAAAATCATAAGAAAATATATATAGACTTGAAGTCCTAAATTTCACTGAAATATTTATTATAACTATATCTTACTTGTAATCTGAAGATTGCATGAATGATGAAAATAATGAAATATAAGTCTAAAATATTATGTAAGTTTTACATACTATAATATTATGAACATTAATCATAAAACCAGAAGTTTTGTGAATATATGACAAATACGAACCTGAAATTCACATATAATTTTTTCTCATCATATCACTAATTTTTATTTCTTTCATGAACCTGCAGTTGGTGAAAATGACAAATCTTGTAAAACTTCAATATGTTGCCCTTCGATTGGATGGAGAAAATTACTCTGAATGGGTCTTGGACATTATTCTCCATTTACAATCAATGAGCCTTGGAAAAACAGTAAAAGAAGGAAATAACGCATCCCAATAGGATAAATCTAAAACTACCATTTCCTTCGTCATCATATCCACGAAAGGCTACGAGCAAAATATGTGGGTATGATGGACTCACTAGAATTATGAAGAAATTTGAAAGAAATATTCAATCATCATAAATCAATAATAATACCAATGACTCAATATGAATTGACTTATTTACACTTACAAGATTTTAAATCTGTAAGTGAATATAACTCTGTCATTTTAAAAATTGTCTCCCGAATGAGACTATGAGGAGAAAAAATAACTGAAAAAAACATGTTAGAAAAAACTTTCTCCAAATTTCATCCCTCAAATATTCTCCTACATTAGTAATACAGGGAAAAAAATTTTAAAAAATATTCCAAAATGATATCTTGTTTATTGGTGGCTGAGTAAAACAATGAATTATTATTAAGGAATCATCAGACACCCCCCATTGGTATTACACTGTTCCTTGAAGTGAACGCAAATACTAGTAGTACTCATCATGGGCATAGACGAGGTCTTGGACGAAATGAGTTTCGATCCAAAGGTGGTTATAATAGAAAATCTTTCCACCAACAAAAGACCAGAGATGAAGAAAAACAGGATAAAGGGAAAATGATAAAGAATAAACCACAAAACCATAAAAGTAAATGTTATAAATGTGGTTCTAAAAGTCATTCATAACATACTTGTCGTACGCCAAAATATCTGGTGGATTTATACCAAACATTTATAAAAAATGTAGACAAGAAGATCGAATCAAATTGTGTTAATGATCCAGACCCTGTTGATCTGGCTAACTTTGATATTTCAGAATTTCTTCAAAATTATGCATATTATAGTGTGTAATTAGTACTATATATATTTCTTCTTTCCAAATTTTGTAATAACTAATGTAAATTTTAAAATGAAAGGAAATAAACTCCAAAATTAAAACGTTAACTTCAAGAGCTGATGATGGAAACATGTGTTTGGTCGATAGTGCAGTCACCCACACAATATTAAAAGAAAAGAAATTTTTCTTAACTTTATCACCAATGTAGCTACAATTTTGTTAAAAAATAGGACTAAATTAAACATCAATGATGCATTATATTCAAATAGATCTAGAAAAAATCTACTTAGTTTTAAAGATATAAGAAATAATGGTTATCATATTGAAACCATGAGTGAAAATGGTGTAAAATCCATCTGTATAATGAGTAATGCGTCCGAAAGAAGGTTTATACTAGAAAAATTGTCTACTTTATCCTCTGGATTGTATTATACAATTATAAAGACAATTGAAACCTATGCAATGTTGAATCAGAAGTTCTCTGATCCAAAAATATTTATGCTTTGA
The DNA here is from genome assembly GCF_011075055.1 of Mangifera indica. NCBI lineage: Eukaryota > Viridiplantae > Streptophyta > Magnoliopsida > Sapindales > Anacardiaceae > Mangifera > Mangifera indica. Next base: position 4,936,137 of record NC_058142.1, read on the forward strand.
CATAATCGCTTAGGCCACCTGGGATCTACAATGATGCATAGGATTATTGAAAATTCACATGGATATGCATTAGAGAATCATAAAATCTTATTGTCCAATGAAAAATTTTGCACCGCCTATTTTCAAGGCAAATTAGTAATAAGAGTATCTCCTTCCAAAATTAGAGTTGAATCCTCATCATTCTTGCAAAGGATTCAAGGGGATATATGTGGACCCATTCACCTACCAAGTGGATCATTTCGTTATTTTATGGTTTTAATTGATGCATCTGCTTGATGGTCTCATGTTTGTTTATTTCTTACATGAAATATTGTATTTACTAAATTGTTAGTACAAATTATTAAATTAAAGACACATTTTACAGATTATTCGATCAGGTCAATATGACTAGATAATATTGATGAATTTACATCCAAAATATTTGATGATTATTGCATGTCTATGGGCATTGATGTTGAATATCCAGTCCCGCAAGTCCACACACATAATAGATTAGCTGAATCTTTTATTAAACGACTTCAAGTAATTACACGTAACTTATTACTAAGAACTCGATTACTAACTTCGATGTGAGGACATGCTATATTACATGTTGCAGCGTTAATTCGTCTGTGACCTTCTTCTTATCATTAATATTCTCTTCTATAATTGGTCTTTGGTTACCAACCTAATATATCTCATTTGAGAATATTTGGTTGTGTTGTATATGTCTCTATTGCATCTTCTCAACACACAAAAATGTGACTCTAACATCGTTTAGAAATATATGTTGAATATAATTCACCATCCATTATCAGATACTTGGAACCATTAACAGGTGATCTTTTTATTATAGAATTTACAGATTGTCACTTTAATGAGACAATTTTTCCATCTTTAAGAGAAAAGAAAATGTCTTCTGAAGTTAGACATGAACTTACTTGGTATGTACCTACCATGTCTCATTTAGATCCTTGCACATTCCAAAGTGAAACTGAAGTACGGAGGATAATATGTTTACAAATTATTGCCAATCAAATGTCTGATGCATTTACAGATACAACAAAAGTGACAAAATCACATGCTCCAGCTGCTAATACACCAACAAGAATCAATGTGATTGTTGAATAGTCTATTCATGTCATAATTGATCAATCTACTACACGTCATAAGGGGGCGCAAAGACTATTTCTGACTTAAAGTATGTTAATTTTTTAAATTTATTCATATTAATTTTAAAAATCTTGTTTATTCATCTATAAACGGTTAAACTTAACGGTTTTAAAGATAAAATCGTTATTTTATCTGTAATATTAAAAATAAACTTAAATTTGATTTTTTTCCCTTCTAAACCCTAAAAACTAACAATTTTCTCCAATCTAAGTTTTCAAAAATAACATTTCTCTCCTAGGGTTTTCAAACTTTCAGATTAAATTTTTTTGCGATGATAAACAATCTCTAAGTGACGTCTCTTCCTCTCTGATGTCTCCTCTTTTCGGTCATGCGATGTCTCCTCTTCCTCAGCATCATCATCGAGACGAAGACGTTGTCTTCTTCAACAATGATACTAAGGAAGAGGAGATGCCAGAGAGAAAGAGATGTCACCTAGAGATCGTTTGTCATTGTCGAAAAATTTAATCTGAAAGTTTAAAAATCTTAGGGGAAAAATGTTATTTTTTACAATTTGAATTAGGAAAAAATTATTAGTTTTTAGAGTTTAGGAAGAAAAAATGATATAACTAATAGATTCAGTTAATTTTAATTATTTATAGGTGAGTAAATGAGATTTTTAAAGTTAACAGAAAAAAATTTGGAAAATCACCGTACCTTGGGAGGGAATAAGTCGTTTGGCCTTAGAATTATCTTGATATCTTCAGAGGCTAGAGGGATAAAAGTTTGAAATCATTGCGGAATCTTTTGTATACATATTTTAGGAATTCACAAAACGCAAAAATGTCAAGCACGCCAGTCAAACTTGGTTGGCAGTAAAAACGAGTTCTCGCTAAGGAAATAAAAAACTAATCAAAATGCAATTCACAATTAAGTTTCCAATAGCCCCATGAATAAAAAAAGGGTTCCCCAAACAAGACACAAGCAAAGGAAGATCTAAGACTGGTTCACTAAGCAACCATCAATAGGATTTTCAAAACAAGAGAGTGTAGTTTTTCTCTAAACTTTTCAATGTTCAAATGCTTACCAATCAATAAGAAAAGAATAAGACTCAATGAGAAATTGATAAAACCAAGAAGATTGAGGGATCCAAATTCACTAAACCTTTATTTGTCGAGGTAGCAGAAGAAGCAACAGTAGAATGAACCGCACCTATATTGATAAAGTTGGAATTAAGATAAAAATTGAGAAATCGATAGCAGATATTAATGACCATCAACCAATCCCTATCATTTCATTTTTTTTTACTTTTAAGCTTTAACCTGTTAGAGATGACCATCCACTAACTCCAATAAGTTTTTTCATAATACTGCAAAATAAGAAGGTGCTGTGCTGAGATATACAATCATACGAACAAACTGATGAACAAGAGGCTGAACATGTCAAACAGAGATTTTGAATGTAAGTAATCCCAGAACAAAAATCTATCATACTGAAAAAGAGACATGTAGCTAACCGGAATCCATAATTAAATGACATCCAAACTCCAGATAGACCACCAAAAGCCCTTGATTGCTAAAATCCTTCTGGTAACGACCTCCATTCTAACACCCACTCTCACAAAAATTGTGATCTTTTCAATCAATATCCCAAAAATGCATTTGAATGTACTGCAATGAACTTTCAAAATTCAATTTATAAACCAAGATATATTGCATAATATGAAATCACCAATGAGAATTGCTCATCTACCCCAAACACTAGACTAAATAAGCCTATAGAAACTGTTAAATTTTGTTTGGAATATAATTTTTCCTAATATATGGTATTATCTTTCTATCATTAATTTTCCTTTTGTGTATAAGACTCACGTATAAATTCAGCTTTATATCAATGCACAATATATACAAATATTATTTCATTCAACTCTTTGTATGGTAGCAGAGCTTAAAATATCTTTTTGCTTCCCATCAGTTAAAAACAACCTCTTTCATCCCTGGAACTGGGGTTCAATATTTTTCTATTTGCAGCTGCATCCCTTACCTTTGAGGACTTTCAACTTCACCTCACACAAAGAAGAGTTCTATTTCTGGTCAGTTAGTCTTTTTTGACAGTGCTCTCTCATCTTTCTGGTCATCAATGAGTGTCTTCGTGAGCTCCTTCTCATCGATTCTCTTCTTTTGACGTTGTTTCCTTTTTTTGATTATCAGTTACACTTTCCTGATTACTCTCTCTCTCTCTCTCTCTTTTTTTGCCATCAACAAGTGTCTTCATGAGTCCTTTCTCACCAATGCTCAACTTTCATTGATAAAACAAACGAGGCTATATTTTTCCGATGATAAAGCGGCCGAGTATTGTTTTTATGGTAACAAAACACATTAGTTGTCATTCTATTACATCATATCTCTTCTTCAACAACCAGAAAATCTTTTTTGACACACTTTGGATCTTCGACAGTAATGGATTCTCTCTCGAATGATTATGCATTCTATCAGAAACTCTGAGTTTTGATATTGAATATTTCCATCGGGAAATATTTCCGTCGAGTATTTTAGCGTTTGAATGCATACTATTGCTTAATATTCGGGCGTTGTTTGACTATACATAAAATAGCATATTGCGCTTGGATTGGGTTGGGCTTAAATTAATATTGGATCGCTATTAGATTGTGCTGGGCTTGAATAATTGAAATTTTTTTAAAAAAATGCATATTTAAAAAAAAAAAAGTTGATATATTATCATACGATTGAATGATTTTAAATTAAAAATTAAAAAATATATAATCACATGATAATATATTAATTATATATTTAATTATATATATAAATATATAAATATATATATATATATATATATATATATATATATATATATATATATATATATATATATATATATATAAAGAGTATTGTTTATACTCGAAAATTATGTGAATTAAGTTTATAATTGTGTGGTAATTCAACAAAGAACTTTTTGTGACAGTAGGAGATGAGATATTTGATGGCTTTATAATTATTTGAAAAGCCTGTAGATGTATAATGTGCTCTAGCACTTATCTTTTAGTTCCTGTGATCCTTTTTTTTTTTTTTCACATCCATTTGTGACAAAAAACATAAAGAAAAATTGAAGTGTCAACCACAACAATGATTGAAGATAGGCTAATGTAGCAAGAATCTCAAAGTGATGTTTACATGACTATGAGAAGTGTGTTTTTCACACAAGGAAAATGATACACAGAAAAGAAAACTAGTGGGGAATTAATGAAGAAAGTTTAGGTTCCGTGTTAGACTAAAAATGCACGTAAAGTTATTATTAATAATAAAATTATACATATAATTTTATACAATAAAACTATGTGTACCCACTTTGGGTACACAAATATATACACATTTATATATGTTATTATGTGATTGGATGAGTTTGAATTAAGAATAAAATAATAACCAATCATATGATGATACATATGAGTGTGTATATATTTGTGTACCCAAAATGGGTACACATAATATTGCTCAATTTTATATATAAATAATAATATATTTAATTTTTATATATAATTTTATATACAAACAATAATATATTTTTATATAATTGAATATTATTTTATTTTTAATTATTAATTATTTAATAATATAATGCTATATTGTTTACGCGCAAAATTATACATAAAAATTGTATATATAACACTTTTTCTTAATGTATATCAGTAATATATAAATCTTAATTAGTAATAAAATTAATATTATGTATACAAACAATATGCATAATTTTGTATACAAACAATAATATGTCACTATGTGATTGAATAGCTTAAAATTAGAAATAAAGTAAAACGGAATCACATAGTGATTTGATACAATAAAATTATATACATAACTTTTATGTATAACTTTATATAAAAATAATGATGTGTTATTATATGATTGAAAGTTATTTATTTTTAATTTTTAATTATACAAATATACGTTATTATTTGTACGCATAATATTTCTTTTTTTTTCTTATTCTAAAGATGAATTATGTAAAAACAATAATTCAGAATTTTTCCTTCATTTTTTACTCGACTCACAATTTTTACATTAGATAATTCAGAATTTCATTTTATTATAAAGTCTCATTATTTGATTTTAAATTAATTAATCCAATGAGGAGGTCAATTCTCTTAAAAGACTCAAACTAACTTTCGGGATCAATTTTTTAATTTTCTATATTTAGCTTTGTCCTTTCTCAATTCCAAATATTTGTTTCTTAAAAAATTGACTTTTATGGCAAAAAAAAGTCATTTTCCCGGTTATTATTATGTAAGGAAAACTAAAATGAAAAAAAAAAAATAAAAAGAAAATTACAAATTCATTAATATTCTCCCCATGCACAGAGCAGGGCCTAATTGGCTATTCACATTTTAATTGGATAACAACGATACAACATTATCAATATTGCTTCAAATGTCAACGACAATTCCTCATACGCAAGTCCATACCATAATAATAATAATAATAATATCAACATGTCAACTTGAACCCCTCAAGGGTTTCAATTACCTAATCAATGTCAAACAAGGCTTTACTATTTTCTTCACTCATTCATTAAATTCAATTATATTTTTTTATTCAAGCCAAAATTTATATCCAATCAAATGAGTACACGTTTAAAAACTTGAAACCCATGCGCTTTTTTAGAGTAGATGCTCGTAAACACTTGCAAACAATTTGTTTGTTTTTGTTAGGTTTAATCATGCGGACAATAAAAGAATATTTCAATTTCTATATGATAAAATGTTTGAATGAGATAAAAGTCACGTAATTAATTAAGTTGGCGCATGCCCTACTGAAAAAAATAGAAGTTCTATCAGCCTCTGCCACAGCATTACTTTAAGTTGAGTTGAATATCTACTCATCCTTGTTACATCCCTATCATGGAAGAAATTAAAGCTCAAAATTATATCTTATTCCCATATGACAAATCATTCCCTGCATTGAATTTTTCTTCTCCATGGATTTTTTCCCACCTTTGATTACATTGCCCACATTGAACAATTCATCTTTCCACCCTCTTACTCTCTTCCTTTTTCAGAATTTCTATCACTGGCATTTATCATGAAAGCAGAGGAACTAAGTAGTTTTTCGAATAAATTCCATCATTAGGCTTTTGCAGGTTATCAGAACATGGTGTTCATCAGAATAATTCTGTTTCATTTTCTCCAACATTTGGTTTTCACGTCCGGGTATGCAAGTTCAGGCCATCATAAATATTTTCGCCATTCGTTGTCCACGGACAGGGCAGCTCTAATGACTTTCAAAAGTGTCATAAGATCCGATCCTAATTCAACTCTGGATAACTGGGATGAGTCTGGTGATGTCTGCAACTTCACCGGCGTCTTTTGCGACAAACACAAGCACCGCGTAGTACTACTTGACCTGGAAGATTGTGGACTAGTTGGACCTCTCTCGCCCTTTCTCTCGAACCTCACAGGCCTTCGAAAGCTCCTACTTTTTGATAACTACTTTTTCGGTATCATCCCATCTGAATTCTCCAACCTCAGAAACCTGCATTATCTCCTGCTTGATGGGAACAATTTACAGGGCTCAATCCCAGAGTCCTTTGCCCTTTTTTCTAAACTCACTTTAATAATGATTAGTGATAACAAGTTAACTGGTGCACTTCCACCTTCCTTCTTTGCAAACTGTACCACTCTAAAGAATGTAGACTTATCTCACAACTCCTTCAGAGGACAGATTCCTGGAGAAATCGGAAACTGTCCAAATCTTTGGAACCTGAATTTATACAACAACCAGTTCACAGGACAGCTTCCTGAATCTTTAATCAATACTTCCATTGCTAGTTTGGATGTGGAGTATAATTATCTTTCTGGTGTTTTGCCTTCAGAAATTTTTGCCAAATTGGTTAGACTTAAAAATCTTCATCTATCTTACAACAATATGAGTAGTCATGATAACAACACCAATCTCGGCCCCTTCTTCGCCGCCCTGGGCAATTGCAGCAAGTTAATTGAGCTTGAATTGGCGGGCATGGGACTTGGAGGAACATTGCCTAGCTCTATTGGCAGACTTAATTTAACATATATGTTACTGCAGGAAAACAGGATCACAGGGTCAATTCCTCCGGCTATAGGGAATAATGCCTACCTGATAACTCTGAATTTGACATCAAATCGACTAAACGGAAGCATACCAGCAGAGATTAGTCGGTTGACGAAATTGGATCAGCTTTTCTTATCGTTCAACTTGTTCTCCGGAAAAATTCCTGCTGCCTTAGGCTACCTGCCTCACTTGGGTCTGCTTGATCTATCTTTCAATAATTTCTCTGGAGAAATTCCTGCAAGTCTCGGAAATTTAGTCCAAGTGAACTATCTGTTTCTCAACAACAACCTCCTTTCAGGATCGATAACGAAAACATTAGGACAGTGCACAGACCTCTACAAGCTAGACTTGTCTTACAACAAATTGACTGGGAGAATTCCTCCGGAAATATCAGGTATAAGAGAAATCAGAATTTTTTTTAACCTCTCACATAATCAACTTGAAGGGCAACTGCCTATTGAGCTCAGTAAGCTGGAAAATGTTCAAGAAATAGACCTTTCTTCAAACAATCTCACCGGCACTATCTTCCCTCAGATATCAAGCTGCATTGCTCTGAGGCTGATAAATTTGTCCCAAAATTCTCTTGAGGGGCACCTTCCAGATACTCTAGGTGATTTCAGGGGCCTTGAATCAATTGATCTTTCGCAAAACCATTTATCTGGTAGGATCCCTTTAAGCCTCAGCAAGGTTCACTCCCTTACCTTCATCAATCTTTCTTATAATGAGTTTGAAGGTATGATTCCCTCTGGAGGCATCTTTCAATCAGTAACAAATATGTCATTCTTAGGCAACCAGCATCTTTGTGGGGTGGTTTCGGGCATGCCCGTTTGCTCTCAAAAGCAGCATTGGTTTCGTTCGCGGATGTTCCTGATCATTTTCATCATAGTCATATGCATATCTTCATTCTTGTCAACAATATGTTGTTTCATTGGTTACAGGCGCATTAAAGTAATGATTTCCTCTGCAGCTGTAAAATCAGAAAGGAGAAGAAAACAAACAACACCAGACTTGATTCCTAACTTCCCAAGAATTACATACAGAGAACTCTCAGAGGCCACTGGAGGATTTGATGAGCAAAGTCTAGTTGGGACAGGTAGCTATGGGCGCGTTTATAAGGGAGCTCTTCCGGATGGAACAACAATAGCTGTTAAGGTCTTACATTTACAATCTGGAAATTCAACCAAGAGTTTCAACAGAGAATGTCAAGTTTTAAAGAGGACTCGCCACCGAAATCTGATAAGAATCATAACAGCTTGTAGTCTGCCCGATTTTAAGGCGCTTGTTCTTCCATATATGGCTAATGGGAGCTTGGATAGCCGTTTGTATCCACATACTGGATCAGGTTTGGGTTCAGGCTCCTCAGATTTGACTCTGATTCAGAGGGTAAACATTTGCAGTGACATAGCTGAAGGAATGGCCTATTTACATCATCATTCTCCTGTTAGAGTCATACATTGTGATTTAAAGCCCAGCAACGTTCTTCTCAACGATGAACTGACAGCTCTGGTTTCTGATTTCGGAATTGCAAGGCTGGTTATGACAGCTGGTGTAGGAAATGCTGCAATGTTTGAGAACATGGGAAACTCTACAGCTAATACGTTATGTGGTTCCATTGGATACATAGCACCAGGTACCATCACATTTTCTGTAGTCATCATAATTTCTTAATTTTGTAATTTGATTCTTCCAGGAAAAGTTAGTAAAATCATCTGTTTGTATTTTATCTGTTCAGAATATGGCTTTGGATTGAATACATCAACAAAAGGAGATGTTTACAGTTTTGGAGTTTTAGTCCTTGAAATGGTGACTAGAAAAAGACCAACGGATGAAATGTTTGTTGGTGGATTAAGCCTGCACAGATGGGTCAAAAGTCATTACCACAGAAGGGTGGAAAAAATTATTGACTCTTCATTGGTGAGAGCTTCAAGGGATCAGTCCGCTGAAGTGAAAAGAATGTGGGATATTGCAATAGGAGAATTAATTGAATTGGGAATTCTTTGCACACAAGAGTCTCCATCCACTAGACCTACAATGCTTGATGCTGCTGATGACTTGGATCGCCTCAAGAGATACCTTAGCGGTGACACCACTGCTACATTTGCCTCTTCTCTCGGCATCTCTTCCTCCACTCTAGACGATGACTAACGGCTCAAGATATATCTTCTATGTACATTATGTTTCCACTGGTTATCTAAACTACTTTGGCATTCATATTGTAAAATTTGATGATGTTACTCTGGACATTCAGAATAAGCAGCAAGCTCAAAACAACAAAGAAAATTCTGCACTCTGCCACAGCCTAAGGTCCATAACATTTCAATTACACATCTAAAAAGATCATAGTACAAACTAACCAGAGAGGATTAAGCAAGTCAAGGGGCTTCAATGAAATACTATCTATTGTCTCTTGAAAATAAAATATTCATATGTTTCAAGTGCATCTTCCACTGAGGCTGGAATGATTGTGGGAATCATTCATTGTTCAACACAAGAGCCAAGTTCATCTTTTATAAGTGGGTGAAGGTGTGCCATGACAATGACTGCCATTTTCATATTGAGTATACAATTTGCGGTTAAATGCTGCAAATGGAAAGCTAATTATTCTGTAATTTCTATTTTCTCTCAACCTTGACAGCATGAGAAAATTTATTAAATAAACAAAACGACAAACTGTGATAAACGACACAAGCTCCAATTCAATTGACTTTCCAATCATAATGGGAAAATTTCAGTGTCATCATTCAAGATCAGATATTTGTTATGTTGTGCTAGTAGCCACACTCAGAGATCCCATTTTCAAGAGAGTTGATGACGATCACAAGAATGTTCTTGAAGATAACAAAACGAAATATCGGCTGAAAAGTTTTTAAGATCGATTGGCATCGTCTAGTTTTGTCAACATTCTCTGTTGCTAGTGGTGTCCAACATGACACAATCTCAAATTGGAAACAAATTTGCCATTCAAACATAAAATGATGACCCAGATTTTTTGCATGAACAGTAAGGTTTGACATTGTTATATTAAATAGATATCTTGATGCTGTCTACTACAAGATGACAAAGAAGGGTAAAATGAGAAGAAGATGGCACAGGAGAATTTGCAAAATGAAGCACTCTTTGTAATTTGTAACATAAAGACAAATTGCTTGTACCTTCTGAATTTTCAACAGAAGGTTTCAGTTAGACCTATGAGAAAAATTTTAATGTTTATAGGAAATTGTTCTAACACACAAGAAAGTCACTCATGTTTTGCATTTAGGTTTAATTTCATAAGAACTTGACGAAATTAACTCTGTTATGGGAGAACTAAAAGCAAGGGAAGTGATTTTTTACTGTCTCATCTAATTTATTAGTATAGTAACTTGTATATATGAATCTGATACAAATTGGTCATACATAGAATATGAGTATAATACCCGTATAACTAAATCAGGTTTGAATTAAAAATTTTATTTCGTACAAAATATTAAACGTACAATAGAAATAAATAAATAACGAAAAGTTAAAAAAAAATAAAATATTTTTACATCATTCAACTATAAACATAACTTATATTCATAAGATCTACTTTAGTCATTTTAAATCCACTAAACATAAATACAAGTCAAGTAAGGTGAGAAGTTAGCTCAAATAGGCAAGAGGCAAGGTTGATGATACTCACTTTCCTTAACTTCGAAAAAACGCAATTGTCCTCCTTTATAATTGAATCAGATCAGCGTAAATACGGATAAAATCAAACATATAAAGGCACAAAATATATCATATATTCAGATATGATCAATATATGATAAACTGGAAAAATATTATTAAATATCAATATCTAATAAATAAAAATAATACCATATCAAAATAATGTCTTATAAAAAAAATAATGATTAGAATAATTTCATATTAAAAGAGGAGATCACATTAAAAACTATGAACAATGTCATATCCAAAGTATATGATTCACTCTCAAATGATAGTTTGAGTAGTAAAAACAGAATTTTCATGTATAAGAAAACATAGATTTAAATTTTCTCTCGGAATATATCAAGATCAAACTCGGGTTAATCATTAAATCCAAGATTTGTTCTATCGAGTGTGGTTGGATCGGTTTTATAAAAGTGACAATCTAATTCGAATAAGATTTCTCGTTATCAAAAAATATATATATATGAATTCGCTTTTAGAATGTTGTCACATACTCTATTTCATATGTTTATTTTTAATTTCTAATTAATATAAAATTTAACCTGAATTTTTTTAACTGTATTTTAAATATTATATTTTTGTTTGGGCTAACGGGCTTAGAGACAATTATGTGAAACCCCATAAAGGCTCTTGCCCTTAGTCTGAAAACAAAAGACATTCTCAGTTGGGCTCGGAATAGCCATCGCTCACATTTGTTTTGTAGTTTTTGGAATGAAAGTTTCTTTTTAAAAAAAAAAAAAAATTATTGTGACGATATAGAATATTAAAATATACATAATTTAAATCAAAGAAAATTTTTTGAAGCAATTACAGACTTATCATTTAATGTGATTTGTAATCTTATATATCTTAATGTAAAAATTCCTTTCTCATTAAAAAAAAAAAACTAAAAACATTTTATCAAAATATATTTTGTATAATGACATAAGGGATTTTGTTTTTTTGAAGGTTTTTTAGCCTTTATTTTTTTTAACAATTATTATATATGAAACATAACAAACTTATCATCTTTTCAACTTCAAGTGTTAATCTTAATTAACGTGTGTCACATAAGATATGAACCATGCATCATCATGGCATGGAGATTCTCGTAAAGTTTATTACATAACAGATATGGGCTTCCTATTTGTAAAGGTTCATAAAAGAACATGAAACTTTGCCTCCTGGCTGTATATTACACTGAAGCATTATGATGTTTCTGGATATATAAAATTATGTATATAAATAAATTGTATAAAGTTATTTGTATAAAATGAAGTGACAATTTGTGATTGATTTATGTGATTTATTTACTTATTTTCTCACTTCAAAATAATTCATAAGATGATAGTATTTTAACTTATATAAATAAGTTTATAATTTATTTATACATATAATATTTTTATTAGGGTAAAAGACTTATTCGCACGTAATGTTTAGTACAAACCTAAATTCATATTTGTTAATTTTTGAAAATTTAAATACCCACTTGTCTATTGAATTTTGTTGTTACTATCTGAAGTAAAATTGTTATTAAACAAAAATATTTGAAAAAACAATAAATTCATCACATTTTCTTTCATAAGTTTAAAATTTAATAATTTTTCTTCATCTAAAATTTAAAAAATAATTATTTCTCTTTTAAGGTTTGTATTTTCTCTTTTGTCACTCCTCTAGTGATTGAACCCTGCTAACCTCAATCATCGACGCTCCTCGTTCTCCCAAACAATGACAAAGTCGACGTGCATTTGTGCGTGGCATAGATTTGCTCGACTGATCTCACTTCAAAATGAGCCATTACTTCACAAATAAATTAATAATTTATTTGTAAATATAATATTTCTATTATCACCTAAGTATAATTACCATGCAGAAACCTAGACTCTCATATGCTGAACAGGTGGGAATGTGACAATAACCTAACAAAATTCCAAAAATTATGGAAATTTTGTTGAGCCATACAATACTTAATTTATTATTATTATTATTATTATTTTGCAACTTTGTGCTTATCAAGTAGGAGCCATTCATCACCTATATTATTTCTCATTCAGTTTCACATTTTCTTCCTTTAATCATTAGCATATACATAGGCACAAGTTGAGTATTAATATATAGAAATAATATCATATCTTTGAGTTCATGATCAAAATTTTATTTTATTTTTTATCACCTTGAAATATTTAAATAACCACCTTTTTTACACCGTTATATTTTCCACCGGACCACCACCACTGCCACTGAAGCAGACTAAAAAAAGTTACAGATTTTTCACATTCTGTGGAAATTCTTAGTAAGTTTTCATATTATAATTTATACATATATTTTTATTATTTCTTGTAAAAAAAAAAAAAACATAAATATCAAATAATAACAGAGATCATTGTGAAACAAAAATAAGAGAGGCAGTATTTTTCCAAGAAAACCTTATTTTCAGTATAAATATACCAGCTGAAAAAAAAAAAATAATTAGATGTAAAAGCTATGTGAACAAGGAGTGGTAACTCAAAGGCGAATTAATATTAGGCAATTGAAGAAGTTGATTACTTGCTGAGGCAACTGTAATCATCATCAGAGCCCACCCTAATCACCAATTGGAATAGAATTTTGGTAAATTTATTATGATATAATTTAATAGTAACAATGTCGTAATGTGGAAAATGTAGAAGTTTTCAAAAGTTTAATCAATAAATTATTGCACTACATTTTTTCCACCACCTCTGAAATCGCCTGTGGAAAAAAACGTACAATCTGTCTTGATCTCTTCCATACTCTTTTAAACACTACTCATATAATCATGTAAGAGCCTCTACAATATCTCTCCACCACCCATCGACAAACAAATCTAAACACAAATTACAACCATATGTGAAAAAGTAAATCCTGAACTTGGTAATCATGGTCAATTGGAGGTGGTGGGTGGGGTAGACCAGCAAAATGGGCTGCCGCAACTAATTGAAACCGCATGACCGACCATGAGTTTTGTACTTGTTTCTTTTTGTTGATAAAGACTTGTTGGTGACAGGTCATTGTGTCTTGAATGACCATTGACGAAACTGTGCGTGATTGGTGATGGTGTTTCACCATTGACGAAGATGGAAGAGAGATGACTAGCTTTAACTCTTCACGACTTCAAAATTACTAACTACTTTCAAAACTTATGTGGTGAAAGTGGAGCATTTTATTTGAGCAGCAGGCCATGCAACTTGTCATACAGCAGTCCCAGCTGTCTTTTACTCACAGACAAGGCAGTTCTTATGGCATTCAGATGCACCTCTGTAACTGGGGGGAGTCCGTTGATATCTGCGACTTCATGGCTGTGATATGCCTTCTTTCTGATGAGTTTCCTTTCAGTGAAGCTGCACCTTCACAGAAATATCTCCGTTTATCATAGTAATACGACTCTCTATGCAAGATGAGCTTGAGTTGGCAGGCAGATTTAAAACAATTCTATGCAAGAAAACAGCATCACTGGATCAAGTAAATCATATATAGGGAATCTTTCCAAACTTGTCTCACTGAATTTGACGTCCAACCTGATATTGAAATATTTGGCAGAGATTATTAGGTTGTCACTTATCAATACTCCTGTCAAATGCTAGAGGCGTTAGATCTAAGTTAAAACATGTGAAATGTCGTAATATGGATAATGCACTTGGGTTTTCGAATGTTTAATTAATTTAATTAATATTGACTGTGGATTTCCTAGTTCATATTAAAACATAACGTATCATATATTATCAATCAACACAACACCACCCAATCTCATGTTCAATATATTTTAAACTTTGGAGGTATCATTTCTGGACTTTGGATAACACCAGATTTGAAGTGGGATGACTAGGTTCATTGACAATAATTATGTGTGTGTGTATTTATATATAAAACAAGCAACACTGACAATAAAAAACATAATAATTAATAGAAGAAAAAGAAATATTTGACAATAAATGTATAATAGTAGAAACAGAAGAAATATTTGTGTATGGGCTGTAGCACAAGTTGAATTACAGCAACAATTAACTTGAACATGCTAATGGTGGTGTCAATAAATTAATAAGTGCGTGTAAAACATGTCTAGCTGAGGTAAGATTTGTTATTACTTTCTTTTTTATTAGGGTATTAATTCATTAATTAATTTAAGTTGGCTTGAAAATTAATCTACCCCCATCATACTTTGCACTGAATTTTTCACCACTTCTGATGTCACCTGTGGAAAAAAAATACCAGTTGTTATTATCTCCTCTTAAAGAAGCTGATCACTACCCGGAAAGCCAACAATTGATTATTTTTTTAACATATTATATCAAAATTTTGTCATCACCAAAACCTTTGAATACCCCATAAAGGAACAAATCTAAAGACAAATCGAAATCATATCTTAAATTAAAATAAATTTTTTGAACTTTGTGATGATGGTCAATTTGAGTTGGAGATGGTGGTGGGGGTGAACCGGCAACATGACTGACCTCGACCAATCACAAACCGCATAGCTGACTATGTAAGAGTTTTCTATACTTATTTCGTTGCCTTATCTAGTTTCTTTATTTGACAATGACTTGTTGATTATAAACGATGATGTGTTCAATGACCATTGATGAAGCTGTGAGTGATAGGCGATGGTGATTGAACTAAATAGGGGGGATTTACCACTTTTAAAATGTCTGGGGGTGAAAAATAATTTACCCTGAACCAAAATTTTATTTGAAGAGCAGGCCATGCAACTATGTCATGCAACGATATTCATCGCGCTTTGCTCACAGAGAAGGCGGCTTTTCTGGCATTCAAAAGCTCCTCAGTTTTTGGCATGAGGCTGTTGATGTCTTCGATTCACTGCTGTCAAATGCCTTCTTTCTGATGAGTTAATTACCTTTTAGTGAAACTGCCTTGAGTGCAATATCGCCATTTATCGTGATAATATGACTCTGGTTCCATTTTTCAAGGCCCTGGAAAACTGTGATGAGTTAGATGAGCTTGAGTCGGCAGGCATAATTTGAAACAAATTTTACTGAAGAAAACAACATACACAAAGTTACTGCTTGATCTATCTTACAATAATTTCTCTGATCGAATCCTGGAAAGTCAAGGAAATTGGGTTCAGGTTAATTAACCTTTTCTTAACAACAATATGATTTCAGGATCAAAACCTTTATTGCTAGGACAGTGTACAAATCTGCATGTCAGTGAACAGCAGAAATGAGATATTAACCATGAACTGGGGTGAGAAATTAAGTTGATTGAGATAAAAAGATAAACAGATATCCTATCAAGATATATTTCCACTGCAAAGTGTGTAGAATTGGAGTTTGAGTCGAATAAATCAAATTTGAATCAAGAATTAAACTTATTTTCAAAAAATAAGTCTAGAATAAACTGATCCAAATATTCAAATTCTTTGAATTGATCTAGATTGAATGCAAAACAAAAGTTGTTTTAAACGGAGTTAGAGCCTGTCGATCTTGACTGGGTCTTCTTTGGAATCCATCCGAATTGAATACAGCCGTGTTGCTAACCCCCCTTTGATTCTGAACTCCTCCCAAGTCCCAACCATTCATGGAGATATCCTCAAGCTGTATGTTGTTGTAAACACCATTAACTGTTTTCCAATCAAACTTTTATGTCGGTGTACAGTTTGACCTAGATGCATTCTACACCACCCCCCCCCCCCCCCCCCCCCCCCCCCCCCCCCACCCACAACAACCACAAAACATTAAAAAACAAAAACACAAACCGTCCAAACAAATGGCTTAAGGCGCAAGTTGAACAATAACCAAAGCACTCGATGAAATTACTGGTGGTATGACTGTGCATAGCATGTTCTATCAGCTAATATTTTAAATTCCCCACGTCTACAATCTTTTGCAAAGTTTCTTTTGTAATCTTATGGCATTAATTTAAGTTGACCTGAAACTCTACTCATCATACTTCCGCGAACCCATTATCAACCTTAAAAAGTATTTTAGTGTCTTCATAAATCGTAGCCTCAACTGAATTTTCTTCCCAAAAGATTGGTTTCCAGCTTCATCAAACCACACTCTAAAAGAAATCACCAGTAGACAAATCATAGCCTATAATACTCCTATACACACCTATCTGATAAAGGTATTACCAGTACCTTAAATTTTGTCCAAGATGGTCTTCATTAAAGCTTTTTTCATGCTCCTTAGTTTGATTCTAAGTACAAGTCAAGCAAATAAGATGGGTCATAACAACCATACTCACCACTCTTTGCTTGCAGACAAGGCTGCTCTTCTGGCGTTCAAAAACACCATTAAATTTGATCCAAATTGTGAGATAACTAGCTGGGGGGAGGATGTGGATGTATGCAGCTTCGGAGGTGTCACATGCGACAAAAACCATCACCGTGTAACTCAACTTTCTCTACCAGATTGTGGGCTGACTGGATCCCTCTCACCCTTTCTTCCAAATCTCACTGCTCTTCGATTCCTACAGCTCTATAACAACCATTTTTCCGGAGTCATTCCGGCTGAATTTTCCGACCTCAGACACCTTATTTTTCTCCAGTTGGATGAGAACAATTTACAGGGTCCCATACCAGAGTCCTTTGCTCTTCTTTCTAATCTCCTTGTATTGACTCTTTCAGAAAACAATTTAACAGAAGCACTTCCACCTTCCTTCTTCTGCAACTGCACTTCACTGAAAAATGTAGACCTGTCCCACAACTTTTTCACAGGAATAATTCCACAAGAAATAGGAAATAGTCCACATCTATGGTCCCTCAATTTATACAACAATCAGTTTGTAGGACAGCTTCCAGCGTCTTTGGTAAATACTTCAATGTATAATTTGGACGTGGGAACCAATAATCTTACGGGTGAGTTGCCTTCGGATATCTTGGGGAAGGTGCCTTCACTTACATATCTCCAATTATCATATAACTATATGATAAGTCATGACAACAACAGCAATCTTGACCCCTTTTTCACTGCCCTGGAAAATTGCACAATGTTAGATGAGCTTCAGCTGGTTAGCATGGGCCTCGGAGGAAGATTGCCGACTTCAATTAGCCAACTTAATATAACCAAAATGTTACTGCAAGAAAACCGGATCACTGGATCAATTCCTCCGAGTATAGCAAATCTTTCCTACCTTATGACACTAAATTTGACGTCAAATCGTCTGAATGGAAAGATATCGTCAAAGATTAGTACGTTGTTGAATTTAGAGCAGCTTTTTTTATCACACAACCTGTTCTCAGGTGAAATTCCAGCAACATTAGGTCAACTCTCTCATCTGGGTTTGCTTGATCTATCATACAATAATTTCAGTGGTCCTATCCCGGAAAGTCTTGGAAATTTAGTTCGGTTGAATTATTTGTTTCTCAACAACAATTTTCTTTCAGGATCGATACCCCGAACCTTAGGACAGTGCATAGATCTGTGCAAGCTAGACTTATCCTACAACAGGTTGAATGGCAGAGTTCCCCCAGAAATTTCAGGTATTCATGCAATCAGAATATTTCTAAACCTGTCGCATAATCGTCTCGAGGGGCCATTGCCAATTGAGTTTAGCAAACTGGAAAATGTTCAAGAGATAGACCTTTCATCAAATAAATTCACTGGGAATATATTCCCTCAGATATCAAGTTGCATTGCATTGATGTTGTTAAATTTATCGCACAATTCTATTGAAGGGTACCTTCCAGATTCTCTAGGTGATCTCAAAAGCCTAGTGTCACTCGATGTTTCAAAAAACTACTTATCCGGTGTGATCCCTACAAGCCTCAGCAAAATGTATACCCTAACCTTCATCAATCTTTCTTTCAATCAGTTTGAAGGTAGGGTTCCTTCAGGGGGCATCTTTAACTCGGTAACAAAAATGTCGTTTTTAGGCAATAAGGGTCTCTGTGGTGCAGTTACTGAGAGGCCCATTTGCTCTCAAAAGCGGCATTGGTTTCATTCACATATGTATTTGATCATATTAATCTCAGTCATCTGTATATCAACACTCCTGACAGCAATCTGTTGTAAGATTAAATTCGACCTCATAAGAAATTTGATTTCAGCAAAATCTGAAACGCTAAGAAGGCAACAAACACCAGAGTTGAGGCGAAATTTCCCAAGAATTACTTATAGAGAGCTGTCAAAGGCCACTAGAGAGTTTGATGAGAAGACGCTAATTGGCACAGGAAGCTATGGACGTGTTTATAAAGGAATTCTTCCAGATGGAAGAGCGATAGCAGTCAAGGTTTTAGATTTACAATCTGGGAATCCGACAAAGAGTTTTAACCGAGAATGTCAAGTTTTAAAGAGGATCCGCCACAGAAATCTTATAAGAATTATAACTGCATGTAGTCTACCTGATTTTAAGGCACTCGTTCTTCCTTATATGGAAAATAGGAGCTTGGATAGCCGTCTTTATCCGGGGACAAGTGTGGATTCGAACTCAGACTTGTCTTTCATCGAGAGAGTGAATATTTGCAGTGACATAGCCGAAGGGATGGCCTATCTTCATCACCATTCTCCTGTTGGAGTCATACATTGTGATTTAAAGCCAAGCAATGTTCTTCTCACAGATGAAATGACAGCTCTGGTTTCTGATTTTGGGATTTCGAGGTTGTTTACGCCGGTTGGAGATGAAAATGCTGGGGACATCGAGAACCTGGGAAACTCGACTACTAATATGTTGCGTGGATCTATTGGATACATAGCACCAGGTACAAAAGCCTCTTTCTTTCTGCATAAAAAAATACCATACAAAAGGAAAACAATGTCTTCGAACTGAAATTTATTGTGTCAATTGATAAGTTTTTAACTCTTACAAGCATCAGTAACTTTTCACATTTTGGATTCATTTTCTGAATGTATAGGTCCCACAATATGAACTCACAAAATGTTCAACATTACCATGGCATCAAATTCACACAACAATATTTTCATATGTGCAGAATATGGATTTGGATCTAACACATCGACGAAAGGAGATGTTTACAGTTTTGGAATTCTAGTCCTTGAGATGGTGACTAGAAAAAGACCAACAGATGACATGTTTGGTGGTGAACTAAGCTTGCAGAAATGGATAAAGATGCACTACCATGGAAGAATGGAAAAAGTTATCGATCCCTCATTGGTGATAGCTTCAAGAGACCAGTCTCCTGAAGAACGAAGAATGTGGTATGCTGCAGTAGGAGAATTGATCGAATTAGGTATTCTGTGCACACAGGAATCACCCTCTACTAGGCCTACGATGCTAGATGCAGCTGAAGATTTGGATCGCCTCAAGAGATACCTAAGTGGTGACACATTTTCCTCTTCTCTTGATTTTAGTCTTCCACTCTAGTAGATGACTAACAACTCACCATGTTTCTTGTAAAGAATAACCAAATCACTTTTGCATTGATCTCTCATAGAGTCTCTGTTGCAATCACCATGGATACATTGTATGTTGTTGCTGTTTTAGACTATCAGAAAAAGCAACGTAGATTTTCTGGTCATATTATGTGCAATCACAATATCACATTTAAATTTCACAAGATTTATAGTCGATATCAATAATATATCATAGTGACTGCTAACTAGCTTACAGTACAGAACTTAGCATTTGATGACAGATAAACAGGACAAACTACAAGTTATTTCAATAAACCAATATTTATAAATAATAAGTATAATTTTGTATATAAACAATGATTTATTACTATATAATTGAGTGATTCTGAATTAGAGATATAATAATACTCAATTATATAATAACGTATTATTATTTTTATATAAAGTTGTATTTATTATCTGTATACATAATGCTACTCTATGTATAACTACATCTGCTTTCAAATCTAAAAGACTTAGAAAAGTTCCAAAGTAACGAGAAAGATCAGACTACCCTCTCTTTGTTCTCAGGGTATAATTCATCTTTTGTCCAAAAATAGATAATATAAAATATTCATAGATGAAGTGGCATAGTGCACCATCCACTTGGGCTCTAATGATGTATCTTGTAGGCCACAAATATATAAAGAGAGGTCATGATGACAACAATTAGGTTTAAATTAAGCTTAAATTCATTATTCACTTGTAATTAAATGCAGAGCAGCAGCTAATGCCTCTTCACAAACAATCAAATAGATAACATGGAAAGAAAGGGAAATGAGGGAAACAGTGCTCTGGTCAAAGTAAATATCACATAGCATTCTGTGCCATCTACCTTTTATAGCCCATAAATTCACAACTTAGTGAGTACTGTATTCTTTGAGGGCATTTCTTTCAGGCAGTAATAAATTAATGAATGTAATAAGTAGAAGGGTCATGAGAATGGCAAGGCAAGAGCAAACAAACAACCAGAGTAATGTAGGCAACAATAATGGTGGTGTATGAACAAGCTTCAATGTCATAATGGAGATCAGTATATGAATGAAATGGTTCATATATTGTAGTAATTGCACAAACAAGGACAGTGTATGGGTTTTATGTTTGACACAAACAAGTAAAAATTATACCAACAAATAATTCCAAAATTTTAAAGTGAACTAGAAAGGATTAAATTACAAGAGTTTCAATTTGCAGGCTTAACCAGTCCACCCAAACTCAAGTCTGCACAGTATTATACAACTCTGTAAATGTTTTGTCGAAAGGAACGATAATTTTGGATGGAAATATGCAGATCATTTGCTAGTGGGTTGTTGCATAAAATATAAAATTCAAAGCTGATGATGACACAATTGAGGTAAAAATTCTCAGTATATAAGCAAAATAACAGGAAAGGAAAACTTTTTTTATTTTTTATGACACTATCACAATTCAAAGTGTAAGATAGAAGTTATTGGGATTAAGAAAAAAACCACCACGCAACACCCAAATCTACCAAAAATGAAGCAAGCCCAAAAGAAAGCCTAAAACAAAGAACATAAATATATATGGTTTGACTAAACCCAAAGTAGTCAACTCTAAAGAAATAAACTTGTTAATAAATTTTTACAGCCATGTAACTCTTAGAATGAGAAAAGTAACAAACCCATCAACTGTGCTCAAATCCCAAAAATCCAAATACATTATTTCAATAACTATTCTATAGGTGTCTCTGACTATTTTTGGATATCCTAACCTGAGACAAAGAAGCCTATTTATAAGAGAAAATCATTTATAAAACTTTTAAACAAGAGATGTGAGACATATATTTATAATGGAAAAATTCCTTCCAAATTTAATAAATAAATAATGTGAGACAAAGATTCAAGTTACAATCTCAACAAATTCTCCTTTGACTTTCCTCTCTTGACTTGAATTTTCTACTAGTTTAATGATATTTGTAAACTTAACTCGTTTGTCAATCTTCTTTAATTTGTAAAAATTGGAAAGCCTCCATTTTTAATCTTTCTAGCAATTGAGTCTCTATCAAGCATGTGCAAGTGGTTATTAATCCTCTTTTCTTATAGGATCACACTATCATTCTTATATACTTTATACTAATAATTTCGTCTAATATATGTACATCGATAAGAAAGTAATTCATAAAAAAAAAAAATAATTATAGCTAAAACTTGGTACAAAGCCCACATGATGAAGAGTCCTGATAACATCATTTTGAAATTTAAGGAACACTCCCAATGCCTTTACTTTGCACCTTCTCATTGTTGTCAGCTACAGCATCCCTAAAATCTCATCTCTCTTCCATCTCCACAAAGCATGCAATTGTTGCAAAAATGGCAAAAATAGAATACAAACCTTTTTCATATTTCAAAGTTTGAGTCTCATCTATGGATATAACAATAAGGAAGTAGGTCAAATATCCCTTTCCCTATCCCTAAATGGTGGAACCGTCCCTGTCCTCACTTCTTGTGGGGAAATAGTCATCTCCCTCCTTATTTTAGTCTTTATCGTGTCTTATAATTTAATTTAATATGTTTTTTTTTTTAAGATATAATTGTCATACTTACTCATTTACGCAAATAAGGGTCAGCACTAACTGTAACAATTATACCATCATTTTTATCATCATTTACCTCTTTTAGCAACAATATTCTCTCTTGATTGCTTGCAAGATGCTTGGATATGTCATTTCTTACTACAGTAATATCACTTTTGACTTATATGATTAATTGGCAAATTGCATTTATGATTCAAATAAAATTACATTTCTAGTAAAACTCAAGAATTAAATGAATAAAACTAAATGTTAAAAAAGATTAAGCAATTTTAAAATATAATTGTCAAACGAATTATATTTTGACATAAAATAACTTGTTACATATTACAGATTAACCAAAACATGGGTTAAGACAATGAAGTTTGATATAATTCTAATTTAAATCGGAGTAAAGTTTAAAATCCTTAACCTAAAACTAAACTAACACAACACAAATACAATTTGATGACATTAAATGATAGGTCTAACAATGATAAAACTTTCTCTTCATCTTTTAACTTATCAACAAAAATAGCTAACAATTAATAAACTAGTTTATTAAACTTATTCAAGTGATTATGAAGACTTGTATTTTTTTCTTTCTTTAAAGAACATGTATCTTTCTTATATAGCTCTTTTTGCATGTAGGAATCTTAAATTGTACTTGTTATAACAAAAATGATTTTTCCACCAAATAGAGGAGTATTAAATTTGGAAATATTAGATACTTCTCTTAACATTTTGAGATATATGTTTCACACAAACTAAGCCACTGAACTCCTCTCATGAATAGAGGTTTTTCTTTATATTAGACTTGCCTCTTCCCAAGACACGAATCCTTCTCTAATACAATCTGTTGAATAAAAACACATGCAGCACCCACACCCATAAAAAAAAAGGCAAACACAAAACAAAAAACACACAAGTATTAGGTTCGACGCAACCCAAATTCACCTACTCCAAATAACTAAACTAATTAATAAATTTTTTTTATTAGGTGACTTTAAGAATGAGAAAAATCACAAAAAGGCAAAAAAAAAAAAAACCCAATTATACCATTTTCAATACTCGTGCCTCTCACTATATTTGGAATAATCTAATTTGTAATGCTCTTACAAATCTTTTAGGCAAGTGATGTGAGACAAATATATTTATAAAAGAAAAGATCCCTTACAAATATAATAAACTAACACTGTTTGATAAAGATTCAATCCAAAATCTCAATATGAAGAAAATAAAAAGGAAAGAAAAAATAACCTGATTTTAGAGCTCTTCATATTGAGTCTCTATGACTCCATCTCGAGCTAAGAGATGACACTGAAAGTGAAAACTTCCAAGTCAGTTCTTTTTTATTTCATCCACTCAAATTTATTTGTGTTTGAGAGTAAAAAAGAAGGTGTAAACGTGTAATAGACGTAAAGGGAAAAGCTTGATTGCTTTGTTTGACAAATTTTCTTCTTTTTTCCAAAGAAAGCCTTGAAAAACGACTGTGCTTAGAAGGTGTGCCCGAAGTCACCAAAAACTGCCAACCAGTCAGCATTTTCTTCCACTGTTTAAGTTTTATTCTAATGTTTACATTAGTCAAGTTGATCATGTTGGGATGAATTCCTTAGTTCTGATAACTTCGTTACTCCTATATATCTCAACATCTTCCACATTTTATTGCTCATTCTCCTCTTTGCATTCTTCTATAGTCTAACTTCTATGTATTTACTATCAGCAACATTAGAAAAACAATGCAGTAAGCTTTCATACAAGAATTCTTACAAGGGTCTTACAGTTTTTCCAAGATGATCTTCAGTATAGACATGTGCATCTTCAGGAGGTCAACATAGCCATGCTCACCATTCTTTGCTTATAGACATAGTCGCTCTTCTGGCGTTCAAAAGCGCCATCATATTTGATCCAATTGCTGCATTTGCTAACTGGAAGCAGGCTGTTTCTCGACTTACATTATCTGGCTGCGGACTGGTAGGCCCTCTCTCTTCCAAACCTTACTGACTTTTGAGTCTTAGTTCTCAATGACCAATCATTTGTTTGGAATCATTCCAACTGAAGTTTTGCAACTCAGGCACCTCAAACATTTAATGCTATATCAGAACAATCTACATGGTCCAATTCTAGAGACCTTTGCTCCTCTTTCTAGCCCCGGTTTTATGAAACTTGACCGTAAATTTTGACAGGAAAAATTCCACCACCTTTCTTTTACAACACTTTTACAGGAAAAATTCCAGAAGAAGTTGGAAATTGTCTGTACCTATATGAAACCTCAATTTAACAACAACCAACTAACAGGATAGCTTCCAGGATCTTTAATTAATACCTCAATGCATAATTTGGATATGGAGATTAATCATCTTTCTGCCGAGTTGCCTTCGGACACTTTGCGGAAGCTGCCTTTACTCAGAAATCTCCAATTATCTTTTAATAATATCGGGAGTGATTATGATGACAATACCTATGTTCACCCAAATTTCACAGCACTGGAAGAAAACCTTGATTTGGCTAGCATGGGCATTGGTGGAACATTGCCTGGTTCCATCAGCCGAATAGATAATCTAACCCAGTTATCACTGATAGAAAACCAAATCACTGGATCAATTACTCCATTTATAGCGAATATTTCCAATTTAATGTTACTAATTAAAATTGTACACTAATCTCCCGACCGGAGTATTTTTAGCAGAGATTAGTCGGTTGCCGAAATTGGAGCAGCTTTTCTTATCGCACAACCTGTTCTCCGGGGAAATTCTGGGCAACCCCCTTATCTGGATCTGTTTGATCTATCATACAGTAATTTCACCTTTCAAATTCGGGACAGTCCATAAAATTTGGTTCAATTAAATTATCTGTTTCTCAATAACGATTTCCTCTCAGGATCAATACCCCAAACTTTAGGATGATGCACAGATCTGTGCAAGTTGAAATGCTAACAATTATAAATGTATTTGTTAACAGAGGTTTTTTAATAAAAATATTTATGTTTATTTTAATTTAAAACTTTATTGCTGCTCTAACATTAATCCCCCCAAATTTTATTTGGGTCATTTATTTTACATGTAATAAGCAGATCAGAAGGAAATGAAACTCGCAGGCTTCCAGGAAAGATAAATGGCCGTAGCGATGGAGGCAACAAAGCTACAACAGAGCTTGAAATCACTTTACAGTCAAATTTCAAAACTTTTCATTATCAGAATGCTAGACAAAATGGTTGTTATTCTAACATCTCTGTTCAGTAATCCAGCCCGGACAGTCCATCATAGTCTTCATAGCCTCTTAACCATTTGAGAAACTTATAAAGTATTTAATTACTTAAGTCTTTTCAATTTTAACTAGTATAAGAGATATAGACAAATTTAATATCTTTCATGTGTTTTATTAATACAAAATTTATATAAAAATATCATATTAAGCCTATGGGACTTACCATTCTCATTTAGGTTCGCTCTAATATTACTCCAAAAATCACACAAAACTCATTAAATATTCTATAAATTTTTTAAATAATTAAAATATATTTTAAATTATAAAATCTAAAAAAAAAACTATGATAAACTATATTTAAAACGAGTCATACTTTAATAATGAGACAATATTAAACCAGCATATTACAGTACTGTTATGAGTCATTTAAGTGCCTGCAGTACGGTTATTTCAAATAGGGGTAATGTTGTTCGTCTCCTAACTTTGGTATCAGGGGAACAAAAGACAACAAAATGCACAGTAAGATTCACAAACTGGGGCGAACAAGTAAAATTTTATTCTATTGTAATTTTGAACCAACTATTACTTACATTTTATAAAGTTCTATCTCATTCTTAAATCTCTCCCTATTACAATACACTTCAAAGCTATACCACTAAAGCAGAACCAAAAACAGAGTAATAAAAACAGAACATCTCTATACGGCATCCCTTTCATCCTTCAATCAACTTCCTCAATCTCAGGCCCAGCGCCACTGCCACCAGAACCAGCATTGCCATAGCCCTTCGGCATCTCTGCACCACCTCCCATTGGAACATCTCCACCACTTCCTTGATACATTTTGGCAATTATTGGGTTGCACAAGCCCTCCAGTTCTTTCAACTTGTCCTCAAATTCTTCAACTTCAGCCAACTGGTTCCTGTCAAGCCACTCAATGGCCCCATCAATCGCCTTCTCGATCTTCTTCTTATCAGCAGGATCAAGTTTTCCAGCAACCTTCTCATCTTTCACAGTGTTCCTCATGTTGTAGGCATAATTCTCCAGAGCGTTCCTAGCATCTACTTTCTTCCTGACTTCTTCATCCTCTGCCTTGTACTTCTCCGCTTCTTGAACCAATCTCTCAATCTCCTCCTTGCTCAACCTTCCCTTATCATTCGTAATTGTAATCTTGTTCTTCACTCCCGCAGTTTTATCTTCAGCTGACACATTCAATATCCCATTTGCGTCAATGTCAAAGCACACATTGATCTGTGGAACGCCTCTGGGAGCTGGTGGAATCCCTGTAAGCTCGAATTTTCCAAGCAGATTGTTGTCTTTTGTTTTAGCCCTTTCACCTTCATAAACTTGAATCAAAACTCCAGGCTGATTATCAGAATAAGTCGAAAAGATTTGCTCTTTCTTGGTAGGAATCGTCGTGTTTCTGGGTATCAAAACTGTCATCACACCACCAGCAGTTTCAATTCCAAGGCTAAGAGGAGTGACATCAAGAAGTAGCAAATCTTGAACCTTCTCATTCCCTTCACCGCTCAAAATTGCAGCCTGAACAGCAGCTCCATAAGCGACCGCCTCATCTGGGTTTATGCTTTTGCAGAGTTCCTTGCCATTGAAGAAATCTTGCAATAGTTGCTGAACTTTGGGAATTCTTGTTGACCCACCAACAAGAACAATATCATGAACCTGACTCTTGTCAATTTTGGAGTCCCGAAGACATTTCTCCACAGGCTCCATACACTTTCTGAACAAATCCATGTTCAATTCTTCAAATCTTGCTCTAGTAATAGTTGAGTAAAAATCAATACCTTCATAGAGCGAATCAATCTCAATCGTCGTCTGCGTGGTGGAAGACAAAGTCCTCTTCGCCCTCTCACACGCCGTCCTCAACCGCCTCAAAGCTCTCGCATTGCCACTGATATCTTTCTTATGCTTCCTCTTAAACTCCGCAACAAAATGATTGACAAGCCTATTATCAAAATCTTCACCTCCGAGATGGGTATCTCCAGCAGTCGCCTTCACTTCAAAGATCCCCTCTTCAATTGTCAACAATGAAACATCAAAAGTCCCACCACCAAGATCAAAAATAAGCACATTCTTCTCACCAGATCTCGACGCCTTCTTGTCCAAACCATAAGCAATAGCAGCAGCAGTCGGCTCATTAATAATTCTCATAACATTCAGCCCGGCTATAGCTCCAGCATCCTTTGTAGCTTGTCTCTGCGAGTCATTAAAATAAGCAGGAACAGTAATCACAGCGTTCTTCACATTCTGACCCAGATAAGCCTCAGCAATCTCCCTCATCTTCGTCAGCACCATTGAAGAAATCTCTTCAGCAGCGAACCGTTTCTCCTCCCCTTTATACGTAACTACAATCATAGGCTTATCTCCAGGACCTGCCACGACCTTAAAAGGCCAGAGCTTCATGTCACTCTGAACAGCAGGGTCAGAGAACCGTCTGCCGATGAGACGTTTAGCGTCAAAGACAGTGTTCTGAGGGTTCATCGCAACCTGGTTTTTCGCCGCATCTCCGATCAAACGTTCAGTATCAGTGAAAGCAACATAAGAAGGAGTAGTCCTGTTGCCTTGGTCATTCGCAATGATCTCCACTCGGTCATTTTGCCATACTCCAACGCAGCTGTAAGTGGTGCCAAGATCAATGCCAATGGCTTTGCCTCCAGTCTTTGGTGCCATCAAACAAAGTAAGTATCAGTCTATCAGAAACAGAAAGAAAAGTATTATGAGTTGTTGGAAGAGAAGTTAGAAAGAGAGCTATAGAATTTGATTGACTGCGTAAGAATTGTTTTGTTCGATGCTATTGGGTACAGAAGTGATGGGTTGTGAATATTTATAAGGAAAGGAGAAAGTTTGACGAAAGGGGAGATAATTCGGGAGAAGTGTAGAAGAAGAAGTTGATTGGAGGTGTCTGGAAAAAAGAAGAGAATTCTGGAGAAGCGGTTAGATTTTTCTTCCGTCCGGAAAGTTGCAATATAACGAAATAATTTTTTTCATCCCAGTAGTTTTAGATTTCCTTTTTAAGGACAATTATTTCGATTTTTTTGTCCATGTTGAGGGTGAGCAATATTGCGAATATCTATTTTGAATATATAAATAAATATATATTTATATATATTTTATATGATTAGATTTTATTTTATTATTAATTCAAAATCACTCAATTACATGATAACACAAATAAAATATGTATTTATTTATATATTTAAAATAGATTCATATAATTTTGTTGTTCAAGGAGCTAGGCCTGGATATGATCTGAGCTGGTTTGGTCCTGAAAATTGATTCGATTCGATTTAACTTTGCTCAAATTTGTTTGATTAAAATTCGAACTAAACTTAGCCAAAAGATTTGACTCGTTTTTAATTAAAACCAAATTTGAGCCAAAGGATATTCGACTCGATTTAAATCGATTGAAGAATGTCCTAGTGTAGTTTCTTGTGCAGATACTCTTGCTCTAAGGACTTAATTGTCACCACAGTAAGAACTTCACCAAATTATCTTCAAACATGCTTTTCACATTTTCATATTCTCTAAATTTCATTTATGTCTTATCATCCTCTAAATGAGGCGATCATTTTTGGAATGTTCCAACTGGACATAAAAATGAGACGATCTTCAATTTTTAATACGGTCTAGATATAATTCGAATCGGTTCGATCTTAAAAGTTGATTTAGTTCGATTTAGCTCAGCTCAAATTTATTTGATTAAAATTTGAATTAAATTCAAATCAAAAGATTTAGCTCATTTTTTAATATAAGCCGAACTAGAGTCGAGGAAAGTTAGGGCTTAGCTCGGCCCCAATCCACCCCTGCAAAGAGTTATTTCATAACACTAGTTTTAGTTTGGATGACAAAAGTTAACAACCAATAACTTCAAAAAATACTTTATTAATTTATTTTGAAAATTTAAATATTAATATTAGGGAAATTAATTCAATTAACCATGTTCTAAAATAAAATTAATCATATTTTTTTGTGTTAAACAAGTATAATCAAAATTACTAATTTAATACCAAATATGCTTTTCACCTCTTCTAAACCACGGTGCTAGATTACTAAGTGAAATTGTAATCATGTGAATATTTTTTGTTGATTTATTTGTTGATTATTATTTAATCTATGGTATGTTAGACATTAGTTTATAGATGTGTTAAGGATGATAGAAATTTTGTTATTATAACCAATGAGGTCAATCGGCGTTTTATCATGTGAGGTGTTACAAGATATTTGTTCATTCATAGGGTGTAGTGATCAAGGTTAGATTCAAATTGTGAGTTCAAACTCAGTTTGATTTATATATAATAGAATTTGGATTTGTCAAGTTCATTGTAATTAAGTTCAAACTCAATTTGAATTCAATTAGACTCATTTTGAGTTCGAGTTTTTAACTAACTTATTATTAAAATGACGTCGTTTTAATACATATTAGTCAACATAACATAGTTTTATATTAAAATTTTTAACTCGCAAATTTAACAAGCAAGCTTGAGCTAAAAAATGTTGGCTCGAGCTAAAACTTGTTTAAAGCTAACTCGTTTCAGGCTTATTTGAGTTTAAGTTTAAATAAGGCCAAACGACTATTTCCCACCCAAGGTTTGATGATTTCTCAAAAGTCTCCCCTTTAATTATGGAAACACCAAATACCCACTCATGGTCGGTTAGATTTAACCAAACTCTAACGGTGGTAAATTTAATCTCATTTTCCCCCCTAAAAGTTTAAAAACTAATTTTTTTCCCTAAGCTAAGTTTGAAAATATCTCATTCCCCCCCCCCTAGGGTTTGAAAATATCGTATTTCCCCCCTAGGGTTTATCTCTCCGACGCCATCACCGGTCGTCTTCCCCTCCCGATGGTTTCTCTTCCACCGACGACCTCCCTAAACTCTTGCACTACTCATCCGACGCCGAGATAAGTCGTCTGGGAAGACGATCGCCTTCCCAGACGACTTATCTGACGACGACGATCGCAGTTAGAAGATGAAGACGAAGATTAAGCCCGATCGCAGTTGGAAGATGAAGACGACGACGACGACGACTGGGAAGACGAAGTGTTTTTCGTCTTCCACGACTTCTCCGACTCCGATGGGGGGTCCAAATGGAAGGAAAGAGATCGCCGGAAGGAGAGGATGCTTCGGGAGGGAGAGACCGTCGGCAATGGAGCCAAAAATGTCGCCGGAGATTTCAAAAAGAAACCCTAGGGTGAAACTGTGATTTTTTAAAACTTAGGCTGGGGCAAAGTTTTAGTTTTTAAAGTTTAAGGGGGCAAAATAGATTCTATTTAAATTTATTTTTAATATTATAGCAAAAATGATGATTTTACCCCTACCACCGTTAGGGTTTGGTTAAATCTAACCGATCATGGGTGGGTGTTTGTGTTTCCATAGTTAAAGGGGAGACTTTTGAGAAATCATCAAACCTTGGGTGGGAAATAGTGTTTGGCCTTTAAATAAATTTGGTTCGAATCTAATCTTAATAGTGATATTTTGTAAAATGATGTTATTTGATATTCGATAATGTAAGGGGTATATAGATATTTTATTATATTATTTAATTTGATATTTAACCATATAAAGGGTATGTTGATATTTTATCTTATAGGGCTAAATTGATAATTATCAAAATTTTCAATTAAAATATTATTAGTAATTAAAAATAGAGAAACTTCACCAAGTAATTCAGGATTTCACTAATCATAATCTCAATGTAATTCGAACCAGACACTCCTATAAAAAATCTTCCAGCTCTACCACTTTTATTAATCCCATCTCACAACCCTCGCCTGTTCTCTATGATCTCCCATCCGTTCTTTTCTTGTCCACTCTATCTACATAACAGCTGCACATTTTCTCATCATAATTGCTGCCCACTTCCTTAAAATAGCTATAACCACAACTATTCACCTTTCTCCCATAATTTTTGGTCCATGTCTATCATGTGTCTTTTGTCCTCTCACTCTCCTTTTCTTGTGGGAAGCATAAACCTTAGTTTTAATATTATTCCGCCCATCCAATGACACCTTGTTCTCACTAGCTGGTAGGTGTTGCCATTTACCAAAGTTGTAACTTGAATTGGGATGAACGTGGAGCTTTGTATCCTCTGTTAAACAATCCGATTGCGGCTGGTTGATTATGGAATGCTGATCTGTATTTTTAATTGAGACGCATGAAAAACAGGATAAATCTTAGCTGTGACAAGTAAAGCCAGTCCAAATGTTCCTCAGGATCCTGTAAACCTCAGGATTGATGTATTAATTTAAGTCAGCCGATGGAAATCAGGCATTGTTCCTCCGAGGTCTATGCCAACCAAATGCAGCCAAAAAACAAACCAGTGCAATTTTCGAGGGTGGCGAAGAAGCTGTTGATATCAGTCTTGCGGCAATCACTTCATATCCTGAGCAATTTCCAGGCGCTGAATAACAGAGAAACAACTTATTAGAGCAGTAACCACGAAATTAACAATAATAATAACAAAAATTATATGGTAAAACCCTTTTCAATTCATGGGTGAACTGGTGCAAACCAGAAATTTAACGGCAATCGCACAAGTTTACAGAAAATCTGCTCGCTCAAGCTTTTTCTCAACCAAAAACTTCTGTTCAACAAACAGAAAATGAGTTAGACGGCTCTCAAAAATTAGAAATTTTTGTTCATCTAGCGGGAGGTGGGAAAATTCAGGTGGAATGACTCCTTGCAAGTGATTGTGGAAGAGCTCTAGGACAAGGGCAGTAAGATTGGAACCAAAGGGCAAGAGGGATCCAATTAGTTTGTGTTGCAGACATCAACATCCTCTTCTCAGTGTCATCGCCCCATTTGGATCAAATTTTATAGTGCTTTTGAACAACACAAGAGCCGCCTTGTCACTAAGCAAAGACTGGTGCATATTTTACCTGCTGCTATGATAAAAACCATGTGTTGCCAGAATTGAAGTATGAAGATTGCTATAATCAAAAGCATTTATTAGCCCCCAAGGGCAGCTTGAGTGGCATTTGATGGGAGTTGTGATTTCTTTACAATTGTAATATTTGTTTTAATACATTTACCTCATTTCCTTTCAAATAACAAACTTGCATTTGAACGTTCATCTTGGTTGCAGATTCAATAGCTAGGCTCATATGCACTCATCTTTCTTTAACATCAGTTTCATTTTTCACCATTCAACATCATCAACTTTATCAACTGTCCAGTTTCCACGATCCCGGAAGAATAATCTTCTGTAACTATCTGCCTCATCATCCATTGATGGGATTCTCCTTCCCATAGACATTGAAGCCTGACTCTGGATAACTTATGGTCACCTAAGATCTTGTCAGCAATGCGTTAGACTCCAGCCGAACTCTTGCTGACATTTAGAATCTTGCTTACATCATAAGATGCTAAAGGCAATAAGAGACAATGGGTTTTAAATGAGATTAAGATGGTCGATCTTGTTCTCAGAAAAGATAATTAGGTGGCAGGAACCTTGTAGAAAAATAACAAAAGTTTTCTATGGCAAAAGAGAAAAAAGTGAGCATCCAATTCACCAGCAACTTTATTTAGCTGGCCGGAAAGTTGATAAATCAAATGGCTTGATTTAGAAAAAATAAAATAGAGCTTTATCCTTTATTCTTCTACCCACTAGAAGGATCTAATCGGTGCTGCTACTTTAAGCAATTAAAAGCTGTAAGCCAACTTATACTTTCCATCCATTGAAGAGACAAGAACAAACAACTTTCTATCAAACAGTCACAAATTAAATAAACACCATGATTTTGATCATATCAGAGCTAACAAAAAAATATAACACAAAGTATGAAGACTATGAAAAGGATCAGGCAGGAATATAAAGACGTAGCTTGTCATTCAAGCTACGTCTGTTGCCAAACACGTTTACTAGACCAACTTGGTCTCCTGTATGAACAGTTGATTTTGATTCTCTGTGAAAAAAGCAGCATATTTCATCCATTTCCATTCACTCTCCACAGGAAAAACCAACCCCATATAATATAACATCTAACAGGCTTTTTGGCGCAGCATAAACCTTCCCTAAAATCCCTCTAATCACCCCATAAAAGTTTCCATAACCAAAGAAAACTAGATAAACAAATAAACAGATCAGAAGACTGTAAATGGAGGTAAGGTTTTTAACATGGTTCCTATTCATATTGTGTACTCAAAGTTTAACATGTTTGGGGTTTGAAGGCTTTCCCACAACAAAAGTTGAAGATTTCAACCTCACTGAACCAAAATTTGGAGGAGAGCTTCATGGTATGCAATCTTTATCAGATAGTTTATACATAGAGACAGCTCAATTTTTTCTCTGCAGAGTGGTTAATGTTTGATCAATCTTTTGACAGTGAGACACACAGATGCAAACATCTCAATTGGATTATATGCAGAAATTGAAAGAAGAGGATTAGAGGGAAAGCATGAACTTATTTTTGACAGAAAGGGAGCGTCCGGACAGAAAGGAAAGGGAACGTATGGTAGTGGAAATCCGACTCATCGTCAACATAACAGTAATGCTCCAGCTTCACCATCATCAAGTATTTGTTTCGTGTCTACTGTTATGAGATACATAAGCTTGGCAGCTTTCATGGTAGTGTTGCTGCTTGGGGCGTTTTAACTTTCAATAAGCGACTCTATCATCAAGTATTTGTTTCATGTCAGGCTTTTAATAATTTCTGGGACTTTGTTTCATGAACAGTTTCTTTCAATTCATGGAAAGCCAATGTGGTTAATAATGTATGCCAGGTTTCTGCAATTACTTGTGTGACTTGTTAACTATGATTGTTTTATTAAAAAGTGTTACTGACTCTCTGTTTGTCTTTGGTTTTCAAGCTCACATTCAAGTATATTATGTGATGAGACACACTCGTCTCTTTCAGCTTTATTTATAAGACGACCTTAGCCACCCTTTTATTAATGGAAGTGCTTGACTCTGTCAAAAACAAACATAGTTTTTTTCTTTTATAACGAAAAAATCTTACCTAGTTAAATTATTCTTTCAAAGTAAACCGATTATACCAAATACTTAAAACTTCGTATCCCTCTCACTTACCTAGGTTGAAGTCCAACTATGCAATTGACAGTATGGAGTTTACGATACAACTGATGTACGGACAACCATCCAGTGAAATTTTTGGATTTGGATGGTTGATCTAATTGGAGAGTTGGTGGAGAAGATTGTGGGGTAGACTTTGCTTCAGCCAGCCGCCAGGTACCTACTAGCAATAATAGCTTTATGCAGCTAAAGGCCTGTTTAAGTAGAACCAGTGACACTACCAACAACCAACGAAACTACAGAACATTATGCATCTCCTAGCAGTTACTTGAGCCATTCATAATTCAGTGCAAAAGTCTATAAGATTTTCAAGTCTCATTTAAGAGGGTTCATAATAAGAAGAAATATGATAGCTTCCTTTATCCCCCTCTCCATCTGATACAAAATTGACAAATTCCCTACCGGCTAAAGCTCAGAGCCACCCTAGCAAAAATAAAGATAATTGAGTAAACATGGTGCCCTTAACAATTAGGTCCACTGGTAAGTTGGCAACTCATCCATCAGAAACCAAAACAGTTGTGAAGATAAGTCAATGTCCAATAATAGCACCATTAATGATGAAAAGGCTAAACCACCCACTCCCAATATAATAAATTTCTTATGCCCTTGAGTTAATTACACATAAGGTGCATCAAAATTACATCAACATATTGCTTCAGAACTGTTGAAAAATTTCAAGCTAGAAATTAGCAACCTAACCTAAGTCAACAGTACCTGACAATATCAGCATTATTAAATCAAATTAGCACTTCAATTTTCCAAAGTCCATATCCGTGAATTGGCAAACAGAATGCACCGAATCAAGTTTGAACTTGTTATATTTTTAAAGGAAGCAAGGCATGTCAATACATGATACAAAATCACTACCAAAAAAATAATGGTTTGTGCGAAATTGTCTAGTTTGAAACTTCGAATGGTTTTTTTAAATATCATTGAAGAACTTCTGAAATAGTTTCATGTGTTCAGATTGAAGAGAGATGGCAACTGATAGGCTCCCATCATTTGTAGGGCTTGGCAATATAAATGATAAACCCTCATATGCAATCCCGCCAGGCCCCATAAATATGGGTCGACCCCACCCAAAATCAGCATCATGTATTGGCAGTCTAACCCAACTAGTAATCCCAAGATTTGGACACCTAAATGAATGGGCACCACGAACTAATGCTGATAAATCAGGCTGAAGCTCTAGGTAATCAAGGGCTGACCTTAAATAGTCATTGTCCATTTGGACCAATGCATCATGAATGTGACTTGCAGCATACCATGTAGGATTTGACTGGAGATCACCGGCTACCGCTATTGGTGTTGCGGTAAAGATCACATTCCCAAAGTAACCAGGAGGAAGTGAGGGCTTTAACCTAGCACGTCCATCTGTTGCTATGTACAATTTAGTCTCCTGATCGTCAGATAGTCCACGTGCCTTGCATGCAGATCTCCACACATGACCCGCCAGCATCTCATATGAGCTATAGTTGATTGAGTTACCATTTTCTTTGGCCTTGGCTTTGAGGATGTTGAGCTGGTCCCGTGTTAATTTGAAAATGGAGACAGCTGTAGGCTCAGAAACTGATGGCAGAGGAGTTTTCAGGGCAGGAGGTGGCTGGTATTCAATGTGTGGGAAAGTAGGTTGAGGTGGATCCCGGGCCCAGAGCAAAGTCCGGTCAATAAACGGTGGGATGGTAACATCAAGGCCACGAGCAATGTCTGACCATGTGTTCACAAAGTGGAGACCAGAAAATCCATCTGCTGCATGGTGTTGCATACCAACACCAAGGGAAACTCCACCACATTTGAAGTGAGTTACCTGCAGAAAATGAAAACCAAAGTCCTGGTCAGTGAGCTAGATTCCAATGGCTCAGAGTGAGGTGATTTGAACTTAGTAGGAGTAAAATTACTTGTTAAGCATTACTTCAAATATGATAGTGTCCCCAAATGGGTTTCAGCTATAATTAAATCGAAACTGGCATGTAAAAACCACTGAAAGATTTTTATAAACCTGAAATCATTCTCAATATTCCGATGAGAAAATCTGAACTCAGACATATATATTATAACTTTTAGTTATGCCTTATAAACAAAAATAAAATCAGGAAAACCAGAATCCAAAAGCTCATGCTTTCACTATTGCCATAGGAGCAACTTGTAAGCATAATCCACAGTTAACAGACCATAAAGACATGACAAGTGAACTCACCAAAAAAGACTGCTCAGTGATAAGTAATTTTTATCCATTGACTCCCAAGGTTTCTCTTCTTTGTTATTGTGGCTACTGCTTCACACTCTTTATTTTTATATTTATAAAACTTACGTACAAATTGTTAAACTATAATAAACAAGTTTTTGAGGTAGGTAGATCAATGGACTAGAAATTCACAAAGAGATCAAAAATCCAAAAAGGGGAACAACTACATACTAGACAGTGATAAATTTGTAAAAGATAACATTCCCTTCCAGTGCCAAAGTAAGCAAACTATACAAAGTTCACCCGGACCCGCTCTCAATTAAGATTTATGAAGTAAAAAAGAAGTCCTTAAATTCCTTAAATGTTAGGTGATCTGAAGATGGTAAGCAAGTACTGTTAAACTCAACATTTTGGCTTTAAGTTCACCATTCAAACCTTTTTTCTTAATGACCACAGAATTATGTGGGGACCATAGTTATAAATTCATTTTACCAAACTACAAGCAATCAACCTTGTATCAAATCCAAAAAAAATTGTGGGCAGGGAGAAATTATCACTTTTTCAGGACAAAAGGAAATTATAATTTTTAGTGACAGAAGCAATTATGAACCAAGTTAGTTGGATGCTTAAGTTACACCTATTTTAGGTAACATATAAAATCAAGGCAATAGTACCAATTTCATTTACATGGGCATATGTTGGCTTGCACAAGCAAGGCAATAGCTGGTGTGCAATCATCAAGATGAATACTAAGAATGTGTTTGGTTCAAAGAACCTTTTATTATCAAAACTAAAAAACTTATCACAGAAATATATTATCTTCAAAAATTAATGCATAAATTAATAATATGTTTGGGTGTGTATATATATATATATATATATATATATATATATATATATATATATATATATATATATAAAATTATTGTGTTTGGTTGGTGGAAATAAATAATATTAAAATATTATTTTATTAAATGTAGTAAGGTAAAATTGTAACAAAAGTAAAATTACTTCGATAATCTTTTAATATCTAAAAAGAAGATAGTAATCATATCACTCCATTATTACCTATCACATCAGCTTAATAATAAAATATTATAGTAATATTTTATTACCTAACAGATTAAACAAGGTATATACGAAATTGCAGTGACTACTTAAATCTTAAGAACCAGTACTAGCAACTACAATCCTATGTATACTATCCAAAAGTTTTCAAAAGCCTTCTGCATAAAATAGCTGTTATTTTCCCAAACTAAATAAACTCATAGAACTCTACATTCCACTGTAAAACAGCTATATATGAAGTTCGCATTTACCACTAAAATCAGAAAAATTCTACCACATTCATATAAAAGCATTCGAAGATTCTATTGCTCTGCTCTATATTCCATTGCTGCAACACATCATTCAAGTCCATTAGATGTTGTATTTGTTCAAGTGAGCTTATTAAACTTGGAATTGCTTGAAGTACTCTCTGACACACTATACAATTCCCTGTTTAACATTGGATTGCTTCAGAGATCTTATCCTAAAACATCTTATCCAAAGTCTTTTTCTCTATCCACCCAGCTAGTAACCACCAACCAACCAAGACCCACCAAATAAAGCAAAGCGTTTTAATATCTATTAAATGCAAGAAATATCAAAATCATAATTGTGTAAGCCATAGGCAAAAGATATAAAGAATTAGATCACCGCAGACTTTCTTTAGAAGTACCCAATCAACATCATGTAAACTCGTCTATCACAGTTCCTTTTAAAGCAGGAAGCATGCGATGATTTTCTCCACAAAAATTAGATATTCAAATAACCAAACGAACACTGAAGAACCAGAAACAATCATTTTCAGAAAATAGCACCCGCATCATACAGGACAACGATGGCTGAATTGCCAAACTTATTAATTTTACCTAACCATTGAATATAGCTGGTATAAATTTGATTCAAATTCCAACACATCAAAAGTACCAAACCTCGCAACGATACCGCACCAGTAACATACCAAGCCCCACCCCACCCCAACAACAGAAGTCAACGTTTGGGTAACCAACATGTTTCCTCCTGTAACATTTAGTCTATTTATTAACTAGATAAAACATTACGATGCTGCCCCATAACACAGTAAACAAATCCAAAACAGTAACGTTACTGCTAAAGGAATTTTAAAAATACCTGTAACACCAATAGGGGATACGTCGAGATCCCACCAGAATAATCCACCGTCGGAATGAGCTGCTTGAGCTCCAAGGTAGGCGCAAAGTCACCAAAATCATCAACAACAGAGGGTGTTTCGGCCTCAACTAACAAGACGCCTTCAGCATTACAATTAATCTCGATTCTTCCATCTTCGTCACGCTTCAACCGCCCCGCCATGGGGTAGAACGGCACCAGGGCTTTGGCGAGAGCCTCCTTGAGGACCTTACAATCAAAGAAATTTTGGGCGCCGTTGGGCCGGTAGAAGTACACGCTGGGAGTATGAAATCGGGGAACCACCAGGTCCACGTTGGAGTTCCACAGCGATATCCTCGGAGTCTCTGCCGACGGGGGGACCATCGTCGACTCCTTCACCGTGATTATCATTTTTTAAAATTAAGGACCTGCGCGGCGCAAAAAATAAAAATTGAAACGGCTGAGTTAGCTTATCGATGTAAATGAAAGTGGAAGAAGAGTCAACATAGAGTGACATAAAAAGTCAAGTTTCTTGTGAGTAGTAGAAAACATCCCTCGTCTGTTTGACAAATATACGCAAGAGAGACAATATTAAATGAATATCGACATATTTTAATTTGAGGTTTCTTAAAATTTGAGAATTCGATTAATTCAATGAGCGAGTAAGCCTGTCACCCAAATGATTAATATATTAGCAATTGGCCCTTGTATCCATTACAGGATGAATCCGTCCTAATATATATCTAACTCAAAAAAAACAATAAGCATTGGAAATGTGGGTCCATGGATGGTAGGTGTGTTGCAGAAAGATTCTAGTTGAAGCGAAACAGAGGAAGAATTTGTGAATATCAAGGAAGAATCAACAATTCAGTGAACAAAGGTGAAACATTATGAGGAAGAAAAGGAAGAAATTGAATTACCTGAAGGAAGGAGGAGGAACAGAAGAATGAATGGACAAATGTAGAGACGAGAGATTCAACAAAGAAGAAGAAGAAGAACGTTTAAAAGAAAACTTGTCTTCTTCTTCTGAAAAATGAAGGTGCGAAAGGGAACTAAATAATACAACTGCTGTGACCGGTTGTGTCATTCACCTACTACCGCCTACTTAAGCTGACCATAAATGAACTGCCACGTAAGCCCCTCCAACTCTCCTTTTTCCCTGGCAAGCCCCTTTTCTTTTTCAACAAAATTGTGACATCTATTTTTTATATAATTTATATATATTTATAATACAAAATAATAATTTTAAATTAATAATAAAATAAGATATAATTATATAATAATATATTATTTTTATATTAAAATTATGTATAATAACATTTTTTTTGTTTATTATTCAGTTGGTATATATTCAATTTTTCAAGTAATCTAAATTTGTTTAGTTTTGAAGTCATTTTAAGTCATGATTAGTATTTTTTATTTTTTTTATTTTTAATAATTATATTTGAGAATTATAGACTAAACAAAAGAATAGACATTTCTCTTTCATTACTTCTTTTTCCATGTAATTGTTTTAGACAACTAATAAAGATTCATAAAGTTATTATAGTGAGGGTTTCATAACTCTATTGAACCATCAATTTTATCTTTAATGGAATAATGTATACCAATTAGTTTTTGGTATTAGGTTTTTGGGTAACCGTTTTTCAAAATTTTTTATACCATTCTTACGTAAAATCGGATTTTCTAGAAGTCTTAACATTCAAACACGAATTAGTGATTTTTCACAATAAGTTCATTAATCAACAATGAGAGATTTGTCAGCATATTCTGCAACTTTATTATATAAATGGAGAGACTTAATTTATGTCAAACACAAATACCATACAAAGTCTATTTATACATTATTAGTATTTTTCATTTATGAAGATAAAAGTGTATATTAAAAGGAAAATTAAATGCGAGAAAAAGCTGTTGGAGTAGATATTCCAACTCAAAAAAAACGCAAATAAATAAATTAAAAGAGGTTGGTGAGATGGTGACCTAAGATTGAAAAAGAGTGAGCAAGTCCCAAAATAAATCCTCCCACTTTCAAACCAACTTCATTTGTTGGTGGATTTTGATGTTTTATTATTATTTCCACGCAATGCCCAGACGGCCACACCCAGCTTTCCTCGTTATGGAGTAGGTGAAATTCCCCCCAAATTCAACCTTATTTCTCGTTATCCCTTCAAAACTTTCCTGGGATAATAAAAATTCTATTGTTTCATAATAATTTGGATGATAAAAAAGTAAGAAATCAAAAAACATATTCCCACCCAAGGTCACCTGAAGAGGGGAAATCATATGAGGGTAAAATGAAAGTTTCAAAAGAAAAGGGAGGGGGGAATATATAAAACTCTAAAATTAGAGAAAAATGTCACTTTTCAAAATAAAAATATAAGATAAAAAAGAAATTATCAATTTTAGGGATAATAATGAGAAGGGGAAGGGAAGGGGATCTCGATCTCTATCCCCATTATAAAAATAAAAATGATTTTTCGTCTCATTTTCGCAAAAAAAAATCTTTTTTTTATCCTCTCCTCATTCCCACAAGAAAAAATTTTTTCCCTGTACTTATAAGAAAAAATTTTCTCCTCATACTCTTTAAACGTAATATAAATATATTAAATAACAAAATTAAAATCATCCTACTATTTCAAATATTATAAATATAATATATTAATCACTTTAATATGTACAACAAAAACATAAATAATCTAAAATTATAAAAATATGGTGGTATTTTAAGTAAATATATTAATATAAAGAGATAAAAATGAAACGAGGGTGAGAAGGGGACACATGTATCATCGTCTCTGATTGTAAAGATTTTTTTTATCTTCATCTACATCTTCTTCCCCTTTTCTATCTGGAATTCCCTCCCTATTAGGGTTGGGGCCTTTAAAGTCAGATCAAAATTATTATTTTTAGTCAATTTTTAAAACTAAGATGAAAAAAATGAATGAAATTTTAGTTTTACAATATTATTGGTTAAATAAACTTTTTATTCTTATAATTAATAATAAAATTTAATAAAAGTTGAATAATATATGAATATTTAGATTTTTAAAACATTATAGAGAAAAAATTTGAAAATATATTAAATTTTGGATGGGAATAAGTCTTTTGGCTATAATAAAAATTTGAATTTTTTAAAATAATTTAAATGATAAAAAAAGTGAGAAGTCAAGTACGAGAGTAAATATTTAAATCCTTTCTTTACCTCAACTTTTTGAGCAATGAGTAAAAACATATCAAAAGCAAAAGAAAATGTAAACATTTCTTATGGTTATTAAAAAATTCAATCATATTTAGGAACGACATCTCTGAGTAAAACTGTGAAATTTTTTATAATTATTTGGTAAAAAAAATATTAAAAAATTTTAAAATTCAGTTTTGAGTTAATATGGTAGGTGTTGAAAAGAGCCCCACTGGTTCACCGACAGTAATATTAAATGTTAAAATTAATTAATATTTCATTAAAAATATTATGAAATTTTAAAATAATTTTTGTTGCCCTTTTAGGTAAATACTAAAAGCAAGGTCCTAGAAGTCTCTTGAGTTGTTGGACTCAATCAAAATCAAGTTAATAATAACTTTTCATCCTTATCAACAACATAATGGCCCCATGCTATATTTAATCACAGAAATTTTGCTATAAAATTAAATATTTTAGGAAAAATAGATTGAAATTCCCCCCAACCACAAGATTGGGCTTGGATGGGCCCAATTGGTTGACAAATAACAAAAGAATAGCCTGTATCATTCAAAATTCATTGGGATAAAAAATTTAGAGAATTTTCATTCTTTAATCCATCTTGATTATAGTTATTAATATGTACACAAGTAAAAAAAGAGATATATCTTAAAATATATAAAAAAAATTATCGATATAATATATGTATCATATTATATGATTCAATTAGTTTTTGTAAAATTTTTATTATTATTAGTATAATAAACGAGAATTCTCTTATTTATCATTTTGATCGTGTTTACTTTAATGGGATAACTAGTGTTGCAAACCTTCCAATATCCTTGGCTGGCCTTTCGTTTCAATTAGAGTCCACAAAAACGTAATTTCACACATTCAAAGAAAGCTCAATAATGATCAAAGAATCTATTTAGATAGATATATTTTGGGGTCCTTTTGGACTTTCATGCATTTATTAATGTATTGACTAATTTAATACTACAAAGAGAGATCATTAGTAGAATCCCTAAAAAAGAGTTTTGGTTCTATCTTAACAAAATAGACATCCATTTAAGCCATTATGAGTTTTCCATGTAGGCAAGTTGCGACTTAGCCATCAAAGTGGCATATCTAAATACATCACATTGATATCACGACAAAAGATTTGGTATGCATATTTTCTAA
This sequence comes from Mangifera indica, assembly GCF_011075055.1. NCBI lineage: Eukaryota > Viridiplantae > Streptophyta > Magnoliopsida > Sapindales > Anacardiaceae > Mangifera > Mangifera indica. The sequence goes on from NC_058142.1 coordinate 4,979,828, forward strand.
TAAAGATCAATGACATACACTCCTCGGTGTGATCGATAAGCTACATGATGACATAATCTTATATAAAATCGGTCAATAATTAATGTCATGGTCATGCACTCCTAGATGCAAGGCCGGTCATCCCTTTTAAAAATTTCGACGTAGTATAATATCCATATTATTCATGTGGGAGGCTAATGAATGAGCATACACGTTATATATACAACCATTCATCAAGCCAAATTTCACATCTTCTTCAAACTAAACTTAGGCATTTTCTAATTTATAAACATATATCAAATATGAAATTATTAAATTTACCTTAAATCATTTTTGTGAGTGTTACATTAATACGCTAAAGAGATGAGATAAAGTCTAATGTCATCAAGAGAATAAGTTTATGATATCATTTTAATGTTATTAAATTAAATGTAGAACAATTTTTATATATCGACTTTGATTGCCCTTGAGAGAGAGAGAGAGAGAGTCAACCAACACATGGGTAGGAAGATAAAGTCAGTCAACCAAATTTTTGTTGTCAGAGAAAGAAGAAAAAACTCTTAGGGGAAAAAATAAACTTTTCAAACTTTTGTATAAAGAGAAATTATTGGTTTTTTAAACTAAGGAAGGACATGAGATAAAATTTTAGTCTTTTTTTTGTTAAATACTAATTTTACCTTTAATCTTAACTAATAATTTTAACAAAACAAAAAGATAATCATAAGTGAAAGTTTGAGAATACATCAAACCTTAAGTGGGAATAAGTCGCATGCCCTTTATTCAATTGTCAACTTTTTGTCCGTTTAACTTGAAAACATATGATTATTTAAAAATTACCTTTTTGAGTTGATAAAAATAATATAGAATTCATGTCTCCAAAGGTTTTTAAAAAACAGAAATAATTAAGCCTAAAGAAACAGAACAGAAAAGAAGAAGAAAATTAAAACAACAAAAATTGAAAAAAAATATATATATAACTAAGTAACAATTAGTATTAATTAAACTAAATAATAAAGTTATGCGCACTTTTTTTTTATACACAATTAAATATATATATTTAATGTATTATATATTATAAAATAAAATAATATTCAATTATATCAATTATATGTTTAATTATAAGTGTATACCCATCATATGACCTAAACAGAAATATAAGCTCATAAAAAGAAGAAGCCCCTTATGACTCAATGAATGTTTGGCCCTCTGGTTTCTTTCCATGGACTGAATCAAGATAAGTATTAGGATCTTCTAGCATGAGAAACGAGTCGTCAAGACTATATTCCGTAACAAAAGGCTCAGAGTTGAAGAATCTATTATTACCAGCCACATTGCATGGATCCATTGTTTGCATTGGCGTCGCAGAGCTGGTTGAACCAAAGAAATTATCCCCCACATAATTCGCAGAACCAAAAGCATCTGCATTTTCACATACATTAGCTCCTTGCACTGCAGGCGCCGTGCCGGTTGAACCAACATAATTTGTGGCATTGCATTCGGTTTTTACCACTGGCACGGCTGTGCTGATAGACGCCATGTAATTAGGTTGTATCCACGGCAATGGAGGCAAAATAGGATCACCGTAATTCTCCAAATTGTATTGATTATGATAATGGTGCTCAGTTCCTTGCGTAAATTGTGCGAAGTTGTGATATCCAACAGCAATGGCCTTGTGATGAGGTCTTTGTATTGAAGCCATTGAGCCTGTGAAATCAAGGTTTTGTTGCAGATTAACCCCCTCATATTGCTGTATCAACGGCGCAACGCCGAGATTATCACCAACATTATGATCATAATTGCCCCCATCAGTTCCACTCATTTGAGGCTCCGAGATAATAGGGCTAGCACCACGGCTACTAGCTGCTTCATTCTTGTTCTTCGATTTGTGAGTCTTACAGTAGACCTTGCACAAAACCCAATCGTCCAACTGCCCGAATAATCAAAAGTTAGCAACATTTACATTAACTTAGGAAGAATTTAATCTCAATAATTAGAAGGATTAATTACCCTCATTTTGGCGTCTTCAAGAGGGACATTTGAGGTCGAAGCTGCGGCCTGAGATTTTTTGTTGTGAGCAGGTTTTCTTTCAGCAGGGGTGCTATGTTGATTCATTACATATTCATACATGATCCAATTAGTCTTTGTTGAATTTTTAGTGTTGCCATCGTAATAGACCAGTGACCTCTTGCTTGCTACTTTGATATTGTTTACCGTAACTGGCTGATCAACGCCGCTAGCCTTCCAATATCCATTGCCGGCTTGTCGCCTAGGCCGGTTCCCATGTGGGTACTTCCGATCCCTTGGAGAGAAGAAGTACATGAACTTATCTCCTTCTTTCTTATGCATATCTGACTCATAATTTTTAATTATAAGATTACCAAACAATAAAGAAAAGATGAAAACGAAGTTTGGTTTGTCAGAAAATTTTTTAATTTGGGTTATTATTAATTATGATTTTAATTTAATTAAATTGGATAATTAAATAGTTTAATGATAATTTACTAATGAACTTAAATTATCAATAAAGATAAATAAAATATATTGTAAATTCAATTCAAGTTTAAGAAATTCTTGAAATTTCTTGTTTCTTCAAAGAAGCTTATATAGAATTTTAAAAAAATAATTTATGCTATAAAAGAAGAGTATGCATATTAATCTTGATGTTCTACCTGTTAAATTAAAACATCATGAAACTCTTTAAAGAAAGAAACCCTAATGAGCCGTGCAAAAGAAAAAGTGAAACAAACATCAAGAAAGTCTTTAAAGAAAGAAACCCTAATGAGCCATGCAAAAGAAAAGAGATAAGTGAAAGGCAGGATAAACAATTTAGATATATAGAATAGCTGAGCACAAAAACAGAAAGAAACCTGCAAAGAGCCATGAACTGAAAAAGGAAGGAAGAAAGATTGAACTCGGGAAAAGATAAACATAATTAATGAAGAGAAAAAAACATTGCTGGTATAGTTTACTGAAAAAGGAAAATCAACCAAACAAATAAAAACAGGAAAGACAAAATTTAATGAAAGAAGACGAACCATATAATTGTTGAGGATGATAATCATAAAGATTAAGTTCTTTAATAATGTTGCAAGGCAAATAATTCTTTAAGATTTTGTTTCTGAGATAGTCCACAACCAGTTCTTCATCAGTTGGGTTGAACCTATAGCCTGACGGGAAAGCCATGTTTCACTGCCGTTTGGTTCAACTTCTAATTTGACTAAAAAAAAAATAATGCTTAAGCTTTGTTGATTTATATGTCTTTAATCTCCTAATAATTAATTAAGTAGGAATTGTACTTGCTGTAAAACTCAAATGCTCTATAATTTCGGCATGGTAACTCTTAATTTTTTATTTGTTTTTTCTGAAAGTATATTAGGGGGCTTTAAAATTAATAAAATGCTGGTAATTTATGTTAATTATTTAGTTGAATAATACAAAATTTTCATTAACATGTCATTGGGCTTATCAACTTATAATTATGTGATCACAAGAGTTTATACCTAAAACTTAATTTGTAAAACTATATATATATATATATATATATATATATATATATATATATATATATATATATATATATATATATATATTTTAATATATATTTTAGATACATAGATGATATGTCATCATGTGATTAGATTATTTTTAATTAAAGATAAAAAAATATTTAATCACATAATAACACATCATCTGTGTACCTAAATTGTTTATAAAAAATGTATATATATAACATTGTTTAAAATTAAAATAACATTAGACTATATATTGTCATTTTGAAATGAATTTATGCAAGAAACTTGAATCTGTACTCTCTTATATATAAAATCCCTCCTTTTATCATTCAAATTAGAGATAGAATTGTTAATTATAATTATTGTCATCTAGCATTATAATAAATTAATCACCAAAAATGTGTCAAGAATCAAAACATTTAAGTCAAGATTTTAATAATATGTCTCACAATATATTTTATTTTTATTAGGTCCCAAAAAATTCCAATACCCTTTTTTTGGTCGATAAATTTGAATACGTGGTTGACCATTTGTCAATCCTAACTCTGTATTAAGAGGCCTAGAAGATCATGTCTAAAGGCCCAAAAAAGGAAGCCCAACGGGAGCCAGCGAATTATTTTCAAAGCAAGTGAGCCCATCAAAAGAGGTAGACTTGTAAGAAGATTCCACAATAAGGATAATGACCATTTTGTCCAATGGAACTTAAATCATGTAGACTTTTCAGTAATACATTAGTAATAAAATTATATGTTGTAACCTATTTTAAGTATATAAATATATATACGTTTGATATATATCATTAAATAATTAAATAATTTTAAATTAAAAATAAAATAATATTCAATTTTATAATAATATATATAAATATATATATACCTATTTATATACTTAAAGTAAATATATATAGTATTGCTTATATTTTAGTCTTAATTAAGAGTATTTTGGTCTCTAAAATTTGTCAATTTTTGACATCACATGTCAATTTTCGTTCAATAGCTCATTGAACTCATTCGTTATCTCTATTCACATAACTAAGAGAATAATTTGACATCACAAACATAAATTATAACCATTTAATTATTATTTTTCCAAAAATGACCAAAAATGTCCTAGATTTATGTCTAAAATTTAAAATAACACCAAGATTGTTAGCAACCTATTTGCCTATCATTCTAGTTTACGTGATGGGATAAAATAAAGTAGAAATAAAGTAATATTATTTATATTTATTTTAAATATATATATTTATATATTATTATATAATTAAATAATTTTAAATTAAAAATAAAATAATATTTAATTATATAATAATATTATTTATATATTTAAAATAAATAAATATAATATTACATAATTTTATATAAGTGATTTATATGGTGGATTAACATGCACATGCAAACACAATTTCTTAAAATAGAAAAATGACACGTTAATCTCCCTTATTTTAAGGAAGAAATCATAAAAAATCTAGGTGACCACGTGGAATGCACGTGGTACAGTTACTGGATTCACTCCAAAGCCAGGAGTAAACGCCAGAACAGAGAGTATTATTTAGGTCCCCACATCAAAGATAATAAAATATTAATAGCCACTTCTCTTTCCACTGGGTCTCTCGCTATACATCTCCGCTCCCTCTTTTCTCTACTCAAGCTGAACGGACGCTCTGATTTCGGTAATTATTATTTTTCTTTTTTAATAATTTCTCATTTCTCATTTATTATTTATCTCATTATTTTCTTCTGCTGATGCGATCTCTATTATCAACTTTCTTGTGTTTTCGTTCCATTTTACGTTCATTTTTTGTTGTTGTTTTTATTTTTAATTTTCTTGATCCGTTTGGTTCTTGAGAAATTTGATAAGAGAAAGTGCTGTATTTCGTTCAAAATCGTTGACTGTTTGGTGCTGAGTTTCTTTACTAAGTTTGGAGTCAACGAGGCCGTTGGTTTCAGCTTGTTTTTAGGATCTGTCATGTGATTTTACTTGATCGGATAATCTGATTGGTTAGGAGATCATCTGTGTGAGTTGCGTTGTTGTTTGCTTATGAATCCGATTGTATTTTTTTTCTTCCTTGAAATGAAAAGATTAGAAATAAACGAATGCTTTTGAATATAAGTAGAAATCGATAGGTTTTGTGATTGACTGGTTGTTTTGTGTGGTTGCAGAACGAAATGGGGGTATATCTAAGCACCCCCAAGACTGAGAAGTTCTCGGAGGATGGTGAAAATGAGAATCTTCGATATGGGTTGTCCTCTATGCAAGGGTGGCGTGCCACAATGGAAGATGCTGTGAGTACTTTATTTGTTGGGTGAATTGTACTGTACTTGTGAATATTGTTGTTGAAGAGCAACATGAAAAATCACCAAAAGACATTAATTTGTAATTTGAAATGTAGATTTCTCGTAAAACTTAACTTTTAACAATACTGGGCTTGTAAAATAGGAAAGTATAGGGACATTGGTATCAATGCCTATCAGTAATATAGTATTAGTCTTGACTTCAACCTTGGTTTATGTTTGCTTTGCTGTTTGTAATAATTGGGTTTCTAGCTTACATGTTGATAATATAAGATTTGCACACCCTTTCCTCATATAGTTTATGTTAATTAAGGAGTTTATGGTACATAAATAGGTCATGATGTGTCTTTATAGTTACTTTTTGTAATCTTGCTTTGCCATTTATAATGTGTAGCTAATTTTATGTGCACTGCATGGACGGTGCGTTGATGTCATGCCGATTCAGTGTCATTTTGGTTTGTCTGAAAGATGCAGCAATTTGAAAGTTCCCTGGATTCTGTTAAAGGCTTGGAAATGCATCGGAGCTTTTTGTAGGAAAATAAGTTTCGGTGATATTTATATGGTCATTGTAATTGTCATTTGAGTATAGGGATGCTCTTTTCACTGCCAAAACTAAGAGAAGACAGTAGCCTGATGTAAGAATATATATATATATATATATATATATATATATATATATATATATATATATAGTGAAGTAGATGCATGTGTTGGTAATCAAACTGTCTTATTACCAAAATTTTCAGTATATGGTCTAATAATTATTTAAGCTTTAATTCCATAAATACAATAGTAATGGTCCATAACTTATCACACTGACTTGGATATCCAGTATAAAGTAATTTAGGTCGGTTATTCTCTTTTATTGTTATTGCAGTGCATTGAAATGTTTATGTATAGGTGATTTTTTTAGTTGATTTCTGTTAAAACCTGAGAGAAATATGTTGCACACTGACTAAATTGCATGATTATTCCTTAATTTTTGGTGATTATAACAACTTCATCCATGTTGCTTTTTAGTACTATCATATATCGACATTTGTATTTTTGAGTTTCAACTGAAATAAAGATATGCTCCCTTTGTGTTGGGATTTGATAAGGGTATGCATATTTTGAATGTGTTTATGCTATCTAAATAATGTGGTGTATATGTCATCTCCTTGGAGTCGGAGGTAATGAAACACAACTTCATGATTTATTGAAACAAATGCATTTAACTATGTGTGCCAAACTCATATGATTTTTCTGCAGCATGCAGCTTATCTAAACTTGGACAATTGTACATCTTTCTTTGGTGTTTATGATGGCCATGGAGGTTAGCATCCGAGTTTCGTAAATTTTTTTTTTCTTTTTATATAGATTGAAGTATTATTTATTTCCAATTTTACATGCTATTCATGGTTGTTAGCAGACAACATGACATTCATGCCACTTTAGAATGTCAAAGCTTTTCCTTAAATCCCCCTGGGGGTTAACAATTTATGAAATTCAAGCATGCTAATATAATCAATGGATAGGCAAATTCTTTTATTTTTTCCTTCACCTGTCAATGTAATTTAATGTGTCATGACAATTTTCAACATTGATGATGGATTGATTTGTTCTCATTAATGGATATATGTGCATGCTTTGGTGATCAGCAAAATACTATTTTTGATAATTCAATTTAATCTTACTTTTGGGTCATATTTCACAAGTTTTGGGAGTCTTCTCACTATAACAACGTTTTTGGGACGTTGTCACTCAACACGGTCAAAAGGTGTTTAGGTTCTCATAATTATTTATACTAGCACTTTCAAGTTTTCTGGAGTTTCTGTATGCTTTCTCTAAGTGATTTTTTTGTTTGTTTAGTGAGTTAGCGATGATAAGTCTATCTAAAGAGAAGATAATAAGAAATTAATTGCAATGCCTTTGTTATATCAATTTCTTTGTCCTCTGTATTTATATATGTCATGAAACACCATGCATATGCAAGATTAGTGTGGTTGTTTCAGATTGATTTTTTTGGTACATATTTTGTTTAGTTATCACAATATATGTTTTGTACGGTTATGCTTTTGTAACATAGGAGGAATTTAGTAAGTCTAATTATATGGTAGAAACTTAGACCGTGATTTGGCTAGTCTTGTCTTCCAGTTGACTTCTGCAAAAAGGTAGTTTTGGGTTTTGTTATTTCCTATTTCATTTTCTCATCTTCTTGGTTTTTGGATGAGTCTTGGCATCAAAGTTGAGTGCATGTTTCATTTTTTTTTCTTTTGTCTTAAGCTTGTCTCAGAGATGAGAGGACTGAGCTATACTATGTTGGTCTCGACTATGTCTTATATGGCTGCCTTGATTTTCTTCAAAACCTTCTATAACGTACATGTTAGAATATCCTCAGCTTATCACCTGCTATAGTATCCAGTTAATACTCTCGAAATCGCTAAGACTCACCATAGCTAACAGTCAGTTGTCTGCCCATGTTTTTACACCTCAGCAATGCAGAAGATGAACAAACTCAACAAATCACACATATAATTCAACAAACTCAGAGTAATGCAAGTAACAAAGGTGTAGTTTTTGAACAGAAGGGGAAAACAAAAACAATGAAATTGTAATATTAAGAACAATAGAATAATTGGAAAAGATGGGGGGCTATGTATTAATGGAATCCCTTCATTACAGCTACAATTCTATTCCCAAAATCAGAATTAACAATGGAGAGAAATAAGCTCCTGGCTTTCGAGAGGCCAGTCCTCTCCAAAGAGTAACAACACTCAGGGAAATACAATTCCAAATTCTTCCTTTTTCTTTTCTCCCTCTTCTCCACTGTTTATAGTCAGTTGCTGCCTTTTCCCATTGAATCCTTTTTGCTCCTCACATATACGGCCCCTTTTTTGTTGCATTACCTGATTTTGCCACCCCATTATGAGCTAGAATTTTCATGCTTGAGCCCTCATGTTTCTTCTTGTGCACCTCAGGTCCTATCACTTTCACACGTCTTTCTATTTTTAGGTTGCCATGTTGGTGATATATTGTTATGTTTTATCCTAACAAAGTCCATAAATCCGTAGGTAAAGCAGTGTCTAAGTTCTGTGCCAAGTATCTTCACCAACAGGTGCTCAAGCATGAAGCTTATTCGGCAGGAGATATAGGTACTTCTGCACAGAAAGCTTTTCTCAGGTTATTGTTTAACCTTTCCTGATTATTTTCACACTTTAAAGTTTTCTGCAGATGCCTTAATGTAGTCATGGTCTGAGTATGAGGCTTATAAGGTGTCTGTGTTCTGTAAGTGTCATGAATTACTTAGCTTGATATCTGATACTGGATTATGGATGTACAATGCTCAACTTAAACTGTGTTACTGTCATAAACCTTTTTCTTACATACCATTAAAATAAGTGTTTCTTATTCCAAATTTTTATGTGAATTCAGTTTAAATGAGATCTTTGCTATTGACATTGTGCTCTGTTGCTGGACACTAGAAAGATGGGAACTTTTTACTGGATCTGATCAGTCCTATGCATTCTATTATTCATGCTGCATTGTAGTTGCAGTCCTTTCATTTATTGAAACTGACTTTTGCCATGGTTGGCTTAAACCTTTAAGTTTTCTTTTTTTTAATTAATAAACGGGCAAGAAATTGTAATTTAGGATGAATATTTGTTACTTTAATGAAAAATTTCTTTTGTGTTTTTGTATGTCAAAAACTTTTATTTATTCTTTTCATGCTCCAACTACTGTAATGCTTTTTTATACAGAATGGATGAGATGATGCGTGGACAAAGGGGTTGGAGAGAATTAGCTGTATTGGGAGATAAAATGGATAAGTTTTCTGGCATGATTGAAGGTCTAATATGGTCGCCTAGAAGTAGTGAAGTTAAAGATAATCATGATGATTGGACTTCTGAGGAGGTATCATACTGTGGGAAACTTACTTTTCATGTTATGTGGCATTGGCACAGTTTTTCTACCTTTTGGTCAGTTGATTTCTTTCAGCACACAGGAGCATTAATGCTAATGTCTATGTATTATTATAGCTGAGACTGGTTTAATTCAAGCTGTCTGTTTTTCCTAATTTAAATTTAATTCATAAAATCATAAAATTTGGTAATCACTCTAAGATTATATCTGAAGTATATGTTACTCAAATGATAAATCATGTTTACCAAAAAGTCTGAAAAATCATTAGCTTGTGCCATCTTAGAAATATGTGCTTTAAAACTTAAAGCCTATTTACATCTTCTAATGCCTTTTCTTATGTATTATGAGGCCTATATAATCTTTCAATGCTTATATGCATGTGTGTATGTTACATTCATCAGAAAATGCGGAAATCAGATGAACTTTTCATGAGTGAGGTTTTGGAACTGCTTATATGTACTTGAGGATGGAGGAGAATGAGAAAAGGGGCTGCAGTTAACTCCTTTATTTGACTATTCCTTATTTTTTATTTAGGCATTCATAAATTTGATTTTATGATTTACTTACTTATTTTTGAATTTAATATATTTATCTCTGCTGTACCCACATGTATCTCATGTTTCCTTCTTGCTTGTCCAAGGAATTTCTTACTATAAAGTTATATTTATATAATTTGGATGATTATCCCTATTTCTTCTCTCAGCATAATAATAATACGGATTTAAAATTGATTTATCAGGTCTCTTTAAGCATCTTTCCTTAATGGGTATACTCTAGTATTTTATTTTGAATAATTTTGTCAGTCCTTAATTGTTATGCAACATGACACATGCAACATTATCAGATTTCAATACGTCACTTGAGTCATTTGTCCTAACTTTTATGAACAATGATTATTTTTTTTCAAATTACCATATTCTCAAAAATTTTTAGGAGTTTTCTTCATGTTTATTTGTGGAAGTAGCATTTCCTTGCTATTAATTCTATCACTCCTCATTTTTTATGCATTTCCTATGATCCACATCTCTATTTTTCTGCTCAATAGGCCCTGGGAAGTTAATGCATGAGTATTCACACTATTAATAATATTTCTGCCAATATTTTTTTTAATATAATTGTGATTCTTATTTATTTATTTAATATTAAAAATTTGATTTATATTTTTTTATCGATAATTGGAAGATGTTTTATATATTAGGTTGTGTAGTGTTCTTATCAGTTTAGAATGCCATTTTTTGTATTAAGGTGCCATGAGCTAAATGTTGTTAGTTTCTTCTTTTTCTTTTTTGCGTCAAGATGTCTTGTTCATTTTGTAGATTTTCACTTATTAATTTTGCTGTTTCATATCAATAAAGTTTATACATAAATCATATAATCTATGAGAAAATTGAACAAACAAATATATAAGAAGAGTGAGTTGGTCTGTAATCTACATTATTTTCAACCCTTATATGTAGGAGATTCCTGAAGCATTTTAGTGGTTATTACATTATGCTAAAATCACTGGTAGTTGGTGACTGCATATGAAAACATCTTGTGGTAGTTATTGAATCCTCTGAATCACTTTTCATGTACAAGTGCACTTCTTAAATTTAGTATTTCAAGCAAATTTTGGGCCTCTGCTGGAGTATAACAAGAATTATTCTGGAAGTAAGGGCTGTATTTGAATGGGTGCATTGTTGGGGTTTCTGGTGCTTCTGCTATAAGCATTTATAGGAGTCAGAGTAGATGACTTGCATAGAGCCTGCCATAATTTAAAAGTTTGCTTTTGTTGTGTGTAAGGCAACTGAGATTATTTACAATTTATTATCATTGCGATTGAGAGATGAACCATACTCTGTAATTTCATACCTTTTTTTAATATATGAAAATTGATACTGCAGAAGCATTGGCGAAACTCTATGACTTTACTGTGATAAATGAGACTCTTATATCTGAAGAACTCATTAGAGGAAATTTAGTCATCATGTCATTACTAAGGGCCTTAATATATAATTGATAGAAGATTCCTTCTTTGTTCTTATGAAACTTTAAAGTATCCATTTAGAGAGATACATTCAGGTGAATTTTCCATTTGTCCTCCAAATTTTATATTTCTACTGATTTTGTTTCATGTGCTATTTTCAGGTGCTTTGTCTCAATTCCTTTGTGTGATATCTTTGTTCATTTACTTGATTGGTTTCTGTCATCTGCTAGTTGTTAGGATTTTATAGATTTTTTAATGACATGATTTTATCTTGTGAATAGGGCCCCCACTCTGATTTTCATGGACCAACTTGTGGAAGCACAGCTTGTGTTGCAATCATTCGAAATAAGCAACTTGTTGTTGCAAATGCGGGTGATTCTCGTTGTGTGTTATCAAGAAAGGGTCAGGTATTTTAGTCCTGCACTTATATGTATATTGTGGTTGTGTTAAATGGATCCCTTTTTTGACTCTGCTCCCATACTCTTCTGCCATCTGCAAACTGAGATCATTTCAATAATTGAAAATTTATTTTTAGAAATACTTTTGTTACTAAGCAAGAAAAATTGTTATTTATCAATAATAGCACCTGTTGGTGGCCTAAGACATATCTAACTAACTACTGGCCTCACCATTTTACTCATGAACTTGTCTGTGTGTGCAAAGTGCTGATGCTCACAGCTTGTGAGATAAAAGGAGTATTATCTGAGTTTAGTAACTGCATTTTTTTATATGAATCTATGAATGTGCTGAACAAAGGACAAGAGGAAATGAGGAATGTTCTGGTGATACTATATGTCCTAAGACATTTTTCTATATCACGCATTCATGCAGCCAAGGATTTTTTTTTTTTTTTTTAATATTTAGGAATCTCTCAATCATGTCCTTAAATTTTCACTAAATTATAAACTAGGACTACTGTCAGACCCTACATTCTTGGTAATAAGGAAACTTGTGAGATTTAATTCCTTAAGTCATGTCCTTAAAGGAGATAGGGCTTGACTGTTGATTGGAACCAAAAAGCTTTAACTACTCAGCCCATCCCTTGTGGTTTACTGCAATATGCTATTTTCTTTATCAATAATACTGTACTCATAAAGTTGGAATCTCAACTGATGCCGTGATTGAATTTGTTGACACCACCTCAATTATAAGATGATAAGTAAAAGTTTGCTAAAATCAACTGCCAAATTGATGCCACATTGGTTAGCATATAAAACTGGGATCCTAAACTTTTTTAAGTGTGGTATTCTTCTTTCCATGCACCTCTCTTCATGTCTTAGTGTTAAACTTGTAGCCATCTCTGCTTTTATTCCCATGTAACACAAGTTTAGAAATTAGCTCAGTGGTTGCACCTGAACCTATCACTAGTTTTAAGACCTTTTATCACAAGGCTGGAGGTTATTCTGAGCCATGACTCCTATATAATGTGTTACATCTAAATTTTGCATGTGTTGTTGTGTTGAAATTATTTTGTGAAGGCTTATAACTTGTCAAAAGATCACAAGCCTGACCTTGAGGTTGAGAAAGATAGGATACTCAAAGCAGGTGGTTTTATACAAGTTGGGCGTGTCAATGGAAGTTTAAACTTGGCAAGGGCTATTGGTAATCAAATTTATTTCTGCTCCTCTTGAACGGGGGATTTTGGAGATTCCATCTACCCTTAATTTCAACTCCTTAAGCTTTTAAATTTTTGTTGGTTGCAGGAGATGTGGAGTTCAAGCTGAACAAAGCTTTGCCTGCTGAAAAGCAGATTGTGACCGCCAATCCAGATATCAATTCTGTATGTTGTTTCAGCACTTTTGTGTTCTGTAGTATTTGGTTTACGATTTTTGCAATTTCACTTGTGCAATTGAGCCATTAAAGATTATTTTTATTGTTTTTGATGTATATTCAAATTGTGTATATGTGTTTTGTGTGTTACTGTCTAATTAATATCTTCTTATTCTCCTTGAATTAGATTGAGCTTTGTGATGATGATGAGTTTCTGGTTTTAGCTTGTGACGGGATTTGGTAAGCTACTTTCTGCTTCAAACTATATATATAAACGGTTGCCCTTGAAAAATCTAATTTGACATGCTTTCTTCCCCTCTCTTGAAATGACTTTCTAAATGCCGTATGGGCTGTACTAGGGTTAGTTTTTATGAGAAAAATCTCTGAGGACTTCAAACCCTATTCCTAAACTTTGTCTGAACTTGATTAATTGTCTTTAGTACTTGTGAGCACGCTCTGGATTGTGTCTCTTTTTTTTTTTTTTTTATTAAAGTAACTATTGCTCTTGGAATTGTTGATAGTTTTTATGAGCCAAAAAGGCACATATGTTAAATATCACTTTCACTTGACTTAGAAGTCTATGTTATCGAACGAGCAGGAGAATTAGTGTTGATTTATTCGAGGGGGCGATCACCTGGAACCTTGATTGATTATAAATTTTGCTTAATTGATGAATCCTTGACTTTTTCCTTAGGGATTGCCTTTCAAGTCAACAACTCGTGGATTATGTCCGGGATCAGTTGGCCATGGTGAGCTTCTGAGGTCCGTTGTGATATATTTTTGAAGTTTGTCGTTGTGGTATCTGATATCTGTGGTCACCCTGTGCAGGAAACAAAGCTTTCTACCATCTGCGAGAGAGTATTTGATCGGTGTTTGGCTCCGGTGGCTGGTGGTGAAGGATGTGACAACATGACCATGATCTTGGTTCAATTTAAAAAACCTTATAAAGCTGGCGCTTCTGTGCCTGAGCACCCATCTGCTGGCAATCAATCATCTTCTCGTGATGTGCCATTGTCTTGTGATCAACCATCTGAGCCAGAAAGAAGTCATGCCGATACTGAATCACAATCTGAGGCTGAAAGAAATCCAGCAGAAATTGAATCGAAGTAGTTGGAAACATTTCTACTGACACTTTCTACTGTCTGAAAGCACTGGTGTGCGCAAGAATTACCGACCTGAAATTTTACATTTAGAAAGTGATTCTGATCATATGCTTGTAAATATTTAAAAGCATTTTCATTGATTATATGGTATTTGATGACTTACTATCTGTAAATGTGTCGTTGTGTTGAGTCTTTAAATTGCTTGTGACGACCGGCAATAAGGGCTTTGATCGATGCCGGAGATGGATTTGTTATTGAGATGATATTTGATCCTGATCCCGATCCTGTGCGTTTATAAGTTGGGCTGTTGAACTTGAATATACTGAGAGCAAGCCTCCTAGTAATTTTATAACTCCCATGTAAAATTTGTGAAAAAATATGATGGTTATAAGTTTATTTGGATATAATACCAATAAAAAAAAGATATTTATTTTAAAATTTATCAAATTAATATAATATAATAAATGTATTATGAAATATTATTAAAATAAGTATAGATATATTTTTAAAAAATAAAAATATAAGAATGTTGTCTATTAATTTGACAGTGAGGCCTTACTACCCATCCAGGGGCTCGAGCCTCGGATGTTGGGAAGAACAAACCCAAATAACAGAACCATTTAAAAAAATTTTAATCTATAATCGCAACTCAACATGGTCCAACTTCTTGAAGCCATTTACAATTTTTAATTTTGTAACAAAATAATACCTCGAATCCATGCAAAACCAACAAGTAGAATTTGACGACAAATGAAAAGACTGGACAATGTCATGGGAAGAGCTTCAACCGATTAGTTTTCCCTCATATTTGTCAAAAGTTGATTTGGGTTTGACCCAGAGTGATATAGTTGAGGTTGCTCATAATTGAGAATAATTTAAATTGTTTATTATTTTATTTTTTAATAGACATACCTTATAATATAATATATAATATAAGAAATTTAGTTTTTAATTTAAAAAAAAAAAGAGTTAAAAATACAAAATACAAATTTTGTAATATGAAAAGTAAATATGAATCTAAGTCAAATGATCAACAATTTTACAAAACCCAGTATCTCAATATCCAATTTTTATATTTGTAATTTGATCCGGTAAACCACTTCAAATTGATATTTTTATTATTTAATTATCAGACGGTGATAGGTTGATAAGGATGGTATGTTATGTATACACCAGAACATGGCATAACAACCAGAAAATTACAAATCTTTTTTTTTTATTATCTAAATAAATGGTTATTCTAATTTGGTTAGACATAACGAATTTTGCAATTTGGCTTCGCAAGTGATTTCTCTTTCTTGATTGGAACCATTTGGGGTTTTGTTCTTTTATGTGAAAGTAACAATATTTTATATTATTAAGTCATTATTTGGCTGATTAATGAATAAGACCGATTTATTTACTTTCCATAAAAAAATCCTCTTCTTTGTCATTTGGTTCATTTAAGAAGTCATATGAATGGTTAGCTTATGTGTGGCATCTCCAGGGCAATATAAGAATCCAAGAAAATGGAGAAAAAAAGTTGGAATATGTTTGAATGGGAATCTCCATTTTAATGGGTGTGGCTGAGATGTTGATTTTTTAAGTTAAAAATGTAATTTATTTGGATGCAAATATTAAGAATAATTGTCAAAATATGGAACCATTGTATTACAGAGATTTCAATTTTGGTAATTATGATAGTTGAATCACATATTATATTATATATTAAAAAAGGAAAATCTATTTTTTCGTATCATATGATCATAAAAAAGTTTAGTTTACATATCATCATTTTAAAAAATATTACAAATACTTTAAAAAATTTAAGATTTTTTATATATATTTTTACTACATCATCATTATCTTTAAAAAGATATATTGATCCGTATTGATAATATATACCGTATCATATAATACATAAACTGTATCATATTAATTTAATATACATTATAATACGTATCATTTTTCACTTATATCAAGGCAATTGACCCTGATATCTACTGTTTCTTCACTCTAATTAGATAAATGTTTATCATAATAGATGTGATCTTTCATGAAAATTTAATATATTTTTTCTGGGAGCTTGAATTTCAAAATGATTACCGTAAATAAACTTCATAGTCTAGATTATAAATCTCTAGAGTATGATTTTCTCATTTCCATGGGGGACAAATATTTTGAAACTAGTGAGTAAGATGTGGGCAACTTAGATAAAGTAGTATAAACTTGGATTCTATTTGCGATGGCTCATACCCAATCATCCAAGAAGAATGTGACTTGGGTTGGAGTGGTAAACTTTGGATCAAAATGATGATGAACACTTAGAAATTGAAGCAGTGACTAAAATAAAAGGCTCGATTCTATTTAGTTTTGAGTCCCTCTATAATATATCAAATTAATCGTCTGTTGAGGGTATTCTTAATTTAGTCTCTGAGTCACCTTCAAAACAATGACCACTTATACTAAAAGTACTCCTAAACCCACATATGGACTTGAACTTCCTGGTAAATGAATTATCTACTCTTACTATTCATAATAATATGCAAGAAACCTTATCTAACCCAAGGTGAAAAGTTGCTATGAACAAAGAAATGAAATCTTCATAGAAAAATGAAGCTTGAGAATTCATTGACTACCCATCAGGAAACAAGTCAATAACATATCGATAGATGTACATAGTAATATCCAAAATAGATGACAAAATTGAACATTTTGAAGTAAAATTTGTAACAAAATTGTAGGTATACTCAAACTTACGAGATTGACTACATAGAGCCATTCACCCTTATTATTAAGATCAACACAATTCGAGTATTATTGCCTTTGGTTGTGAACTTAGATTGGTCATTTTCAATAGTTTGATGTGAACAATATATTTTTATATGATGAATTATTTGAACGAATTTCTATGAATCTCTCAATAGGATGTTTGGTCTAAAAAATGCATAATCAATAAAAATTTAATTATTTAAGTTAAAACAGTCTCTAAGGGCATAATTTAGAAGGTTTAAAAAAATAATGATACATTTTCATTATCATCAAAGTAGTCCATGCATGTAGGGCTGGATTCGAGCCCGAAACGAGCCGGGCTCAGCTCGGCTCGATCGAGCTCGAGCCGAGCCCGAGCTGGCTCGGTATATTTTTTTAAAAATTTTTTTATACAAAACGACGTCGTTTTGATTTTTATATACATACAAAACGGTGTCGTTTTGATATAAAAAACGAGCCGAATTGAAAACGAGCCGAACTCGAGCCGAGCCGAATTCGGCTCGAGTCGAGCTCGAGCCGAGCCGAATTCGGCTCGAGTCGAGCTCGAGCCGAACTCGAGCTGGCCCTCAAAAAGTCGAGCCGAGCCCGAGCTGGCTGCGAGCCGAGCTCGGCTCGGCTCGAATCCAGCCTACATGCATGTCACACTTTGTTCAAAAAGAAATAACAAGGTAAGATTACATTGTACATATCGATGATAAGATAGTAACTAAAAAAGATCTTAAAAAAAGAAAAATTGTACAAAATTACTTACAAAGATAATTTAAAATGAAAATTTTAAATCATATGAAAAAAAATTTTGAGATTAAAGTTTCTCGATTAGATATAAGAAGTTTTTTCGTTGTAAAGAAAATATGTCTTAGATCTGTTATAGAAAACTAGAATGTTAGCATGTCAACCAATTGATGCACTAGTAAAAGAAGGTTGGAAATTATATTTAAGACTAATTATGTACTTATTGATAAAGGGAAATACCATAGACTTAGCGCAAACAAGGTTAGATCTTACTTATATACATTAAATGGTGTGCGTCAACATATACATGATCCTAAAGAACAATATGTTAATGCAATCATGCATAGTTAAGGTATTTGAAGTGGATAGAGAATATTTTGATGTTAATTAGGTTGAAACAATAGATGACAAGTAATCTACTTTAGGTTACTTTACCTTTGTAAATGGTAATCTCATTATACCGAAAAATAAGAAATAAAATATCGTTACACACTTAAATTCATAAGTTGAATTTATATGTATGACATTTAAAACTTTGTGAAACATTATGATCCAATCCAACTATACGTCGAATGTGATATTGCTCATTCTCTAATTCAACATGATTGTGTAAAACATGTTGAATCGGACAAATTCAAGTGGAATATTTGATTGATGAGTGGTAGGTAAACATGTGTGACATCTATTCACCAATTAAAGTAAGTGTTTAGATTTCATTAATTAGTTGTTTATGAGTGGTAGGTAGACCTTAGTTTTAAGAAATTCAAGTTTAGTTACAGAACATAAATGAAAAGTGAAATATTTGTAAAACAATGAAATTATGTGTATATATATTTTTTAATATATAATTTAAATATAAAGATGATATGTTATCATATGATTGAATGATTTTAAATTAAAAATAAAATAACATTTAATTATATGATGACATATCATCTATATATCTGAATTATATTAAAAAATATATATTTCTATAATATTACTTAGTTGTAAAATAGAATTAAAAAAATTTGTTTAAACTAAATAAGATAATGTAAATCTAACACTTTCATTATAATTCTTTTTAACAAGTGAATAATAATGTTATAAATGTTTTTATGAAAATGTGTACATTTATCCAATTATTTTTTACCCATGTCTAAATTTGAAAAATAAAAATCCTAAATTTCATTATTAAACACTAGCAAGATGTTTAACCCTTTCGACTTTCACCTTTCATTCAAATATTAATATAATAAAATTATATATAAAAATTTGAATATATAAAATTAATACATTATTATTAAATAATTATAAATAAAAAATAAAATAAAATATAACTATATAATAATATATTATTATTTATATTTAAATTTATATAATTAGTTATATATATAATATTATTTGTATTTTTTTTTTAATACCTGAGAATTTAACCTAGGTTGCTCCTTTTAGGCGAAATTAATCGTTTCGCTTCCGAGAAACAAAGATCATCCAATCTGTTTATTTACTTTTGAAATTCAATATCCACCGTCAGATCAATCACCACTCCGAAGACCCGTCCTAGATTAAAGGACAACCAAGATTTAAATTTCGAGTGAAGAAAGGGACGCCACGTTATCCACCATGAGAATTTCTTGATTATCCGCTCACTCAAAACGGAAGCGTTTCGCACGCAAACCAACATCCTCTTAATAATATTAGTATTTTTCTAAACTTCCGTGCCCGCCGGATAAATGTACTTTTTGCCCCCTCACCGCCGTACAAGTTACCACGTGCCCTCCTCACCGCTTTTAGGGGACTCCACCTTTCCCTTCCTTCTTACTCCGCCCACCCGGGAGAGCAAATAAATTGCATGCTCATATACACTATTTATATGTAAATATATATAATATTATGTTATTTTAAATTTTAAATTATTAATTATATAAAAATATATGTAAATATATATATTTATATATCTAAAATAAATCTACATAATTTTATTATTATAAAATTATATTTTATACTTTCTACAATGCAATTATTTAATACTTTATATTAAGCTTCAAACAACCCAACAAAACAGAGGATGGGGGTGAAAATACAAATAAACAAAATCTGAAAAGGAATATACCTGAAATAAACTCTCCAATTTAAAAAATAATTAAAAATAGAAAAAAGCCATAATTGACAAAAGAAAATTCATTGAATCTGACTAGGATAAATCAAAGAGATAAGCACATAGCACAAACTCTCTTGCAAAATTAAAATAATTGAACAAATTATGACAAAACAAAAGTTTTCCCTATAAATAGGCTTGTCTTGTCTTCAAATATTCCTCTCTATCCATTATTGCTTCATTTTCCACAATCCAACCAGCAATCTCCCCACTCATTTTTTAACCTTTTCCAATCTCAATCATTCAATTCTACTTTTGATAAAGTTTTTAAGAGAGAAAGTAAAGGAAAATTGTAGAAATTTGAATGGCGACTTTTGCTGCTGCTGCTGGGGGAATGATTAGATCAAATGGATTACAATACAAGGCTATGAAGAAGAAGAAGAAGAACATGGTGAACAGGATGACGGTTTCTTGCTATTCTTCGGTTTCGATGGTGGATCCATACAAGACTCTCAGGATCCAGCCGGGTGCCTCTGAATCTGAAGTTAAAAAAGCTTTTCGAATACTGGCTTTACAGGTTTTCTTCTTTCTTCCTCTTTCTATTCACTTCTTCTCTTTTTTTTTTTTTTTTTTTCTCTCTATAAAAACATTTTGCAGTTTCTGGGTTTTAATCTTGGTTTTCTGCTGTTTCCAGTATCATCCTGATGTTTGTAGAGGAAACAATTGTGGGGTGCAATTTCACCGGATCAATGAAGCTTACGATGTACGTCTTTGGGTTTTGGATGCTACTGAGTTTGACGCTTTTTTTTTTTTTTTACATAAATCTATGTGCAGACAGGTTTGATTGAGCACATGGTCGAGCGATTTTAAATTTAATATTTGGATTTGAATATGATATTTGGTGTTATTTATTGGTGCAGATTGTGATGAGCAATTTGAGGGAAGAAAACGAATCCCAGAAGGATGAAGAGATTGATGAAGCGATGAGGGGGATGAATGATCCAGACTGGGATTTATGGGAAGAATGGATGGGATGGGAAGGAGCTGGAATTAGAGACTACTCATCTCATATTAATCCTTACATTTAATTCACTAATTCAAGTAATTGTTGTAGTTGTTGTGGTAAAAAGGCCATTCATTTTTGTATATATGGACCCTCAGATGATGATGGCTTTGTTGTTCATATTCTTACCTAAACTATGTAAATGATAGTGTAATGGGCCATTTTTGTTATGGTCCTTTTTGTCCAGTTCAATAATTGAGTCGAAATACTTTTCGCTTTTTAAGGTTACAATTTTGACAATTAACAAACTTTCTATCTTAATATTATATTTTGAAATCCTATTATATAATTTATTTATATACGTGATATTATTTTATTTTAATTAAAAATTATTAAATTATAAAATAAATATATATAATTTTATTGTATGTTTTGATATGTGTAGAAGTTTTTTTTTTTTTAATTTTACAAAAAGCCTCTATTGAGATAAAATTAATTACATCAAACAAATTTATGTAAATTAAGAGTCTCTGTTTTTGAAGGTTTCAATTTTAAGAATTATTTAACTTTCTAACTTAATATTTTAATATTTTATTTGATTACCTGTTAATCAGGGTGCTTTATATTTTAATATATTATCAACGACCTCCTGTCCCACCCCTTACAGTTATGTAATGACTAATGGCCAAGCACAACAGAGACTTGTGACATGTTCCCACCCAAAGTTTGGTCTAAGAACTTGTTCCATTTTTAATTTGTATAAATAATATTTTCTCACTCAAATTTAACCTGTTAAAAAATTAATAATATAAGCACAAAAATAGTGTATATATTAATTTTTAAAATAAAAAAATAATGAATTTTTATTAGACCCAAATATTTTAAATATGACAATTTAACTCTTAAAAAACATTATTATATTTTATTAGACTCTTTGGGGGGTATATCTATCACTTTTGGAACTATTAATGGGTAAAATGATATGTCAATAATTTTTAAAAGACCCCCTAATTTTTTAAATTTTTTTATAACTCCTTAAAAATTTTCTTAAAGGCCTATAATATTTTTAAAAATTATAGTTTACCCTCTAATATATGATTATACAATAAATACACTCATATCTATAAAAAGAGATGAAAAAAGAATGAGAGTAAAAAAAAAAAAGAAAATATGTGATTTTTTACATAATTTAGATATTTAAAAAATTATTTTTAATTTTTATTAATTTAGAATTATATAATAATTTAAAAAATAAAATAGTAAAGATAAAATAGTAATTTCACACTCTAATATTATTATTTCATTAATAGAGTTTAATTTTAGATGGAAAGTTGTTATTAAAGCTTTATTTTGGGTGAAAAATGTTATTTTTGTTAACTAGGGGTGGAAAAATTTTAAGGTAAACTTTGGATGGGACAAGGCAATTCACTCCACAACAGAAATAACTAATTTACAAAATGTCCCTCCATGATCTTTCTTTACAAAATCATGAACTATTACATAATTTAAAAAATAATAATAAATTAGAAAGTAAATAGTCATTGTGTTTGGATTTTAAAAATACATAATTTAAAAAAAAACATTATTTTTAGAGCTTACAAACAATAGGAATGAAAAGTTCAAGTATACTTGTTCAATTGGGTACACTCTCAATCAACCCATTAAAGAATTGGGTGAGAAAAGGTTTAAACTTTCTAATTTTTTTAATGGATTGTGAATGGAAATTTGAAATTTTCTAATATTTTTTATCACCCATAGTTAATAACTGTGAAACTAAAAATTATAAAAAAAAATTGTTCATGGGACAATTCATCCCCTGTTATCACTATTCTTGTATTGTTACCAAACAACCTTTGAGTTCTCACATTTATATGATTGAGTTTTTTTATTGTCATCGTATTATTAATTTATTATTTTTTAGTTCTTATCTAGATATGCCACTAACAAACTTTGTTTTAGTTGTATCCTTATTATTTTTATCAACTTTGAAATGTTTTACTATTACATGAATCCGAAGAAATTTATATCCATTGACTCCCATTAGATGTTTTTAATAATCAATGAATGAAAAATGAGAAAAAAAGAAAAATATAAAGTAACTAGAGTTAAAATATAATTCGTCTGTATTGTTAAGAGTATAAGTGATATTAACATTATTATATATTATACAAAAGTGACAAAAGTCTATTTAACTATTAAAAGTAACATCCCATTTTGATGGATGAATGGAAAAAAGAATTTGTTAAACTTAAAGGGTAAGAAAGTTATTCATCAAAATTCGGGTGAGAAAATGGTATTTGGCCTTCGAAACACTGAAAGAGAGAATGTTTTTTAATGGGCAATTCTAAACGTTACCGTCTTTGGTACCCTTACCGGTCCAGTGCTTTGGGGGTAGAGGATGACATGTGAGGAAATTAGCGAAGTACGATTGTTGAGGTAGGTTCGGGACTGACCTCGGCAAACTGAGGACCCGTACTTCCTGTTTTTTGAACTTTGAACTCTCATTTCTGACACGTTAGCACCTCATTTCTCCATTTTTTTGGTCAATCTTTACATGGATTCTCTGCCACCTCTGCCCTTGTGCCCGTGACTTCAACTGGGTTTCTTTCTTGATTTCGTTCATCAGGTTTCAAATCTTGGATTCTATTTGTTTTTTTTTTTTTTTAAATTTTTAGGGGATCTTTAGCTGTTTTCTTTGACCCTTTTTTATCTTAAACTAATCTGATGATCGTTCTTTTCTTCAGTTAATTTGCGTAAATAGAGTGACCGTCATCGTTTGGGAGCCGAATTTCCATTAGAGGTAATTGATCATTTATGTTCTTCAGCTTTTCCACTCTGTATGAGAGGAGACTAGTTTCGTTCAGAACCGACTAAAAATTTAGTTTATGCACAAAATTTGTTGCTGGATTGTGTTGTTCTTAATATGTGGGGAAAATTCTTTCTTAGAGTTTCTTCGTAGATGGATGGGCTTTATGTGAAGGTGGCTAAAGCTAATTTTAGTTTCAGGGATTATGTAGGGGAGATGGAATTGTGGTATTAAAAGATTCTTGATTGGATTATGAAACGCATGTAATGATAGGGTCTTCACTTTTTTCATCTGTTCTTTGAGTTAGAACTCAGGCTGAAATATGGTCTAAAGTTCAATAAAGGAAGAATTCACTTGTCTTTCATTTGTAAAGTCTCTAAAATGAGCTTACCTAATTTTTATTTTTGTGTTATCTTATGTTGGGATATGGGGTACCCATATTGGCTTATAAAGCTTTTTTACCACATTAACATAGTTTTACCATGCTTAGTTATGTATGATGCCGATCTGGATACTGATTTTATGACATATGCTCATACTGATCCTTGCTTAGTCCGTTTTTCCAATCTGGATGATAATTCATCACTAGGCTTTGTATATTTCTTACATAAATCAAATCTTTTTTAAGCATAGAGTAAATGTCACCAACATTATTATGCCATTTTATGATTGTGGAAGATTTGAAGTGAAAGCCCTAAAATATGTACATTAATTCTTGTATTGGATGAGGATTTTGTGAAGGAAGATGCTTTCTTATCTATTTTCTGCAGCACATTTATTTGAAATTTTTTGTATAGTTGTAGTAAGAGAAGCAGTTGTAACACTTTTTGTTTCATGTATCGTAGCAATTTTTTAGCTCATCATCAATGGCAGAACTGAAGGAACGCCTACTTCCACCAAAACCGGCTTCTAGTGTTAACCTTGGAGACCCTTCTTATCGCCCATTTAATGCAGGACGTCAACCTTTTCAAGGCATGGATTTTTCAGGGTTAAAGAAACGGGGCCAAGGTGTTAGATCATGGATTTGTGTTGATACATCTGGGAATTCCCATATTATGGAGGTTGACAAGTTTACTATGATGCGTCGTTGTGATTTACCTGCCCGTGATCTGCGCCTACTTGATCCTTTGTTTGTTTACCCTTCGACAATTCTCGGCAGAGAGAAGGCCATTGTTGTAAATTTAGAGCAGATTCGTTGTATTATCACTGCAGATGAGGTTCTACTCTTAAATTCCCTCGATAGCTATGTACTGCAGTATGTGGTGGAGCTACAACGACGGCTGACAACAGCTGGAGTGAATGAAGTCTGGCAGTCTGAAAGTAATGATCCCAACAGGAGACGAAATAGGAATTTTGACAATGTATATGGGAATACATCGCCTGATTACTTGCCCTTTGAGTTTAGAGCTCTTGAAATTGCTTTGGAAGCTGCTTGTACATTTCTTGATTCTCAGGTGTGTTGTAGGGAGCATTAATCTCTGTTATCTTTAGGTTAAATGATTAGTGGTAAACTTCATTAAAATTGGTAATTTCATCTTTAAGTTGAACTTCTGTTATCAAAACATTTTATCTGAGTAACATGTCCTGAAAATGATTAATTTAAATCTTGAAGAATTAACTTAACAAAATGAGTAATATGATGACATATCTAAGCTTCAGAATATTATGATTCATACATAGCTACTGTAAGTTGCAGTTAGACATAAGAGCAGTTATTGACCCATAAACATTTGACTTTCTTATTGACCTTGTACTTCATTGATGAATTTATTAAATTATCCTTTCAGTAGTTTTAGAGTTGATTACTTGGACATTTTAATCCATCCTTAATTGGATATTTCCAAAGGCTGCAGAATTGGAAATTGAAGCATATCCATTACTAGATGAACTAACATCAAAAATTAGTACACTAAACTTGGAACGTGTGCGCCGACTGAAAAGCAGACTTGTAGCGCTGACTCGAAGAGTACAGAAGGTATTGCATGATGAATTTTACATTTTCACTCTTTATTGTCACTTAACTTGGGTAATAATTTTTTTTTCTTGTTAATTGCATATAATTAGGTTAGAGATGAGATAGAGCAGCTAATGGATGATGATGGAGATATGGCAGAAATGTATCTCACTGAGAAGAAAGGGCGAATGGAGGCATCATTTTATGGTGAACAGTCCCTTATGGGATACAAATCAAATGACGGGATGCAATCTGTTTCGGCTCCTGTATCGCCAGTTTCTTCTCCCCCTGATTCCCATAGGCTTGAGAAAAGCTTGAGCATTGCGAGGAGCAGGCATGAAAGCATGAGGAGTATGGAAAGTAATACTGATAGCGTTGAGGAGCTCGAGATGTTGCTGGAGGCATACTTTGTTGTTATCGATAGCACCCTCAACAAGTTGACATCGGTATCTACTGTTTTGCTTATATCTGATCCTTATTTCTGATTATGGAAAACAATCTAATCATCATTTTCATTCTTTGTCTTAGTTAAAGGAGTATATTGATGACACCGAGGACTTCATCAACATTCAGCTGGTATATTTCCTTATTATTGACAATGATGTGTAGTTTATGAGTAAAAGTTAGACGATGTGTGTGTTTAGGTTGCACATCACATAGTGATTGCTTTAACGATGACCACAGTGATTCCCAGAATCTAGTGGCATCCCAATCATTTGTGAAGAAACATGTTAAAGGGAAACATCTATTGTAGCGTTGACAAATTCTGTTTTGTATTGTAGGATAATGTCCGAAACCAGTTGATCCAATTTGAGCTGCTACTGACAACGGCTACATTCGTTGTTGCCATATTTGGGGTTGTAGCTGGAATATTTGGAATGAACTTTGCAATACCATTTTTTGATGATGCTGGTGCATTTAAATGGGTGCTAGTAATTACGGGAGTTTGTGGAATCATCATATTTTGTGCATTTGTATGGTTCTTTAAATACAGAAGACTCATGCCACTGTAGACAATAGGAAAAGGAATTTATACATAGCAAATATTATTATTTCCCTTATTAATTAATTTGTACCTTGTACAGTCAATCAAATTTAGAAAATGGGAAAGACGTCTCTCCTCCCCTCAATGAGGCATTTCTTCCACTTTAGTCTTTTACTACATTACCCCCCAAAAAAAAAAAAGACTATTTCTCAATGAAAAAAGGTAGAACTAAGCATTCATAGCACTGAATTATGTTGAGATATAAGCCAGCCAATTTGTTGGACCAACAGGGCAATTCGATTAACAAACGACTCTAGAAGTATCTACTCCACAGAGATCTATAATTTTCAATTTTCTTATATCTCCACCCAACAGGAAGACATTAAAACAAAACTTCACCCACAAAGGGAATTCTAACACTAATGTTCACCAATCATGAGTCAACCATCAGCACCATAGAATAAAGCGCTTATACACCTACCAAAC
The DNA here is from genome assembly GCF_011075055.1 of Mangifera indica. Taxonomy (NCBI): domain Eukaryota; kingdom Viridiplantae; phylum Streptophyta; class Magnoliopsida; order Sapindales; family Anacardiaceae; genus Mangifera; species Mangifera indica. Next base: position 5,007,152 of record NC_058142.1, read on the forward strand.
ATCTAAAAGGCAGTTGAAGGAAATTCCCCACTTCAATATAATATGCTTGAGTATCATTTAGAAGAGGATGAAGCTGATGAGAGGTGTTCACTCCGAGCCTTGTCAGCCCTTTCCAAGTAATCTTGGTGTGACTGATGCTTTGATCCTGCAAGGAGACAGAACTTAGATTAAGTTTATAGTATCAACTGCACATTTGTGAGAATGAGCAATGTTAGTAGGAAAATATGGACAGAAAAACATAACTAACCAGAAGCTTTTGCAATCAACAAGTCAAATACTCAAAGCTGAAGGTTTACATTTCACCAGAACAAATAATCTACATGAGAAAAGGTTTGAATTTTAAAATTTGCCACAACCAATTGACAATGAATACCAGGCATGCATAAATGACACACTAGCTACTACATGCTAGCTGAATCATTTAGAATGCTTTCACATTTTGGCTTCAGATACGGGTACAAGGACACAGTTCAAAAAACTAGCCAGTACATTGTACAATGGAAGTAGTGTTGCTTGGTTTTTATGTATGATGAATATTTGCACACATATAGAAACATGCTTGTATTATATATGCCAAAGATTTTAGAATACAAGTTGATGATAATATGCTGGAGAAAAGATATTGATGATCTATTGAATGAGTTCTAGGTGAATTTATTTTAAAAATCATATTTTGGCCAACACATGTTTTTTAAATAACTAACCAGGCACTTTGTTATTTCCCTGGAAATCATAGATAATAATGGTCTGAAATTAGTAAATTATGTTTATGATCACAGGTGAGAACTAGCTAGTTTAGCTTATTGGATATCTTGCAAATGTACAAGAGGTCTTAAAATCAAATTCAACTCAGACAATATACAAATCCACCACAAAGATAAGAAAATCCCCAGGGAAATTACAACGAATATTTTAATTCAAATTCTTTGTAGTTTGCAACATTCGAAAGGAAAACAGATCAACACATCAAAGGAAAGAAATGAAACATAGCAAAGGATAATCAAGCCAGTCTGATTAGAAAATACATCATCTTGTCTTTATTCATGCATAGATCTGTAGGATTTCTTATTGGTCAAGTATGACCAAATTGGATGTGTTGACCATTCATGGTTTCACAAAATTTCTTATTAGTCAGCATAGGCTTGAAAAATTTTCTATTAGTCATGCATGGTCTAATAGGACATACTAACCATGCATTGGCTTGTAGAAACTTTTGTAGGCCATAAATGGTGTAACAAGTCTTTTTAACCATACATGGACTTGTAAAAACTCTTGTTGGCCATACATGACCATTTATACAATCAACTCTACTCAACTCTATTGTTGTTTTTCTATGCAAGCAGATTCTACATTATGTATTAAGCCAATCGCTCACAAGACATGAGTTCACTCAAAATTTCGGGGAACTTCATCACAAATCTATCAGTTGGAACATATTCTATCGATACCGAACTTTTGGTAAATGATATTTTCCATCTACCAATCTATCTATTCATATATGCAAATTCATTCTAAATTAAACGTTTTTTTATTTTATAATTCCAAAAGATGATTCTAACTCACAAACTTCTGTAAAACAAACCAAAAGAAAAAAAAATTGACAGCTAGGATTTCGAAGAAACCTCTACTCATGAGATACCAAGGAACTCCGAAAATTGCAGAGATGATAACGATGCCGGCAAACACGTGCTTCTTCTCTCCACTGTAGAGGTAATGATCCATTCTTGACCTAAATCCTCCTCCAGCTGTCCCCGCTGCGACTCGGCCTTTTGTGGAGGAGGAACTTTTTGTTTCGTTTCCCATTTTGCCCCTTCACTACCACAAAATTTGCTCTTTAATCTAATTCCTGCTCAGTTTCCTCGTCTGGTAATTGTCTACCGTGGAGTACTTTCATGCTTAAACCCTTCGTTTAGGTAGTGTTTGGTTGCTGGCTTATGGTATTCCGATTAGGGGCAAGTGTTTTGCCTTCCAATTTGTACTATAGATTACCCTAGCTATAATTTGTACTTTTTATCTTAGCCCAGATGTTCATCTGCGGGGATAGCTCAGTTGGGAGAGCGTCAGACTGAAGATCTGAAGGCCGCGTGTTCGATCCACGCTCACCGCAAGAAAATTTTATATTAAAACTAATTTTCATTTTTTTTAATATTATTATTTATTGCTGTGAAACCTTCAAATCCTATGGCTTCCAAATTCCAACTTCCATTTCAAAACGCCACACAGTGGTTGTTCGCCTAACTCCTCGCAATGGTTCTCTTCATCCTAGCAAGACCCCTTCGAAGAAGTAATCACTTTCTCCCCTTTCTCTTTACCTCAACCCCACAGTCACTCTCACTCTTTCCTTTCTCTTTCTGTTCAGCATTTCATCAAACACTTTCATCACGCTCTCATTTCTCCACTCTCCACTTCTCCTCCACCCCAACTATCACCTACCCTTTTTCCTTCAACCCATCCACACTCCATACCAAGCACGCACAGCAACGGCTTCTCCTCGAATCCGTCAAACGGGTCGCCCACTTTGATTCTGATGCTCAGGCCATGGCCGCTCTTGACGAGTCCAGTGTAAAGGCCAATGCGGATTTGGTTTGTTCAGTAATTTGGGCGTTGAAGGAAGAGTGGAGACTGGCTTATTTGGCGTTCAAGTGGGGAGTGAAGTGGGTTTGTGCTGATGAAAAAGTTTGTGAATTGATGGTTTGGGTTTTGGGGAGTAATAAGAAGTTCAACATTGCTTGGTGTTTGATTCGAGATATGTATAAATCTGCCTTCAGCACGAAAACGGCGATGCTTGTTTTGATTGATAGGTGATTTATAACTCCTCTTTTGGTTGCTTTAAGTTCAATTAATTTTCCTTCTGCGGCACATTGTTATTGTTATAGGAATAAAATTAGAGGAAACTAATTTGAGTGTATGCAAATTGATCTTTGTTTCTTGCATTTCAGCTTGAAAGTTGCTTATTCTCCAATGTTCTGGTTTTGGAAATTCAAATTGATAAAACAAAGTGATTGCTTAGGTAGGTGCATAGCTGTATGAGAAAGATTGCCTTCAGGATTTCGACATGCTACATTGCTTTTTTCCTCCGTTTAAAAACTTGCAACACTAGGTGGTCTTTACACGAACATAGGATTTAGTTATTTATTTTTCTTTTGATCTTCAAATTTAGAATACTGTGGTTGATGCCTCTTTTCGGTAATATGCATCACATATCAGTATGGATTTATGTCTATGAAGCAATGAATATGAATGGAATGGAAACCAAAAATCAAGTCATACCACTTTCAGAACGCAAGAAAACTAAAATTTTTCAATATTAATATGAGATAACGTGTTTCTTCAGTATTGCATTTTTTATGAGGAACTGCAGTAAATTAAGGCCCTTTTTTTTTGCACTGTTAATTTGAAGAATAATGAAGAGAAAAAACAATTCCACAACTTGTTCTTTAGCATCTTTCCTTACTTCTTCTTCCTTTTTTTTTTTTTTTTAAATATATTCATTTTGGGATCTCTTGTGACTTTTGTTTCATTAGATATGCATTGGCAAACAATCCATGCAAAGCCATTGAGACTTTCCACTTCATGGAGAAATTCAGAGTATCCCCTGATGAAGAAGCATACCTCTTTCTTTTGAAAGCTCTTTCTGATCATGGAAATGTTGAAGAGGCAGAGGAGTTCATGCTTGTAAATAAGAAACTGTTCCCAGTGGGAACTGATAGTTTTAACATTATACTTAATGGATGGTGCAATATATATGTTGATGTATTTGAAGCAAAGAGAATTTGGAGAGAAATGTCAAAGTACTGCATCACACCAAATGCAACTTCGTATTCCCACATGATTTCTTGCTTATCAAAAGTTGGGAATCTTTTTGATTCACTGAGACTCTATGATGAAATGAAGAAAAGGGATTGGATCCCTAGCTGTGAAGTTTACAACTCTCTGATCTATGTACTGACACAAGAAAATTGCTTTGATGAAGCTTTGAAGTTGCTAGAGAAAATGAAAGCAATGTCGCTGCAGCCAGATTCTGCCACTTACAACTCGATGATACTTCCCCTCTGTGAAGCAGAAAAGGTAGAGGAAGCTAGAAACATGTTGGCTATTATGATTGAAGAGAATCTTAGCCCAACTATTGAGACATATCATGCATTTCTTAAGGGGGTCGGTTTTGATGAAACACTGGAAATTCTTCAGCGAATGAGAACAGCTGGTTTAGGTCCTAGTGGGGATACCTTTCTCCTAATTCTTGGCAAGTTCTTCAAATTAGAGCAACCTGAGAATGCATTAAAAATATGGGTGGAAATGAAGCAACATGAAGTTATTCCAACTTCTACTCATTACACAGTGTTGGTAGAAGGGCTAGCATCTTGTGGGCTGTTAATAAAGGCCCGGGAATTCTATGCTGAGATGACATCAGACGGTTTCTCAGATGATCCAAAGCTCAAAAAGCTCTTGAAGGAACCAGTGGATGGTAATAAGGGTAAGCGAGAACAACAGGAAAGAAAGGGTAAGAGAGATAAGCAGGCAAGTCTTCAAAAAGGCAATAAAGGGCAATGTAAAAGAAAAGGCAGAAAACAATCAAGCAAGGGGAAGAAAGTGGTTCAGGTGTCTGATAAAACACTCTGAGTGGAAGACTCCTTGTGGCAGTTAAGATATTTAGTTTTTAATGACTTGATGATGCCCTGTCAATGACTGTGCTTGGTGTTTGATTAAGTGAAGAAGCTGCTGCTAGCTGAGAGATCTTGGAGCTTGGCCTAACTTGTTCATGTTACCTATCATAGGGTGAAATTTTGTAAATTCTAAATAAGGCAAGTTTACCTTTACACATACAACTGTTCATGGAATTTTCTCTACCACCCAACTCAAATATGTGGGTTACTCTGCTGCAACAAATTTTGCCATATCATTCTGGTATATACTTATTTGATTTATATGGTGTCATTCAACCTTTTGCAAAAGCCCAAGACTTTTATTATCTGAGTTCTCACAATTATGAGTTCTTGATCAAACAACTCAAAATCTCAATGCTAGCTGTTGGTAGGACTGGTTTTGTTAGAGCTTACTGAGGTACTTCTTTTATCTCGCAATGTTGAAGTAAGGTTTAGCATTTTCACTTTCTAATGATTGGGCTTATAATTTGGAATGAAATGAAATTATCTGTTGCTTACAACACTGCATGCTTTTGGTGTTCTGTAACTTGCCATTATCACATCTGTTTTGATTTTTCCTGAAAATATTCAATTTTAATTTTGCTGATTTCTAAGAGATTTACAGCAAATAAATTTGTTTGCCATTTTATTTCTTAAAATGTTGATCCTGATTATTTGTTTCCCGAAATAGTGGAACCCTCTCCACTATTTAAAACTTGTACCTTTATTTGTTAAAGCAGTGCAACAAAAAATTCTCTACCATAATTTTCCACACATACATATTGCTGCATGTTTGCAAATATTCTATGTTTTCAGTAGCTACAATTTGGGCCGCAAACGAGTTAAGCTTAGTTGCTCGTGAGCTACTTGTGGTTTGGCTTGATTATTATTGAGCCTAGCTCGATCAACTGGGGAGTTATACTTGGGCTGAGCTCAAGCTTGAGCTTGGCATATGTCCAATCAAGCCAAGCTCAAGCTTGAGCTTGGCATTTGTCCAATCAAAGCTGAGCTTGAGCTCACGACTACTCATTTAAGTTCGATTGCAACCCTAGTTACGATAACCGATATTAAATTGTGCTTAACGTGAGAAGTGAATGTAAGGATTAAGACTGTTATGTTTGATGCTGTATTATTGTAAATGTTGAAAGATTTTTGTGGTTGATATTGTTAGTTGAATATAACTAACTATTGAAGCACTTGATGGCACTTATCTGTCTTGATGAGAGATTATACCTTTACAGCAGAAGCTTACTCTCTTCTTCTTTTTTCACCTTCCATAGCTCACTACGATTTCTTTCTTTCTTTCCTAATTTATATTTTCAAGGCTTAAATTAAACATTCTCTTCTTGGCTGATTTCAGATAGATACCAAAGGAGACATACTAAAAGCAGAGCTCATGAAGGAATCAAAGGAAAAAAAATTCATCAAAAGACATTTTACTTAGTCATTCCATTGCAGTTCCCTTATCAAGTACTTCCATCTGCAATGTAGCATGCAATCGGGTCCAAAGGATGCAACTAATGCTACTGCTGTAAGTAAATTTGGATTATTAATATGAAAGTCAGCCACACTATTAGTTGCCATGATGTACATTACTATAGACCCTAAGGGTAAGCAAAACTGATGGAGTGTTAGAACTTCTAAAGTAAAAATCTTGGGTTTGAGCTTCTATCATATTTATGAAACCTTGACTTACTTGGTACAATGGTTGTGGGTCCAGTCATTGTGCCCTGAGTTTACCCATCCAACAAATACGGGCGGGGTCCTCAGTTATCCAAAAAAATAAAAAAAGGATGTACATTACCATGCATTATCAGCTTGCAACAAACTCAGCTTCTAATGACATTCAAGCTTCATTTGCTAGTTTAATCAGCTTGCTTGTATTTTTGTACGTTGGATTTTAGGGCTGCAAACCTCACCACATTCATTTAGCAAAGTTTGTTGCAAGCTGATTATGCATGTGCCAATTCTTTTGAACTATTTAAGTTTGGTTTGCTAAAGAGTCAGTTTGATACATTTGATTTAACCAATGAATATTGGTGATTGTTACCATGATGGTAAAAGTTTGAATGCAATTTTAGTATAATAGATCAATAGTGATTCATTAGAGAACATTTTCATATATTCTCTAATCTAGATATATTTTCTTAAGATACAATCATTTTCAATGAAACAAATTGAATCTAAATTGAACTTGCGTCCCAAATTAGGCTATGGCTCAAAGTCATCTAGGTATATGAAATCTAGGGTCCTAAAGTTCAAAAGGTTGAGATTTTACCATGTTTGTTCATATCCAAGACACATGGGAGTGTCTTTGTCATACATTTTTTTTAAATTTTCTTTTGAGTAGGTGTAGCCTCGTTTCATTTGGATGCTTTCACAGTACAGCCCTTGACACTATGGAAAGGGAAAGGAATAAATAAGGATACCCCACTCTCAAGGTCAATGATAAATGTACAGATTTTTTAGTATCTAATTGAATATACAAATAACACGATGCTATTTGACCCTATCAATATATAGGAGCAGGAACAATTTTAAATTCTAAAAATAATCTTTTAAGACTTATAAATATAAACCCTTTTTGCAATTAATTATTAATATATTATAACAAAAATGTAAAACTTAAATATGCCCTTGTCCTGATCTAAAATCTAAATTTAAATGAGTTGGTCCCATGCATACTTTAAGGTAAATTATAGCTTTGTGTTGATTGCAATCCCTTGTAGGACCACCTCTCCATATAGTTTGTACATTTTTAGGAGAGTTTTTCCTACTACCACTTACTTTGTAATAATATCTAATTGATCTAATAATTAAATTAATAAAATTATATATACATATTTTTTTTGTATATAAATATGTAATATATAATTTATTATTATATGATTATATTATTATTTAATAATTTTGAAATAAAGATAAAATAATATTTAATTATATGATAATAAATTATATATATTTATTTGTGTATGAAAAAATTTGTATATATATATATAATATTACTTTTTTCATCTATAATTTTACAAAAGTTTCAAGATGGTAGCTAAAAGAAGTTTGAGAAGATTTAATCATATTTCAAAGAAATTTAGTTTTATGAAATTGATCATATCTCTTATTTTTTGAGAACAAAAAATAAATTTAGATTATGTATCAAACTAGAAAATTCGTTAATAGTTTCGGGGTGTAATAGTGAATTTCCTAAACTTGTGAGAGCACAAATTATAATAATAAGATAACTTCGAAAATTACTAATTAGCGGAGAACAGAACGCGCGATTATGTGAATGTGAATTACTTTAGTTGAGCTTTGGTCCAGCTCTGAGTCTAGACACTTGATTTTTTCGGTATCCAAGAAAGGGAGCTAAAATCACCAACCACAAAGCGACCTGTGAACCACCGCCATGTCCACCTCACTTCAGCTCATCCGGTTCACCTCCTCCTTCTTCTTCTTCTCCTTCATCTTCATCTTCTTCTTCTTCGCTCACACCTCCGCCACTGACCACATTGTTGGCGCCAACAAAGGCTGGAACCCCGGTATCAACTACACCAACTGGGCTAATAACCACACCTTCTATGTCAACGATCTCATCTGTACTCTCTCTCTCTCTCTTTTTGGCTTTTGTTTCATTGGATCTGTTCCATGTTCCTTTTTTTTCGTCTCTGCCTGTTTTTTTTTTTTTTTTACTTTACTGGAGAAAAAAAGAAACAGATGGATGATATTTGTACGTGTTTTGTGTTGGATCTTCTTAAATTCTCTGTTTTTGGTAGAAATATCCCAATCCCATTTGCCTTTTCTCTCTTTCTGAGATAAAACTTGTTCAAAAATTTGATTTTTATACAGTGAATTGGCCATTTAGTTAGAACTTTAATTTATAGTAGATCTCAAGGAAAAATTAAAATTCTAAAGGCGAATATTCCCACACTTCAATTAGATAAAAGAAAAAAAATGAAAAGAATCCTAGCTAAATTACCATATCTTCGAGCAGCTGGTTAAATTTTTTTGTTTTTGCAACAGCATTTAGGTACCAGAAGACTCAATACAATGTGTTTATGGTGAACCAAAGTGGGTATGATAACTGCACAACAGAAGGGGCACTAGGCAATTGGAGCAGTGGTAAAGATTTCATAACTCTTGACAAAGCTCAGAGGTATTACTTCATTTGTGGCAATGGTCAGTGCTTTAGTGGCATGAAAGTTTCTGTTTTGGTCCACCCTTTGCCTTCACCACCATCGTCAAAATCACCTTCAGTTGCTGCAAACGCATCCTCAGAATCTGCAGGTCCTGTCATTTGGCACAAGGGTTTAGTGGGTTTAAGAGCCTTGGCCATGGCTGCAGTTCCATTCTGGATTGGATGGATTTAGATTGGTGTACTTTTAGTTCTTGAAGAAGTAAGACCTTTGAATTGTATTCCTTTTTGGTCAATGCCAGTGAATTATTATTGTTTGTCTATGGGTTTAACTCTTTGGATTTTCTTTTATTTGGCTGAATGAAACTTCATTTCTGGATTTGATTAAATTTTAATGTAGAGATATTCGGAGATTTTTAGAGCCCTATTCGTAACATATTTGAAGAAATGTGACAGAAAATATTTGTTGTAACAGAAAAACACTCGAATCAGTCTTAGCCCTTTTATTTTGAAGAAGTAAGAAACGGATACATTTAGTTATTACTTTATTTTTAATTTAAAATTATTAAATTATATAATAATATATTATTTGTGTATTTAAATATGTAGTCAAAAAGTGTATAATAAGAGAAATTTAAGCACAGAAAACTGTTGTGCACTGATGAGGGTTCCTCCTGTGCTATGGAAACAGTGCCGGCATTAAAAAAATGGGAAATTATAATACACGGTCAAATTACCCTTTCATTAAGTAAAAATACTCAATTTTACTATTTCTAAACAAAAATATCTAAATTTCTTATTCCTAAGCAAAAATTTCCTAATTTTTTTAAAATACCAAAATTACTCTTCATCATATTTATATAAACTCTACTACTCATATTCTCATTATATACATTTCTTATATCACTTAAATACTTACTTTCACTCTCATTTTTATTTAATATCAATTACTACGAGTTTGTTAGGAAAGAAGAAATTCGTATTTCTAAATTCAAATTGAAAAAAATTAATTTGTGAAAACCACATTAAAAATAATATGTTATGAATAAATAGATATATTGAAATATCCTAGAATGTTAATAATAAAAAAATTACTCAAAAATCTAAAAAACAGATCTGAATTTCAAAAACTACATGTTCAAATAGCTTATGAACGAGAAAACAAAAAAATCGATCAAAAATTTCGTAATTACATCGTAAAACATGTCTAAAAAAACACACCGTAATTACAAATATCAAATTTGAAAATTATATATCAAAAAAGTTTAGCCCGGTCACAAACAAACTCAAAATCATAAAAACCAAAAATCCTAAATTTGATAAAACAAAAAAACTGCATAATACACATTGAAACCGTTTATTTTGGCCTCCAAATCCAGTGTAACCGGCAAAGCTGGTTATTGTTATAGAACTCGAAACGAGCTTCGCGTTGATATATTACAGGCCCCGTAACTCCTCATAGATAAAAAGTTATGACTGTTCAAAGTCTGTCTCATATAAATCTTATAGTTTTAAAAAAGTTAATTTCCATCCAACCCACGGTTTTCACGGACTGCCCTACGGTTCAGTGTAAAATTTCACACGGACCCCTGTGAATCTCCCCCTGTTCCCCCTCTCCCTAAAATTTTGAAAATGTTAAATTTTTCTCCCAGCCCACTGGTGCCCGTGGGAGATTATGCAGCGTCGGTAGATCTAATATATTTTCCGACCAAAAATCGTCATTTCAGCCTCTAATTTCAACACAAATCAAATCTACACATCCAATAACACAAAACCCCTCAAGAAATTCAAGCAAAATAAATAAGAATCAAAATATTTTATGCATTGTTTAAAATCGAAACCCTAAACATTCAAACCTCAAAATCTCCCTCAAATCTCAATAATCCTAATAATAAATTGATTCAAACAAGATGTGGAATGATGTACTATCCTTATTTGTCATTTTTAGTTATCCAAAAATATGAAAATCGATGAAATTTTTTTTCACCGTGGAAAGGATGATTTTCTTTGAATTTGTACAGTGAAAAATTACCGTAGGAATTTCTTGTTTATATACAGAGGCAGTTTCGTTATTTTACAAAAGTTAGACATTTTTGCTTAACCCTTATTATTTTGAATAATTTCACTTAAATCCCCTTAATTTTGACTATTTATTATAATTTCTCTAACAAAATCTAGCTGCTGTTAAAGTTCACCATTTTTTTTCAAACCAACGGCCAACCACTTGCCATGCTATAAATGGTCATTGATAGATGCTAGTAATATATTGAGATTGTCAAAGTCAGGGTCATTCTTGATACTGGTATTGTGATGTTCTTATCGCCGAAGGCAGCCATTGAAATAACTCATCTGCAGCGCATTTGCTAGCAAGCCGAAATGCCACAGTAACTTTCAGCTCAAGTTGTACTTTTTAACTCTTATTATTATTAAGATAAATCATAAAATCCTCTTGAGGGCCAGTAGAGATGGCAGTTCAAATCGGATCTTTGGTTTGTTCTTCCCCAAATGGGAGACGATTCTCCGATATAAACAGAGACAGAGATGAAGATGACTAAAATTTTCATAATCAATAATGAGATAAAAATAAAAATAAATATATCTCTAATTTATTCATTCTTTAGCCCAATCCTTCCTCGGTTTGTCTCATCTTTTATTTGTTTTGTAAATTCTTATGTGTTAAAATACCTTTAAAAGTATTATATTATTACAGATATACCTTAATACATAAATAAATTTCTTATTATATGTTTAGTGTGGATGGGGGGTAAAAAAAGGAGAGAAATTTTCCTTATAGGGATAAAGTGGGAAAAGTAGAGAGAAATTTTACATGAGAGGAGAGAAAGTGGAAAACAATTTTCCTATGGGGAGGGGACATGGATTCCCTATAATCTTGATATTGGTGATAGAGACATAACGAGAAAAGATTTCCTTTGCAGGAACAAAGATGAGAATTAAGGTATTCGATTCTTTTTCACCTTGTTACTATTTTTAGCAATTGAGTGTTATTTTATTCTTAATTTAAAATTATTCAATCACATGATATCATATAATCTAGGTATCCAATTAACTAGTTCGATTTTGAAAGTAATAAAGTTGATTGATTACAATCACATTGGTTATTTTCTACCTTTTAAAAACACTGGTTAATTTAATTAATTATTCTTTCTTAATTCTACTTTGCCAAAAAGTTTTTACGAATCATAAAATAGAAAAAAAAAAAACCTCTTAATTACATTATTCGTTTTAATATCTTGTGGGTTGGCTCCATAATTGGACACAACTAAACTTTCATATACCTGAAATAACGGTCAAAGAAAGAAAAAATTCCTTCTCACTGTTCGTTTCTCCTCCTTTTCTTTCTATCTTTGTCATCCTCAAACCTCTGTCTATCCATTATTATTTTCAATCAAATCTCAACATTTTTCATGGTAAGTTCTTCCTTTTCGTTAAAAAAAAAAAAGAAATTTCTTCATTCCCTTTTCACTCAATGCTGTATTTTTAATCTTTACATATATTTTTTTAATTATGTTATCTACGTTCTGCATGAATTCACTTCATATTTTTCATACGCCATTGTTGTTCAAATGATGAACCTTTTAGACTGTTTCATTTGGTTATTGATTTGTTTGATATATAGAATTGGGCCAATTTGTTTTGCTTGAATTATGTTTTGTTAGATCGAAATTTTTGTATAGGAATTTGAATGAATTAAATTATGCAAACATATCAAAGATATTAGCTGAGTTTGGTTGTAATTATTTTGGTACAGAAGATGGAATTTAGATGTCATTTTGGAAAATTTTAGAGCTTGTCAACGTAAACATTGATTTAGTTCACCGGAGAATCTTCTTCTGGGATTGTATTGATCGCTTTTTTATTGTGTTTTCCTTTCTCTATACCATCTCCTATTGATACAAATTCTTGCTTGTTTTATGTGCTGAGTTCTTTGTATAGATTTCCCTTCTGAATAATGAAAAAGTGTGAAATAAATTCTTAAAATACATCGAAAATATATTAGGTTTATAAATGAAGAAATTGAAATTCGTATTCCACAAAATCAATTAGTTTGTGTTAAGATTCAATCAACCACATTTACATACTACTCATTTTTATTATATGTGCCACTCTTTAATCTCCAACAAAACCACTGTTTCATGCTATTAAGACACAAGTTCTCTTTGTCCTCGTAACCTAGACAAAACTAATCATAATCTTGTCAAAATCTCACCCGAGAAACCTTTATTGAGTATCAATCTAACATTGAAAACCTCTTGATAGTGTCGATCCGCAACTGATCTATGACGTTTGGCTAAGACATTTTCGGAAATCTATTGGAAAAGCATTTCAGATTATAGAATTTATCCGAAAACAAGATCTCTCTTAGAAATTGTCAATTTACTACAAATCTATGACATTTGACTGAGGCCTTGTCGAAAACATACCAAAAAACCTATACCAGATATAACTCTTAGAAGCTACCTATCTACGTTGTTGTTGCCTGAAACTTAAAGATCGAATTGAGAAATTGTCAGTCTATCTTCTTCACATATGTTGCTATCTAAAACTTCCATAAAGAAAATATCAAATACACCCTTACATCTCTTGAAACTACCAGATACATTGTAACACCCCAGGTCCAATAATCTGACCCACTGTTAAGATATTGTCTACTTTGGACACACAGTCCATCATGAGTTTGCTTCTGGGCTTTGCAACCCAAAACGCGTCTTGCAGGGAAACGAGTGGGCCCTCACTCAACTGCCAAGATATTGTCCCCTTACGGCCCAGCCTTTTCGGGGTTTTGTTCCTTGGACTCAGAGGCCTGGTCAGGGCTTGGCCCAAGAACGCGTCTTAACAGTTAAGGAGCTCACAAACTATTTAACCAATTCAATTCTCCCACCACTAACCAATGTGGGATCCAAAGACAGAGCACACACAGACCCAGCATCTCTCCCGTGCTTTGTCGATGTGGGATTCGCCTAGGGGTATCACATACACCCCCCCTTACGGGACTCAGCGTCCTCGCTGAGGTTTACCCCACCATCGTTCAAGAGGACACGCGGAGTTGCTCTGATACCATTTGTAACACCCCAGGTCACATAACCCGACCCACTGTTAAGATATTATCCACTTTGGACACACAGTCCATCATGGGTTTGCTTCTGGGCTTTGCAACCCAAAACGCGTCTTAACAGTTAAAGAGCTCACAGGCTATTTAACCAATTCAATTCTCTCACCACTAACCAATGTGGGATCCAAAGACAGAGCACATACAGACCCAACATCTCTCCTGTGCTTTGTCGATGTGAGATTCGCCTAGGGGTATCACATACATCCTACAGTTCTAAACATATCAAATACACCCCACAACTCCAGAGTATAACAGGAACACCCTCGTAGCTCTTAGAATTTCATAAATGCCGCTATAATTCCAAGAATTGCTAGACATCTCCATAGCTCCTAGAAATATCAAATAGAATCCCATTATCCTAGGACAATCTAGAGTACAACAAACTTTTACGTGTCAGACAAGGATAAAACACCATCAAACCCAAAAAAGCTAACCCTTGAACTGGTCTTCTAAACAGGCCACTCCACTTCACCAACTTTGAAATCAGACAAAAATACTCGAATAAAAGAGCTCGACTTCTCCGAATCCCACGACCCTTATAACTCATATAAGTAATTGTTCATCTGGAAAACTTGATGCAAATTGTTAGATAGTGGATACAACAACATTTGATCATATGACAAAGTTTATGGAGAGAATGGTAGACCATAACTAGCGTGATGGAAGTTTGAAAGTGCGAGGGGCAAATGGTGAAACATTCTCGGTTGTAGGAAAAGGGAGAATTTCCTTGTCAAACGTTAAATTGAACTCAATTTGGCATGTCAAAAATTTAAAGTGCATGGTTTTGTTGTTTAGTAGGGTAGCCAAGGATATGAACTGTGTAATGACTTTATTTCCTTTTTATTGTATGTTTTAGGACCAATCTTTGGGGAGGGTGACTGACAGAGTTAAAGAATTGGACGACCCATATTATTACTCAGCAAGTGAATCTCACTTGAGGAGTAAATTACCCACTAAAACCTCTTTTTAAAAATTCTCTAATTTAGATGTGATATATGAGATCCAATAGAAGCATCAAACTTAAATGTTCATCGATTGTTTATCCCATTCATCGATAGTCACATCTAAGTATATTGGGTTTATTTGACGGAGCAAAAATTCAAAGTCAGCACTATTATCAAAACATTTCTTAAAATGATCTTAAATGTCTTTCAAATACTCATCCATATTTTTCAAAGTGACAATAGACATGAGTATTTGCCACATGACCTTATTGAATAACTAATGATATCTTTCTTCAAAGTCCTTGTGACTATACACCTCCCATACAAAATGGTATCGTTAAAAAAAATAATAGTCACTGTTTTGAAACAGTCATTTTTATAAAATTTTCTAATTGTCGATTACTTTCAAAAATCCAACAATTTTGAATCACTCTAAATTATCTCTTAACCAATTACCCTTATGTTCAAATACAAAACTCTCTCCCATAAAAAGGATTAGGGTGCATTTCCTATGTCCATAATTGTAATCCCCATCACCATAAGCTTCAACCTAAGGTATTAAAATATTTATTAATAGGGTACTCACCAACCTAACATGAATACAAATGCTATTATCCTTCTACGCACAATTTTTATGTGACTGGATATCTCTTTTTTTAAGGATAAACTCATTATCCCAATACTTCTCTTCAGGGGTAGAAAACAAGTGAAAAGTCACATTCGAACCCTACAATATCATTAGCAATTTCTCTTCCCTTTCCAAGTCAGGAATCCGTCATCACACACCTAATTGATGAGACTGAACATTCATTTTAGCCATCTAAAACCACACCTATTAGGATTGAACCTTCACTTGAGCCACCAGAAATCATACTTGAACCCGAACCAATGATTGATCAAGAGGCAAGATAGATCATAAGAAATATATTATAGTTTACTTAAGATTACGAAGTCAATTCCTAAGCACTGCTAAACGTCCGAATCGGAGATTAGTCCCAAGGACGAACCAATCCTTTAAGTTGACACATTTTTTAATACGATCTACCTTTACTTAATAATATATACCATTTTTTACGCATTCATGGTGCTTTTAAGTTACATAATCATGTAAGTTTGGATGCCTAGAATTCCAATTTACATAAACTGATTAGAAATTTGTTACTATGGATGCTTGATATGGGGAAACTGGAAGTAGAGCTAGCATAATTGCATGTCCGGTTCTTGATTACTAGAAAGAGTAAACAAACAATGATGGTGCTGTTGCTGATGATTTGGACTAACTTACTGCTCGCTAAATTTCTTTTAATACTGTCATGCCTTTTATATCTGTTGAATATCCTTTTGGATAAAATCTTTGATTGCTTGGCTACGTTTGGGAATCCCGGAGTTTTATACTTTGTGGAACACCTGGAGTGCTGCTATGTTTATTGTTCGAATTGCAGCATCTCATTTCTTTTCCTTTCTTTAAGAAGGTGCAGGCAGTTTATTAGCTTCTGTTGTTTCTGCATTCCAGACAGGATTTTCATTTTAAGCTTTTTTGTGACTTTTGTTTTTTAGATAGGCATCTATGTAGTTGATTTTACATAATGTTCGATCTGAGAAACAAGACACAGTACATTGGTGGCCAGAAGGAAACGTTCGTAAGGTATGGATTGTAAATTTACAATTTCGAAGATACTCACACACATTCTTATCTTGAGAAATAATTTCACTGAAGATTGAAATTCATGAACATTAATCAGTAAACCCATTTCAAATAGTTGGTTGATGGAGTATTGTTGTCTTTTAGCTTAGGACTAAACTGCTATTTTTCTTTCTTCCGATTGAATAGTAATGCTAGTAAAGAACAATTTCATGTTTTTATGTTGCATGGTTTCCCTTATCTGTCTCTCCCTCCCTTGTGCTTTTCTTTTATTTTTTGTGAAAGGATGAAGTAAGCATCTAATTTTGGCCTACTTTGGCACCTACAGGTTAGATGATTTGGATTCACCATTATCAAGGTCTTCTGATATGGGTGGAATGAATAAATGTGGATTTAATATAGAGGGCATTCCCCTCGCTGGCCATAGAAAGAAGGCGGCATCAAAATCTTTCAGAATAGGATTTACAAGTGGGCCAAATGAGCTAGTAAAATTTGGTCAAACATTAAGAACAGGAGTAGCCAAAGCTGTGTTCCCAGAGGATCTTAAAGTTTCTGAGAAGAAAATTTATGACCCTCAAGACAGATCCCTCCTCCTATGGAATAGGCTTTTTGTCATATCATGTATTCTTGGAGTATCTATGGATCCTTTGTTCTTCTATCTTCCTGTCTTCAATAAAGATGCACGTTGCCTTGGCATGGATATCGACTTAGCAGTCACAGTGACGACCCTGAGGACAGTAATTGATTCCTTTTACCTTATTCGCATGGGGTTACAGTTTCGAACAGCTTATATTGCACCATCTTCAAGAGTTTTTGGACGAGGTGAACTTGTGATAGATCCTGCACTCATTGCTTCAAGATATTTAAGCCGTTATTTCATTGTCGATCTTCTTTCTGTGCTTCCTCTACCACAGGTTTGAAAACCATGTTTTATTTCTGTGCTTTACTAACAACTTTCATGCTTTCTGTAATATCTAGATGATTAGATTCAATTACTTTGAAGCCCTTTGTACACATTTCAAAAATCTATATGGTATAATCAGAATTAAACCAGGTTTAAAAAATCACACATACCAAGGTTTTCTCCTTGCCTCCAACGGTTTATTTAAGTGGTAATAAATATCTTAAAGTAAGGTTAAAATCTTTAAAACGAAACTCTTAATTTAACTAATTTAATAATTAGAAGATCGATAATTAAATTTAAAATTTAACTTATTTAATATAATTGATTTTATTCTTAGATAGTGATCGATTTGAATGGGATTTGTCCTTAAAAAAAAAGAAATTGTTTTCTGCTCTTAACGTGTGGCTATTTTTTTTCTCTCTGTATCAACTTTTATTATGGCTTACTGCAATCCTTTTGATCAAATTTATTATCTGCAGTTCGTGGTTTGGATATTTCTTAATAGAGAAGGGGCAGAAGTACTTACCACAAAAGAGGCATTGCAACATATTATTCTCTTCCAATATATTCCTAGGTTTGTGCGCTTTTTTCCTCTCATTTCGGAGTTGAAGAAGACTGCTGGTGTTTTTGCTGAAAGTGCTTTAGCTGGTGCTGCATATTATCTGCTGTGGTACTTACTTATGAGCCATGTAAGTATCTGCTATGGTGCTTTAGCGATTATGTGTTGACCTAATCTTATTGCTATTTTTGGACGGGATTTTTTCACAGATATTAGGGGCTTTGTGGTACTTACTAGGCATAGAACGTAATATCGCATGCTGGAAAATGGTTTGTCAAAAAAGTGGGAAATGTAAGCACAAATTCTTGTACTGTGGCTACCCCGGATCCAAAGCATTTGACAACTGGAAGAGAATCAGTCAGGCACTGCTTAGTAAGACATGCAATGCCAATCCTGAGACTAAAAAGACTTTCAACTATGGAATCTTCTCGCAGGCTGTTTCAGTTAACCTTTATACTTCTTATGATTTCATCGCTAAATTCTTCTATTGTTTGTGGTGGGGGTTGCAAAATCTGAGGTATATCACTGATTATCTCCACTATATCAACTGAGTATCATTGTTCATCTTCTCTTAAATATGGGTTGTTCTTATATACGAGTAATTAGAATATTTTGCAGACATTTGAGTGCATTATTAAGTTTGTTTATTTAAGCACATTGCCATTTCACTTTCTGCAGTACACTTGGTCAGGGGCTCAAAACCAGTACACATACAGCGGAGGTTCTCTTTTCAATATCCATAGGCATCGGGGGACTAATCCTCTTTGCACTTCTGATAGGAAACATGCAAGTAAGTAAAAATCTTTTATCTTTTAGGATCTTCCCAAGTGCTTTCTTGTTTCAGGTGAGTATAAAATTCTTTTGGTTAAATGAGGTGGGAATAAAATTTTCTTCTAGCTCATGGTATAATTGTTGCAGACCTACCTTCAATCTCTTACTGTTCGTCTTGAGGAGATGAGGATCAAACGGCGTGACTCTGAGCAGTGGATGCATCATCGCTGGCTTCCACAAGATCTCAGGGAACGAGTTAGGCGCTATGATCATTTCAAGTGGCTGGAAACACGAGGAGTAGATGAAGAAAGCTTGGTCCAAAGTCTTCCCAAAGACCTTAGGAGGGATATCAAGCGTCATCTCTGTTTGAGTTTGGTGAGACGGGTAAGTCTGCTCGGTATTTTCAACATCCTGATCCAATAGTTCGCCCCTATCTCAAGTACTATATGACGGAATATGCATACAGGTTCCACTGTTTACCAATCTGGATGAGCGGTTACTTGATGCCATATGTGAAAGACTGAAGCCAAGTTTGTGCACAGAGAGAACATGTGTGGTTCGGGAAGGTGACCCAGTTGACGAAATGCTTTTAATCATTCGTGGAGAATTGGAAAGTGTGACCACAGACGGTGGAAGGACTGGTTTTTACAACAGAGGTTTACTAAAGGAAGGAGACTTCTGCGGAGAGGAGCTTCTTACTTGGGCGCTAGACCCTAAGCCATCGACCAACTTACCATCATCTACTCGGACAGTGAGGGCTTTAACCGAAGTAGAGGCTTTTGCCTTAAAAGCTGAAGAGATAAAATTTGTAGCTAGCCAATTTAGGCGCCTGCATAGTCGTCAGGTGCAGCATACGTTCCGCTTCTACTCACAGCAATGGAGAACCTGGGCTGCTTCCTTTATCCAAGCGACATGGCGCCGCCGAAAAGGGAGGAAGACGGCTGCTGAAAGCCATGACAGATATGATACAGCGATGGCACCAGAAGATGAACAAGTAGAATTAATCGAGCAACATGATGAATCTGGAGAGAATCCATCGAGGCTACGCACCACAGTCTTGGCGTCTCGCTTTGCGGCTAATGCTCGTCGACAGAAGCCAAGGCCTTCTAATAATAATACAAGATCCATGGGTTCATGATGCAAAAGCCCTCAGAGCCTGATTTTAATGCAGATTAAATTAGTGTGTATATGTATTTGAGATGGTGATACTCAAATATCAATCTAGCTAACATTATTTTCTGTTGAATGAAAGGGAGTTTCTCTCCACTTTTCATTATTCTTCCATGTTTGTAATGTAAAGAAAAACAGAAGTTACAAGCTTTTTTTTTTGAGAAGAAATTAATTAGGGGATTTTATGTAGGTGACAGAAATTTGAATCCAAAATCACTTTTTTAAAATTTTATTAATTTTGTTAATATCTCATTTTTAGAAAATTAGAAGTTCTTTATATTATATTTGTTGTTTTTCACCTCTGAATATAGTATATAATATCTGACTATTCTTAACGACTTGATTATGACATGTATGGTTATTGGTATTATACGACGCATAATTTATTTTATATAACATAATATGATACAAATAGATAATGATACATATCATAATATATATAAAAAAATTGATACGATACATACATATGATCCTTAAAAAAGAAATCAAATAATCATATAAATAGAAAAATAATTTATAACATACATAGTTATCAGTATCATATAGTACATTACATGTTTCATATAATACAATATAATATAGATAAAATATAATATGTATTTTAAAATGCATTGAAAATTGATATAATATAATATGAGCATGATACGATACATAAATATGATCCTTTAAAAAGAAATTAAATAATCATATAAATAGAAAAAATAATTTATAACATACATAGTTATCAGTATTATATAATACATGATATGTTTCATATAATATAATATAATATGAATAAAATATAATATGTATTATAAAATGTATTGCAAAATTGATAAAATATAATATGTGCATCATACAAAACTGTTTATATTAGTTTTTATTAATAAAATTAAAGTTTGACAAGCCAAACTCAATTTGGAGATATTTTTAATTATAAAATTGAGTATTAACTAAATATTTTAATTTATTTTTTTATTACGTTACTTATTTTATATAATAAAATTAATTATAAATTTTGTTTATATTTACGTTTTTGAAACAAGGATAACTCAAAAATAAAATGAAAAGTAATTTTAAAATTTTTTTATTATTTTATTTTAAAAATTAAGTTTATCATACTTCAGACTACATTATACGATAGGAAAAATTATATTTTCCTCGGACGACTGAAGACACTAATGCAGTAGACATGATTTCCAAAGATTTAGAGGCAGACGTTGATCCAGAGGAAGGAAGTACAGTATTCTTAGAGAATAGACAGAGAAAGTGATGCGAAGTTGAATTTGACCTCCCTGCTGCAAACAATGCACTACCCACAAATCACAATGAGCTGTTTTTGACTTTGTGTAGTTGCCATCCAATCCAACCATATTCAATGCATTCACATTCCCTTTGTCCTCTCTGTCTCCAAGTCTACTCGTTCGGCGTTTACTACTCTAGCCTCGAAATTGCCTTCTTATTCATTATTCAAGTTCAATGCCAAACTCTGAAACTAAACACAAGACACGGAACAAGCTAACCGAAGTTTAGTAGAATTTCAAGTTTCAAAAATGGCTCTGAATTACAATGGAGGCGCCTCTTCCTCTTCCTCTTCCACATCTTCTCCTTCACGTCCTTGGTGGAAATATGATGTTTTTGTTAGTTTTAGAGGAGAAGACACTCGCAAAAACTTCACTGATCATTTATGCAGAGCTTTGGACCAAAAGGGTATGATCACTTTTAGAGATGATGTCAAACTTGAGAGGGGCAAGCCCATTGCACCGGAGCTCATTAAAGCCATTGAAGAATCAAGATTTTCTGTTATTGTCTTTTCGAGAAACTATGCGACGTCGTCCTGGTGTTTGGACGAACTTGCGAAGATTGTTGAGTGCATGAAAGAGATGGGGCAAACTGTTGTCCCCGTTTTCTATGATGTGGATCCAAGTGATGTTCGTAAACAGACGGGGAGCTTTGGGGAGGCCTTTCGTAAACATGAAGAAGCTGATTTTGGAGATGAGAAGTTGCAGAAATGGAGAGATGCTTTGGCTGGTGTGGCTAATTTATCTGGTTGGCATTTGCAGGATAGGTACTTTTTTTCTTCTTGATCTATACGAAATTTGTCAATTTCATTAAGAAATTTATATGGGTAATTTGGTTAATTTAACAACTGCAGATTTTGTATGTTAGATTTCGATATTCTTGTTGGTACAGAACGATGTGAATACCCCATTAACAATTTCCATTCATTTCCCCCTGTCTTAAGTTAATAAATTTTCAATCTTTCTTCAACCTCTATTTGTGAATCCAATGCATTTCATCATGTTTACTACAAATCTTGATTTAAAATTGTTGGTTATAGATAAACAATCTGTATTTATGGGTCGATCCAGTATTTTTAAGACATTCTCTTCTGAGATTGCAAGACATCGTCCCCGTGAAATCATAGATTCAAGATTTTGGAATTCAGCACACTGTTGTTAATGATATATCACAACACATTAGAGTATTACTTATATAAGTTGACATTTGTATGTGCATGTTTAATATTGGAGAATATACATATTTAATGCATTCCTTTTTTTTCTTATTTCAATATCAACCTTATGGATTCAAAATTATTTATAGGTAATGAAATATAAAGTATAAACAAAGGCGGTCATGTTTCTATATTCTTTGCAGGCATGAGGCAACATTTATCCAAGAGATTGTTGAAGAAATATGGACTAAGTTGAGGCAGTCATCCTCATATGTTGCTAAGGGCTTGGTTGGAATAGATTCGCGTTTGCAAGAAATAGATTGTTGTTTAGGTATGGGGTTGAATGATGTTCGCATTATAGGGATTTGTGGGATGGGTGGCATTGGTAAAACAACTATTGCTAGGGTCATTTATGACAGCTTTTCCTATAAATTTGATGGTAGCAGCTTTGTCACAAATATTAGAGAGATTTCTGAAAAATTTGGTTCAGTTGCTTTACAAGAGCAACTTCTGTCTCAAACTCTAAGGGAAAAAAATATGAATCTATTGGATATTCAACGAGACATGTATTGTAGGCTGCAAAATAAAAGAGTTCTTATCGTTCTTGATGATGTAAATGAAGTAGAACAGTTAGAAGCATTAGCAGGTGATCGTGAATGGTTTGGTCCTGGAAGTAGAATCATTATAACCACTAGAGATGAGCATCTGCTGATCGCTCATCATGTGGATATAATATACAGGGCCAAGAGTTTAGATTCCAAGGAAGCCCTTCAACTTTTCAGTTTGAAAGCATTTAAGCAAAACCATCCTTTTGAAGATTATATAGCGCTGTCTAGGAGCTTTGTAAGCTATGCTAATGGTCTTCCATTAGCTCTTGTAGTTTTGGGCTCTTATCTCTGTGGTAGAAGTGTAAATGAGTGGAGAAGTGCACTCAAAAAGCTTATAGACATTCCTAACCGGAAAATTTTTGATGTACTCAAAATAAGTTATGATGGCCTGGAGGAAACAGAGAAGAACATTTTCCTTGATATTGCGTGTTTCTTTCATATGATGAGAGTAACCCGAGTGACTGAAATACTAGAGGCCTGTGATTTTTACCCAGAAATCGGACTTCGAGTTCTTGCTGACAAATCTCTCATATCAATTGACGATATAAATGACGGATTATATGTCCACAGTTTGCTAAAAGAAATGGCTCAGGCTATTGTTCACCAAGAATCTCCGAAAGATCCAGGCAGACGCAGTAGGTTATGGCTTTACAACGATATCCATCATGTACTTGAAAAGAAAAAGGTAAGTGACTGTAAAATTATATTGGTAATATGTTATGCCATTATCATTTAAAGAATTTAGCTCCTGTTTTACTTCTCTTTTCCTTGTTCTTGATATTTATAGGGAACGGAGGCAGTTGAGGTCATATTCCAAGTTTCATCTGAATCAAAAGAGATCTCTGTGGACTATGATGCATTTGTAGAGATGACTAATCTGAGGCTGCTTAAAATAAGCAATGTTCGTCTTCCTAAAGGGCTTGAATTTCTTCCCAATGAATTACGGATTCTTCAATGGCATGGATACCCTCAAAAGTCATTGACATCAAGTTTCAAGATTGAGAAACTTGTTGAACTTGATTTGTCACATAGTGGCATTGAAATAATTTGGAAGGATATAGTGGTATGATTATTTCCTTCAGACCTATATTTCACTGAAATATGTTTCGAGTTTCAGGGATGGTGTTCTAATCCTTCCTGTTTTTGTGTCTCTGATAGCATCTAGATGCATTGAAAATCTTCAAACTAAGTCACTCAAGAAAGCTGACCAAAACTCCAGATTTCAGAGGAGTTCCAAATCTTGAGAGGATTATTCTTGAAGGTTGTACGAATTTATATGAGCTTCATCCTTCTATCGGTGACCTTAAAAAACTTTGTGTATTAAATCTGAAGGACTGCAGAAACCTGCCGAGTCTTCCAAGAGTAATCTCTGGATGGAGGTCTCTTAAAGTTCTTTTGCTTCTTGGCTGCACAAAAATTGAGAAATTACCGGAGAACTTGGAGGATTTTCAATGTTTGGAAGAGCTTGATGCTGGTAAAACTTCTATTACAGAGGCACCTTCATCCATTTTAAGTTTAAAGAACCTTAAAAGGCTGTCATTTAAAGGATGCAAGGGACAATTTCGCTCACATAGGAACTGGTTCAGGTGCCTGTTGCCAGCAATAGGCCCAAGCTCCATGAGTTTTTCATTTCCTTCCCTGGTGGGGTTATTGTCGTTGACTGAACTTGATTTAAGTTACTGTAATCTCTTTGAAGATAGCATCCCAAGTGGTCTTGGCCAGTTAAGTGCATTGAATAAATTAAATCTAAGTGGGAACAAATTTGTTAGCTTACCTGCCGGCATTAATCAACTTTATAAGCTGCAAACTCTCAAATTGGCAGATTGCCAGAATCTTCAAGCTCTGACAGAACTTCCGGCAAGCATTCAAAATCTAAGCACATATAACTGCCCATCACTGGAAAACTTGAGTGGTCCCTTGAGGTTAAGTTTGTCAAAATTTCGGGAATTCTCCCTTCAAAATTGTTTCAGATTGCTTGAGAATCAAGGTGGTGACAATGTGGCAGTTTCACTGCTAAAACATCATCTTTTCTTGACAGCAAGTATCAGGATTATAAAGGTCACATCCATGACGCTCAATCTTTTGGAGAACCAAGAAAGCAACGATCCACACACTGCAATTATGGTCAGTTCAATCTGCACATTGTTGAGTAATCTGTATCAGGTATCTTTCATCCACTCTTTCTTTCTATTAATTTCTTTTCCTCTTTTTAACACCATGATTTTAATGATACAGGAACTTCCTGACATCCCTTCTGTCATGCCAAGATTAGTTGTTTTTTTGCCAGCTAATGGAATTCCAGATTGGTTCAGATTCCAGACTAAGAGCACTTCATTAGCCATTCAGCTGCCTCCAAATTGGTACAATGATTATTCATTCTTAGGATTGGCTATCTGTGCTAGTTTAGAAGTACAAGAGCATCCTGGACTGGAACAAAGAAACGATGCCCAATGGCTTCCACCAGTTTTGCGGTGTATTTCAACTCCTTCAGGATGTGATTTCAAGTGTAAATTTTATTTGTTTTCTACCAAGAGAAGGTGCTTAATTTTGGGCAAAGAGGCTCTCTTGAATGGCGACAAAATGGCTCTATCAAATCATCTGTGGCTTTTCTTTATACCATTTGATGAATACTTCCAAAAGAGGAAATGGAGTCATGTTGAGGCTTACTTTAGACTTGAAGGTTCAGGTCTTGAGTTCAAAAAGTGTGGGGTTCGCTTTGTATACCTAAAAGATGTAGAATTTATTCAATCAGTGTTTCAAGGCCTAAATGAAGCTCAGTTGGAAGACTTTACCATGCTACTTAACCATTTTGTACAAGCAGTAGCTAGTGGAAATGGAAGTAACTCTGTTGATGAGGATAAAGATGGTACTGAGATTAAAGAATATTCAGTTGATTCTATTGTTGAACTGAAGACATGCAACAGCTAAGAACAAAATGCAGGTACCTTTATTTTTTCTCTGGTTTGATTATTTGACTTCGGACATAGTTGATAGATCATCCAATGAGACACCCGTGTAGTTCTGGCATATTTAGCCTCTTTCAAAGTTTCCTGTGGCCATGTCAAGGATGTGTTGTATATCTATTCTCATGCACAACTGCATAATAAACAATAAGACCACTGTAATATTTCCAGGAGACTTGGTTTTCATTTCTTTGTAAGGTATTTGATACTATACACTTCAATATTTCACTGTGTACGGCTTAATTGTTCCTTTTTCTTGTAGTTTTGGTTTGAACAACAGTTTAAACAAGAACATCTTCAGAGCTTCCTTGGTGGTTGTAGAGATTCATGTAGTGCCGGGGCCAACATTATTCGTAGTCAATGTTTAGCAACTTTTAATTGCATTTATAATCTCTTTTCTCTTAAGATACTAAATTGAAGATTGCTTGATATGCTATGAACAAAGTTTCTTCATCGATAGCCACGCCCATTAGTGATCTCATGGTTCTATTGAGGCTGAAATTGTTACATTAAACTGATTCCTGTCTCTGTGGCCAAGCTGAGCTATAATGGGAATTGGTAGCATGTTCTTATCCCCTCGAATACTTCTTCAGCCTTGCCTTGATAGATTTCACCCTTCTGGATGCAGCATCAAGAACAACAGAAGTACTGCCATCAAAATTTTAGTAGCTGTAAATGTTCTTTGGATGACTATGAACTTTGTGTGCGAAAGTGGGATCTCAATGTCATAACATAAAATCAGCAGCAGAATAGGCTTAAAATACAAAAATTTGAGATTAAAAAAGGGCCAAAGAACTTATTCCCACGGAAGGTTTGGTGGAATGAAAAAGACATACCCTCAAAATTTCCAAAACTCAAATACTTATTCAAGGTTTAGTCTATTTTCATTTACCTGAAAATTTTCTATTAGGATAAAAGGTAAAATCGTCATTTCACCAGTAATATTAAAATAAATAAAATTGTCTCATTCTCTCCTCTTTGTTTGGAAAACTAATAATTTTTTTTAAGATTAAATTTTAAAAAATTCATTTTTTCTTTTAGGGTTTGAAAAACAAATTCGGCTAACTAATCTAGTGAATGGTGGTGTTCCCCAACGGGTCTTTCTCCTGATGCTCATTGACAGAAGCCAAGGCCTTCTAATAATAATACAAGATCCATGGGGTTGATGATGCAGAAGCCCTCAGAGCCTGACTTTAATGGAGATTTAAATTAGTGTGTATATGTATTTGAGATGGTGATACTCAAATATCAATCTAGCTAACATTATTTTCTGTTGAATGAAAGGGAGTTTCTCTCCACTTTTCATTATTCTTCCATGTTTGCAGTGTAAAGAAAAACAAAAGTTACAAGCTTTTTTTGGAAGAAATTAATTAGGGGATTTTATGTGGGTGACAGAAATTGGAATCGAAAATCTCTTTTAAAAAATTTTAATGTTTTATTAATTCTGTTAACTTTTTATTTTTAGAAAATTAGAAGATTTTTATGTTATATTTGTTGTTTTTCACACTTCAATAAAGTATATAATATCCAACTTATCTCTTAATGACTTGATTATGACATGTATAGTTATTAGTATTGTACTATACATAATATATTTTATATAATACAATATAATATAGGTAAAAAATAATATATATTATAGGATATATTAAAAATTGATGCGATATATAAATATAATCCTTAAAAAAGAAATCAAATAATCATATAAAGAGAAAAAAATTTTATGATATATATAGTTATCAATATCATATAATACATAATAAATTTTGAACAATATAATACAATACAGATAAAAAATGATATGTATTTTAAGACATATTAAACATTAATATAATACAATATATATATATATATATATATAGAGTACATTACAGTTTGTATTGGTTTTTAATAAAAAAATTAAAAATACAAATTGGTACACGATTTTAAAATAAATTTGACAAGTCAAACTCAATTTAGATATATTTTTTTATTCTACAATTGAGTATTAACTAAATATTATTTATTTATTTATTTATTATGTTATTTATTTTATATAATAAAATTAATTATAACTTTTGTTTATAGTTACATTTACATTTTTGAGACATTGATAACTCAAAAATAAAATGAAAAGTAAAATTTTAATTTAATTTTAAAATTTTTTTATTATTTTATTTTAAAAAGAAAGTTTATCATACTTTACACTACAATGTACAACAGGAAAAATTATATTTTCCTTGCACGACTGTAAACACTAATACAGCAGACATGATTTCCAAAGATTTATAGGCAGACGTTGATCCAGAGGGAGGAAGTACAGTATTCTTCAGAGAATTGACAGAGAAGGTGATGCGAAGTTGGATCTGACGCGCCCGCTGCAAACGATGCACTGCCCACATATCACAATGAGCTGTTTTTGACTTTGTGCAGTGGCCATCCAACCATATTCAATGCATTCACATTCCCTTTGTCCTCTCTGTCCAAGTCTACTCTTTCAGCGTTTACAAGTCTACCCTCAAAATTGCCTTCTTATTCATTTTTCAAATTCAATGCCAGACTCTGAAACAAAACACAAGACACGTAACAAGCTAACCTAAGTTTAGTAGAATTTCAAGTTTCAAAAATGGCTCTGAACTACAATGGAGGCGCCTCTTCGTCTTCGTCATCTTCTCCTTCACGTCCTTGGTGGAAATATGATGTTTTTGTTAGTTTTAGAGGAGAAGACACTCGCAAAAACTTCACTGATCATTTATGCAGAGCTTTGGACCAAAAGGGTATGATCATTTTTAGAGATGATGTCAAACTTGAGAGGGGCAAGCCCATTGCACCGGAGCTCATTAAAGCCATTGAAGAATCAAGATTTTCTGTTATTGTCTTTTCGAGAAACTATGCGACGTCGTCCTGGTGTTTGGACGAACTTGCGAAGATTGTTGAGTGCATGAAAGAGATGGGGCAAACTGTTGTCCCCGTTTTCTATGATGTGGATCCAAGTGATGTTCGTAAACAGACGGGGAGCTTTGGGGAGGCCTTTCATAAACATGAAGAAGCTGATTTTGGAGATGAGAGGTTGCAGAAGTGGAGACATGCTTTGACTGATGTGGCTAATTTATCTGGGTGGCATTTGCAGGATAGGTATTTTTTTTCTTCTTGATCTATACGAAAATTGTCAATTTCATTAGGAAATTTATATGAGTAATTTGGTTAATTTAACAACTGCAGATTTTTTATGTTAGATTTCGATATTCTTGTTGGTACAGAACGATGTGAATACCCCAATAACAATTTCCATTCGTTTCCCCCTTGTCTTAATAAGTTTTCAATCTTTCCTCAACCTCTATTTGTGAATCCAATGCATTTCATCATGTTTACTAAAAATCTTGATTTAAAATTGTTGGTTATAAATAAACAATCTATATTTATGGGTTGATCCAGTATTTTTAAGACATTCTCATCTGAAATTGCGAGACACCGTGAAATCATAGATTCAAGATCTTGGAATTCAGCACACTTTTGTTAATGATATATCACAACACACTAGAGTATTACTTATATAAGTTGGCATTTGTATGTGCATGTTTAATATTGAAGAATATACATATTTAATGCATTCTTTTTGTTCTTATTTCAATATCAACCTTATGGATTCAAAATTATTTTTAGGGAATGAAATATAAAGTATAAATAAAGGTGGTCATGTTTCTATACTCTTTGCAGGCATGAGGCAACATTTATCCAAGAGATCGTTGAAGAAATATGGACTAAGTTGAGGCAGTCATTCTCATATGTTGCTAAGGGGTTGGTTGGAATAGATTCGCGTTTGCAAGAAATAGATTGTTGTTTAGGTATGGGGTTGAATGATGTTCGCATTATAGGGATTTGTGGGATGGGTGGCATTGGTAAAACAACTATTGCTAAGGTCATTTATGAGAGCATTTCCTATAAATTTGAAGGTAGCAGCTTTGTCACAAATATTAGAGAGATTTCTGAAAAATTTGGTTCAGTTGCTTTACAAGAGCAACTTCTGTCTCAAACTCTAAGGGAAAAAAATATGAATCTATTGGACATTCAACGAGGCATGTATTGTAGGCTGCAAAATAAAAGAGTTCTTATCGTTCTTGATGATGTAAATGAAGTAGAACAGTTAGAAGCATTAGCAGGTGATCGTGAATGGTTTGGTCCTGGAAGTAGAATCATTATAACCACTAGAGATAAGCATCTGCTGATCGCTCATCATGTGGATATAATATACAGGGCCAAGAGTTTAGATTCCAAGGAAGCCCTTCAACTTTTTAGTTTGAAAGCATTTAAGCAAAACCATCCTTTTGAAGAATATATAGCGCTGTCTAGGAGCATTGTAAGCTATGCTAACGGTCTTCCATTAGCTCTTGTAGTTTTGGGCTCTTATCTCTGTGGTAGAAGTGTAAATGAGTGGAGAAGCGCACTCAAAAAGCTTATAGAAATTCCTAACCGGAAAATTTTTGATGTACTCAAAATAAGTTATGATGTCCTAGAGGAAACAGAGAAGAACATTTTCCTTGATATTGCGTGTTTCTTTCATATGAGGAGAGTAACTCGAGTGACTGAAATACTAGAGGCCTGTGATTTTTACCCAGAAATCGGACTTCGAGTTCTTGCTGACAAATCTCTCATATCAATTGACGATATAAATGATAGATTATATGTCCACAGTTTGCTAATAGAAATGGCTCGGGCTATTGTTCACCAAGAATCTCCGAAAGATCCAGGCAGACGCAGTAGGTTATGGCTTTACAACGATATTCATCATGTACTTGAAAAGAAAAAGGTAAGTGACTGTAAAATTATATTGGTAATATTTTATGCTATTATCATTTAAGGATTTAGCTTCTGTTTTACTTCTCTTTTCCTTGTTCTTGATATTTATAGGGAACGGAAGCAGTTGAGGTCATATTCCGAGATTCATCTGAATCAAAAGAGATATCTGTGGACAATGATGCATTTGTAGGGATGGAAAATCTGAGGCTGCTTAAAATAAGCAATGTTTGTCTTCCTAAAGGGCTTGAATTTCTTCCCAATGAATTACGGATTCTTAAATGGCATGGATACCCTCTAAAGTCATTGACATCAAGTTTCAAAGCTGAGAAACTTGTTGAACTTGATCTTTCACATAGTGGCATTGAAATAATTTGGAAGGATATAGTGGTATGATTATTTCCTTCAGACCTATATTTCACTGAAATATGTTTCGAGTTTCAGGGATGATGTTCTAATCCTTCCTGTCTTTGTGTCTCTGATAGCATCTAGATGCATTGAAAATCTTCAAACTAAGTCACTCAAGAAAGCTGACCAAAACTCCAGATTTCAGAGGAGTTCCAAATCTTGAGAGGATTATTCTTGAAGGTTGTACGAATTTATATGAGCTTCATCCTTCTATCGGTGACCTCAAAAAACTTTGTGCATTAAATCTGAAGGACTGCAAAAACCTGCCGAGTCTTCCAAGATTAATCTCTGGATGGAGATCTCTTAAAGTTCTTTTGCTCCTTGGCTGCACAAAAATTGACAAATTACCAGAGAACTTGGAGGATTTTCAATGTTTGGAAGAGCTTGATGCTGGTAAAACTTCTATTACAGAGACACCTTCATCCATTGTAAGTTTAAAGAACCTTAAAAGGCTGTCGTTTAAAGGATGCAAGGGGCAAGTTCGCTCACATTGGAACTGGTTCAGGTGCCTGTTGCCAGCAATAGGCCCAAGCTCCATGAGTTTTTCATTTCCTTCCGTGGGAGGGTTATTGTCGTTGACCGAACTTGATTTAAGTTACTGTAATCTCTTTAAAGATAGCATCCCAAGTGGTCTTGGCCAGTTAAGTGCATTGAAGAAATTAAATCTAAGTGGGAACAATTTTGTTAGCTTACCTGCTGGCATTAATCAACTTTATAAGCTGCAAACTCTCAAATTGGCAGATTGCCAGAATCTTCAAGCTCTGACAGAACTTCCGTCAAGCATCGAAAATCTAAGCACATATAACTGCCCATCATTGGAAAACTTGAGTGGTCCCTTGAGATTAAGTTTGTCAAATTTTCGGGAATTCTCCCTTCAAAATTGTTTCAGATTGCTTGAGAATCAAGGTGGTGACAATGTGGCAATTTCACTGCTAAAACATCATCTTTTCTTGATAGCAAGTATCAGGATTATAAGGGTCGCATCCATGTTGCTCAATCTTTTGGAGAACCAAGAAAGCAATGATCCACACACTGCAATTATGGTCAGTTCAATCTGCACATTGTTGAGTAATCTGTATCAGGTATCTTTCATCCACTCTTTCTTTCTATTAATTTCTTTTCCTCTTTTTAACACCATGATTTTAATGATACAGGAACTTCCTGACATCCCTTCTGCCATGCCGAGATTAGTTGTTTTTTTACCGGCTAATGGAATACCAGATTGGTTCGGATTCCAGACTAGGGGCACTTCATTATCCATTCAGCTACCTCCAAATTGGTACAATGATTATTCATTCTTAGGATTGGCTATCTGTGCTACTTTAGAAGTACAAGAGCATCCAGGGCTGGAAAAAAGAGACGATGCCCAATGGCTTCCACCAGTTTTGCAGTATATTTCAAGTCCTTCAGGATGTGATTACAAGTGTAAATTTTATTTGTTTTCTGCCGAGAGAAGGTGCTTAATTTTGGGCAAGGAGGCTCTCTTGAATGGAGACAAAATGGCTCTATCAAATCATCTGTGGCTTTTCTTTATAACATTTGATGAATACTTCCAAAAGAGGAAATGGAGTCATGTTGAGGCTTACTTTAGACTTGAAGGTTCAGGTCTTGAGTTCAAAAAGTGTGGGGTTCGCTTTGTATACCTAAAAGATGTAGAATTTATTCAATCAGTGTTTCAAGGCCTAAATGAAGCTCAGTTGGAAGACTTTACCATGCTACTTAACCATTTTGTACAAGCAGTAGCTAGTGGAAATGGAAGTAACTCTGTTGATGAGGATAAAGATGGTACTGAGATTAAGGAATATTCAGTTGATTCTATTGTTGAACTGAAGACATGCAACAGCTAAGAACAAAATGCAGGTACCTCTATTTTTTCTCTGGTTTGATTATTTGACTTCGGACATAGTTGATAGATCATCCAATGAGACACCCGTGTAGTTCTGGCATATTTAGCCTCTTTCAAAGTTTCCTGTGGCCATGTCAAAGATGTGTTGTATATCTATTCTCATGCACAACTGCATAATAAACAATAAGACCACTGTACTATTTCCAGGAGACTTGGTTTTCATTTCTTTGTAAGGCATTTGATACTAGACACTTCAATATTTCAGTGTTTACGGCTTAATTGTTCCTTTTTCTTGTAGTTTTGGTTTGAACAACAGTTTAAACAAGAACATCTTCAGAGCTTCCTTAGTGCTTGTAGAGATTCATGTAGTGCCAGGGCCAACATTATTCTTAGTCAATGTTTAGCAACCTTTAATTGCATTTATAATCTCTTTTCTTTTAAGATACTAAATTGAAGATTGCTTGACATGCTATGAACCAAGTTTCTTCATCTATAGCCACGCCCATTAGTGATCTCATGGTTCTATTGAGGCTGAAATTGTTAAATTAAACTGATCCCTGTCTCTGTGGCCAAGCTGAGCTATCATGTGAATTGGTGACATGTTCTTATCCCCTCGAATACTTTTTCAGCCTTGCCTTGGTAGATTTCACCCTTCTGGATGCAGCATCAAGAACAACAGAAGTACTGCCATCAAAATTTTACTAGCTGTAAATGTTCTTTGGATGACTTATGAACTTTGTGTGTGAAAGTGGGATCTCAATGTCATAACATAAAATCAGCAGCAGAATAGGCTTAAAATACAAAAATTTGCGATAAAAAAAAAGTCAAAGGACTTATTCCCATCTAAGGTTTGGTGTAAAGACAAATATATACTATCTTTCAGAAACTCAAATACTTACTTAAGGTTTAGTCTATTGTCACTTATCCAAAATTTTTTTATTAGAAATAAAGGTAAAATCGTCATTTCACTAGTGATATTAGCATGAATAAAATTATATTTTATTTTCTCTTCTTAGTTTAAAAAACTAAAATTTTTTTTTTAGGTTAAATTTTGAAAAATTCACTTTTCTCCCTAGGGTTTGGAAAACAAATCAGGTCAACTAATCTAGTAAACGACAATGTTTTTGGAAAGCTCTTTCTCTTGATGAACAAATTATATATTAAAAGTATGTATATATAATATTACTCTTATTGAAAATAAAATTTTCTATTATATGCTTTAAACTTACAATTGGACATTCTTTGTACAAACTTCTAAATCTCTAACTTGTTTTTTCCAGCCTTTTCGTGAAGTTCATATTATAATTTGACAACAGTTGGTTTGAAAATTCTGTTAATTATCAAAAGTCACGTGGGTCAACAAAAATAACCGAGGAAGATGATCGTGATTTCATCCAATCAGACGGTGCACATCTTTCATCACTCTCCTCCATTTCATCTCTAAGTTTCTTGATGCACCACAGATCAGCCCAGGAGAATTTCCTCCAATGGGGAATGGCCTCTCTCACTGGGTCCCTCGGGCCTACTTCAGCCACCACGGCCGCACATTCGCCGTCGTCTCGGGCCATGTTATGAGCAAAAGCACACAAAGATTTCATCAGACCGGGCCCATTTTTGCCTTCCATATGGAGCCCATATAAAAAATACAAGCCGAATTTCCTAAAAACATCCGGAAATGAAGGCAGCCTAAGCCATGGCATCCAAGCATCAAGCAATCTTGAACCCATACACCAAGCATATGCCAATGGCGACACCCCCTTCACCTGCAATTTGAACACTTCTTTAGTGTTCCACATGCTTAAAATCGCATAACTCGGCGGAAGAATGTCGGTTCTTGGGTTCCATTTCTGAAGAAACTTTTTGGGCACGGCCATGAAAGTGCCCAAATTATGTCTGCTAGACAAAATCAAGTCAACATCTTTAGGGAAAAACTCAGAATTTGCAAAAGCTTGACGATAAATTGATTCAGCAAGCCTATTGGGTAAACGAATAATAGATATATTCGAACTTATCGACTTATAATGAACGTGAACTGGTTGCACCAACATAGTTGGAATACGAAATTTGATGTATGAACATTTTTTGGTAAATAAATTGACTGAAGGCTCATTGGTACAATCTGTGGCCATATATGAAAATTCAGCACCGTTTTGTTTGCACCATTCTTCAAGTTTATGGACAAGTTTTGTGCCAATGTTGAGCCTCCTGCATAATATTTTGCCAAGTGTGAGATTGAGAATTAGAAAGTAGGTGTTTGATGAGACAAAAAATTTATTACAAGTTTGGACTGAGATGGATAGATGGTGACTAGTACAATGAAAATATCCATGAAATGAGCATATATGGTGATAAGAGAAAGAATTAAATAATTGTTGGTTACTTTATGAAGTGGGGTTTGATGAGTTTTGAGGAAAAGTAGGGAACATTTTAGAGGAGAGTAATATTATAAAAATTCTTGATCATTGTCACATCCATGGTGGGCTTTTTATTTAGAAAACGACATATCTAAATATAATAATTTAGAATTGAGATATTGATTGGAAAAATAATTAAGATAGAATGGACCAGCCAACAAAGAAGAAATAAACAAGAATAGAAGGGAGACATGGTGTCTAAGAAAGGTAAAATTTCATTTATTTTTTTATATTTAGGAAACCTTATTTGAGTTAAATTTTTTTTTGCACAGACTTAGTTAAATTAAATAAGTGAAATTTTAAATTTAATAAGTAAGTCTATAATTATAATATCAAATAAATTAAAATATTATTAGAAAAAAATTGAATTTTGGATGTCTTATATTTGGAGTCTCCTTTTTTTATTGAACAAATGTCCCGATGGGGGCAGGAAAGGTAAAGTGAGTGGAAACAAAATAAGTGTCAAGGAAAGTGTCTAGGCTAGCTGGCTTTGCTTCGTTCTTTCCATGATACGAGGAACAATCTGTTCTCTTTATTGTGGAATCTAATCGCTTTTTTTTTTTTTTCTTCTGGGGTGGTGGGATTTCAATTGGGATATAACCAAAACTAAAGTAAATACCAAAAAGAAAAAAAAAATTAATGCCAATGCATGCTCAATAATTTTCTTTGCAAAAGAGAAAACTGAAAAAGACACTTTGTTTCTTCTTCTTTCTCTTTCTGTCATGCATGGTAAAAAATGGATATATAT
Organism: Mangifera indica; assembly: GCF_011075055.1. Taxonomy (NCBI): domain Eukaryota; kingdom Viridiplantae; phylum Streptophyta; class Magnoliopsida; order Sapindales; family Anacardiaceae; genus Mangifera; species Mangifera indica. The sequence goes on from NC_058142.1 coordinate 5,043,242, forward strand.
ATATATATATATATATATATATATATATATATATATATATGTATATGTATATGAAGCACATTTATATTCTTTAACGGTTGAAGAAATTGATGAATTAAAACCTGTGAGATGGAGAGACTCTTAGTCCGAGAAGATAAGCCAGTTTTACAAAACCTGAAGCTCCTCTTGTCACTGTTTTTATGCAGCCTCTTATAACTCCCACAATTTCTTTCTCATCTCCATACTCAGCGACCTGTTAATTAAACAACACCAACCAACCTCATCATATAATTTAACTTCAACATATAAAGATTTCAATCGAAAATATTGACGGTAAAAATCTTTGGCAATAGTAGTGAGTATATATTTACCAAGACGATGTGGGAAGGGAAGTGGCGAACTCGACAAACGGGATCACCCATAAGGTCAGTGACAAGAGTCGGCTTGCCTCTCTGACCGATTTCACAGCGTCTCTCGATCTCCTCAACCGCCACCTTATCATTTTCCTCATCATACTCTCTCACAACCACCGAACACTCCTTCACTTCACCGCCCACTTCCGGTGAAATCTCAACAGAAGCAACCTCGATCGACATGGTAGGATATTATATAAAAAGCGAAGACGAAAAGGATCAAGATTATAGTTTGTGTAATGGTAGAACTAGAGTGAGTAATGAAATTTTTGGAGCTTGTGGTTTCCTGGTTTCAACTATGGGACATACTTGTGTATATATATAGGCGGTGGAAAAGTTGATTCATGTGGCATCTTGAGCAGTTGAGTGGACTGCTTATTCTTAGTCATAAAATGTGACAGTTTGTTGACAAGTAGCCACAAGATGTATATACTATTGTGAGGGGAAGATGATTTTATTAATGGATAAGATAATGGTTACAATTATTGCTTCTTCTTAAGCCTAGATTTTTATTATTATTATAATTGTTAATCTCCTTCATCATATGCTCATTCCATAATCAGAGATATGATTAATTATGATGATCATCAGTATATAATTATGGCATTATTATTATGCATAGTGGCTTTGGCGGCTTGATTCTATCATTATGTCACACTTTATTCTTGTTACTATTTAACTTTATTTCTAGCTTTCTTCATTTCTTTGAATATTCTTCTTAATTACATGTAAAAACTTACTTATTCAACCCTGTAATTAATTTGACCAAACTGATTTGGAGAAAAAATTAGCTGCAAAGTAAGGTTGGATTTGAGCTGAATTGAGTTCGAAAGGTAAAACTCATTTTCAACTTGTTTCAAGTAGGCTCAATTCATTTTTGACTTGAGCTCGATAAGTTTAGAGAAATACCAGTTTATATTCAGCTCGCTTCGCAATTTAAAAGTTTGTGGTTTACTCACATCTAGTTTGGGTTTGTGTTGATGAATTAGACTTGACTCGTATCTGCATGAGATGTTTGACTCAACTCTCTTAAATGAGGTCGTTCTTTTTATTTTTTATTTTTTATGATGCAAGTCATGTTTTGCTCATAAGTTAGGCATGACCTCAATCTAGATTCGTTTTTTCTATTACTCCCCAACTCATATTAACATTCGTATTTGTTTATCTCATATTTATATTTAGGCTTATTTTGGGTTCGAATAAGTTTACTTCAAATTTTACCCTACTCTAAACTAGATAATGTCTTGAAATTTTTTTATTATTTAATTAACAATTTGAGTCTAATCTTTAATTAAGGTTGATAAGAAAATAGAAATCAAATATGTTTCTGTTTCCATATAATAATATTTTCCTTTAACCAATCATTGGTGGAGGTGGTAAGAACCATGCCTATCACCACGTTTTGGTAAGCATGTGGATGATCTTATGGCACTCATCATCGCCATCATCATAAAAAAAAAATCTTCAATAATAATGTATGTGTCAAATGAGTTGAACTTATTGACAGAATAAAAAATTATATAATATATATTATTTTTAGTGACATAAATCCTTATCATATATATGTGTGAAATATGGATAACATAATTTTATATCAATAATACTATGTATATAATTTTATATATAAATAATAATGTGTCATCATATGATTGGATGCTATCTTATCTTTAATTTTTAATTATCTAATTATATAATAATATATCATTATTTATTTATAAAATTATGTATATAGTTCTGCTCATTTTATATTTCTATTACAAAGTTTAGGTGATAATATAATGTTTTTACCACCAAACATGAGTGATTAAATAACTTAATTGAAATCTCTATATAAATGTCTATAATTAAAAAAAAAAAAACACATAATTTTATTAAATATAATTGATTAATACGATAGCACATAGATGAGAGTTTTTTAATGGCATGTGCAAGAGAAAAGAAGTAACCTACATTTAGATTCTAGTGAAGTGATGAATCTTGAGAATTTTTTTTTTTTTTAAGGTAAACCTGACCCAATTATAATGAAGCAACATTACTCAAAGGAACAATACCCATTTGGTAAAACTCTATCCAACCATATATATTTATTTGGCTACTTTGAATAGGTAGATTCATGTTATAAATGTCGCAACAAAATCTTGAATAAAAGGACTGGAGCACGAAATTGATGCGTGCAGAAATCTAAGAGTGGACAAAATTACAAAAAAAAAAAAAAATTGTGCATTATATGCGAGACAAATAATTAACACTTCATATGCATTGGGAATTGGGTGGGACATTGGTGCTACTGAAGAATCATTTCCACTCTATGTCAATTTAATTTTAATCGAGCTTTGGCTAAAATCAATTTTTTATCCGTTAAATAAGCAATCCATATTTTTCATTTAAAGAGAAATTTGCAGTAAAAGAGAAAAATAATTATTTTTATTTTTTAAAATTTTAAACAGATTAAAAATGAAAAAATTAGTTAGTCAGTACTGTAAGACATCGCAACCAAGGTACAGAGGAAGAAGTCTAAGAGGATACAGTCAATGACAGTGGTGTTGAGTGAGGGTTGGAGAAAATGAGGAGAAGGAAATGGTAGTATAAGGGTAGAAGAAGTAAGCGATAGTATAAGGGTTTTAGCCGCAACAAATGTAGAAGAGAGGCTTTAACCTAACGAAAGAAAAATTGTTACATATATTAAAAGGTATTATTGTATAAGACTCAATAACAACTGATTCAATTAAATCTATTGAAACAAATCTGTGACATAAAAGATTATGACATATTAGTAATAGAGGTATGTAATTTATAAATACAGGTAGTTAAACTATTCTCTATACATAAGTTGTTCTGTCATTTCCTGTTAAATATTTGTTTAACTCTAGGTATATAAACGCAGAGTTATTCCAATTAATATTATTATTGATTAAATTTTATAAAGAGTTTGGGTGTTTTGTTCTACTAGAGTTTTTAAAACCTTTGTGTCTTCTTTGATCTTTGTTAGATCAGATAAAAAATCTTGTATTCTTTTTTAGTTTTTTCTATTTTAATTAATTTTTTTTTAGTTGTTTGTAAAGACTGAAAGGGTTTTGAACTGTAAGTTATAATATTCTCATATATTTTAGTAAATTCGACTAAAAGATTTTATATCTTGGATGTAGATTTTCTTTTATGAAATTTGAACAAGTAAATTGATTTGCGCCTTTTATCCTACTTAATTTCTTACATGTTCTTTCATTGTAATATGGAAATGAATCCGAAAACCTACAACAAAGCAATTTAGCACCTTATGTGAGCAGTGATATTCTTTAAAAAAGTATTCTAAATTATGGGTAATTGCACAAAAAAATAAACCTAAAGTGGACATCCCATGAAAAATTTTCTAGTTATATTTGTTGTTTTAGCAAGGTCCACTATGCTACCATTCTTGCATTATTCCGTGAATTCTATCTTTAGAAGAGTCGAGATTCTAGCTAAAATTGTTAGATTGAGAGATAAATGAATGCATATTTGTATTTTATTATTCTCTTTATATAACATTTAACATTGTATACATATATCATTATATCTGAAAAACATAAATTTATACATACATACTAAGATAACAGTTTGTGATTGAATGATACAATTGTTTACTTTTTTTTAAATAAACCTCAAAATCACTTAATCAGATATTGTCACATTAGTCTGTATAAATAAGTTTATACTATTTGTTTGTACACGTAATATTACTCAATATAAATTATTACTCAATTCATAATGTTTACATTTTTTATACTAGGGTTATAAGAATAAATAATGTTACCTCTTAGCCAAGGTATATCTTTCTTTTTCTTCTTCAAATAAATGCCCTTGGGTATTATCAAGGTTGCAAATAAGAAAGTAGCTACTAGTTAGGGATATAAAATTATACCCACCTAGAAACACAAATTTGATTGGGAGATACAAATCCTGTTGATGCTTATTCTTTAAAATGTTTTGACTGGTCTAAAAACATTGTTCCTTAAGAATCAACCAATGAAGGAATGTTTGATGTTGCCAATAAATTAAAAGTATAAGAAATTTAAGCATATTCTTGTTCACCATGCACCACTGTTGTGGGTAAAAATATTTCACTATAAATCTCAACACAAAATTTGATTCCATTACACTATTCTGTCAATCTCACTTTTAAGATTTCTCCTATACATGTATATATACTCCTCTAAAACACAATCTCTAAAGCTAATCCCTATAGCATCTACCAAGATCTTCAATGGATTATTTTTAAGTTTAAGTTTGTGGATATAACATTTTGTCAACTACCCTTTTGAAGTTGTTTCTCTCCAATGCCTAATTTTCTTTATTTTGACTGGTATCCTAGCTAGATATATGGCTGAAAATCATTCCTTGAGTACCAAGATTTTGCAGGAAATTTTGAGTTAAATCTGACTCAAAGAGACTAATGTCATTTTGCATTAATTAGTTTTCAAGAAGTACCATAAACAGTCTAAAGTTTCATATATGCCAACAAAGGATAAATTGCTAAGGTTGGTTAAACAAAATATAGAAATAATAAAATTATATGTACTTATGATGGGTATCAAATTGGATATTAATAATAATGTGTCACTATGTGATTGAATAATTTTATATTAAGGATAAAGTAACACTCAATTATATAGTGATATCGTATTATTACTATCCAAATTGATATTTATTATATGTACATATAATATTAGTCAATATAAAAATCAAAACTAGTGATTTGCATTTGTTTTGAATATGTTCAAAATTAAGAAGAAATAAATTGAAGTGTATATGAAAGAGTAGTGTTATATACACCCAATTTTGAAATGATGTGTCATCATATAATTGGATGTTATTTTATCCGTAATTTAAAATCACTCAATCACAAAATGACATATAATCTCGATGTCTAATTAAATACATAAAATTGAGTGTACATAGTTTTATTGATATAATTCAAAAAAATTATGAAAATTCTTGTTTTGAGTCTAAATTATTATTTATACATATGCTTTGCACATTTAACTAATGCCTTTATAAGAGTTTAAACCAATTTTATACAAGACTTAAGGGCTTAATGGTTTTAATACCCCTTTTCAAATGTTGACATATATATCATATATTAATTAAAATAGCCACTTTTTTGTTTTTTATACATATATAATCATATTTTTTTCACTATACAAATATAACAATTTTTTAGTTAAATTTTTTTTAAAAAAAGAGAAGATTTTAAGATTTAGAGTAATCTTGCCATAGTCGGATAGGTTAATCGACTAGTCAAATATATTATTTTATATCTTACCTGAGTAAATAAAAAATTTAAGAATATTTTAGATATTTTATATTTTAAACTATATAAATATAATAGATAAAAAAGTAACATCAATATATATAGGAAAAAAAAAGTTATTTTAATTAATATTTCCATTTATATTGTGAATATTGAGAATATCGATACAATTTATAATGGTATCTTTCAAACCCCTTTTATAAATGAATTAAAACGATACCAAATGCATTAAGAATCATCTTTTAAATTGCAAATGAAGGAAGTGCGAAGATAACTTCCACCTACAAAAGCCTGAGCATAAATTAATTAATTATGTAATTAGCCTTTTGATTATAATAGTGAAAGATGAAAGGCACAAAGGGGGTGCATATTGCAAGGTTTGCAAATTGCAGCCAATCTTAAAAGCAAACTTTGCATAATAGAGGTAGACATAGACCTTTTCAATGTCTTTGTTTGTGTTAAATTTCTTAGTATAATTACATTAATTAATTAATTAATTACAAGTTGGTGGCAAAGCAATTAAAAATCTATACAAAAATAAAATAAATTTAGTGGAAAAGTAGCTAGCTTTTTTCTTGGCACTTGGCACCATATGGGTGTTGGTGGTCCATAAACTAGAAAACAGGTGGTCCCTTTGAATTGCTTATGAATTACCTTATATTAACATCATTAGTTAAAGAGTGAATGCCCTTTTAAGAACTATGTTATTAATTTTCTTGGGTCCAAAAGCAAGTCTTTTTATAAAATAAATTATTAATAAATGGCATTTAATTTTAGTGGATCCAAAAATTATACATGGTTCTTAAATATTGACCTAGACTTAGCTTAATGTGTGTCGATACATGGGATTGGTTCATTTATATGTTAAAATTGAAAGTGGGTATCAGAGTGTCAGATTAATTGATCATGTGATCTAAATAATGTGTTAGAACCTTTCAAAGAAAGGCCAAAACTGAAAGTTTTAAATATCCTTATGATGCTTTCAAATTAGAGCACATGCAACAAAAAATAAAATTTAAGAGATTCGATGATAGTGGGCAGTGAAAAGTGTTTATGCTCGAGTTAATATTCAACTATCGAATTTTAACTATTACAACTTTGAAGTAGAAAAAAAATAAGAGAACACAAGTTAGAGTCTATCAGTTTTTATTAAAGAACCGAATTCTAGATGTAGATGTTAGAACTGTATGACAATGACTTTAGTTTGTAATATATACCCAAATACAATAAAGGATTGTGTCGAGTTAAATCACATCATGTTATAGATTGTATTGTACCACGACCCATGGCATAACAAGACCTAGGGCACAACCCACATGGGCTGATCTCCATAGGCCCTTAGTAGACTGATTAACGTGTTTTTATAATTGACTCGTCATATATATATATATATATTTTTTTATAGCCTATCCATAGGCCCATGCCCTAAGGTCCCTAGCACTACTTGCATAGCCCATGGGCCTAACTAGACTTGCAATTTTACATGTTGACTCAAGTTTTTTGACATGTCTATATATAGCATGTGATGTCATGAGTAGATTGGATTGGGTTTGTTAGAAAAACCTTTTTGGGGGGCTTAAGAGATATTATCGCATCACATATTCACATATAAATGGAAAGTGGAAGTTGTATAGGACCTCATTGTCCCTCTTTATGATGTATTATTCATTTTAGAGCAAAGTGTTCTTAAAAATAAATTTCACAACTACAAAACATCTAAAATACTAATTTAGTATGCCAATCAATTACAAGTACAACGGGTTACATTTAGATTTCAAATTTGACTTTAACTAACACAATAAATTAAGAAGGCAAAGGCAATTAATTTTCATACCTTCGAACTTTAGAGTACCAAAATTTTCATAGCTTTTAAAAAGAGTACCAAATCAATCATATGTAAATATGTACCTTATGACACTTTACACACATCTTGGGGCTTCACCCAAGGACCCACTTTGTACATGTGGGTCCAAGTCGGGTCAGTTCAGGCCCAAATAGGCCTCATAAATCCTAAAAATAAAAATATGATAAATTAAAAATATATATATGAAAAGGAGTCCGAATTCTTCAGGAATTTGTCTTAATTTGTGGCTAATAATACCACATATATATCAATTAAATAAATAAATAATAGATAAGAGATCATGGGCCGTACAAGCCGAAAATGCATCCTCTAAAGGGCAGATTAATCAATTAATTTAATTTGTAGAATTCTCTTGAATCATTAAAAAGCAATGCCAGGAGATGGCTGGTAAGCCAAAACAAGCTTATATTTATTTAATTTGGATAATTTTTTTGGGCACATTAATTACCTTGAGTAGAGAATATAAATCATAGGCTAGAACAAATATTGTACAAAGCATCACTGCTTTTTATTTTTAGAATTATTCATGTATTAAATATGGGAAAAATTAATTACAATGATTAGAATTACAGAGGTTTATATGAAATTAATTAATTATCTCTACACGTATTGAAACCGAATTTAAAAATAGGTGACTTTGAGTAATTTTGTTATCATGAGATTAATTAAGTTTTTTTTTTTTAAATTTGTCGAGCATATATGATGTATACAATGAGGGCTTTTTTGATATTTTTTAATATGTGTACGCATGATTTTTTTTATATTTTCCAATAGGTGTGTTTATTGATACGTGTGATGTGATCAGATATTTTTGCTGATACTACTGTCAGGAAGCAAAGCACAATTGTTTGTGCCTTGAGGTGTTTTTTGTTAGGCCCAGAGATTATTTCCCATTCAAATTTTAATACAAAAATAAATATACATTTTTAAGATTTTGAAAACCTAATTATTTACTCATAATTCAGTTTATATTAAAAATTTCAGTTAAAATTAAGATAAAATTATTATTTATTAAAAAAATTTTAAAAGTTAACCCTCAAATCCCTACCCAAATCACTTTTTTCACTTTAAATTTAAAAATTTTATAATTTTTCTCTATCCAAAGTTTTTAAGTTTTAAAAAATAACTATTTTACCCTAAAATCCTTAGGTTTTCTTTCTCCTCTCTTCGGCTATGGGAACTATTTAAAAACGAGACCGAGAACCGACTGCCATCTCTGACAGCCGAAAAGACGTCTCTTCATTAACGTCTAAGAAGAGATGGAGACATCCGTTGTCCCTTGAGGTGTTTTTTGTTATGATCATTTTGGTGTCTCTGTTTTTATTAAACTAATCTATTTCCTTCTTGTGCTAAAATAGTGTCATAAAGGGTATATCAATTACTCGGTGAATCAAACACTTACTATGGTGTATTTCAGAAAGAAAATTGCATGGGTAACAGAGTTCCCTTTTGGGTACATAAAAGATCCTCAATATGTAGGGAGCATTTCAAGTCTTCTTGCATGTCTGTCTGGGATATTTGTTCATGATACATTTGGAAACGAAGGAAGACCCAGCCACTCGTGCGAAGCCTCTCTCATAATTAAAGAGTTGTAGTAGACTGACTAGTCATATGAAAGAATCACATGTGCAAATAATTTGCCCAAAATTCTCTTCAGGCGCTTTTGCTTTAAGTAGGGTACTTTTTGATCTTTGATTGTTTGCTTTTGTTGACAATTTTCTGTGTGAGTAGGCAATTTGTAATTACATTGACTCATTCTTTATTCATGTTAACTTTAGAATCATTTTTTCTCCATATGATGCTTTTTTTAATTAGATTCACCATTTAGAAGAATGATTAACTGCTAGACTCCCATTTTTTCCCCTCTGTGATGCTATTCAAGCATGGTGTATGCTTGTTTTATATGCTTACTAACATTCTGCAAATAAGCTTATTTTTCATCTTTCAATGTAACTTCTATAGGTGAAAGCTTTTGTGCTGGTTCACTATCATACTTTCTTAATTTCAATATACAATTGAAAGTAAGCAGAAAGAAAACAAAATGATATGAAGTGAAAAAATAACAATTTTCTCTGTTCAGGTTAGAGCTAGAGATTCATTAAAAATTTCCATTGCATTTATCACATCCTGAACTTCAATGTCTGCTAATATTCCTGTCTTAGATGGAACAATAGTGCACTTCTTCTCTTCTGCATTGGGAATAAATAGTCTTCCCTTCAGCTCAGAACTAAACAATGCAATGCTGTAAAAGAATGGCAACAAAGAGATGAGTTATAATTCTCTCTTTAGGGTAAATGCATGGCTTCATCAAAGGGTAAATTTATTCATAATCAAATGTGGAAGATGGACAAAGACAAAGGGTAAATTTATTCATAATCAAATGTGGAAGATGGACAAAGACTCTTTCTATAGAGAAGCTTATGATAAATTTATGAAACATTGAGGGAGGCTTCTGATGATTTCTGGCAATTCTGAAAAAATCACAGGGACATGCTACCGAATTCGAAATCAATCAAGTCTAATTTATCAAATAGTATAAAGAAAACACAGAAGAACTGGGAACCAACCTTGGCTTTCCACGTGCATTCGCGAGTTGAAGAGCTGCTGTATTTGTAGCTATCACACCAGCTGAATCATTGATGAGAGCAGCCAGCTGAGGAAAATGAGTGTTTTAACATTAGAATTCTATGGCATCATTTTGTTCACATTTGGATTTTTTCTGTTTTCCTTTCACTTTGAAAAGATTATTGTCACACATCAAAAAGAGTCCAAGATCACAAACACACCTGTCCAGGGGTGGTGATGAACACAATATTCGTATCCTCATCAACAATTTCCTCTACATTTTCCCTTTCTTTCTCATGTGGAATCACAAAAAGTGGTGTAACTCTCCTGTTTCATGTTACATCAGAATTTCAAATTCCCTTTCATTGATTGGAATAGTTCCTTCGGGGAAAAGAAAATCAATTGTGTACCTTGTTCCCTCAGCTATTTCAGCCCATTTTTGTAGTTGGAGCAAGCTATCAGTATCTCCTCTAGACTGCATTGAGGCCTTTGAATCTGATTCTATCCCATGAATCACAACATATTTTCCTTTCTCCACACCTGCATTCTTATACTTCCCTGCTACAGCCTCCTTCAGTCTCCTTGAAAGCAAAACTCTCAGTGGGGGCACCGGTGTCCTTGGCACGCTGCGGAATGGTCTCCCTAACCAATCAACCATCTGCTGGTACCTAAATCAAGCCACCGAATTCAGAAACTAAAATCTTTTAATAGAATATCAAAGTCATGCAATGCTTTCTTTTGTCAATTGTATTGCAGAACTCACATGTTGTAGCCCCCTTCTGAAAGATTCATGCTCTCAGCAGTAAATGTTTGGGACAGAAGCAAGCCTGCTCCAGCTGCATTTACATTTGGGTATATATAGCTAACTCTATCCCGAGCGGTCGACATAAACAAGAAAGCTGCATGGCCAAGCCCCGCCAATTTTGTCGATAAGATCATGTCGTAGTACCTATTCTGCAAATGTGCATAACAATTCAACCCAAAATTGATCGCCTCTGTAAGTTGTAATATGCGCATTGTGAAGAGATTCTAGTTGCTAGTTTGAGATCTCATTGTAATAAAATGATATTTGATTCCCTTTACAATACAATTATGCACACCTTAATTGCTCCGATCATGTTAGTGTACTCATCTGGTTCAGGCCAATCATCATCAGGATCATAAACATCAGCCCACCTCACATTCTTGTTCATCTCATAAGTTTGTTTCCCTCTGGCTGTTGTTATCACATCCACCTGAACTCCAGGATACCTTGTAAAATTAACCAAACACACAGTAATTAATTGACATTAAGATAGTTATATAAATAATGTGACACCCCGGCAGCTGTTATATTTGTGTGATGAAATTATGAGTTGAAATTAAGGGAGGATGCTCTCTAGGTCCCACTATAGAGGAAGCAATTTTTATTTACCTGTCCTTGAGCAATTGAATAACAGGAAAGAATAGCAAGTTTTCATAGACACCACCAGAGACAACACAGCAACATCTTCTAACATCGCCTCTGATTTTGAGAGGCAAAGAAGCAAGTTCAACAGTGTATCCCATTGGGAACTTCAAGAAGCCATAAGGGTTGTCAGGATTATCAGGTAGTCTAGGATCTTCCTCTTGCTTGCCATCTGCAAACAATGAGCCATACTCCATGTCAGGGTCCTCTCCATCATCAAAAAGGTCAAACCAAGGGTTTTTCTTGTTTGCTTGAGTGATATGAATAGGGAGAGAAGATGGTGATCTTTTGGAAAGGTAGCCTGGCTGAGTAAAGAATAAAGGTTTGGTGAAATGAGCTGATGGAAGTGAAAATGGGGATGAGAGAAATGGAAAAGTAGTAGTTTTAGGTAGTAATGAAGTTGGTGATGCCATTGGTATTGAGTTTGAGCTTGTTCTTGAAGCATACTTTAGTTGAATTTGTGCTGGATTTGTGGATGTTATCATGGTATCATGATTATGTGTGTGTGGAAGGAGGTTGGATAAGTGGGCCCTTCTATTCTCATTCTCATGCACTTTCTTTTTATCCCTTCTCATTTCCTTTCCTCAACTGTTCTCAAAACACATAAATATTGTTTGCTTGCAAGAGGTTTAAAAGAAAATGAGAAACATAAATGAGAAGAAGTTGCCTATTAAAAATACATATTCTTGGAATCACTCCCTAAAATATAAACACATTTTGAGTCACATTATTAATACATTGATATATATTTGTGCTTCAAATTAAAAGATTGATTTTCTAACTGACTAAAACTATGTATACACATTTTTTAGTGTATAATTAAATATATAAATGATGTGTCATTATATAATTGGGTGATTTTAAATTAAGAATAAAATAACACTCAATCACATAATGACATATCATCTGTGTATTTAATTATATACTCAAAAGTGCACATAACATTGCTCTTTCCAACTATATATTTCAATTTTCTGTGAAACCTGTCTTCTTCATAAGAATAAGTTTATTATAAAAATCAATTGGTTGATTTTAAAAATGATATTAAAACTCATGGTTTCTGCAAGAACCTGCAAGTTTCATTTAGGCTTATTGTTTTGGCTATGTCTGTTGGATGAATCTCTTTGACATGGATGTGTTTATTGGGTGATCCAAATTGGAATGGATGCAAGTATGGACAGTGTAAACCCTAAATGACGCCTATTGTTTCCTACCAAAACATGGATTCTACAAGAAAGCAAACTTTATTTAGGGTTTATATTAGATACACTGACTAGTTTGCTTAAATGTGAAATGAATCTTGCCTAAACACCTAATTAAAGCCAACATGGATTTGCTGTTTATTTGAGTTTAGGGTTTACTTTTCCTAGCTTATTTCTCTTTCTAGGTTGTGTAGAGAATGTCTAATGTGATACATGATTTGAGGAAAGTAGAGAATTCAAGATTGTACATAATGTCATAAAAAGGTAATATCAACTAGTGATATGGGAATGACTAACAAAGAAGGGGTTGTATATAAAGTCTAATGTAAACACTTTTAGACTTCATTAGTAACAAAAACCATTTAGAAGAGGGTTAATAACATAGATTATCAAGATAAATTTTCTTTGGGTACAATGGATGGTTCAAATTGAAATTTTTTATATCTAAATCTTCTAATCATGCATATTAAACTAATAAAAACTTAAGTTATTATTCGAGGATAATATAAAAGATTCAAATCCTGGCAAAAAAAACATAAGCTTATATTAGTTAATATGCATGATTAGCTAGAAGGCTTGGTTGTGTGAAGTTTCAACTTGAATTGCCCATTATATCCAAAACACATTTATATTAAAATATATATTATGATCATTTTTCTCAATGGTCTTGTTAATATCAAAAATTCAAAGGTGTTTAAAAAATACACGTGGATAAAATATATTTATCTTATTAATATAATTGTCAGATCTACATATTCAACAATATGTGGCCCCTCATTTTACGTCTACCATTCACATACTTAGTATAATCTCTTTTAACAAACTTTCTTATTTCATTAATTCTTGACTCTTTTTTTTACAAATCACATGAGATTCCACCTAAAACCTAAACCTTATTGACAATGTGTTTCCGACAAGATATCGAAAAAATATAGTTTGAATCTTATGTTTGAATCTAATCTAAAGTCAATAAACAAATTTGACTAAATTCTAAAAACTATGTACGCAAACCAAGCATCCTCAAACTACCTAGTCTAAACAACCAACTAGACAAATATCTTGACAAAACAAATAAATGATGAGTAGAAGAATAATACCCAACTTAGATGAGAAAACATGTCAATGTAGAGATAATGAATGAAAATGGATTATGTAGGGGCTTGTTTAGATTCAATGGGTTTTTTTATTTGTGTGAAAGAGTGAATATAGATAGTGCCAAGGGACTAGAAAAAATGTAAAATGTACTAATTTTAATTTATGACTTTCAGTAGTGCTATTAAATATAATTTCTCATATTAATGTCAAAAGAGTGGAGAATAATATTTTATAGAATTATATTTTTTTTATAATTTAAATACAATATTATAAAACAAATAAATAAATAAAGCTGTATTTGTTTTTTTTTTTTTTAATTTTAGGTTTTGGGTGATGTCTTGTGAGAGAAATTATTTGAGTCTATAATTTTATTAAACTTTGAATGTGCATTAATTTATTAGTGCATTCTTTTCCTCTCTCCTTCCTCAAGTCTTCTCAAACCATTCGATTATATCTTTTCTCATATCTATTTTCTTCTATAAAAATAATAATAATAATAATAATCAATTGGTTGATTTTAAAAAGATTAAAAGACAATTTTATTTTTATCTCCGATAAAAACTTGACGAGAGAAAGGGAACAGATATGGTGAGAAAGAGACTATTAATGGGAGAAGTAGATGATTTTGGAAAGTCAATTAACAACTAAAAGGAGATGAACATCAAAGAAGAGAAAAAAAACTTTTAAAAAATGATTACTTTTTAAATTTTAAATTAAAATAAATTATTAGATTTTTAAATTAAAAAATATAATAAAATTTTAATTTTTTAAATATTTTTAACTAAATAATATTTTTATCCTTAATTTTAATAATAAATTTTTAAAATTTTATAAATGATATTGCCAGAATTCGCTAAACCTTGAGTGAAGATAAATCTTATAGCCTTTTATAAATGATATGGAAGTTTTAGTAAAATCTAATATTTTTAAGCCCAACTACATGTTTCAGTTTGGGCTAACTTGTCTACTCATGTAGAGGGACAGTTGAATATTATTTATATTCAAATCTATATTCACCTCTCAATTGAACATCAAAAATTACTATTGGACTTTTCGTTTTTCTCTGCAATGTTTCTATTTACAAATTGCTCAGTATTTTCTGCGTCAACATTCTAACAATTAACTCTGAAATGCATAAACTTCAACTCTTCTTCTACTCTGACTTAATTGTAATTAACTTCACCACTTGTCCGCTGAATTATGCTGAAACATTCTTCCTGAAATTGCAGCAGCCAGAGCCGTTGTGAAATTCGGATCTTTTGTCAACGTAGACGCCATCTGCTCCACCAAAAACTTCTTCATTTCCGGTGCTTCAATTCTCGGCTTCACCACTCTGTCATTACCGCTTGACTTTGATTTTGCCAGATCGAACGAGATGGGGGAGCCATGGGGCGCCGACTTGGGCACTGAGCCCACCATGGTTCCGCCCCGGCTCGGCCCTGATGTTGAGTCTATTAGTGAAGGGTACGGATGGTTGTGCTCACCTTCATAAGTTGCAACCAATACAGATTGATCCTCAACACTTCTCTGAACCTGAACAAATTTACCAAATATCACTCAATAATCAAACTACGCAGCCCACACACAAATAGGTATATTATTATGTGACTGAATATTACTTTTTTTTCTTAATTCAAAATCAGTTAATTACATATACATTTGGGTACAGATTGTTTTATAGTTATAATAATGAAACAGGCTTAAGATTTCAGCTAGATAAGGACCTTCTTTTTGACAGGGCAGCTTGGAGCAAAAGAGCATTTGAAGTAAGCTCTGGGAGAGGGGTTATCTCTTGTGACTTTTTGGCCATATTTTCTCCATTGATATCCATCTTTCACTACCTGTAACACATTCAAACTTCGATGATCAATCACATGAACCAACATTTGAATCTAATTTTGCGATAATTGATCAATATTTTATGCAAACTATGAATGGTTTTTGGGCTTACAAGTCCAGTATCGGAGGCGTCAGTCCTGTAATGGACTCTAGAAATCTTTGGCTTGATGGTTTCTTCTCTTGGTTTCTTGCAGGATTCTTCTTCAGTTGAGCTGCTTTCAGAGTTTCCAATGTTTCCATTATTGTTGTTGTTGTTGTTGTTGTTGTTACTGCTTTCCGATTTTCTTTTCTTTGAAGAACTAATCTCTTTCTCAGGATTTTTGCTCATATAATCCACCAATTGGCTCCGCAAAGCATTGTAGTTCTCACACATCACTGTTAACATTTCAGTCAACTTCTTGTTTTCTTCACTCAATCGGTTCAATTCCTCCACTAAAGCTAGACTCTGCAAATTAAAACACAACAAGATTAGCTTTATAATCAACACCAAAACTCTCCATTTTAAGAGATTTATACATATTGAACTTACCTCTTCTTTCACAGAAACCCTTGTTCCAAGCCCAGAAACATTGCTTGGCAACTCTTTCTTCTTTGGCGAGGGCGGCGGCTGTAAGTGAAGCTCATCGTTGAATAATTTCAGAGGCTTAGAATTAAGATCCAACGAGGTATTAACCCATGAAAAAGACTCCATAACCTTTCTCTTTCTCAAATTAAAACACTTGTTAAGATTCCCCTTGCAAAAATAAGATAAATAGAGCTAAAAGATAGATAGAGTTGCAGGGAGGAAACAAGGAGGAAGTGGAGATAGAGAGAGAGGGGTACGGGTTGAAGATAAGATAAATATACTAGCAAGGAGCTGCCAATGGCATGTGCTGGAATTGAAGGTTAGATATAGAAAAATATTATAAAAGAATGGGAAATGAGCACGAGTATTTATATAGTATTAGCTAGAGGAAAGTGGGTGATATGTCGGTTACTTTGGTTTGAAAATCCTTGCCAATTTGTCAAAGTCAAGCACGACAAAAAATAAAAAGAGCTAAGAAAGATGGGCCAGTTCCACTTGGTGAAGGATGATGAGTGAATTTCTTAATCAACTAAAAAAGTTAAAAACTTTTGGAAGGGAGAAAGGAATGGAAGTTCAACGTGACCAGCTGCTTCTTCGTCCATATATTAATTTATTTCTTTATTTGAATAAATAAATGTAAGGATTACTTTTCGCCCACGTTTCATTTGAAGCATTTTCCACGTTACATCTTTCACCGTTATTTTGTCCAAAGGGATTTTTTTTTTTTCTACAAGCAGATTTTAAATGTTGGTTTTTTTTATACATGGGTATATATTTTTTATAGATAACAATTCGTTCCAAAAAATTGGGCCTTCAATCTACTTTTACTAGAATAAGGAATGCATTCTTTGATAAAGATAAAGACAGAGATGAAGATTTCTAAAAATTTTCACAATTGAGAATGAGAACAAAAACAAAGATTAATATATATTTAACTCGTTCTCTCTTTGGCATGCCCCTTATCTAGTTTATTCTTTTTTTTTTATATACTGTTTAAATCCTTATATATTGAATTATCTAAATTTTGAATTTTTACATATATGACATGATATCTAATACATATTCTATTATTTTTTTAGTGGGGATACGAAAGAAAACGTATGAAAAATTTTCCCAATGAGAATAGAGAGAGAAAAGAGAAAAAAAATTTTAAGTTGAAAGGAGATATAGATTTCTTATTATCCCCGTATTGGGGATGGGGACACAAAAAAGTTTTGCTTACGAGGATTGTCATCTCTAATGCTTTATAGTTTGTATTATTAATAGTGTCCTTTGTAGACTTCCCACTTTTCTAATGGGTTATATAGACTCGTGACTATTGTTGAGATTATTACTTTAAAATTCAGAATTAAATACTGAAAAATTATTTTAAACAAGAAAGTTATTTATCAGTATTTTTTTATGAAAAATATTGGTCTTTACAAAAAGAAAAACAAACTTGAAATGTAGTCATAATACAATATCATATAAAAAAGAAATTGAAAACATTTTAAATGAAGTGTTCAAATTGAATCTTGCTATTCAATGATGCAAATCTATTGACTAATATTTCTTTTAAAGTGATTTCAAAAATTAATAAAACTGATAAAACATTAAAATTTTTAAAATAAAAATCTAAAGTTGAGTTTTTATTATATTTGTAAAATTTTGACTTATCTAATATAATAATTATAGATTTAATTACTATACTTAAAGTCTCCAATTATAATATATATATATATATATATATTTAAATTTAATTGTATGATTATACTATTTTAATACACTTGTAGGTAGTGTAGATGTAAAGTGTATTTATATCCCAATTGAAATTGTGTTCAAATGGATATGATAAATAGTCAACATGAATTGGTGTGACTTTAGGAAGAGATGACAGGAACAAGCCATCCTTAGGTGTGAAACACATCCACAGCCGCATTCGCGTTGGAGAGCACTAAATTTTTTTTGTCCTCTTTGACAATATATAAAACAAGCACTTTAATATAATATAAAAAATAATAATTTAATTTGACAGTAATTAATTCAAGTATGATAAAAAAAAAAAAAAGTCTTAAAAGTTATTTTTTCATTCTCAGTTATCAATAAAATTATGGGATATTTTTTTATGATATAAATATATAAATAATATATTATTTATATATTTAAATTGTATACTAAAAATTTATACACATAACATTAAATAAATTGCATTAACCCTTTTTTACTGTCATTTCAATCAAGTCTTAAGATAAGATATATGTTGAGTTACCCTTTCTTTTATGCGTTTTTTTTTTTAAGAAGTAATACAAGCAATTGGCTTTGAAGAATAAGTAATTATATAGTATTTTCTTCTTAAATCAATTGCTTGTTTTTCTTCTTAAAAAAAGAAAAAAAATTACTTTGATAAGTCTCTCTTTTGACGGAAATATGATTGTGTTGTCTTGCTTATATCAACAATATCTTGTTTATGATAGAAGTTAACATCTTCTTGGATAACTATTATAAGAGCGTGCGTTATATTATAAAATCTGGATAAATCTCTTTTTTGATAGAATTATAAATACAGTTTTATCTTAAGGAGAATTTTCTATTTCACAAGCTAAAGATTCAAAGTTGTCTTATCGCTAGTCATCTATCAGATGTCTAAGCTTCGGATGGAATTCCACTAAGCTACAAAAAATGTTATCACATTTTTGAAAAACTTTATGACCATACAACAAAACCAAATAGAAAAATTACCCTTGTAACATTTTATAGTTCATGGAGGGTAGGAATTTATCATTTTAAACCAGGCTAAAGGACTTATTCCCACCCAAAGTTTATTGCATTCCCAAATTAGCACCTCTTAACTATTGAAAACTAAAACACATTTTCGTGAACAGTTAAAATTAATAGCACTAGTTAAGTTTTAAGAGTAAAATCATCATTTAATATTAAAAATAATAAAATTTTATCCATTTCTCCTAGATTTATAAAACTAACAATTTTTTTTTCTTTTCTCCCTTCTCTTTTTCTGTTGTCATTGTCTATCAATTCTCTCTCCCTCCCTTTTTTCCCCTTTTTTGATGTCTTCTCCTCATTTGTATCACCAGACGAAGATCTCCGATGACAAATCATCACTTCTTCTAGTGATAAAAATGAGGAGAAAGCGTCGAAAAAGCGAAAAAAAGGGAGGGTGAGAGAACCTACCGGTGATGGCAACAAAAAAAAGAAAGAGAAAAGAAAAAGCTCTAAGAGGAAAATATAATATTTTAAAGTTTAATACAAAAGAAAAATTATTAATTTTTTAAACTTAAAAAAGAAATAAATAATATTAATTAGTTATGTTAGTTTTAATTATTCGTATATGAATGTTTAAGTTTTTAATATTTAACAAATATTAATTTGAAAATACAACAAACTTTGAGTACAAATAAGTCCTTTGGCCTTTAAACAATAATAACTTATTGTTTTGGTATATGGGTGCTCTTCCTCCCAAATATTCCCATCTACACATAATTAATTTCTTGATAGGATCAAATTTAAATCATGATTACGAATATCGATCGTCATATCAAAAGCATATTAATTACAAGATTAATTAATAAGAATTAAATTGGAATTAACAAAGAAAAACACAAGTTGTCCAATTGACCGAAGATTTAATTGCTTGCTCCGAAAAGAAAGTCATGCTGGTAAATCTCACAAAGGAAAAAAAATTTTCTGCCCTTGCAATAGATATGTGGTCAAGTCAAAACAAGAAAAATAAAAAATAAAAAATAAAAAATGAAATAGATATAATATTTCACATGCTTCCCTGTTTCTATTCATTAATATTTATGAAGAAAGTTGAAACTGTTTATCAGTCAGTTCCTACATCTGAAGTTTTTGTAGCCGTGACGGTGACGTCATATAAATGACATGATTTTTTATAAGTACAGATAACTAATTATATCAAAAACAATAAATTTAAATTTAATGGCGAACTTAAAGTTTAATTTTAATATATTATCATATTTATAGATAGATTTAAATTGAATTTATTTAAATTTAAGTTTAAGTTTGACTTAAACGAGACTAAAACAAGTTAGTCTTAAACAAACTTGAGCTCAAGCTTACAAGTTAAAAATTTTAATACAAAACAATATTGTTTTGAAAGCTCGAATTCGAAATGAGTTGAATTGAACTCAAGCTGAGTTCAAATTTAACTACAATGAGTTCAAACTCGAATTCTATTATATACAAATCTAACAGAGTTTAAGCTCAAACAAGTTTAAACTTGATTCAGTTCGAATCTATCCCTAATCATATTTATCTTTATATCCAGAATATATAAAAAATAAACATAATATTATTCTTTAATATTTGCGGTTCAAAAGTAATATTTATAATAAACTAAAGTATCTCCAATATTTATCTTAAAATTTAAAATGTATTACACATGTCTTTGATATTAAAAAAAAACATTATGAAAAAATGTATATATATAGTATTTATGTGAAATTTACATCAATAATTGGATTGCATTTTTTCATTTGAATGCATTTTTTATTTGTGATCTTAATTTTTTTAAAAAGAGATTAAAGTTCAAAATAATGATTATATATAATATTTTTAAAAATAAAAAAATGTGTCTCATATGATAGTCAGAAATTGTTTTAAACTTATATTTTTTTAACTGCCATTTATTATTATTATTTTGTAAATTAGGGGTAAAGCCTAAAAAACTAAAAAAAATCAAAGGGAAAATTAAGTCTTTCCTAAAATCATATTCTATAATCTCTTGAAACTTAAGAGGGATCTCAAAAAACATAAAAAAATATATCTATTGAGACAGGACTCCTTTTTAATAATTCAATCTAGTTTAATGAAAGCATGTTTTGTATGTTAATACAAAGACTAACATTATGGCCTAAAATGGAATTTTTGCTAAAAAAGACATCAGCCGCATCCTTATAATTAGACTCTAATCTAAAGATTAAATAGATGATGAGTTTAAGCAAACTTGAATCCATGATAAATAACCCACAACTTTGCAATAAGGGGTCGGCATGCAAAATTCTAGTGGCACCATAAAATCACTCATAAACTTATTTCAGTTATCTCTAATTAGCTCGACATTAAAAACACGATCTATAACCACATTAACAGTAACATTCATATTAAGTTTATACCATCTAACTGAAAGAAGCGTCTATATACCATTATGGGACAACACAATACTATCATGTAAAATCTTTATTGGAAGCTTATAAATATAGTTTTTTAATCATTCATAATTGTATATTAGTTTTTAGGATTGCATTCGAAAACTGTTTAAATAAATTATACATAACATATTCTCAATATATTTTTTTGTATATATTTTTAAAAAGCCCAAAAAATTTTATAAAATATTTTCATAAGATATATATATATATATATATATATATATATATATATATATGTGTGTGTGTGTGTGTGTGTGTGTGTGTGTGTGTGTGTGTGTGTGTGCATGTGTGTGTGTATGTATGTATGTATGTATGTATGTATAAAAGAGGTCTTAAATGTTTCGTTTTCATAGAATTTCTAAAACAACTAAAGTTCCAAACCAAGTGTAAACAGGTAAGAATTTTGGTAAGATTCTAAAACCCTAAAAAAGTCAGAAACCTACACTTGGAAAGGAGAAATTGGAATGTTCATATTCATGGTAATAGACCTGACCAAAATGAAAACCAGGTTGGTTGCATTGAACCTGCAAAATTCTGGGTCTGGCCGGCGCACGAGTTCTGGTTCATGAATATTGAAATTTTCATGTCTATATCCAATTAACTAAGAGACCAAATATGAAAACTAATGGCCAAAACCCAATATAGACTTTTCTTACTTCTCTAGGTCAAGAGTTTTTAGCTGCTAGCTGCATGACTTCAATTGTTGGGTGAATTTAATTTGTGGGGTGGTCATTTAATATTGCCTATGGCTTGATTATTTTTCTAATCGGTTGCTTAGAAGACTAGCTTTACTCCAACAATAATTAATAATTGTTTTAATTAAATTAGTTGAATTTGAATGTTGAAACACGAGGTTTGATTTCAAGTAGACCTTTAATAGTTCGGTCATCCTAAGTTGGGGCCTATCAAACGTTGAATCTAAGGGATTTTTCTTGTGTCTTGTAGGAGGAAATTAAACTTCCTTTAGCTTTATTCTTCCATTTGTCTTTTTACTTCAAATTCTACATCGTATTGTTAAAATCGGTGCTCCAATAGGCAACAGAGATGGAAGTAATATATTTGATACTATAATATATAATTATTTAATATCACTTCTAGTCATTCTTGTAGCTGTTGAAATTTTATATCACCCTAAAAATACGTCAAATCAGTGAGTTTTGGTCAACATAAGCTACGTATAAGCTTACGTTCATGGTGTTACTATTAGTATGTTAAAAAAATAATCACAAGAGAATTGTGTTCATTCCCTTTGTTATGGAATTGTCCCCTATTTATAGGGAGAGGAAATGCATTTAAATTGAAAAAATAATTAAGAATAATGGTAAGGTAGGAGTTTCCGACGAACTAAAAAGAGTAAATACACTTTTGTCCATTTATTACTGAATTTTAGGAAAGTGGACCCGCAATTATGAGAAATTTATATGTTTGCGGAGGGCATGCTCTAAGTCATTTCAATGTAACTTTTAAAGCATTTTTATCCAATGCACTTGAAGTTGCCTCTTATAATTTGCAAGTCGCTGAATGTCATTAGTTAGGTTTTTATCCATTGAAATGACTTTTAAAAGTTGATTTTGATTGGAATCTTTTGATCGAATAACAAGTGCCTCTCAATTTTAGGAGGGTGAATAGTGATGCTAAAACATTTAATTAATTGCATTAGATTCCACATGCATAGTTAGGTGTGGCTTGATAAACGATATTAGGTAGTTAGCATTTAATATGTCATATTAGATAAGTTATGTATTAATCGAGTCATTTCAAAAATCAACTTTTAAAAGTCATTTCAATGAATAAAAAGTGGCCCTCAATTTTAGGAGGGTAAATAGTGATGCTAAAACATTTAATTAATTGCATTAGATTTCACGTTCATAGTTGGGTGTGGTTTGCTAAACGATATTAGGTAGTTAGCATTTAATATATCATATTAGATAAGTTGTGTATTAGTCGATTCATTTCAAAAGTCATGATATCTTGAGGGTCACATTTCTCTAATTTAGACTAATCATTGACATGCACTTGAGAGCAATTTTAAATAGTAACGAACTCTTCTCATTTTTTCCTTAATTTCCCATTAGGAAATTAGCAAAATTTTATGAAAGTTTACACTTTTCCTTAAGCATTCCTTTGTTATTAGAAGAAACCCTAATTCTTTGAGTCTTAGCATTTTTTCTCTTTAGAGTTCTTATCAGTAATCCTTTGAACTACCATCTTTCTTCTTTCAAGATTACTTATATATTTTCTTTGAAAAAGTTACATATTTCTTAAATGTCATGTGTTTATTCAAGTAACAATAAGGTCTATTTTTACGATAGATTAGACAGTTCGTCCTCTAAGGGCTCTCCATTAAATATTTAGAGGAGGAGGAGGTTTACAACACCAAAAGCTGAGGGAGTTACTTCCAAAGTTCATCCAAGTATTTTTATTCAAATTATGGGACAGGTTGAGGAAGGCATGTCACTAATGCGCCTTCTTAAGGCTAGCAAAAATATTGCTCTTACATCAATAGAACTAGTTCATATTAAGGATAAGTATATACAACAGTAGAACTAGTTTATATTGAGGAAAGATTTAGTCTCTCTATAGAGCTTTGTGAATAAGGAGAATGTTTGTACATAATCACCTGCTTGAAGGATGAGCAACTTTATTAGATATTTTAAAGTGTGGGGTTATGTTGGTTTTACACCATTCATCCAAGAAAGTATCGACCTATTAGGATTTGCCCCGTTCCAATTGTCTCCAATTGGATATCTTTGTATCCTTGGGTTTTACATAGCTTACCATTTTTTGAGAGTTGGAGAACCCTTAGCAATGAACTTGCAAACTTGTACTCGATGAAGAAGAACCCCAAAGCTTCTTCATTTTATTTTTTTGTCGAACATTCACCCATATGAAATACAATATGGGTGACTATAACACAAAATACTTTTTCTTCATTTTTAGTAAAAGAAGGAAATTTTGAAAACCAAAGTAAATACAATTGTATATGAAAAATCTTCTTTGTTGTTCAAAATGAAGATTTAAAATTTACACTTCACTCCATTATGTTGTTGCAAAAAATTATTATGAAGAGGAAACTACCAAAGTCTTTCAACCTTCACAAATTCACTTATCATTTTCCATACAACTGTACAATAAAATTAAAATGTATTATCATCTAATTGAATGATTTTAAATTAATGAATAAAACTAATCACATGATGATACATCATTTATGTACACATTTTATATACTCAAATATATACATATATCATTGCTCATTTTTTTATCTCATCATAGTGTGACTTTCTAATATGAAATAAAATCATCACAGATTAAAACTGTTGTATTAAACTATAAAACCACATTTTTCTTAAATATATGCCTTTGTTATAACAAATTTGCGTGAGGAATTTCGAAACAATCATTCTTATTGGAGTGAAAAATTTGCTATTGTAAAATTGACTTCACTAAATCGAATCCACAAATTTCACATTCCTTGATTCCACTTGAAATAAGACAATTGGGGAGAATGACTATGATTATGAATTGGAACAAAAAGGGTGATGGATTAAGAGTAAAGAAAGTGAAAGGAGTTTTGAAATACTAAAACTCTAACCACTATGAGAGGTGTCAAAGGTAAATAGAATAAAATTCTAGCTAAACTTGAATGGTTTCATAATTATTTAAAAAGAAAAAATGGAGAGATGTCATGGTCTTTACAATTTGGAACACTCAGAAGTCTTTATTGAAAGTGATTGAGCAAAACTTTGACACGCTTCTTTTTTAATAACAGCATTTACTTTTTCTTGGTAGGACCTTCTTATTTCTAGAATTTTGCCGCTATTTCTATTCCAGCCACCATCTTGCATGCCCAACTTTGAAATTTTACCATTCCAACTCACTGACAATCTTTTTCTAAGCCTACCCCATTAATTAGTTTTTAACTTATTTTCGATATTCTTTAAAATTATAGTGATTCTTCAACTTTTAAATGTACTAAAACGTTTTCTTCGTTTCATTTTGAGATATTTTCTTAAAATTTTGTCATAATACACGTTTTGTCAATGTCATGTTTAAATATCGTTTGGTTCCTTTGATGTTTAAGTATAATCCTAAAACAACTCTATATCAAATTTGGGTTGATGTATTTATTATTATTTAATAGATAAATATGATAACATCCAAATTAAAAAATCTCCCCCTCTCTCTCTCTCTCTCTCTATATATATATATATATGAAACACTGATAAATAATTTAATTGGGTTTGTAAAGGTGGTGAAAAAGACATAAAAATAATAAATACTTTATCTTTCAAACGATAAATTTTGTCAAAATAAATTTCTATATATGTCACATAAAATTCAAGTTTTTTATTATATTTTTTTTTCTTGACTTCAACTAGACACGTCCAATGGGTTATGCTAGTCCATTGGAAAAAGCAATACCCACAGGAGTCAGAGGCATAATTTGTAAATCTGTGGGTTATATTAAGAGAAAAATATAAGTGATAAATTGGTTCGATGGATAATGTGTAAATAATGTGGTTCATGTTTAACATATATTAATTTGGAGGCACCAAACATCTTCGTCGACATATAAATGAGGACTGTGAAAAAAATACCATAAAACTTGAAATGACAATAACAAATTATTTTTACAAGATCAATATTAGTTTGTAAATTTTCTTCAAGTTAACCAACTATCGGATTTCAACATGAGAGAAATGTTCAATTTCACCTATAATCAACAAGTAATGCAAGATTACATGGTAAATACTTACTCATTGTTGATCAACCTTTTTCTTATATCGATGATATAATGTTAGAATAGATAAAGTAAAATAGTATTTAATCGACATTTAAAATAATGATGTTATTTAAATTATTTTTTATTTATGAACATTTAATAATCAAGATTTAAGGTATATTTGGGCGACTGCTTATTTTATTAATTGTGGCTGATAGCTATACAAAAAAAAAAAAAAATTCATTTATAATGTTAGAATGTCTTTATGTTGGAGTAACCATTTATACAATATTAATTAACATCTTTAATAAATATAAAATAAATAAAAATATTTTTCTATTACATTTGATAATGTAAAATCTAATAATAAAATTGTTGATTTAATAATAAAACATTTAAGTTTATCAGTTGACAGAAAATTATTTAATGTTAGATGTGTTTGTCATATAATGAATTTCATAGCATAAAAAGAAATGAGTAATTTAATAGTTATAATTAATTAGACATGTTATTACTTATATTTTATCATCTTCTCCACGTTAACAAACATTCTATAATATATGTAAAAAAAATAAGTTTAAAAAGAAAAAAAATTAAAAACTGTTGTTAAAACTCGATAAAATTTAATATATTTAATGTTAAAATATTGTGGTGCATACAAAATAATAATAACCCAACTTTTTAATACACAACTAAAAGATCTTGAAAATCTTGTTTATTTGACTAAACATGATTAAAAATTTGGTAGTGCTTTAATGAGTTTATTAGAATCCTTATAAATTCTACCAATCAATGTTATAATGAATACTAATTTTATTTTTAGAGACTACAGATATCGTCATATTTTTTGTTAAACTGCAAAACATGTAAATGATAAATTTAAGAAATATCAGAAAGATACACTTTTATCGTTTACTAAAATGATTGTTTTATTTTGTAAGATTAAACTACTAAAAGTTCAAAATTTGTTATAAATTATAAGTAAAAATTTGTTATAACCTTTATCTGTATCAGTAAATTATGTTAAAAAAATTTTTGTTTAAAATATATACTGTCTGTGAAACTAAATATAAAAGCACCCAGAAATTTCCAAGTGCTAATATTAATGAACCTATTAATTGTTCTTGACTTCAACGAAGGAGTATGTATTTTGAGTCCCATCATCAAAGGAGGAGGAGAGAGCCTCCATGAACGTGAGAAACAAGTAGAACTTGAACATCAGGATTTGATAAAAGAAAAATACAAATTACCCACCAGAAGAATTGACCAAACGATATCACTCGAGAGAGTCTTCTTGTCATCTTATGTCGGCCAATCATCTTAATCCTAGAAAAATTAATCAACTTATCTTATCTTTTTTAGTTAATTTTCAAATAAGTTTACGTGGGTGATTCCTTGTTTTCCAAATATAATTAGAAAATTAATAATAAAGTTAATTATCCATAATAATTTCCCATAGGGAAAATGAAAGTCTTGAATCTATACATGCATGCATGCTAATCATAAAGTTAGAGACTTTCAATTCTGAGTTAGGGAAATAGTTTACTTTTAATGGCATTTTTTCAAAGGCTTTGATTTCTCTGATTCAAAAAGTAACACGATAGGTCGTCCTCAATTACGTTAAGTTGACATGATTAGTGCCTAACCATATTAATTAAGTGACGAAAATTCTTGTTTTACTTCAACCACTAGTTGACCTAATAATTTCTTTCATTGAATTATTAATTTATATAAAATATTATTAAATATTGTGTATATTTCTTGACCTATCTAACTTTTCAGAAAAAACTTTATAATATGTATTATAATTGAAAAAAAATTAATGCTAATAAAAAATTATCTTAATTGTAGTTACATGTATGAATTCAAAAGAGGTCAAAAAGAGTCACCTGACTTTCCTTGAATTTAAAAAAATATGAATTATCTCTATTACATATAAAAAAATATTTAATATCTTTTTAAGCTTGAACAATTATTAATTTGAAATTTTAAAATAATTTTTAAATCGATTCTTTTTAAATTTTATTATTTTTTAAGTAATTTTGAAAATTTTTATTTTTATTTAATTTTGATTTATGTATATTATATTTTTGGATCTGTCACTTGTATTTGTGTAGTTAAACCGTATTTGATATAACGATAATTATTAACTATTTAAAAATAAAAGAAAATTTATTATTATGAAATTTGTCAATTTAGAGATAATTGAAAGAAAAAAGAGATCCCTGTGTGGAATAATTAAGGAAGGAAATACACGAGGGTTGAAGGAATATTGGGAATGATGCAATGCATGACATCATCATGCAAATAAAATAAAAGATTCAACACGTAACTTTCAATTCTCATGATTCATATTTATGGTTCATGTCATCCACTTTTAGAACCTTCCACTGTTTTTTTATTTTTAATGTAAATTTTACAATTATTCCAATTTTTTAAAATTATTTATTTATATTTCAAAAATACTTATAAAATATTTGTTAATAGGGAAATTCATCCTAAATCTTAAAATAAAGTAATTATATCCATAATTATTTTATTGGGTAATTCAAAATTTTACTATTATAATAAAAATTTAAATCCAAATTTTCACGTAATTAGGTGTAATATTAAAAATATATATACAGTAGAAAAGAGTGTGTGGTCAAAAGTTTTTCAAAGAAATTGAAAATTGAAAAAGCGGGTGGCGGTGACTGGTGGAGGCAAAAGTGCCTGAAACATATGTTTAAATACAGTGGCCGAAATTTGAACAGTGAATTGAAGACACATCATACTCTACAATTAATTAAATTAAATGCACACTTTGGCATCATCCGAAACCCACACGCAATACACGAGTGATTATTGTAAAAAATTAATATTACGTGTATATAATTTTAAATATATAATAAAATATTATTTTATTATATAATAAGATATTACTTGCATATTTAAAATTATATATACATTGTTTGTTTTGTTTGGCAAATTTCGTTTGTTTTCTTTATGGTTTAGGATTAATAAAACACCCAAAATTCATTGTATCAAGATTAAGGGAATCTTTGGCTTATGATACTAACGTCATTGATGATTCATTCTTCCATTTAAATTGAAAAAAATTATAATAATAACACAATAATTGTATGATCGCTTGTTGAATTTATGATTAGTTTTTGGGTTTATGATATAAGAATTTTACAAAATGATGGAAGCCCTTTATATATTTTTGTTTGTATTTGTTGTTAGACCTATAAATCTAAAATACTGGGACAGAACCTATAATTACTCATGAGATAAGTTAAAGTTTTACAAACATGTGAAAAACTTGAACTCAGGTCTTTACCTTAGAAATTTTATTACTAGACATTGGGGTTTGGAAGACCTGAATTTGATGGTCAATAATTTACTAAATACATATACATAAACTGTATGTTCATCATCTATAATGAGGCAAAAGCTCAAGAAAATTGAATAAAATTTTTTATGCTTAAAGAAAGTTAAATAGAACATGTATTATATTTATTTTCCAAATGAAGAAGCTGGGTGTTTAAATGAAACCATACTCAAAGAAAGATGAATCAAACAATTTTCTGGGAACTATTGCTATGAAGTAGAACTTTATGCTAATTGATTGGGCTTTTGGGCACCGGTTCTTCATTGGACTCATGTTACAGAGGCCCAAAAACCCTCTTTACTTTCTCTTTTAATTTAGAATTATGAGTTTTTTTGGTAAACAATAAACATTTGTGATCACGACGAATTGGTCTGTGTGTGTTCATTTGCCAAGTACACACATGTTGCATCATGTGTGAACATTTTAACTAAAACATTCATTTAAGTATAGCCGATAACTTGTTTTATTGTATTAAAATTAATTATTTATTGTTAAAGTGTATTATTGTGATTCTTTACGAGTGTTAGCATCTATAAAAGTTTGTTTTTTTTGAAATATTAAAGATTTTCAAATTAGAAATAATTCAATGAAGTTAGGGATCGTCTCTAAAAGTTTAGAATCCAAATAAAGTTTTTTTTTTTTTCCTCAAATTTGTTAATCTAGAAATTGAGTTAGGATTAACTTGATACATAATTGAAAAACCAATACAGAAAAATGATCATAAGATAAGGGTCTGCCCAGGGCCCAACCTGACCCTCTCTTAAAAAGCACAACCCATGGGGCAATTGATTGCAGGATGTGTGGGTCATGTCAAAGGCTTTAGGATTTGGCACGTTAGCTACTCTGTTAAAAGCCCACAGAGACATGACATGACCTAGGAGTCATTGGTCATGTCCCAAACCTTGTTTTGTCGTGGGTCAACATGACTTATAAAGCCCGCCCAAGCCATGGCTTGTGGGCAAAACAAACTGTACTGGATATGACACGATATATCCCAGAGTCATATTTTAAGTACAAATTTTAAATTTCAAAGAATAAGATAATTATAAACCAAACCATTGAAAGATGATTTTCCACACTTTCCTTATTATTGTAAAATAAAGGCTTCGTTTGTTAAATGAAGAAATAAATATTGTAACAAACTAGTTGTTAGACAAATTAGACACTTTCAATCCAAATATACTTCCAAAACTTCTGAAAAGAACCTGGACTGTATGGAAGACAAATCGACTCTTTCCAAGGACTTTCCGTAAGCTTCTTGGAGCAATCCTACAACTTTCTCATTGATTTCTTCACTGGCATGTAAGACCACATAGTCATCTGCATTTTCAACATCTTAACCAACTCACATTCTGAAAACTGGAGATAGTTATAGTATAATTAGAACTTTTTTTTTTTTTTGGGTTAAACTCGTAAAAGCAACAACAAAAGAGGACTTTCTATATAAATTTTATACAACGGTTAATCATATCATTTACATATAAATCTACGTCAAAGTATAAACAAAATACCTCTTGTTTAGAGAGCATAAAAAATAGAATTTGACGATTACAATCGTTTTTCATGATCTCGTATACCTTTTTCATCTCATATCATTATAGGATAATATCACATATTACTGGATCAAAGACACATGATCATCTATTTTTCATAACAAAGAGATTTGTTTAGATACATTATACTAGAGTTCTAGTATTCAATTATATAATTGCAAATGTAATTTTTTCTCCTGTATTATAAATTAAGGGTTGTATAGAGGCTTTAGGACAACAATTTTTATATACCCACTTTGTCAAAATTCTCTTGATAAAATCACTAACATAACAGTGCACGTACTTTTGCAGAGGAAACCATCATAAATAGGTCACTCAGTTAATCACAATTTCATTAGTCTTAATTGTACAACAACTATTACCATGAGTGAAAAACAATTTAGTTTTTCTAAGGTAGGGTGAAACTATAATTTGATTGTCAAGTTCTTAAAAGTTATATTTTTAATTTGATCAAAAATTTTAAAATAATAACATTTACCTTCTTATAGTTACAATCTATTAAAACCATGTCAAAATATTTAAATAGCTTAATATCATCACAAAAAAATAAAAAATTAAACCAAAATTAAACAATAATGATTGCCATTTTATTTTATTTTTTTTGCTTTCATTAAGGTTTTAGATAGTGAGAAATTGGTGTGATGGAGAGAATAGAAGGAAAATACAGAGGTAAAAAGATGTAGAGACATGACAGTTAAGCATCAATTGCCCTTTCTATCTTTTATTTTTTGGACAAAAATCTCATTTAAATTAGATTATTTTTTCGAGACTAAATTAACTAAATCAAACATATAAAACTCTGAACTAGGTTTGGGTTTGAACTATATATACTTCATAACTAGTAAAATTTTAAACTTTATCCGATGTAATAGTTATGAATCATATCATTAAATTTGATGAGGTTCTTCGATCATAAAAAAAAAAAGTTAAATTCAGTGATTAGTCTCACAATCATTATATTATATAAATTAAGAACTCATTCCAATTAGAGATTTCGAATGTTTTATTACTTAAGCCGCCCATTAAAATCAGCTGCCCTTTCAACTTTCATATGTTAGTTTCTATGCAATATCCGATGGCTTTAGAGAAGGAAATGTCAACATTCAAAACCTTACAAATTGATACTATTTTTAAAACCTGAGGACCAATTTGATACTTTTTTCCCATACAAGAATACTGCAAATGTCTTTTTAATCCATATAATCTCACACTCGTGACTAGAACAGGAATTTTCAATGTCAATGGAAAAGAAATTACTTTTTGTTATATATGGTGGATTATCCGCCACGTATACAAAGTTTGAAAATTTGCCAATAATGCCTTAAATATAAAAAGAAGATAAAGACCCCTCACCTCCATTTGTAGACCCACTCTTTTCATTTTGTTTCAAAGCATCCACACCCTTTTCTTCCATATTATATAAAGCTAAGCAGTCTCTTTTCAATTTCTTATTGTACATTCTTTATATTTCAATCATATTTAAATTTATTTTATTATGTCTACACCACTTTTGAAGTTATAAAGGGCCGAAAGACTTATTCTTACCCAATATTTTATGAAAATTCAAACTTACATTTATTAATTTTTAAAAAACTAAATATACATCATTTTGTTAGGATAAAAATATTATTTAATTAAAATTATTAAAAAATTAAAAATTTATTATATTTTATCTCCGGTTAAAATTAACTATTCACTTCACCTAATATTTAAAAAATGAAAATTTTCTCTATTTTATTTTTTTCCTCCAACAACCATTATCTGATTAATCTCTCGCACTGACGTATCCTCCAGTCTATCAGAAAAAGATGAATTGTTAACCGATCGAAAACCAACCAATGATTCATTGACCAAAGTCTATGCGTCGGCGGATCTATGCGGATTGGCGAGACACACAGATGTGTCTCTGAATCCAGCATATGGGTTGCCGGTTGCGGCCAAGAGTGAAGGAAGAGATAGGGCTTCTGGATTCTTTCCTTGCTTTCAGTTCTGTTAATTTTGGCAATTCATTATGGATCAGAATGCAGATTAATTTCGCCAGCTAATTAGTCTCTGGATTTTTCTTCAATTAATTTGCTAAGAAATTCTAGTAACCACAAATTTTATGCAAAGAAAGTCTACGACAATATCGTATTGTTGATACTATGGTGTTGTCCCTTTGTTAAAGGGAGATTGACAAGAGAACGCCTCATTGGATAAGGAAAGAAAAAAATAAACTTTAAGAGATAAATTATTATTTTTTAAATTTAAAATTTAAAATATTAATTTTTATATTTGAAAAAAATATAATAATTTTTCAATTTTTTTAATCTTTAATTTTAATAAAAAGATGTCTTATAAAAATTATCTTATATCAGTCTGGGTTTTCATTAAATTGGCTGGGAATAAATCTTTTGTCCTTTACAAAGATTCTGAAATTAAACGGAGGGACAGTGAAGGCCAACTATCAGTCAAAGTCCAACTCCATCACATCAGCCATACACAGTGATTAAAGAATTATATGATTATATAATGCAGCATTAATAATTGTTTTTGGGCAAATGATGGATGAATAGGAAGTGATTTTTTTTTTTTTTTTGGGTTGAAAAAGGTAAATTATTATTATATAATTAAATATTATTTTATTTTTAATTTAAAATTATTTAATTATATAATTATAAATTATTTATGTATCAAATATTTATTTTAAAAAATGTATATATAATTTTATTGTATTATAAAAATTGAGTAAGCAAAACATATAATTTAGATACTAGAATTATAAAATATTACAATAAAATTATATACACTTATTTTTAATAAATATTGATTTAGTACTAATAATAATATATCGTTATATAATTAAGTAATTTTAAATTAAAAATAAATTATTCTATAGTCACGTGATAATACGTATTATAATTTTCCATCAAATTACTTACTATATTAATATATTATTAAAGGTTTCTTTTTTAGGCTTTATTCAAATAGGGTTTATAAAATAAGAGTAATATGAATATCCAGCTTTTATAAAATAATAATAATTGCTAGTTATTTGGTTGGGGGAATGTAGAAAAGATTTTAGTATTAATTTACTAAAAAATCTCTCAATATATAAGAATAGGTGAAGTTAAATTTATAAAAATATAAAAAATACTTTTGAAATTTAAATATTTTAAATAAGTTGAAAAAGAGATTCATGGGAGAAACTCAAAATTAATTCTCCCATGAACCATAAAAAAAAGTTTATTTAGAGTGATTGATATTATATGCATATCTGATCGAATAATTTTTAAAATGTGAAAAAAATTAAATAATTATATCACTTAATCATAAATTATTATATCAATTTGTACATATAAATTTATATAATTTGTTTTTTAATATAGTTTTATTCATTTATAATCCTCTAAACAACCTCAAAAACATTTAAATGTTTCTATTTTCTATCATTCAAACAAACACTGAACTCTAAATCTAATAATGTTTTTATGTATACAAATAATATATATAACTTTATGCATAAATAATAACATTTCATTATATGATTGAATAATTTTAAATTAAAAATAAAACAATGTCTTATTATATGATAATATATTATTATTTATAGACAAAGTTATATATATTATTTGTGCATATAATTTTATCGAAATCTAACTATACCCATATTCATTTAAAAAAAAAGGTATGTCAATTTTGCATTATTATTATTTTTAAATTTAAAAAAACCATTGTAACCTCTAGATTATGTTTATTAAACCTCCCAAACATCAAGAAACCAATAATAATCGTGACCATCCAACACATTTTCTGTCACACCTTCTAATTTTTAGGTAAAATGTGATCATTATGAAGGTTTTCAAATTTCCAAACAATAAAAATTTTCTATTATAGTATATTTATTATAAGGGCCAATCATAATATTAGTAAAATCTAATAGTTTTTCACTCTAAATAATTAAATTATTAATCTTAATTTAAATTATTAATCATAGAAGTTTATTTGGCAAATAAATTTCCACCTCACCAGAACCTTCGCCAAAACGTGAAAGTCCAAGCAAAAGATGTCATAAAAACCCTGGCCCGCCATCTCCCAATGTGTTGTCACGACCATTATTGGCCAAGCTTTTCATATCAGATTAAATTTATCAGATATTTCTAAATTTCTATGTGCTTGGCCTCACCAAAACCATGGCCTCCAATGACTACAAGCCACCCCATTCTCTCTCCAATTTTCTCACCATCCAATCACCGAACTTACCCTATCAAAACTCGGCCTTTTCACTCAAGACTCCAACCTTATCCCTCTATTTCCATGGCAAATTCCCTTCTATGTAACATCCCATTTAGCTTTTTACATATCGTTAACAAGAATATGCTCTTTGATGTGAATTGAATTAGTTTTTAGTATATTTCTTTATCTCAAAGTTTCTTGAGTTATGGAAGAACAAGCTGAGAAGAAACAAAACTGTTGGAGCAATGGGGCAAGAAATGCTCTCTTTGGAAAGTATGAGATGGGGCGATTATTAGGCCAAGGCACCTTCGCCAAGGTCTATTTTGGGAGGAACCTCGCCACTCAAGAGTGTGTTGCAGTGAAAGTTATTCTGAAAGATCAGGTTAAGAAAGAAGGTTTAATGGAGCAAATCACGAGGGAAATTTCAATTATGCGTTTGGTGAGACACCCCAACATTGTTGAACTCAAAGAAGTGATGGCAACGAAGGCTAAGATCTTCTTTATAATGGAATATGTCAAGGGTGGAGAATTATTCACAAAAGTAGCAAAGGGAAAGCTGAAGGAGGACTTGGCGAGAAAGTATTTTCAGCAGCTGATTAGCGCGGTTGATTTTTGCCATAGTCGCGGCGTTTATCACCGTGATTTGAAGCCGGAAAATCTTCTCCTGGATGGAAACGAGGAGTTGAAAGTCTCCGATTTCGGTCTCTCCGCTTTGCCGGAACAGATTTGGAATGATGGATTGTTGCATACAAGATGTGGAACTCCTTCATATGTTGCACCTGAAGTCCTGAGAAAAAAAGGATACGATGGAGCAAAATCGGACATATGGTCTTGCGGGGTTATTCTCTTTGTACTTCTTGCAGGATTTTTACCTTTCCAGGATGAAAATGTTATGAAGATGTACAGGAAAATTTTCAAGGCAGAGTTTGAATTTCCACCCTGGATTTCCCCCGATGCCAGGAAATTGATATCCAGGATCCTGGTGACTGATCCTGAAAAGAGAATTACAGTTTCAGAAATTATGCGGACTCCCTGGTTTCAGAAAGGGTTTTGTAAACCTGTGGCGTTTTCCATTGATGAGAAATTTTCAATGGAGAATGGTTTTGTAAGTGGTGAAGATGATCCTGGAGAGATTGAATTAGTAAGAACAAAGAGTTCATCACCCCCTTTCTATAATGCATTCGAGTTCATATCATCGATGTCGACCGGGTTTGATCTGTCAGGATTGTTTGAGAATAAGAGGAAATCGGGTTCCATGTTTACATCTAGATCTTCGGCTTCAACCATCATGGGGAAGCTTGAGACATTGGCGAGGAAGTTGAATTTTGGAGTCTGTGTGAACGAGTTCAAGGTGAAAATGCTGGGAAAAGAGGAGGGTAGAAAGGGGAAATTAGTGGTGACAGCGGAGGTTTTCGAGGTGGCGCCGGAGGTTGCAGTGGTCGAGTTCTCAAAGTCATCCGGAGACACTCTTGAGTACAAGAAGTTCTGTGAGGAAGATGTGAGGCCTGCTCTGAAAGACATAGTTTGGACTTGGCAAGGTGAAGATAATTGTCAATGTCACTAATTAACCTTCAAAAACCATAGCCAAAAAAACCCAAAAAAAAATATATTCTTGTTGATTTTGTTAGGGTTTGAAATTTGTCAGTTTGCTTATGACATTTTGGTGTAGTGTTTGTAGATATTCAAGATTTTGTTTACTATATTGTAATGAAATGAATGTTTTGTAAATTGTTTCATAAATTTTTTGTATCATTTTATGAGTTTATTAATAAATGTTGTCAATTAAGTGTAGGATGGATAATGTTACTATCATATAAAAAGCAATAGCAATTGGAAGTAGCTTGTCTTATATTGGATTTAATTGAATTGGGAAGTTGACAATGGGGCCTCAAATGGCTCAATTATGCCACTTCAGTTGGGAAGTTGAAAATGGGGCCTCAAATGGTAATTATAGAACTTCAGTGGGGTAGGTTTACTTCCGTTGGAACAGAGCCCAGGCGTTTGTATATAAGTGGGCCAACGCACGAATTCCCATCCAAGTCTTGATACAGTTCTAAATTATTTCCAAGGAATTTAAAAATCTCAAATCCCACCGATGAGTCAATTATAGTTAAAAATATTTGTTAAAAATAAAGATAAAATTATTATTTTATTAATAATATTAAAAAACATATAAAATTTATTATGTTTTCCTTAAAATTTTAAAAACTAACAACTTTATCCTTATCTAAAGTGTTTTAATTTTTAAAAATAATATTTTTTTTTTCCAAAACTTAGAGTTTATTTTTCAAACGCTCTTCGACCACCAAAGATGACACTTCAACCCGCGAATCTCTAATTAGCTTTTATCTCTTCGATGCTTCAAACAGATGTGAAGAAGATGTGTCTTCATCGATTCCATAAAAATCGAGGAAGACGAGTGTTCATTGATTTTTCTAGAATAGAAGAAAACAAATATCTTCATTGATTCATCTAAAATTGACAAGGCTTCGCTAATTCGGATGAATCAATGCGTCTTCATCGATTTGTTTGGAATTGACAAAGACACGTCGTCTTCCACCGAAAAGTGAAGATTTGGTGGTCATAGATGGTGAGTTAAAGCACCGTCATCGATAGTCAGAGAGCATCTAAAAAATAGATCTTAGGTTTTGGAGAGAAAATGTTATTTTTGAAAGTTAGAAAACTCTAATTAGAAGTAAAATTATTAGTTTTTAAAATTTAAAAAAAACATATAATGTATTTAATAATTTTTTTAATATTATTAGTAAAATAACGATTTTATCTCTATCTCTAATAAAAAAAATTTAATGATAATTAACTCATAAATAGAATTTTAAATTTTTTAAATCTTATAAATATAATTTTGAAAATACATCAAAGAAACCTATATAAATGTGGTAAAAAATTACACCTCTTAAATTAACTTTTAAGGTGAGAGCAGTTTAATAACAAGTGTAATATTAGATCCAACTCAACCCAAAGTTTATCTGAGATTAATATGAGATCCCTTTTGTTGTTGAAACTCAAAATTAAGTGTTTGACTTATCTGAGGTTAATCATTTAAAACAAATAATGATCTAGTTAATTGAAAAACGCGTCCTTGAACGGGGTTGCTCCCGATTAAGTGGTCCCGATACTTTTGCTCTGGAATAATGTAAGAGGGATCTACTTTAGTTGAAAATAAATAAATATAAAAACTAAAAATAATATTAAATTTTCATTTAAAATTAATGAGTTCTCCAGACAGGAGTAATTGGGGTTCCATGAGTGTGGGACCCAATTAAACTCTATCTTGAAGAAGAACAGTCTCAGCACAGTTTTCAAAAATTATTTTTTATTTTTTAAATTTTAAAAACATGTTCAATAAACATTTTAATTAAATATGATTTGGATTGCATTAATAATTCTTCTTACATTTGATTTTTTTCTTTTGTTAAATAGAAATATAGTTGAGATTAAATAAACTTTGAGATATAACGGTTGGACTCATAATTATTATGAATAAATAAGATAAAAACTTATACCCAAAGTTTTTTCTATTGTAATGTTTTAATTTTGTTAATATCTGAGATCATATTTGATATTTTTTATTTTGTTCTAGTTGCTCCCGCCCAATAGGTCGAGAAAGGTTGTAGTCAATTACCTTTCTCATTCTCAACAAATAAAAGAATATCATAGGTGTCTTTTGTCAACAAATTATCTTCGTCTATCTTATCTATAGATATTTTTATCTGTTAACATGTGAGATCATTTAGTTGACTGAAATTACTTGCCAGATATTGAAAGTTATTTAAACTAAGGAGCCTAGATTTTTTCTATTTCAAGTTATTCATTTAAAAAAATAATATCAAAATTTCACACAATCTTATCCCGTGGATTTGATATAATATTATTCACTACTATAAAAAAAAAAAAAGGAATTAAAAATTCCATGAATTGGTCGGTTGAGGAATGGTAGTTATTTTGTCCTTATTAGGCCTTTAGTCTAATCTTATTTAATGTGGTGGCGTTGAATGATTTGAGTTATGTGGATGGCATCTCTACGGGGCCCTCATGTCTGTCATTGGTCCACCTGGTGGGTTGTGGGGTCACAGAAAGTGACGCTATATCAAGTGTTAGCTGTTTCAGACTTTCTTTTAAATTTTAAATTTCAGAAAGATTTTTTTTATAATTAACACAAGATCAAACGTTATCGTAATTCTTTCAATTGAGTAAAACAGAATTTAATTAATTAATTTAATCAATTAAATTATAAATTAATTTATAATTCAATTTAATCTTATAATTTAATCTAGTTTACAATTTAATTACAAAATGTAACCTTCTATCAAGTGTCAATTATTTCAGATAATTTTTTTAATAAAGTTATGTATACATACCTTAAAAACATAAATATATATAAATTTATATATTTTTTCACATAATTTAATAATTTTAAATTAATGATAAAATAACATTTAATTATGTGATAACACATATAAGTATATATATATACACTTAATACTATTCTATTTTTTTATTTTTTAATTTCAAAGTTCAATAAACTTATAATTTTATTCGTCAGAGTTAACATCAATAATGCTTCTTTGATGTAGTTAATTTATAGTTAACCCTACAAGCACAAGATCAAACATTATTTTAATTCTTTCAATTGAATAGAATAATGTTTTTACAACTGAATCAAATTAATTAATTTAATTGATTAAATCATGAATTAGACTATAATTTAATTCAATTTCCCTATCTGATTCAGTCTATATATAAATATTAACTTATTTAAAATTTGATCAAACTCGGTAAACTCATAGCATCGGAAAAACTATTTAAAATTAATAAAATTAGTTTATATAATATTATATAATTTTTGTCTTATTAAAACTTTAAAAAGTTACCATTTGTAAGATTTTAATTGAGTATCAAATGTATAATTAACATATTTGAAATTACGTTTCACAAATATAATAAATATTTAATATTATTAAAAAATACATAATAATTCGATAATATATTGAACCAATTAGTTGTTCGATTGAATCACGAACTAATGAGATAACCAATTTAAACACTGATGTGGGTTTAAAAACATTGGAATAAAATATATGAGATTAAATGAAAATACATCCAACAAAACTAACCATATAAAATTTTACATAGAAATCTAATGGTCTAGATCCATATTATATTTTTAGATAGATGAATAGAATTTTTTGATAGAAGTAGGAATTTTAATACAATTTAACTACCTCTTTGGTGAAGAAATATTATGTATGAGCTTTGGAAAAATTCTCTACATATTCTAAATGCTCACAGTTCAAGCGTCTAAATTGAGTTTTATAAGAATTTGGACTTATCTTAATTATATATATATATATATAGATATTCTATCCAAACCATCACCGTTAATTTTTTTTAATATATCTTAATTTTTTTATATGTCAAAGGAGAGTAGTTTTCATCATTGGTGCCCTAAGAAGACAAACAGGGTCAATATACTTACCAAGATTCTATTCAAGAGTTTGAGATGGACAAAGAGGAGGGGATATGCAAAATGTGATGAGTTAGGTTAAGATAGATTACGAAATGCCAAAATTGAATAATTTCCATGGATTTCAAATTTTCTTTAATAGAGAAATACATTTTAATTTTTTTTAAGGCCCCAAAACTTTTGAAAGCACAAAAACTCACCCCATGATACATTTGTATTAATGGGAAAGTTTCTGCCAAACTGTAATTGAAGTGCTCTTCCTTATCATAGCTTTGGAGAATAACTGAATGAAATGCTTTCCACTACCCACCGCATACAACACAATTATATTATCATATTCCTCATGACAACTCATTGTATCCATTTTCTAGATCTAATGTTAAAGCAATATGAATATTATATGATGCGTGTTAAAAGTGTTATCGAAATATCTAATGTTAAAGCGGTGCCATTCGGACACATGTTGACATGC
This sequence comes from Mangifera indica, assembly GCF_011075055.1. Lineage (NCBI taxonomy): Eukaryota > Viridiplantae > Streptophyta > Magnoliopsida > Sapindales > Anacardiaceae > Mangifera > Mangifera indica. The sequence goes on from NC_058142.1 coordinate 5,084,490, forward strand.
ATGATGAACTAAAGTATATTCTCTCAATAGGTCAAGGACACATGTCCCATTAGAAAACTAGGCCCAAACCATCAATGGCCCAATTCTTATTTCAAAGAAGGAAAAGTAATCATGAACTCAAAATTTGAACCGAAAGCAAAAACAACATCAAGAACCAAATAATTAAAGAATAATATTTTATATATAAACTTTTGTAAAAATTACTTTACCAATTGATATGTTTTAGTATGATTGAGGCCATACATAGTTTGTATTAATGATGTGCACATGTAATTAACTTTTTTTTTCGATAATCGAGGAACCCAACGTAATTTAATCAGTAGGCAAACTCTGAAATATAATAACCAGACTAACAATTAGTATATTGAATATGTAAAAATTTTGCTTTATATAACATTGCTATTCCCAAATTAGTCAATATAAGATTTTTTCAACATGAGTGCAATACCTAAGTAACATTGCTGATAACACAAACAATGCTTAGATTTGAGGCCATACTTATGATTTAGTAGCAATGGTTGTGAAGCTTCAAGCTTCCCAAGTTGCCATTTGTGTCTGCAAATTGAACGCTATAGCTAGCCTTTTAAATATTGGAATATTTGAGAGAATATTGAATAGCACCCATCACTTTGTTAATGGTGCAAATTTTACACCATCCACTCCTTTCATTTCCAAGTATATGCCAAGCCTTTTCAATTCAGCCAAAACAGTAAAATGCCATTCTTTCCAATTTTGAACCAGAAACATAATTGATACCAGTTTGTGGCTCATCAGAACCACGCCATAAAGAAAGTATAGATGATTCTTTTGGGTCTGCATCCTACAGTAAACTATATATCCAACCCTATGCTTTATATTATACAATATTGTCGCATCTCATATTGCTAGCGAATTTGTTATTCAATTTGTCAGGTTTGAGTTTAAAAAACTAAGTTGATGCCGTTTGGAATAAAGCATACTTACATAAAGCTCAATCATAGTCTTCACAACTAAGTAACCCATCTTTGTAGAATTATGATAACATGATTTTATTTAGTTTATACAAAATTATAAAGATCTTAATATGAAACTAATACGGAACATACTGAGACGAAGATGTTAGAAACATATCAACAAGGATCTGTTTATCCACATAGATAGCTAGTATGACGGTGTAACTATGTGAATAAATTTGCAGATGGGAGACAATCGTATATCGTAAGATACTGATAACTATAAACATCTTGCAATACAAAATGATACAAGACAAAAACGATACATATCATAAAATGTATCGAATCAGTATAATACAATGGATAGATCATACGATACATTATGTATCATACGATACGATACATATTATTGATATACTTTTAAAAAAAAAAATGATATGTAGTAAGGGTGTAAATGAAAAATTTTAAATTTTTTAGATTGTTTAAATATTTTCTAAATTAATGATATATGATTTAGAATTTTTTAAAAGCTATATCATATTATACTTTATACACGATATAAAAAATTAAATTTTTGATATATAATATGATATACAATTTGACTACTATACTATTATTTTGTATTTATGTATGGATTGGAATACTTCACTATAGCTTGTCAATTGCAAAACCTTTTTTTTCATATGATAAATTGACTTTATACTGCTGGATGAAATGAATAAAGGGAATACAACTACTTTCATACAAATTTATTTTCTCTCCTTCCTTCTTCCTCTTCTCATTATTGCTCTCTTCTTTTCAAATTTTCTACAGAATTTCTGGAATTGTGGACATTCTCAAATCGTCCAATTGCTTTGCTTATCAGAAGCTGTCTCATTCGACTGTATAGTATGTGAAATGGAAGTCTAATCACTTTGATAAAGCAGATATAAGAAGAACCGGATACCAGAGAATTTATACCATTTTCATTTGAAGTATATTATAATATAATAGTGTTAGTGATGAGTAAACCTTATCCCTTTCGTATCTACATTTTAATACACAAATATAATTATATATAATATATTATCATATAATTATATATTATTTTATTTTTAATTTAAAATTATCTAATTAATTAATGATATATATTAAATACATATATATCTATTTATGTATGTAAAGTCAATACATATAATTTTATTATTATATAAAAAAGTGATTATGGGTCGATGGATCTTATTTTCCAAAATCTTTTAGCAAAGGAAAGCCAGAGAGAGATAGAGGAGAGATTGTTTCAAACTGCTTTTAATATTTTTATATAAATGAACTTTAGAATCAGAACCATATCTGTGTTTAGTGACTTTATAAAACATAATAAACACCAATTGGTTCTTTTCATTATAATATTTCAAATCACTATAATTTCTATGTAAAAATAAAAATATTACAAATCACCTCTCCAGATTAGGTATCATAAATCTTTTTCATGATAAATATTTTTAATTACGTCATTATTTTTTTTTAAGTGTATTGATAATATGTATCATATCATATGATATATATCATATTATATGATATATTCACTATATTGTATTAATTCAATATACTTTATAATATATATTATTTTTTATCTGTATTATATCATATCGTAATATACTAATAATTATAATCAATATCCACCTCATTCATGTATGAAATTAATGTCCATAATTTTTATTTGATAGATGATTAATGTTAAGGGCAAATTACAAATTAAGATTTTAGATTCAAATGGTATAATATTTTAATTAAAGTATGCATGCAATAATATCATATTAAACCAACGTATAGATATTTTCTATAAAAAAAAAAAATTGTTTATCTTAAAACAAACCCACCCATAAACCATATCAGGCTATTAATTTTAGATACACGAGAAGATACACAATTAGTAAATATTATTGCATCACAAATAAAATAAAAAAATTATTTTAATTAAATACCTTAATTAATGATAAAAAAAATTTTAATTCATTTAAAAATATAAATATAATGTTATTTGAATGATCAATTTACAATTTATGATCCTGTTTTATATTAATTTGAAAAAAAAAAATTATATTAATAGATTTAAATAATTATTTTTAATTTATTTTTTTATTAATAAAAAAAATGAGTTAGTTTATTTAGTGTCTAACACGACATGATCATATATATATATATAAAGTCGTATTATAGGTTTTTGCTTTTTAATAGATCGACTTGATATAAAAACTTGTGATTATACGGATTTTAGATCCAATTGGTCGTACCAAAGCCAATCCGACACGACCTACTGTTGTCTTTGTGTACTTGTAAACAAATATTAGGCTATTAATTTTAGGTACATGAGAAGATATGAAAATTCAAGAAGCATGGTCACAATTCAGGAAAATAAATAAATAAATTCATTCACGCAATGCTGGCATTATTAACATTTTAAATCCAATCTAAACATTATCCCATATATTACAAGGCAATACTTTTGCTTATCTCTAAAAACATCCAAAAATAAATAATTAGTTGGCCAAAATACTTATTCCCACCAAAAGTTTAGTGTATTCCTGACTTTTATTTGTTAAATTTTGAAAACTTAAATATTCATTTATCTATTAAATGTTGTATTTAGTGTTAAATGTATAAATATCATTTAATAATTTTATTTTTTAAAAAAATTATCCCATTTTCTTATCTTTAGTTTTAAAAATTAATAATTTATCTCATATTTTAATTTTAAAAAGTTACTTTTTCATTTTTATCATACGTTTTCAAATTTTAGGGTTAACAATAACCCACCTTAAAGTTTAAAATATTGTACTTCAAAAAATCCATTTTCTCTTTCTAGTGATTCACTCTAGCATGTCATTTACTCCATCATTAACACCCTCTCTCCCTCCTTGATGGTTTTTTTTTATATGAAAACTATCTGTCATTTAGCTAAAATGGCCAGACGAGTCACACGGATTCGTTTGACGTCGTTCGACCAATCTATGCATTAATTGATGCACAATTTCGTTGCACAAATTTATGTATTTTAAGGATGTAAGTGTAATATTTCAAATTTTGAGAGAGTAGTTATTAACCCTAAAATATAGAAACTCCAACTAGTGGGGTAAAAAAATAATTTTTCTAAGACTAAGTTAAAAAAAAACTATTAATTTTCTAAATTAAGATAAAAAAAAGAGATAAATTTTTCTTTTTTTAAATAAAATCATTAAAAGGCTTTAGGTTGGGGCATAGAGATAAGAAGAGAAAGACGGTGATAGTATGAGCATTCAAGAATTTCATTAACCAGAATTATAGAGTTATTGAACTTGATGTTGTGACCGTGTTGTATTAGTTCAAGATTAGTTTGATCACCTTTGATGAACTAGGAAACCCACATTGAAAAGATATGATTGATGACATCCTTCCGTCTTTATTGGTTATTATGAACTAAATTCAGTCAAATGCAAGAATTTCATCAGAGTACCTTTTAAAAGAATTGGAATCTTATTTCTGCTCCTATTTATGTCCTTTTCAAAAAAAAAAAAAAACAAATTTAAGTGCTTTGCTCTTTATTTTAAAGAGAGAGAAGAAAAGGAAAAATGAAGAAAATAGTGTTGGTGAATGACATTGAGATGAAGAGTGATTGGGGAAGTTGAGGCGCCAACTCTGGGAGGATAAAGAAAATGAAGAAAAAAAATGATTTTTTTTTCCTGCATTAAGTGAAATTACTATTATAACCTTGATATATATTTAAATGTTAGGATATGTTAGAATTTTAGAGAACATGGGGAAATGATTTTCATGCCTTCCAATTAACAATTTAAACCATAAAATTGATAAGCAAGTGGGAAAACAGACTTTTCAAAATTGAAGGATACAAAGTTATTTTATGAAAGTTTGGGTGGGACAAAGGAATTCGGCCAATTGAAACCTTTAAATTAGAGACAAAACTAAGTGACAGATAATACTCCTTACAAAAGTAGAAACTAATTCAAACAACTTACTATTCACCAATTTTTAATAACAATAAAACTATATTTATAATTTATATATATAAATAATAATATTTCATCATATAATTAAATATTATTTTATTTTTAATTTTTAATTATCGAATTATATGATGATATATAATTATTTATATAAAAATTATGTATAAAAATTACGCACATAACATTACATTTTTTTAATTTTAGATAATATTTTAAGTTCATAACTATAAATTTATTTAAAATAAAATTTGACTTAATGATTTTAATTAACAAAAAAATTGCACAATCAAATTAATTAATTATTCCCACCGAAGGTTTGGATTATTTTCAAAATCTAAACCGTTATCCAACTTTTGTTTAAACTTGCAGTTAACTACAAGGATAAAAATGTTATTTAACCAACAATATTAAAAAAACTAAAATTTTATCTTATTTCTTTTTCTAAGTTTAAAAATGACAATTTTTTAAAGTTTGAAAAGTTACATTTTCCCCCTAGGTTTTCATTCATTTCCCTTTCTTTTTCGATCAATCTCTCATATACTGATGCTCCCTCTCGCTTCCAGGGCGAAGATGCAGCTACAAAGGTGATGACTTGAAGCGATGTTGCAAAAGATCCAATGTGTGACAAATCTTTGACAACTCTGCTTTGTGTCTATGTCTTCGTCTTAGAGGCAGGAGAGAGCTTTGGTAGATGAGAGATTGGTCAGAGAATAGTCATCGAAAAAGGAAGGGGGAGAAGTGAAACCTTATGAGGGAAATGTCACTTTTCAAATTTTTGGGTAAAGGGAAATTATTAATTTTTAAACTAAAGAGGATAAATAGATGAATATTTAATTTTTTAATATTATTAATTAAATAATATTTTTATCTTTATAGAGAACAACAAGTTTTAATAGATATTGAATTATGGGTGAATATTTAAATTTTTGAAACTTTGTAGGTGGGGGTAAAATAGACCAAACCTTGGTGGGAATAAGTCTTCTGAATAAGTCTTTTGACCACATATATATATATATATATATATATCAAAGCTCGGCAACTCTTGCTTGTCAACGATTTCTTTCGTAGCGTTTTCTCTTTTCAAGGTTTGTTCTGTATCATCTGGGAAACTTTTTATTTTTTCGCAGGGTTTTGTTTCCCGGGATATGTGACAACAAAAGTCTCCAAATGTTTGTTTATTTTGGTAATAAACGTGGATGTGTTTCCAAGACTACCGAGTGTAGCAATTTGCTTCACTTTTTGATTGATTTATTGAAAGTTCGTTTACTGTTTGTTCGCTGAGAAAACATGGGGAAATGTAATAGCTTTTTTCCTTCTCATTTATTTTTTAACGCTCGATTTGTTTTATTTTCCTTCTGTTTCTCGGCAACCAAAAGTAGTGTTAATTCTAATCATCCTGCACTTTTCGTATAAATCTTGTGTATATTACATTCAATTTATATGATCTATTGAAGATTTCAGTTATGAGTTTTTTTTTTCTTTCAGATGCGTGATGATTAGTGATTGCATGTTTCTAAGTGCAATTGTTACTATTTTCAAATGCAAATTGAAACTTATTTTATTGTTTCAGTTAATGAAATTTGGTTTCAGTTTTCAAGTAGAGAATTGCCTGAATGCGATTGAAACTTCATATTTTGTGATTCATCAGAATAACATCGGGAAACAAAAAGGTGGCTATGGCGGCTGCAACATCTGAGCGGCCACAATTCATTGCCAGCACTGGCGGAAATCAGAGCTTTTCAAATACACCGCTGATTGAGAGTGAAGAAAATGACCAAATTGTTGTGCCCGATGTGAGTTTTTGATTTCTATTATTATCATGATTCATTGTATCATTTCCAGCTCTGAAACTTTGTGCCTTTTTGTGCTTGTGTTGGGTTGCAGACAATCTTTTTTTGGGATGTAAATCTTTATTTTAATGGGTGATTGCATGGAAGTTTTTAAGTTGTGGCCACAGTTTATGGTAGTTGGGTTGAATTGAAAAGTGAAGTTAAGAGTAATATTTTTGTTGTACTTAGATACTAACTCGTACAAATCTTTTTATCAACAAATATCTTACTGGCAGAGATGGCCATTTTTCGGTGATAGGGGCTGAACCTATACATGGTTTTTGAAAGTAATTTGAGTTCAACATCCTGATCATATTCATTTTACTTTTTCAAATTTTTGTTGAATGAAAGCTTCAGTTGGTTGTGTCTTTCATTCATTATCTTGGTTAGATATAGTGAAGAGGCCGTGGAATAATGAGCTAGAAAAGTCCATCTAGAGATGAGTCCTTGTTATGACTTATTATTAGGTAATTAACATCACCGGCTTTGAACCTAGTATTATTGATAAGATGATATCTACTTCATTGAACACAAGCCACTGAAGTTTTACCTTTTCAATGTTGAGGTCCTTTTTGATATTACATATCTGTCCAAACATCTGCATGTGACTTGGAGATACTTTATATTGGATTGCCTTTTTATATTCTTTTAATCAAGTTATTTTCTGGCCATGGAAACTCAAAAGTTGAATATGTATACGAAAAATTGTATCCACATATTGTGGATAAACTTATGGCTATAACAGTGACTTTTGTAGAACTTGCAGTTTTTTTTTTTTGTCAAGGAAATAACATAGCTGGATGCCTTTGTCAAATATTATAGGCGTGTCATGCTGTAATCCCCCAGGTCTCTTTGTGGCCCTAAATTGTTATAGATCATCCACAAAATTCAGTAATTGCTCCTTTGGGGATGCAATTTTGTTGAATTGCTCCTATCATTTTTCCAATAGAATAATTGTTTTATGAGAGATGGTTCTAATGAGTTGAGTTGGTTGGAAATTTAATTTATCAGTTGCATTTACTAAGCTAAATGCACCTGATAAATTGAAGTACTGGGCACAACTAAAACTATAACCCCTGGAATTTTGTGTATTGATAATTTAATAAAATAAGTTGCAGAAGCATATTGAGTCAAAGTAGGTGGCTCTATTGTAGGTGGCATCAGGAGTAGGGATGGCAATGGGGAGGGGCAGGGAGGGGATATCAATCCCCGTCCCCTCCCCGCGAAGGAAAATCCTCTCCCCATCCCCTCCCCGTCCCCGCGGGGAAAAATCCCCTCCCTATCCCCGCCCTGTCCCCGCGGGGAAAAATCTCCTCCCAATACCCGTAAATATAAATTTGAATTTCTTTATGTATTTCAATAAATAAAATAAATCATATTCTCTCAAAATATCACTTGCTACAAGAGTTACAAAATGTTCATTATTATTTTAGTTCAAATACAAAATTTTCATAAAATTTAACAATATGCAATAATCAATCTCTTCATTAGTAGCTCTTCATATATGTGATTTACGGTAATTTTATAATAACATTAAATTTAACACTTTTCATTTACTTCAATTGATTTTATCAAGTTTATAATTTATTTTTTTGTGTGTAAAACCTGGTGGATTGACTAACTAAGTTTTGAAGTTGAAATAAAATTAATTTGGTGCCTTTGTATTTTATGATAATGAGATTCTGGGGTCTTTTTAATATATTAGATTAATAATTCAGAAATTAGTAAAAACCGATAATTGATAATTCAAAAATTAGTAAAATTAAAGTTATAGTTTTAATAAATCATAATGTAAAAATTTCTAGAACTTAATAGTTTAGAAATTATTATATTAATATATTAGATTTAAGGGGTGGGGAGGGGCGGGGAAATATGTATCCCCGTCCCCGACTACGGGGATTTTTTTCATCCCCATCCCTGCCCCTTTTCCCGTTTTTATCGGGGAATCCCCTCCCCGTTAGGGTCGGGGCCCCTAAAATCGGGTCCAAATTGCCATCTCTAATCAGGAGAGGGCATTAATGCTGTTACATTTAAAAAACAAAACTTTTTTGTGTAGAAGGACCATGTGATAATATTAAAGGGAGCATAATATGGAATATAACGGATTTTACAACCAAGAAAGTTACGCTTGCAATGTATTTAATATTTGTTTCAAGAAAAAAAGCTAAATGTTATCAGTGTTTAAACTGATCATGGTGCTTTTGATTGTTTAATGCTAGAGTATTTTAAAAAAAGAACAAAAATGTTATACATTTATCAAGAGCTAGATATGTATTTGACGTTGTCTAGACATATATTTAGTTTATTCAGCTTTAGGAATCTCCTTGAATACTTAGAATTTTTACGATAAGGGAACTGGAATAAATTTGAGGGTGCAGAGCTGCAATGTAGAGCTCAAGTGAAAGATGGGTTATTTGTGTAGGAGTTTTCCCAACTATAATTGACTCTCTGCTTAAACATCATAGTTCTTGTTGGTTAGTTTTTGGCCTTTGCACGTTGGATTCTTACTAAATGTTTTTCATTCTTTCATGAATAGTGGTTGCAAGATACATATTGGTACCATTGACCTCAATTTTGAAATTTCAATAACAAGGCCATCCTTTTTAGATTTTTGCAATGCTATCAATATGAAACTTTTGATATAATATATTATACAGGGATCTGCTGCAGCAAGTCTTTTTTGATGTAATTGTTTATTAAAATAAAATAGTATGATATTTCATAATATATGTTGCATTCTTGCAGAGGACAAGCTGGAAGAACTTGTTTGCTTATATGGGTCCTGGATTCCTTGTTTCCATTGCATATATAGATCCCGGAAATTGTAAGTTCAGTATTTTTCTTTCTTTCTGAGAAATAAAACATTGCAATGCTGCTAATCAGTATTTGCTCTTTATAATTTGTGGATAATTTACAGTTGAGACGGATCTACAGTCAGGAGCAATTTACAAGTATGAGGTGTGGATACTATCCTTAAAATGAAAGGACTCCTCCCATCATTTTGTTTTAATGAACTCATTTTTTCCCTTTAACATGATTAAGATTAAAGGAGTCTTCGAATTTAAATTAATAACTGTTGAAATATAATCTTATTGTTCACCGTTGAAATTAATCTTAGTGTTCATATTTCTCAAGTTTAAAGGATTCATTTTCCAAAGATCTTTTCAGCCAAAAAAAGGGTATAAAGAGATGTCATATCATGTACCATTCTATATAGTCTAGTTTATTTGTGCCTTGGTGGAGATACAAGGTGAAATTAGTTTCTTGACTTGTGCAGTTGTGCGATTCAAAAAACAAAAGTTAATGCGTGCTTTGAAAATTCACATCAATTCCTGAGTTCATTTCTGAATTTCAACATCATGTATTCTTCTTAAGAGACGTTTTTCTTTTCTTGCAGTTACTTTGGATCATATTAGTGGCATCATGTGCTGCTCTAATTATTCAGTCCTTAGCAGCCAATCTTGGTGTTGTCACAGGTCTGTCATCTGTAAAGCTGGCCATAGTTGCTACAAATCTAGTTTCAACGTCTGCACTGATACAGCTCTTTTTTTCAAATGTTGTTTCTTTGATTGTAGGAAAGCATTTAGCAGAACACTGTAGAAATGAGTATCCTCGGGTACCAAATTTCATCTTATGGGTTCTTGCTGAAATTGCTATAGTTGCATGTGACATACCTGAAGGTAAACATGTCACTCATTTGCTTGAAATTGTGAAATATGAATGCTCTTTTTTCTATTGCGTAATTGTCTAGAAATCTGGGGACTTGTGCAAATAGGTTGCATATATAGAGATCGATATAGGTAAGTTACTGAAAAAAATTGTTTCATTCTTAATCAAAATAAGGTCATGCTTAATAAGAATATAGACTAAAAGATGCTTCTGATCAAAACATAGACACACACACATAAATAAAAAAAACAGAAGATGCCAGTTTTAGTTCAATGGTAAATTCTGAATTAAGTTGTAATTTTTGACTTGCAAGGTCTTACACAGTCCTATGTGCAAGATTGGAAAAAACTGTGTTTTCTGCATAAGTATATATCTCCTTTTTCTGTGTTTTTCTTTCCCTGGTCACAACAGATCCTTGTTTTTATTCAGTAAGTTTTGTCCTCTTTTTGCTGTCTTGAAGCAGAGTCTTTATTGGCTGGGCACCTATGTTATGAGCATTCTTGTCATTTTATGTTACCTTTGCATTTTGGGCTTAATTAGAGTTCACACCTATGTAGAACTTGATGTCAGTAGATGGAAATGACTCATTACTAAATAAAATTAACTGTATTCCCCTGGTAGACATAAAAATGAAGCTGTGAATAGGATTTTATTTTATTTTATATGTGCACATATATGTTTGATTTTATGTGCATAGTCGATGATAAGAGGGGCTTACTCTATATGCAACATCTCTCTTTAGTAACAATTTTCCTGATATACCTTCTGTTTAACCTATTCTGACTAATTAATTTCTTCTATTCTCAGTGATTGGAACGGCCTTTGCATTGAATATGCTCTTTAAAATTCCAGTATGGATTGGTGTCCTTTTAACTGGCTTGAGTACATTGATTCTTCTAGCATTACAACAATATGGGGTATGTTGTTAAATTTCACATGTCCTATACATCTACATTAGATTGCAATTGACTGGTTCATTGAATCTTTATTGGCCAGTGAATTGAAATTGCTTTATTAGCCTCTGGTGGGACTAAAATAAGATTGCAAAAAAAAAAAAAAATCAACTTAAGTTTTTATGTCATCTATTTTGCAGGTTAGGAAGCTTGAATTTTTTATTGCTTTTCTTGTATTTACAATGGCTGGATGCTTTTTGGCCGAGCTTGGCTATGCAAAGCCAGATGCGAAAGAAGTTTTATATGGGCTTTTTGTTCCTCAACTCAAAGGAAATGGTGCTACCGGTCTTGCAATTTCTCTTCTTGGTGCTATGGTTATGCCGTAAGTTCCAGACTTGTTCCAACTTTTAAGTATTTAATCCTAACTGAAAGTTCTCATCTTGTTTGTTGTTGTGCATTTCATTTTGTAGGCACAATCTCTTCCTGCACTCGGCATTGGTGCTTTCTAGAAAAATCCCAAGATCTGTTCGGGGCATCAAGGTGAAGTTTCAATTTGGTAGACTAGTTTTGTTATTTCTGTGGGTGTATAAAAATCAGTGGGACATTTGGTCTGTACATCATTGTTTTTGGAGCTGAAATAATATTTTTACCCTAACCTATTAGCTTAAACCTCAAGATTTTGTGATTTCTTCTCCTTGATATGTCCAAAAGGTTATGCTTCTCAGTTCTTCATGTCACAGATGTCTGCCTCATATCTACTATACTATTTGCATTTTCATTTTCATTTGCATTTGTATCTAGATTCAATGTTACAGGTTAGGTATATTGTTTGTAATAATGTAGAACTCTAAAAAATGCTCTTATTCATTAACATCTATATCAATTAACATTGGAATTGTTACATGTATCTACCTTTATAAATTGTACCCAGATCCAACCTATTATTGGACTTCTTTAAAGAACTAAAGTTTCTGGTTCAACGGCTTCTTAACATAATGTATTCCTCTGTCATTTTTGTTCACAGGAGGCGTGCAGATTTTATATGATCGAAAGTGGCTTTGCTCTATCAGTGGCATTTCTCATTAATGTATCTGTTATTTCTGTAAGTGGTGCAGTTTGCAGTTCTTCAAATCTAAATCCTGAAGATAAAGATAATTGCAAAGACTTGGATTTGAACAAAGCCTCCTTTTTACTTAGAGTATGTATTCTGGCAACCTTTTTTTTGATAGTTCAAATGTTGTTTTGACCTGGCATTATTACTACAAGATAATATCATTTTCTTCTGGAAATGTACTTGGTTATTTTTCTTGATACTAGTTTATATATATGTTTTACAGAATGTCTTAGGTAGTTGGAGTTCAAAACTCTTTGCAATTGCTTTGTTGGCATCAGGTCAAAGTTCTACTATAACGGGAACTTATGCAGGGCAATATGTCATGCAGGTATTTTTATAATTCTTGTTTCTAAATGGCGATGTTTAACACATGAAGATGTTTTCTAGAAGTTAGCTGATATAATTAGCATATGATTGTTGACTTGGTTAAAATGCATCTTTGTTGCTTTAAATTTGCATTCTGTGGCACATCTTGTTTTTTGTTTGATATTTTCTTTACATTCTATTTTGTAGGGCTTTCTTGACTTGCGGTTGAGGCCATGGATTAGGAATTTCTTAACTCGATGCTTAGCAATAGTCCCTAGTTTAATTGTTGCACTGATTGGCGGTTCTGCTGGGGCTGGAAAACTCATTATTATTGCATCGGTAACTGATACAACTTGCAATATTATTTAGAATGAAAACACCTTATGTTGAAATGAAGGGGTATACATGTAGTCTATTATATTGAAATGCAACATCTATTTTAGACTTTGGAAGTGCTTAGAATTTTTGTTGAATTGGTAACTGGACTTAATTTTGCAAGCAAGTCAATAATGAAGTATGATGTGTTAATGTTGATTCTTAAAGAGTTTTAAATTGTTTTCCTAATGTTTTATGGATTTTTTTTTTTTTTGCAAATTTCGAATAAATAATTTAGTAGGTTTGGAGCTTCATCTTGCTAATGTTCTGGTAAAACCTCAGCATTGTTGCAGAATATTAAACACCATCAGTTTTTCCATTATTGAGTATTTTCTCAGCTGATCTACAATTTCTTTTTTGCTTTATCTGATTATTGTAATATAAGAATAATGGATCCATCCAATTTGAAAATCACATCATATTAGTCATTTTTGTCTTATGGTTAAATGGCTTTTTGTCCTGCTAAGAGTGAGTGCTTCAGATAAAATTATTTATAGCAGTTTTGTTGAAGTGATCTGTACCCCCTACATATATTAATGTTTAAGATTATATCAGCTACAATATTATAGTATTTTATTCTTCTCAGAACTAAATGACCATTGGTTATCTCTGATTTCATATCACTGACAATAAGGGTTGACAAGAGAGAGATATTAGAACGGAAACAGTTATATTAGTGCATTTTTACCGTTATATCAAAAAATTTTCACTTACCTCTAATGCTTATTTGCAGATGATTCTCTCATTTGAGCTGCCATTTGCTCTTGTTCCACTTCTCAAGTTTACTAGCAGCAAGGTCAAGATGGGGGCATACGCCAACTCCCTTATGGTACAACTTTATGCTTGTTTCTCTATTTATATCGTTATGTGTTTAACGTTGTAATCTTATACTTCAGGATGGACATTAAATATGAGAAGGTTTGCCACTAAAGAATCTGGAAAATGTTTTGGTTTTGCTCTTGTATTTTCCATTTCGCCTTGATTATGCAGGACTGCAATTATTAACCTTAGTCTAGAACATCATCATTAAAGGGTTGATATTTATCTCTATCTCTCCTGGCAGATTTCATCTATCACTTGGATCATTGGTTCCCTGATAATGTCAATAAACATATACTACCTTGTAAGCAGCTTCATCAAGTTTCTTTTACATGGCCCTCTAAAACTCGTGGAAGCCATCTTCTTGGGAGTATTTGGTTTTGCAGCCATAGGATTGTATTTTGCTGGAGTAGCTTACCTGGTCTTCCGTAAAAATAAGGAAGTAACTCACCTTTTGGCACTAACAACAGATGAAAGTCAACAACCATCTAATGCTTCTGGTAATGCATCAATGTACTCTCTCCCTCGCGAAGACATTGCGTGCATGCAGTTACCACAAAGAAGGGGAATGGATCTTGAGTAATAGCTGGTAGGTTAGGTGAAAATAGGAAGGTGAAATCTCCAAAATAACTTTTGCTATGCTTCTTTTTTCTTTTAATTTTTATAATGAAAATTCTAATTTTCATAGTGTGGAAGGACATTAGAATAAGTTAATAGTTTCAGTTTTATGCCTTGCCTCTTTGCTCATGCTCCTCATCAAACTTAATTTACAACATCACTTGAAATCTCTCTTAATTAATTGATGTGTATCTGTGAGTTTTGGCCATATTTAATGTTGCTTCTCATTCAATTATCTCTGCCAATCTAACTGGATTTGATGGGCTTAGCTTAACATAAATTGGAGCAATTAAAGTGAACAGGTATTTAAGGAGATAGGAGACAGATTTTTTTGTTAAAGTGATACACTATTTGGGTTTTTGGTAAAGCTCCCTGCTTTTGATCTGGTGAGCACTTGCTGGGTGTTAATTGGACTAGGTGAAGAATAAGAAGAGAGTACAGTAGGCAGATTTACAGCTAATTGGATATCTAGATAAGAAGTTGTTTACTTAACTCTTTGTGGTGTGTTTATGTTGTGTTAAGGTGTATCACAATTTGGTGGGGATGAATCCACAACAGGTGGTAACCGGAGATGCAAAATCACACAATTTTTATATTAAGATAAGGGTTTTCGCTGATCAAATGTAGACAAGGATGCAGTTGAGGTTGGGAAAGTTAAAACTGAACAAGGCTCATTAGCTATATTGCAACTATCACAAAACATAGAAGCTCTACTTTTGGAAACAAGTTTGTTTGAAAGCTGAGTCATGTAAAAAGGGAAATTTTCTTTCATTGAATTTCAGGCCTTGAGCTATGTAAACTCTTCCATTGAAACCCAAAGTCCTGTACCCTTTTCAATATGGAAATTAAACTTGTTTTGATGGCAGGGTCTAAGATAAGGAAAGAAAGTACATCCAAACACCCTAAGGAGACAAAAATCCCAACACCCACGGCAGCCTATTAAATTCAAATAATGAGGACTAAAGAGCAAGCCACCCAAAATTTAAATGAATTATTTGTCTATATTTTCTTCCACTCAACCATTTTGTTGATGAACATGTGGACATGAATGTCTGAATATAATTCCTTGACATTTTAAAAGGCATAAAAGACCTATACTTTCCTCTCCAATTAGTTTGTAAACATTTAATTTTAGAATCAAACTGTTTTTCTATATGTCTATGTAATAAGCATGACTTCAACTCCTTATTTCAGTTTGAAAGGAAAGACCTACGTAAATTTACTAAAGTCATCAAAATGTCTTCTCCTTTTTCCATTATTTTTCTTATTTTGTTTAGTATTAGTTTTTGTAGCATTAACCTTGTTTGAACCACACGCTATATTATTTTCATGAATTCGAGTTTTAGGAACTTGGCGATGGCTAGATCTTCTCAAGTGTATGGTAATTTCTTTCTATAATCATTCCAGATCGAAAATAACTTTGAAATAATTGTAACAACCTGACATGATTCAAAATTTTCAATCTTCAAATCTTAAATTCTAATAAATAATTAAAAATTTAAAATAATTATTTAATAATTAAAATATAATTAATTGTATCACAAAACATGCAAATATACTAAAAATGTAACACGTAATATGATAATAAGAGAGTAACAATGCTTTAATTATAATTCTCGCAACTTAGAAGAGTTATTATAAGAACATAAAAAATTGTTATTTAATGTTTTATATATTACTAGAGTCATGGAGGATTTTTCTATTTATTGGTTTCAAGAGAAATCATATTCAATTCAAAGATTTTTTTCTAAATTATAAGTTAAAGTAATATTTATTTACTATTCGATAATCATCTTTATAAATGAAATCTAAAATTTGATGAAAGAGGAGATTATGGTATAATTTTATTAGTTCTACATAAATAAGCAATTTATTAAAATTTTAAATAATAAATAAAATGGCTATTAAGTTACATCCGACACCACCACTCGTGTAAAACTAATCCAATCGTATAAGTTCGTTCCGCACAAAATTGTCAAAGTATTGCTCGTATGACTATAATTAGGCAAAAGATGTCTCAACTAGATGTATGAGGTAGTCAAATTTGACCACCTCCTCAGGTCAAAAGAATTGGATCAATCCGACCCATTATGGATTGTCCACTGAATTTGGGTGGGTGAGACCTCAGTGAGTTGGGTTTCTTTCCAATCTTATACTCTTGCACTGCATTTAGTGCGGGGCCGCCTTACTGAAATTTCCGTAGGATTTTGAATCCACCACTCAATAAATAAGCCAACTAAAATTGACTTAATTACTTGAAATTAATGGGTAATTCAGATTTAATTAGCTATCTTCACGTTGCATTTTAACTAAAGTTTTAAGTTTGAATTCTTAAATAAGCCACCCAAGGTATGTTACATTCTCAAGTTTCCTCCCTTTAACTTTGATAATATCGAATACCCACCTATGAACAATTAAAATTAACAGAACCTTAACCCTTTAAAATTTTATCTCTTTTTGCCTCATTAAACTTTAAAAACTAAAAGTTTTCCTCAGTCTAAGTTTTAAAAAATGACAGTTTCACCTTAAGGTTTCGTTTTAAAATCTTCGGCATTATCTTCGGCTCCTTTGCCGATGACCTCTCCCTCCGATGGTCCCTCTCCTCTCATTTGGATGCTCGATTAATGTCAGAGAAGCAGTGAAAGACGAAAAATTTTATCGGAAAAGACGATCATTTTCCCAGAAGAAGACGACAACTTCATCTTCTTCTGGGAAGATGAAGAGCTTCGTCTTCCTCAACGAAGCTCTTCGTCTTCCCCGACAAAGCTCTTCGTCTTCTTCGACAAAGCTTTTTGTCTTTCACCGCTTTTCTAATGTTGATCGGGCATCCAAATAGGAGGAGAGGGACCGTTGGAGGGAGAGGATACTTTGGGAGGGAGAGGTCGCCGGTAGTGGAGCCAGAGATTTTAAAATGAAACCCTAGGGTGAAATTGTCATTTTTTAAAACTTAGGCTGAGAGAAACTTTTAGTTTTTAATGTTTAAGGGGGTAAAAAGAGATTATATTTTATTTTATTTTTAATATTAGAGAGAAAATGACGATTTTACTTTTACTACAATTAATTTTAACTGTTCATAGGTGAGTATTTGGTATTATCAAAATTAAAGGAGAGAAACTTGAGAATGCAGCATACCTTGGGTGGAAAATAGTCCTTTGGCCCTAATATTAAAGGTTTCAATTGGCCGAATTTATTTTCCCACAGAACCTTTCATAAAACAACTTTCTATCCTTCAATTTTGAAAAGTCTGTCTTCCCACTTGCTCATCAATTTTATGGTTTAAATTGTTAATTGGAAGGTATGAAAATCATTTCCCCAGATTCTCCAAAATTCTAACATATCCTAACATTTAAATATATATCAAGGTTATAATAGTAATTTCACTTATTTTAGGTAAAAAAATTCCTTATTTTTCTTCATTTTCTTTATCCTCCCTGAGTTGGCGCCTCAACCTCCCGAATCACTCTTCATCTCAAGCTCATTCACCAACACTATTTATTCATTTTTCCTTTTCTTCTCTCTCTCTTTCAAATAAAGAGCAAAGCACTTAAATTTGTTTTTTTTTTTTTTGAGAAGGACATCAATAGAAACAGAAATAAAATTCTAATTCTTTTAAAAGGTACTCTAATGAAATTCTCGCATTTGACTGAATTTAATTTACAATAGCCAATAAAGACGAAAGGATGTCATCAATCATATTTTTTCAATATGGGTTTTCTAATTCATCAAAAGTGATCAAACTAATCTTGAACTAGTACAACACGGTCACAACATCAAGTTCAATAACTCTATAATTCTGGTAGATGAAATTCTTGAATGCTCATACTATCATCATCTTTCTCTTCTTATCTCCATGCCCTAACCTAAAGCCTTTTAATGATTTTATTTAAAGAAAAATAAATTTATCTCTTTTTTCCATCTTAATTTAGAAAATTAATAATTTTTTCTTAACTTAGTTAAAAAAAATTTTTTTTTACCCCACCAATTGGAGTTTCTATATTTTAGGGTTAATAACTACTCTCTCAAAATTTAAAATATTACACTTATATCCCTAAAATACATAAATTTGTGCAACGAAATTGTACATCAATTGATGCATAGATCAGTCGAACGATGTCAAGCGGATCCGTGTGACTTGTCTAGCCATTTCAGCCAAATAACAGGTAGTTTCCATATCAAAAAAACTATCAAGGAGGGAGAGAGAGTGTCGATGATAGAGTAGATGACATGCTAGAGTGAATCACTAGAAAAAGAAAATTGATTTTTTGAAGTATAATATTTTAAATTTTGAGGTGGGCTATTGTTAACCCTAAAATTTGAAAACCCTACATGATGGAGGTGAAAAAGTAACCTTTTAATACTAAAACATGAGGTAAATTATTAGTTTTTAAAACTAAGATAAGAAAATGGGATAATTTTTTTTAAAAATAAAATTATTAAATGATATTTATACTTTTAACACTAAATACAAAATTTAACAGATAGATGAATATTTAAGTTTTCAAAATTTAGTAAATCAAAGTAGGAATACAGTAAACCTTGGGTGGGAATAAGTCTTTTGGCCAACTAATTATTTATTTTTGGAAGTTTTTAGAGATAAGCAAAAGTATTGTCTTGTAATGTATGGAATAATCAACTGTGTGAAATTTGGTTATAACCATACAAGAAAGTAGATAATGTCTAGATTGGAGTTAAAATGTTAATAATGCCAGCATTGCGTGAATGAATTTGTTTATTTATTTATTTTCCTGAATTGTGACCATGCTTCTTGAATTTTCATATCTTCTCATGTATCTAAAATTAATAGTTTAATATTTGTTTACAAGTATACAAAGATAACAATGGGTCATGTTGGGTTGGCTTTGTTACGACCCATTGAATCTAAGATCTATATAGTCACAAGTCTTTATATCAAGTCGATCCATTAAAAAGCAAAAACCTACAACACGACTTTATATATATATATATATATATATATATATATATATATATATATATATATAAAGGATCATGCCATGTTAAACCCTAAACAAATTAACTCATTTTTTCTATTAATAAAAAAATAAATTAAAAATAATTATTTAAATCTATTAATATAAATTTTTTTTCAAATTAATATAAAACGGGATCATAAATTATAAATTGATAATTCAAATCACATTTTATTTATATTTTTAAAATATTTAAAATATTTTTTATTATTAATTAACGTATTTAATTAAAAGAAATTTTTTATTTTATTTGTGATGCAATAATATTTATTAATTGTATGAATGAATTTATTTATTTTCATGAATTGCAATCATGCATATTGAATTTCATATCTTCTCGTGTATCTAAAATTAATAGGCTGATATGGTTTATGGGTGTTATAAATATAATAGTGCAAATGAAATATGATGAAGTTTTGAGAGAGATTTATGATGGAACAAAGAAGAAATAAAAGTAAAGAAAGTGAGAGATTGATTTTCCAGATGCAGAGCATATATATATTAGAAGTGAGAGATGAAAAGGGGCCGTGGGCCGGGGGGGTGTGGGTGGGGTGTCGGTGTTGTAGCCCTTTGACATTTTGGCTTACTCACATAAAAGACATTTAATGCCTTCTTTCAATTTTCCACTTTCACCATCATATAGCCACTATTTCATAAATGCATTCCCGTGGATTTACTTGACTTGATTAGGTGGAAAGCCACTTGGATATGTAATACTCTCCTTTGAATTTTCATCACTTATAGATAATTATATTAATTTTGTTAAAAAAAATCCAATGACATAAAACTAAAGTAAAGAAACATAATTATTTAATGTATTGTAAGTTGGTATTAGACGTGCTTAAACTATTTCATTAAAAACCTTACTAGGAAAACTCAGTAGAACAAAACCTAGTCAAGGAAAAAAGAATACAGTGCACCAATGTTATACACTAACTTCTCAAATATGATATCGGTAATGTCTTGGTGAACAAATCTATCAGATTCTCATTGGATCTGATTTGTTTGACATCAATCTTCTTGTTCTGCTGGTGCTCATGAGTGTAAAAGAATTTTGGTGAGATATGTTTGGTTATATCTCCTTTGATGTATCTTCCTCTAATTTGGACAATACATGTTGCATTGTCTTCATATAATATATAGGGAGTGTCTGTTGTAGAGGAAATACTACATGTATTTCAGATATGATGGATGACAAACCGTAACCATATGCATTCTCGGTTGGCTTTATGGAGAGCTAGAATTTCTAAATGATTTGAGGACGTTACAACCAAGGTCTGTTTGGTAAAACACCATGATATTGTTGTATCATTATAAGTAAAAACATATCTCATCTATGAACGGGTCTTATGAGGATCAGAAAGATACCTAGCATCTGCATATTCAATTAAACTAGGATTTTTAGCAGATTTGACAGAAAAAAATAATCTCAAATCTCTAGTTTCATATAGGTAACGGAGTATATGTTTGATTTTGTTTTAATGGCGACAGGTTGGTGCAAAGCTAAATCAAACTAACAAATTAACTACGAAGTATATGTCCGGTCTAGTGCATTGGGCCAAATATAATAAGGCTCCAATAACATTCAAATATGGTACTTCAGGACCGAATATTTTTTCATCTTCTTCTTTAGGAAGAAATAGATCTTTTTTCGGATCAAGAGATTGAATAATCATTGGGGTGCTTAAAGGATGAGTCTTATTCATATTAAAACGTTTTAATAATTTGTCGATATATGCTGATTGATGGATAAGTATTCCATTTGAATTGTACTCGATTTGCAGGCGAGACAATATTTTGTTTTTCCCAAATCCTTCATTTCAAATTCTCTTTTCAAATATTTATCAGTTTTTGAGAGTTTTTTAAGAGTTCCAATTAAATTCATGTCATCAACATAAACTGCTCTAACATTTTGATAAAGACACATAAGCATATAGGGTCATTCACATAGCCTTCTTTTTTCATATATTCACTAAGATGATTATACCACATACCTCCGGATTGTTTTAATCTGCACAATGATCATTGTAATTTAATTGAGTATATGTCTCTTAAATTGACCCTTTTTACTTCAGGCAATTTATATCCTTTAAGGAGTTTCATATAAATTTCAGTGTCTAAATTTTCATACAAGTAGACAGTAACTACATCCATTAGACGTATATCCAGTCCTTCAAAGACTGTTAAGTTGATTAAATATCTAAATGTAATTATATCCATCACAGATGTATATGTTTTATTAAAGTCTATACTCGGCCTTTGAGAAAAGTTTTGGGCTACAAGTCTGATTTTATATCTAGCAATTTCATTTTTCTCACAAATACCCATTTATATCAATGAGTTATACGTCTTAAGGTATTGGGACTACAGGTCCAAATACTTGATGTTTTGCTAGAGAAGTTAATTCTGTTCGAATTACTTCTTCCTATTTAGGGCAATCATGTCTTTGTTTGCATTCAACTACAGTACGTGGTTCAAAATCATCATTATTTAGAATTTCAGTAGTTATTGCAAATGAGAATATATCATCAATTATAACTGTTTCACAGTTCTACATCTCTTATGTATGAGCATAATTTAAAGATACTTCAGTATTGTCATTTTTCTGTTCTTTAAGATTTTGTACCACTTCAGGGGTTTGAGTATTTTCAGGGACTATAACCTCTTCTAGAGGAATATTAGAGAGTGTGGATTTTTTATTTATCTTAGGATCATCATGATTGATATTTGTTTGATTATTTACCTTTCTTTTTCTAAGAATAGTATCCTTTAATCCAATAGGTCTATCACATTTCTGGCGTATAATAGATTGATCAGTTACGACACGAATGGACTATTCAACAGTCATATTGATTTTTGCTTGTGCATTAGCAACTAGAACATGTGATCTTGTCACTTTTGTCATATATACAAATGTATCAGACATTTAATTGACAATAATTTGTAAACGTACTATCCTCTGTACTTCATTTTCATTTTGGGATGTGCAAATATCTAAATGAGACATGGTAGATACATACCAAGTAAGTTCATGTCTAACTTCGGAGGCATTTTCTTTTTTCCTAAAGATATGAAAGTTGTCTCATTAAAGTGACAATCTATAAATCGTGCAGTAAAATGATCATCTGTAAATGGTTCAAGATACCTGATAATGGATGGTAAATTATATCTAATATATATTCTCAAACGACATTGGAGTCTCATTTTTGTGTGATAAGGAGGCACAATAGGGACATATACAACACAACCAAATATTCTCAAATAAGATATATTAGGTTGGTGACCAAAGACCAATTATAAGGAAGAATATTGATGATAAGAAGAAGGTCGCAAGCGAATTAACGTTGCAACATGTAATATAACATGTCCCCACATAGAAGTATGTAATTGACTTTTTAATAATAGAGTACGTACAATTACCTGGAGTCGTTTGATGAGAGACTCAGTTAATCCATTATGTGTGTGGACATATGAGATTGGATGTTCAACCTCAATCCTCACAGCCATGCAATAATCATCAAATGTTTTGGATGTAAATTCACCAGCATTACTTAGCTGTATTGATTTGATCGAATAACCTGCGAAATGTGTCTTTAATTTGATAATTTGTGCTAATAATTTAGCAAATGTAATATTTCAAGTAGACAATAAACAAACATAAAACCATCGTGCACATGTATCAATTAAGACCATAAAATAATGAAATGACTCACTTGGTGGATGAATTGGTCCACATATATCTCCTTGAATCCATTGCAGGAATGATGGGGATTCACCTCTAATTTTGGAGGGAGATGGTCTTATTACTAATTTGCCCTAAGAATAGACGGTATCGAATTTTTCACTAGACAATAAAATTTTATGATTCTTTAATGCATGTCCATATGAATTTTCAATAATCCTATGCATTATTGTAGATCCTGAGTGGCCTAAACGATCATGTCAAAGCAAAAATGTTTTTGGATCAAAGAACTTTTGGTTCGACGTTGCGTAGGTTTCAATTGCCTTTATGATTGTCTAATACAATCCAAAGGATAAAACAAACAATTTTTCTATTATAAGTCTTCTTCCGGAGGCATTACTAATTATACAGATGAATTCTGCATCATTTTCACTGATTTTTTCAATATGATAACTATTATTTTTTATATCTTTAAAACTAAGTAGATTTCTTCTAGATCTACTTGAATACAATGCATCATTGATGTTTAATTTGGTCCCATTTTTTAACAAAATTGTAGCTCTTCTGGAGCCTTTAATTAAATTTATTAATCCTGATATAGTATTTACTTTAGTCTCTATTGATGATAAAGTTAAGAAAAATTTCTTTTCTTTTAATATTGTGTGGGTGATTGCACTATCAACCAAACACATGTTTCCATCACTAGCTTTTGAAGTTAACGCTTCAATTTTGAAGTCTATTTCCTTTTATTTTAAAATTTACATTAGTTATTACAAAATTTGAAAGGAAGAAATATATATAGTACTAATTATACACTATAATATATATATAATTTTTTAATCTTGAAGAAATTTTGAAATATCAAAGTTTGCCAGATCGACAGAGTGTGGATTATCAACACAATTTTATTCGATCTTATTGTCTTCATTTTTAATAGATGCTTGGTATAAATCTACCAGATGTCTTGACGTACGATAGGTACGTGACCAATGACCTTTAGAATCACATCTATAACATTTACTTTCATGGTTTGTAGTTTACTCTGTATCATTTTCCCTTTATCCTGTTTTGCTTCATCTCTAGTGTTTTGAAGGTGGAAATTTTTTCTATTATGATCACCTTTAGATCGAAACTTATTTCATCTAAGACCTCGTCTACGCTCACGATGACTACTACTAGTAGTTGCGGTCACTTCAGGGAACGGTGCAGTACCATGGGGCATGTCTGATGGTTCCTTAATAATAATTCATTGTTTTGTTCAACCATCAATAAACAGGATATTAGTTTAGAATATTTTTTTAAAATTTTTTTCCCTATATTGCTGCTGTAGGAGCATATTTGAGGGATGAAATGTGGAGAAAGTTTTTTCTAACATATTTTCTTTAGTTATTTTTTCTACACAAAATCTCATTCGGGAGACAATTATGAACATGACAGAGTTATATTCACTTACAGATTTAAAATCTTGTAAGCATAGATAAGTCCATTCATATTGGGCTATTGGTAATGTTATTGATTTATGATGATCAATTCTTTCTAATTTCTCCATAATTCTAATGAGTCCATAATATCCACGTATTCTACTCGTAGCCATTCGTGGATATGATGAAGAAGGAAAATAATAGTTTTAGATTTATCTTGCTGGGATGCGTTATTTCATTCTTTTATTGTTTCTCCTAGACTCATTGATTGTAGATGAAGAACTATATCCAAGAGTCATTCAGAGTAATTTTTTCCATCCAATCGAAGGGCAACATATTGAAGTTTTACAATATTTGTCATTTTTACCAACTGCAAGTTGATGAAAGAAATAACAATTAGCGATATAATGAGAAAAAATTATGTGTGAACTTCAAGTTCGTATTTGTCATATATTCACAAAACTTCTGGTTTCATGATTAATATTTATAATATTATAGTATGTAAAACTTACATAATATTTTAGACTTTTATTTCATTATTTTCATTACTTATGCAATCTTCAGGTTGCAGGTGAGATGTGGTTATAATTAATATTTAAGTGAAATATAGGACTTCTAGCCTATATATATTTTTTCATGATTTTGTAATCTTTAGGTTAGAAATCATATACCGTAATCATATTTAGGACTTCAGATCTATATTCATAATTTTGTAACTTCAGGTTATAAATAATGTTCAAGACTTTAGGTCAAAATTTATGATATTTTGTAAACTTCAAATTGTAAATAAGGTATAATTATAATTGAAAAAATTAAATGAAAGCATAACAAAAAATAAGATATATATAATAATTGAGAGATTATAATAATATATTTGAATAGATTGTATTGATAACGTGTTATAAATATAATAGTATAAATGAAAGATGATGAAGCTTCGAGAGAGATTTATAATGGAACAAGGAAGAAATAAAAGCAAAGAAAGTGAGAGGGAGGGTATTTTTATACAAAAAGTTTTTTACCAACTCCCTTAACATTTTGGCTTACTAATATAAAAGCCATTTAATGCTTTCCTTCAATTTTCCACTTTAATCATCCACTATTTCATAAATGCATTCCCATGGATTTACTTGACTTGATTAAGTGGAAAGTCACCTGGATATGTAACAATGGGTGGGTTTGTTTTAAGATAGACAATTTTTTTTTTAAGGAAAATATCTATACGTTGGTTTAATATGATATTATTGCATGCATACTTTAATTAAAATATTATTACATCTAGCATTTGAGTCTAAAATCTTAATTTGTAATTTGCCCTTGACATTAATCATCTATCAAATACAAATTATGGACATTAATTTTATACATGAATGAGGTGGATATCGATTGTAATTATTAATATATTACGATATGATATAAAACAAATGAAAAATAATGTATATTATAAAAGTATATCGAATTAATATGATATAGTGAACAAATCATATAATACGATATATATCATATGATATGATATATATTATCAATCACTTTTTTAAAAAAATAATGACGTAGTTAAAAGTATTTATAATATTTTTTTAAAACTATGACACATTAATTATATATTTTTATTATTTTATTTTTTAAAAAATATATCATATCATATATAATACAAAAAATTAAAAATTTAATATACAATACGATATATGATTTGAATAACATGATTGTGATAATATTGAACGACCGTGATTTTAGAAAGGTCTTGTGGTTTGATTGATAAAGTAAATTTGTGTAGGAGCATATTAGATTTAGGTGAGATTGGATGGAGGGGAGGGTTCAAAATTTGGAAATTTTCAATTTCTATCACATTCCTTTATGGAGACATGTATGCATTTAACTGACTTAGCAAGCAAAATCTGGAGAGGTGATTTATGATATTTTTATTTTTACATAGAAATTATAGTGATTTGAAATATTATAATGAAAAGAACCAATTGGTATTTATTATGTTTTATAAAGTCACTAAACACAGATATGGTTCTGATTCTAAAGTTCATTTATATAAAAATATTGTATAATATAAAGCAGAGGGTTGTACATATAGTTTACTGTAGGATTCAGACCCAAAAGAGTCATTTATGGCATAGAAAGTTGACGAGTAAGTGGGAAGACAGACTTTTCAAATTTGAAGGATAAACAGTTAATTTATGAAAGTTTCGGTGGGAAAGTAAATTCGGCCAATCGAAACCTTTAATATTAGAGACAATACTAAGTGACAGAGAATACTCCTTACAAAAGTAGAAACTAATTCAAACAGCTCACCATCCACCAATTTTTAATAACAATAAAACTATGTTTATGTTGCATACCCAGGAAGCTTTCCACCTAATAAAGCCAAGAAAAAGTGGTGGGATATCATTTATTATTACAAATATATGGAGGAAGAAAAATAGTGAGCGCTGACATAGGAAGAAGAAATAAAGGGAATTAGTCAATTGTATTAGGTGATAAGGGTGGCAGCAAATTGATATATATAAACCCCCTTTTTATCATTTGTGGATATATAAAAAAACACTCAACTCTCTTTCATAAAACCACTCTCTTAATTTTCGTTCCTGTTTCTGCTTTTTTTCTCTCTTTAGTTCTCTTCTCCCTTTGTATATATTTGCAATTATCATTATTATTTATCAATTAACTTTATAACACATTATCAGTACAATCTACTCAAGTATATTATTATAATCTCTTAATTATTATATATATTTTATTTTTGGCTAAACGACTATTTCCCACCCAAGGTTTAGCGTTTTCTCAAATGTCCCCCCTTTAACTATAGAAACACCAAACACCCACCCATGGTCGGTTAGATTTAACAAAACTCTAACGGTGGTAAGGGTGAAACTGTCATTTTCGCTATAATATTAAAAATAAACTAAAATATAATATAATTTTGTCCCCCTAAACTTTAAAAACTAAAATTTTCCCAGACGAAGACGACGTCTTCCCAACGAAGTTCTTCGTCTCCCACGACGTCTCCGGGCGTCGATCGGACCTCCAAATGGGAGGAAAGAGATCGCCGGAAGAAGAGGTTGCTTCGGGAGGGAGAGGCCGTCGGCAACGGAGCCGGAGAGGTCGCCGGAGATTTCAAAACCAAACCCTAGGGTGAAACTGCGGTTTTTTAAAACTTAGGCTGGGGAAAAATGTTAGTTTTTAAAGTTTAGGGGGGCAAAAAGAAATAAAATTTTTAGGCGTTAGGGTTCTTTTAAATCTAACAGCCATGGGTGGGTGTTTGGTGTTTCCATAGTTAAAGGGGGGACATTTGAGAATACGCTAAACCTTGGGTGGGAAATAGTCGTTTGGCCTTTATTTTTAGTTATACTTTTATTTAATTTTTTAATTATAATTATACTCTATTTACAATCCAAAGTTTATAAAAATCATAAATTTGGACTCAAAATCTTAAACATGATTTGTAACCTAAAGTTACAAAATTATGAATATAAACTTGAAATCCTAAATATGATTACGGTATATGATTTATTATAACTATATCCCACTTGCAAGCTGAAAATCATATAAGTGATGAAAATAATAAAATAGAAGTCTAAAATATTATGTAAGTCTCATATACTATAATATTATGAATATTAATCATAAAACCAGAAGTTTTGTGAATATATGACAAATACGAACCTGAAATTTGCACATAATTTTCTTCATTATATCACCAATTTTTATTTCTTTCATCAACTAAGTTGATGAAAATGGCAAAGCTTGTAAAACTTCAATATGTTGCGCTTTGATTGGATGGAGAAAATTACTCTGAATAGACTTTGGACACAGTTTTCCATTTACAATTAATGAGCCTAGGAGAAACAATTAAAAAAAGGAAATAATGCATCTTAGCAGGATAAAACCAAAACTACTATTTTTCTTCGTCATCATATCCATGAAAGGCTATGAGCAGAATACGTGGATATTATAGACCCACTAGAATTATGAAGAAATCTGAAAGAAAGATTCGATTATCATCAATCAATAACATTATCAATGACCTAATATAAATGGATTCATTCACGCTTACAAGATTTTAAATCTGTAAGTGAATATAATTTTGTCATATTCAGAATTGTCTCCCGAATAAGATTATGTGGAGAAAAATAACTGAAGAAAATATGTTAGAAAAAAACTTTTTCCATATTTCATCCTTCAAATATGCTCCTGTAGCAGCAATATAGGAAAAGAAATTTTAAAAAATATTCTAAACTAATATCCTATTTATTGGTGGTTGAGCAAATCAATGAATTGTTATTGAGGAACCATCAGACATACTCCCTAGTACTGCGTCGTTCCTTAAAGTGAATGCAACTACTAGTAGTAGTTATTGTAGGCGCAGACAAGGTCCTAGATGAAATAAGTTTCGATCCAAAAGTGGTTATAATAGAAAATCTTTTCACCTTCAAAGGACCAGAGATGAAGCAAAAGAGGATAAAGGGAAAGTGCTACAAAGTAAACCACAAAACCATGAAAGTAAATGTTATAAATGTGGTTCTAAAGGTCATTGGTCGCGTACCTATCATACACCAAGAAACCTGGTAGATTTATACCAAACACCTATTAAAAATGCAGATAAGAAGATCGAATCAAATTGTGTTGATAATCCAAACCCTGTTGATCTGACAAACTTTGATATTTCAAAATTTCTTCAAGATTAAGAGATTATGTACATTATAGTGTATAATTAATATTATATATATTTCTTCCTTTCAAATTTTGTAATAACTAATGACTAATATAAATTTTAAAATGAAAGGAAATGAACTCTAAAATTGAAGTGTTAACTTCAAAAGTTGGTGATGGAAGCATGTGTTTGGTCGATAGTATAACCACCCACACTATATTAAAAGAAAGGAAATTTTTCTTAATTTTATCACCAATGGAGGCTAAAATAAATACTATATCAGAATAAATAAATATGATTGAAGGCTTTGGAAGAGCCATAATTGTGTTAAAAAATGAGACCAAATTAAACATTAATGATGCATTATATTTAAGTAGATTCAAAAAAAATCTACTGAGTTTTAAAGATATAAGAAACAATGATTATCATATTGAAATCATGAATGAAAATAGTATAGAATATCAATGTATAATTAATAATGCCTCCAGAAGAAGGCATATACTAGAAAAATTATCCGTTTTATCATTTGGATTGTATTATACAATCATAGGGACAGTTGAAGCCTACGTGATATCGAACCAGAACTTCTGTGATCCAAAAATATTTATTTATGCTTTAGGATGATCGTTTAGGCCACTCAGGATCTACAATGATGCGAAAAATTATTGAAAATTCACGTGGACATACATTAAAGAATCATAAAATTTTATTGTCTAGTGATAAAGTCTGTACTGCCTGTTCTCAAGGTAAATTAGTAATAAGACCATCTCCCTCCGAAATTGGAAGTGAATTTCTATCATTAATGCAAAGGATTCAAGAGGATATATGTGGACCCATTCATCTACGAAATGGATCATTTCGTTATTTTATAGTCTTAATTGATGCATATGTACGATGATCTTATGTTTATTTATTGTCTACTCGAAATGTTACATTTGCTAAATTGTTAACACAAATTATCAAATTAAAGACACATTTCGTATATTATTCGGTCAAGTCAATACGACTTAATAATACTAGTGAATTTACATCTAAAACATTTGATGATTATTACACATCTATGGGGATTAAGGTTGAATATCCAGTCTTGTATGTTTACACACAGAATAGATTAGTTGAGTCTTTTATAAAACGACTCCAGGTAATTGCACGTACCTTATTACTAAAAAGTCAATTACCAATTTCTATGTGTACACATGTTATATTATGTGTTGCAGTATTAATTCATTTGTGACCTTCTTGTTATCATCAATATTCTCCCCTATAATTAGTCTTTCACCATCAACTTGATATATCTCATTGAGAATATTTGGTTGTATTGTATATGTCTCTATTGCGTCTCCTCAACACACAAAAATGGGACCCTAACATCGTTTGAAAATATATGTTAGATATAATTTACCATTCATTATTAGGTACCTAGAACCATTAACAGATGATCTTTTACTGCACGATTTGTATATTATCATTTTGATAAGACAACTTTTTTATTTTTAGGGAAAAAGAAAATACCTCCTGAAGTTAGGTATGAACTTACTTGATATGTACTTTCCATGTCTCATTTAGATCTTCGCACATTCCAAAGTGAAACTGAAGTACAGAGAATAGTGTGTTTATAAATTATTGTCAACCAAATGCTTGATGTATTTGTAGATACGACAAAAGTGACAAGATCACATGTTCCAGCTGCTAATGCACCAGTAAGAATCAATGTCACTATTAAACAGTCCATTCATATCATAACTAATCAATCTACTACATGCTAAAAGCGTGGTAAACCTATTGGATCGAAGGACATAATTCCTAAAAAAAAAAAGTAAATAATCAAACAAATATCAATCATAATGATTATAAGATAAATGAAAAATCTACACTCTTTAATATTTCTCCAAAAGAGGTTATGATCTCTGAAAAGACTCAAGCCCCTGAAATGGCACAAGCCTTTGGAGAACAGAAAAATGAGAATATTGAAATATCTTTAAATTATACTCATACACGAGAGATATAAAATCGTGAAACAATTATAATTGATGATATATTATTATTTGCAGTAGTTACTGAAATTTTGAATGATGATGATTTTAAACCACGTACTGTAGCTGAGTATAAACAAAGATATGATTGGCCTAAATGGAAAGAAGCAATTCGAACAAAATTAGCTTCTCTAGTAAAACGTCAAGTGTTTAAGTCTGTAGTTCCAACATAAAAAAATATACAACTCGTTAGATATAAATAAGTATTTATAAGAAAAAGAAATGAGAAAAATAAAATTGTTAGATATAAAGTCAGACTTGTAGTCTAAGAGTTTTCCCAAAGGCCTGTTATAGACTTTAATGAAATATATGCACTTGTGATAGATATAATCACATTCAGATATTTAATCAATTTAATAATCTTTGAAGAACTGGATATACGTCTAATAGACGTAGTTACTACTTATTTGTATGAAAGTTTAGATACCAAAATTTATATGAAATTCTTTGAAGGATATAAATTGTCTGAAGTGAAAAGGGACAATCGAAAAGGCATGTATTCCATCAAATTACAAAGATCATTATATAGATTAAAACAATCTAGACGAATGTGATACAACTGCTTTAGTGAATATTTGAAAAAAGAGGGCTACGTAAATAACCCTATATGTCTTTGTGTCTTTATCAAAAGGTCAAAATCAGAATTTGCCATTATAGTAGTTTATGTTGGTGATATAAATTTAATTGGGACTCCTGAAGAGCTCTAAAAAACTGTTGAATATCTTAAAAAAGAATTTAAAATGAAAGATTTTGGGAAAACAAAATATTGTCTTGGCCTATAGATTGAGCATAATTCAAATAGAATATTTATCCATCAATCAGCGTATATTGACAAATTATTAAAACATTTTAATATGGATAAGACTCATCATTTGAGCACCCTAATCGTTGTTTGGTCTCTTAATCCACAAAAAGATCAATTTTGTCCAAAAGAAGAAGATAAAGAAATACTCGGTGATACAACTGCCTGAATATATTGTCTAAAGTAAAAAGGGACAATCTAAGAGGCATGTACTTCATCAAATTACAAAGATCATTAATATAGATTAAAATAATCTGGACGAATGTGATACAACTGTTTTAGTGAATATTTGAAAAAGGAGCGCTACTTAAATGACCCTATATATGTCTGTGTCTTTATTAAAATGTCATAATCAGAATTTACCATTATAGTAATTTATGTTGATGATGTAAATTTAATTGGAACTCCTAAAGAGTTCTCAAAAACTAATTAATATCTTAAAAAAAAATTTGAAATAAAGGATTTGGGAAAAATAAAATATTGTGTCGGTCTGTAGATCGAACACAATTCAATGAAGTACTTATCCACCAATCAATGTATATTGACAAATTATTAAAACGTTTTAATATGGATAAGACTCATTCTTTGAGCACCCAAATGATTGTTCGGTCTCTTGATCTACAAAATGATCCATTTTGTCCTAAAGAAGAAGATAAAGAAATACTCAGTCCTGAAATACCATACCTTAATGTCATTGGAGCTTTATTATATTTAGTCTAATGCACGAGACTGGATATATCCTTTACAATTAATTTGTTGGCTCGATTTAGAGCTACACCAACCCGTCACCACTAAAACAGAATTGAATACATATTTCGTTACCTATGTGAAACTAAATATTTGAGATTATTCTATTCTGTCAAATCTCCTAAAAATCCTAGTTTGGTTGAATATGCAGATACTGGTTATTTTTTTAACCTCTATAAGGCCGGTTTATAGACAAGATATGTTTTCACTTATAATGACACAATAATATCGTGACACTCTACCAAACAGACCATGGTTGTAACGTCTTCAAATCATTCATAAATTTTACCTCCCTATGAAGCCAGTCGAGAATACATATGGTTACGGTCAGTTATCCATCATATCCGAAATGTATGCAGTCTTCCTTCTATAATAGACACTCTTTCTATATTATATGAAAACAATGCAACATGTATTGCTCAAATTAGAGGAGGATACATCAAAGGAGACAAAACCAAACATATCTCACCGAAGTTTTTCTATACTCATGAGCTCTAACAAAGTAGAAAAATTGATGTCAAACAAATCAGATCCAATGAGAATCTGACATATTTATTCACTAAGACACTACCGACATCAACATTTGAGAAGTTAGTGTATAATATTGGTATGCGGCAACTCAATAAGCAGCCAAATTAATCCTACTACAAAAAGGGGGAGTATTCATCAAGGGGAACATTTATCAGACCAATTTTTGAAATATATCATATTGTAGACAAAATGTACACTGTACTATTTTTCTTGACTAGGTTTTGTTCCATCGGGTTTTCTTAGTAAAGTTTTTAATAAGACGGTTTAAGCACGTCTAATACCAACTTATAGGACCTTAAATAATTATGTTCTTTTGCTTTGATTTTTATCCCACTTAATTTTTTTTAACAAGATTAATATAATTATATGTAAATGGTGAAAATCTAAAAGAGAATGTTACATATCTAAGTGGTCTCCACCTAATCAAGTCAAGAAAAAGTGATAGGAAATCATTTATTATTGCAAGCATATGAAGGAGGAAAAATGTTGAAGGCTGATGTAGGAAGAAGAAATAAAGGGAATTAGCCAATTGTATTAGGTGATAAGGGTGGCGGCAAACTGCTATATAAACCTCTCTTTCTATCACTCGTGGATATATGAAAAAACACTCAACTCTCTTTCATAAAGCCACTCCTTTAATTTTCGTTTTTGCTTCCGCTTCTTTTCTCTCTTTAGTTCTCTTCTCTCTTTATATATATTTGCAATTATTATTACTATTTATCAATTAACTTTATAACACGTTATTAATACGATTTGTTCAGGTATATTATTATAATCTTTCAATTATTATATATATTTTATTTTATGTTATGCTTCTATTTAATTTTTCAATTATAATTATACATTATTTGTAACCCAAAATTTGTAAACTATCATAAATTTAGACATAAAGTCCTGAATATTATTTGTAACCTAAAGTTACAAAATTATAAGGGAAAATGTCACTTTTCAAATTTTTTAATAAAGAAAAATTATTAATTTTTAAACTGAAAAAATAAATAGATGAATATTTAATTTTTTAATATTATGAATTAAATAATATTTTTAAACTAAAAAAGATAAATAGATGAACATTTAATATTTTTATTAAATAATTATTTAATGATATTTTTAATATTATTTAATAATATTTTTAATCTTTTTTATTTAAAAAAGATAAATAATATTTTTATTAATTAAAGAAAAATATTATTGATTAAATCCCGGGATATGTGACAACAAAAGTTTCCAAATGTTTGTTTATTTTAGTAATAAACGTGGATGTGTTTCCAAGACTACCTGAGTGTAGAAATTTGCTCCACTGTTTGATTGATTTATTGAAAGTTCGTTTACTGTTTGTTTGCTGAGAAAACATGGGGAAATGCAATAGCTTTTTTCTTTCTCATTTATTTTTTAACGCTTGATTTGTTCTATTTTCTTTCTGTTTCTCGGAAGTAGTGTTAATTCTAATCATCCTGCACTTTTCGTATAAATCTTGTGTATATTACATTCAATTTATATGATCTATTGAAGATTTCAGTTATGAGTTTTTTTTTTTTTATTTCAGATGCGTGATGATTAGTGATTGCATGTTTCTAAGTGCAATTGTCACTATTTTCAAATGCAAACTGAAACTTATTTTATTGTTTCAGTTAATGAAATTTGGTTTCAGTTTTCAAGCAGAGAATTGCCTGAATGCGATTGAAACTTCATATTTTGTGATTCATCAGAATAACATCAGGAAACAAAAAGGTGGCTATGGCGGCTGCAACATCTGAGCGGCCACAATTCATTGCCAGCACTGGCGGAAATCAGAGCTTTTCAAATACACCGCTGATTGAGAGTGAAGAAAATGACCAAATTGTTGTGCCCGATGTGAGTTTTTGATTTCTATTATTATCATGATTCATTGTATCATTTCCAGCTCTGAAACTTTGTGCCTTTTTGGGCTTGTGTTGGGTTGCAGACAATCTTTTTTTGGGATGTCAATCTTTATTTTAATTGGTGATTGCATGGAAGTTTTTACGTTGTGGCCACAGTTTATGGTAGTTGAAGATAGTTTGGGTTGAATTGAAAAGTAAAGTTAAGAGTAATATTTTTGTTGTACTTAGATACTAACTCGCATAAATCTTTTTATCAACAAATATTTTACTGGCAGAGATGGCCATTTTTCGGTGATAGGGGCTGAACCTATACATGGTTTTTGAAAGTAATTTGAGTTCAACATCCTGATCATATTCATTTTACTTTTTCAAATTTTTGTTGAATGAAAGCTTCAGTTGGTTGTGTCTTTCATACATTATCTTGGTTAGATATAGTGAAGAGACCGTGGAATAATGAGCTAGAAAAGTCAATCTAGAGATAAGTCCTTGTTATGACTTATTATTAGGTAATTAACATCACCGGCTTTGAACCTAGTATTATTGATAAGATGATATCTACTTCATTGAACACAAGCCACTGAAGTTTTACCTTTTCAATGTTGAGGTCCTTTTTGATATTACATTTCGGATCTTACTATTACATATCTGTCCAAACATCTGCATGTGACTTGGAGATACTTTATATTGGATTGCCTTTTTATGTTCTTTTAATCAAGTTATTTTCTAGCCATGGAAACTCAAAAGTTGAATTTGTATACGAAAAATTGTATCCACATATTGTGGATAAACTTATGGCTATAACAGTGACTTTTGTAGAACTTGGAGTTTTTTTTTTTTTGGTCAAGGAAATGACATAGCTGGATGCCTTTGTCAAATATTAT
This sequence comes from Mangifera indica, assembly GCF_011075055.1. Lineage (NCBI taxonomy): Eukaryota > Viridiplantae > Streptophyta > Magnoliopsida > Sapindales > Anacardiaceae > Mangifera > Mangifera indica. The sequence goes on from NC_058142.1 coordinate 5,120,632, forward strand.
AGGCGTGTCATGCTGTAATCCCCCAGGTCTCTATGTGGCCCTAAATTGTTATAGATCATCCACAAAATTCGGTAATTGCTCCGTTGGGGTTGCAATCTTGTTGAATTGCTCCTATCATTTTTCCAATAGAATAATTGTTTTATGAGAGATGGTTCTAATGAGTTGAATTGGTTGGAAATTTAATTTATCAGGTGCATTTACTAAGCTAAATGCACCTGATAAATTGAAGTACTGGGCACAACTAAAACTATAACCCCTGGAATTTTGTGTATTGATAATTTAATAAAATAAGTTGCAGAAGCATATTGAGTCAAAGTAGGTGGCTCTATTGTAGGTGGCATCAGTAGAGGGCATTAATGCTGTTACATTTAAAAAACAAAACTTTTTTGTGTAGAAGGACCATGTGGTAATATTAAAGGGAGGATAACATGGAATATAATGGATTTTACAACCAAGAAAGTTACGCTTGCAATGTATTTAATATTTGTTTCAAAAAAAAAAGTTAAATGTTATCAGTGTTTAAACTGATCATGGATGCTTTTGATTGTTTATTTTCATTAATGCTAGAGTATTTTAAAAAAAGAACAAAAATGTTATACATTTATCAAGAGCTAGATATGTATTTGACGTTGTCTAGATATATATTTAGTTTATTCAGCTTTAGGAATCTCCTTGAATACTTAGAATTTTCCCGATAAGGGAACTGGAATATATTTGAGGGTGCAGAGCTGCAACGTGGAGCACAAGTGAAAGATGGGTTATTTGTGTAGGAGTTTTCCCAACTATAATTGACTCTCTACTTAAACATCATAGTTCTTATTAGTTAGTTTTTGGCCTTTGCGCTTTGGATTCTTACTAAATGTTTTTCATTCTTTCATGAATAGTGGTTGCAAGATACGTATTGGTACCATTGACCTCAATTTTGAAATTTCAATAACAAGGCAATCCTTTTTAGATTTTTGCAATGCTATCAATATGAAACTTTTGATATAATGTATTATACAGGGATCTGCTGCAGTAAGTCTTTTTTGATGTAATTGGTTATTAAAATAAAATAGTATGATATTTGATAATATATGTTGCATTCTTGCAGAGGACAAGCTGGAAGAACTTGTTTGCTTATATGGGTCCTGGATTCCTTGTTTCCATTGCATATATAGATCCCGGAAATTGTAAGTTCAGTATTTTTCTTTCTTTCTGAGAAATACAACATTGCAATGCTCCTAATCAGTATTCGCTCGTTATAATTTGTTGATTATTTACAGTTGAGACGGATCTACAGTCAGGAGCAATTTACAAGTATGAGGTGTGGATACTATCCTTAAAATGAAAGGACTCCTCCCATCATTTTGTTTTAATGAACTCATTTTTTCCCTTTAAATTTTCATGATTAAGATTAAAGGAGTCTTCAAATTTTAAATTATTAACTGTCGAAATATAATCTTATTGTTCACCGTTGAAATTAATCTTAGTGTTCATAATTCTCAAGTTTAAAGGATTCATTTTCCAAAGATCTTTTCAGCCAAAAAAAGGGTATAAAGAGATGTCATATCATGTACCATTCTATATAGTCTAGTTTATTTGTGCCCTGGTGGAGATACAAGGTGAAATTAGTTTCTTGACTGGTGCAGTTGTGCAATTCAAAAAACAAAAGTCAACGCGTGCTTTGAAAATTCACATCAATTCCTGAGTTCATTTCTGAATTTCAACATCATGTATTCTTCTTAAGAGACGTTTTTCTTTTCTTGCAGTTACTTTGGATCATATTAGTGGCTTCATGTGCTGCTGTAATTATTCAGTCCTTAGCAGCCAATCTTGGTGTTGTCACAGGTCTGTCATCTGTAAAGCTGGCCATAGTTGCTACAAATCTAGTTTCAATGTCTGCACTGATACAGCTCTTTGTTTCAAATGTTGTTTCTTTGATTGTAGGAAAGCATTTAGCAGAACACTGTAGAAATGAGTATCCTCGGGTACCAAATTTCATCTTATGGGTTCTTGCTGAAATTGCTATAGTTGCATGTGACATACCTGAAGGTAAACATGTCACTCATTTGCTTGAAATTGTGAAATATGAATGCTCTTTTTTCTATTGCGTAATTGTCTAGAAATCTGGGGACTTGTGCAAATAGGTTGCATATATAGAGATCGATGTAGGTAAGTTACTGAAAAAAATTGTTTCATTCTTAATCAAAATAAGGCCATGCTTAATAAGAATATAGACAAACAGATGCTTCCGAGCAAAACACAGACACACACACATAAATAAAAAAGACAGAAGATGCCAGTTTTAGTTCAATGGTAAATTCTGAATTAAGTTGTAATTTTTGACTTGCAAGGTCTTACACAAGGTTCTATGTGCAAGATTAGGAAAAACTGTGTTTTCTGCTTAAGATATATCTCCTTTTTCTGTGTTTTTCTTTCCCTGGTCACAACAGATCCTTGTTTTTATTCAGTAAGTTTTGTCCTCTTTTTGCTGTCTTGAAGCAGAGTCTTTATTGGCTGGGCACCTATGTTATGAGCATTCTTGCCATTTTATGTTACCTTTGCATTTTTGGCTTAATTAGAGTTCACACCTATGTAGAACTTGATGTCAGTAGATGGAAATGACTCATTACTAAATAAAATTAACTGTATTCCCCTGGTAGACATAAAAATGAAGCTGTGAATAGGATTTTATTTTATTTTATATGTGCACATATATGTTTGATTTTATGTGCATAGTCGATGATGAGAGGGGCTTACTCTATATGCAACATCTCTCTTTAGTAACAATTTTTCTGATATACCTTCTGTTCAACCTATTCTGACTGAATAATTTCTTCTATTCTCAGTGATTGGAACGGCCTTTGCATTGAATATGCTCTTTAAAATTCCAGTATGGATTGGTGTCCTTTTAACTGGCTTGAGTACATTGATTCTTCTAGCATTACAACAATATGGGGTATGATGTTAAATTTCACATGTCCTATACATCTAGATTAGATTGCAATTGACTGGTTCATTGAATCTTTATTGGCCAGTAAATTGAAATTGCTTTATTAGCCTCTGGTGGCACTAAAATAAGATTGCAAAAAAAAAAAAAAATCAACTTAAGTTTTTATGTCATCTATTTTGCAGGTTAGGAAGCTTGAATTTTTGATTGCTTTTCTTGTATTTACAATGGCTGCATGCTTTTTGGCCGAGCTTGGCTATGCAAAGCCAGATGCGAAAGAAGTTTTATATGGGCTTTTTGTTCCCCAACTCAAAGGAAATGGTGCTACTGGTCTTGCAATTTCTCTTCTTGGTGCTATGGTTATGCCGTAAGTTCCAGACTTGTTCCAACTTTTAAGTATTTAATCCTAATTGAAAGTTCTCATCTTGGTTGTTGTTGTGCGTTTCATTTTGTAGGCACAATCTCTTCCTGCACTCGGCATTGGTGCTTTCTAGAAAAATCCCAAGATCTGTTCGGGGCATCAAGGTGAAGTTTCAATTTGGTAGACTAGTTTTGTTATTTCTGTGGGTGTATAAAAATCAGTGGGACATTTGGTCTGTACATCATTGTTTTTGGATCTGAAATAATATTTTTACCCTAACCTATTAGCTTAAACTTCAAGATTTTGTGATTTCTTCTCATTGATATGTCCAAAAGGTTATGCTTCTCAGTTCTCCATGTCACAGATGTCTGCCTCATATCTGCTATACTATTTCCATTTCCATTTTCATTTTCGTTTGCATTTGTATCTAGATTCAATGTTACAGGTTAGGTATATTGTTTGTAATAATGTAGAACTCTAAAAAATGCTCTTATTCATTGACATCTATATCAATTAACATTGGAATTTTTACATGAATCTACCTTTATAAATTGTACCCAGATCCAACCTATTATTGGACTTCTTTAAAGAACTAAAGTTTCTGGTTCAATGGCTTCTTAACATAATGTATTCCCATGTCATTTTTGTTCACAGGAGGCGTGCAGATTTTATATGATCGAAAGTGGCATTGCTCTATCAGTGGCATTTCTCATTAATGTATCTGTTATTTCTGTAAGTGGAGCAGTTTGCAGTTCTTCAAATCTAAATCCTGAAGATAAAGATAATTGCAAAGACTTGGATTTGAACAAAGCTTCCTTTTTACTTGGAGTATGTATTCTGGCAACATTTTTTTTGATATTTCAAATGTTGTTTTGACCTGGCATTATTACTACAAGATAATATCATTTTCTTCTGGAATTATACTTGGTTATTTTTCTTGATACTAGTTTATATATATGTTTTACAGAATGTCTTAGGTAGTTGGAGTTCAAAACTCTTTGCAATTGCTTTGTTGGCATCAGGTCAAAGTTCTACTATAACGGGAACTTATGCAGGGCAATATGTCATGCAGGTATTTTTATAATTCTTGTTTCTAAATGGCGATGTTTAACACATGAAGATGCTTTCTAGAAGTTAGCTGATATAATTAGCATATGATTGTTGACTTGGTTAAAATGCATCTTTGTTTCTTTAAATTTGCATTCTGTGGCACATCTTGTTTTTTGTTTGATATTTTCTTTACATTCTATTTTGTAGGGCTTTCTTGACTTGCGGTTGAGGCCATGGATTAGGAATTTCTTAACTCGATGCTTAGCAATAGTCCCTAGTTTAATTGCGCCACTGATTGGCGGTTCTGCTGGGGCTGGAAAACTCATTATTATTGCATCGGTAACTGACACAACTTGCAATTTTATTTAGAATGAAAACACCTTATGTTGAAATGAAGGGGTATACATTTAGTCTATTATATTGAAATGCAACATCTATTTTAGACTTTGGAAGTGCTTAGAATTTTTGTTGAATTGGTAACTGGACTTAATTTTGCAAGCAAGTCAATAATGAAATATGATGTGTTAATGTTGATTCTTAAAGAGTTTTAAATTGTTTTCCTAATGTTTTATGGATTTTTTTTTGCAAATTTCGAATAAATAATTTAGTAAATTTGTAGCTTCATCTTGCTAATGTTCTGGTAAAACCTCAGCATTGTTGCAGAATCTTAAACACCATCAGTTTTTTCCATTATTGAGTATTTTCTAAGCTGATCTACAATTTCTTTTTTGCTTTATCTGATTATTGTGTTATAAAAATAATGGATCCATCCATTTTGAAAATCACATCATATTAATCATTTTGTCTTATGGTTAAATGGCTTTTTGTCCTGATAAGAGTGAGTGCTTCAGATAAAATTATTTATAGCAGATTTGTTGAAGTGATCTGTACCCCCTACATATATTAATGTTTAAGATTATATCAGCTACAATATTATAGTATTTTATTCTTCTCAGAACTAAATGACCATTGGTTTTCTCTGATTTCATATCACTGACAATAAGGGTTGACAAGAGAGAGAGATTAGAAAGGAAACAGTTATATTAGTGCATTTTTACCATTATATAAAAAAATTTTCACTTACCTCTAATGCTTATTTGCAGATGATTCTCTCATTTGAGCTTCCATTTGCTCTCGTTCCACTTCTCAAGTTTACTAGCAGCAAGGTCAAGATGGGGGCATACACCAACTCCCTTATGGTACAACTTTATGCTTGTTTCTCTATTTATATTGTTAAGTGTTTAACGTTGTAATCTTATACTTTAGGATGGACATTAAATATGAGAAGGTTTGCCACTAAAGAATCTGGAAAATGTTTTGTTTTGCTCTTGTGTTTTCCATTTCGCCTTGATCATGCAGGACTGCAATTATTAACCTAAGTCTAGAACATCATCATTAAAGGGCTGATATTTATCTCTATCTCTCCTGGCAGATTTCATCTATCACTTGGATCATTGGTTTCCTGATAATGTCAATAAACATATACTACCTTGTAAGCAGCTTCATCAAGTTTCTTTTTCGTGGCCCTCTAAAACTCGTGGAAGCCATCTTCTTGGGAATATTTGGTTTTGCAGCCATAGGATTGTATTTTGCTGGAGTAGCTTACCTGGTCTTCCGTAAAAATAAGAAAGTAACTCACCTTTTGGCACTAACAACAGATGAAAGTGAACAAACATCTAATGCTTCTGGTATTGCATCAATGTACACTCTCCCTCGCGAAGACATTGCATGCATGCAGTTACCACAAAAAAGGGGAATGGATCTTGAGTAATAGCTGGTAGGTCAGGTGATAATAGGAATGTGAAATCTCTAAAATCACTTTTGCTATGCTTCTTTTTTGTTTTAATTTTTATAATGAAAAATCTAATTTTCATAGTGTGGAAGGACATTAGAATAAGTTAATAGTTTCAGTTTTATGCCTTGCCTCTTTGCTCATGCTCCTCATCAAACTTAATTTACAACATCACTTGAAATCTCTCTTAATTAATTAATGTGTATCTGTGAGTTTTGGCCATATTTAATGCTGCTTCTCATTCAATTATCTCTGCCAATCTAACTGGATTTGATGGGCTTAGCTTAACATAAATTGGAGCAATTAAAGTGAACAGGTATTTAAGGAGATAGGAGACAGATTTTTTTGTTAAAAGTGATACAGTATTTGGGGTTTTGGTAAAGCTCCCTGCTTTTGATCTGGTGAGCATTTGCTGGGTGTTAATTGGACTAGGTGAAGAATAAGAAGAGAGTACAATAGGCAGATTTACAACTAATTGGATATCTAGATAAGAAGTTGTTTACTTAACTCTGTGGCGTGTTTATGTTGTGTTAAGGTGTATCACAATTTGGTGGGGATAAATCCACAACAGGTGGTAACCGGAGATGCAAAATCACACAGATTTTGATATTAAGATAAGGGTTTTTGCTGATCAAATGTAGACAAGGATGCAGTTGATATTGGGAAAGTAAAAACTGAGCAAGGCTTATTAGCTATGTTGCAACTATCACAAAACATAGAAGCTCTACTTTTGGAAACAAGTTTGTTTGAAAACTGAGTCATGTAAAAAAGGGAAATTTTCTTTCATTGAATTTCACGCCTTGAGCTATGTAAATTCTTCCATTGGAACCCAAACTCCTGTACCCTTTTCAATATGGAAATTAAACTTGTTTTGGTGGCAGGGTCTAAGATAAGGAAAGAATCCCAACATTCAAACACCCTAAGGAGGGCAACCTATTGAATTCAAATAATGAGGACTAAAAAGCAAGCCACCCAAAATTTAAAGGAATTTGAAATTCAGCCAATAGAGCAAGTTTGTTTTCTTCCGCTCAATCATTTTGTTGATGAACATGTGGACATGAATGTCTGAATATAATTCCTTGACATTTTAAAAGGCATAAAAGACTTATACTTTCCTCTCTAATTAGTTTGTAAACATTTAATTTTAGAATCAAACTGTTTTTCTATATGTAATAAGCATGACTTCAACTCCTTATTTCAGTTTGAAAGGAAAGACCTACGTAAATTTACTGAAGTCATCAAAATGTCTTCTCCTTTTTCCATTATTTTTCTTTTTTTGTTTAGTATTAGTTTTTGTAGCATTAACCTTGTGTGAATCACACCCTGTATATTTTCATAAATTCTAGTTTTAAGAACTTGGCGATGGCTAAATCTTCTCAAGTGTATGGTAATTTCTTTCCATAATCATTCCAAGTAGAAAGTAACTTTGAAATAATTGTAGCAATTTGACATGATTCAAAATTTTTAATCTTCAAATCTTTAAATTCTAATAAATAATTAAAATTTTAAAATAATTATTTAATAATTAAAATATAATTAATTGTATCACAAAACATGCAAATTTACTAAAAATGTAACACTTAAAATGATAAAAGAGTAACAATGCTTTAATTATAGTTCTCGCAACTTAGAGGAGTTATTATGAGAAAATAAAAAATTGTTATTTAATGTTTTATATATTACTAGAGCTGTGGAGGATTTTTCTATTTAATGGTTTCAAAAGAAATCGTATTCAATTCAAAGATTTTTTTCTAAGTTATAAGTTAAAGTAATATTTATTTACTATTTAATTATCGTCTTTATAAATGAAATTTATAAATTTGATGAAAGAAGAGATTATTGTATAATTGTATTAGTTCTATCTAAATAAGTAATTTAGTAAAATTTTAAATAATAAATAAAACGGCTATTAAGTTACATCCGACACCGCCACTCGTGTAAAACTAATCCAATTGTATAAGTTCGTTCCGCACAAAGTTGTCAAAGTATTGCTCGTATGACTATAATTAGGCAAAAGATGTCTCAATTAGATGCATGAGGTAGTCAAATTTGATCACCTCCTCCGGTCAAATGAATTGGATCAATCCGACCCATTATGGATTGTCCACTGAATTTGGGTGGGTGAGACCTCAGTGAGTTGGGTTTCTTTCCAATCTTATACTCTTGCATTGCATTTAGTGCGGGGCCGCCTTACTGAAATTTTCGTTGGATTTTGAATCCATCACTCAATAAATAAGCCAACTAATTACTTGAAATTAATGGGTAATTCAGCTTTTATTAGCTATCTTCACGTTGCATTTTAACTAAAGTTTTAAGTTTGAATTCTTAAATAATTATCTCATATTATTCCAATACCATATTTCAAGTTATTGTTGGTCTTTGAAACAACAAATAGAATTGCGTTATGTATTTAATTTTTATACATAAATAATAATATATTATTATGTAATCGTATGATGACGGTTGGAGACTAAAGTTAAACATCTAATAAAATCAAGGTAAAAGGACTATTTTCCACCCAAGTTCAGTTGCATTCTTAAAGTTACATCTGTAGAGTTTCAAAAACTCAAAGTCTTATCCAATAACTAACCGGGGTTAAAATTTTTTGTTAAAAACAAGAGTAAAATTGTTATTTTATTAATAATATTAAAAAATATAAAGCTGATTATATTTTTCCTACTAAGTTTTAAAAACTAACAATTTCACTTCAGTCTAAAATTTTCTTAACTTTGAAAAATCACATCCCCCCCAAACCTAGGTGTTTTTTTTCTCCTTTCCAGCCACTATCTTCGACACTGACTACCTCCCCTCTCCACTCTAAAATATCAGATGACGCCTCCCCTCTCTAAATCTCTTCATCGGAGACGAAAAGATTCGTCTCTTCATCGAAGACAAAGAGACTTATCTCTTTGTCTAAGACAAAGAGATCTAGAAAGGGGAGGCATCAATTGACGTTTTAGGGTAGAGAGAAGAGGTTGTCATCGCCGGAAATGGTGGCTAAAGGAGTAAAGAAAAAAACTTTAGATTCAAAGGGAAAAATATTTCCTTGTCAAGACAAACAGACCAATCTCTTTGTTGGAGACGAAAAGATCTGGAGAGGAGAGACGTCGACCGACGTTTTAGGGTAAAGAGGGGAGGTTGTCGGCATCGGAGATGGTGGCTAGAGGGGTGAAGGAAAAAACTTTAGGTTTAGAGGGGAAAATATTTTTTTGTCGAGACAAAGAGCCTAATCTCTTTGTTGGAGATGAAGAGATCTAGAGAGGAGAGGTGCCAACCGACGTTTTACGGTGAAGAGGGGAGGTTGTCGACGCCAGAGATGGTGTTGGAGGGGTAAAAGAAAAAACATTAGGTTTGGAGGGGAAAATATGACTTTTCAAAGTTAGAAAACTTTATGCAAGGGTGAAGTTGTTAGTTTTTAAAATTTATGGGAAAAATTTAATCTATTTTATATATTTTTTAATATTATTAGTAAAATAATGATTTTATCCCTATCTTTTCTAACAGTAGTTAACTCATAGGTGAGATTTTGAATTTTTCAAAACTCATGGATGTAACTTTGAGAACGCATCTAAACTTGGGTGGGAAATAGTCTTTTGACCTAAAATTAATATAAGTGAGTGATATATATGTAAGTGAGATTAGATCTTAATATAAACCAATTAGTTTTGTGTAATATGAGTTTCGACCTCCGCATTTATAGTCAAATATATTTCGACAATGATATACCGTTATTTTTATATAAAATTATACATATAATTTTATTATAACAAATAATTTAAAAAAATATTTTTATTCACACTTTTAATAATGAAATTTTTTTTACAAAATGTGTAATATTATGGGTGTATAATTATTAATTCAACTGGCAAATTGGTGAGGTCTCTGGTAGCATCATACAAGAGGTCTTGTATTGACTAGGAAAATAACTAGGTATACTATTTTAGTAGGTCATCTATAATATGAAAACCAAGTTAAGAACATTTGACTTTTATGCATAAGATTTTTATTTGATTTGTACACACAAAATTTCTCAGGTGTTATAACCAATAAAATAGTAATTATACATTATGCTTCCAAATTCGAATTAGTAATTTAATTTGACCATCTCAGCATCAAAATATTGACTTCCCTCTTAACAATATCTTATCAGCAATTGAAGTAGCACATGGGCATTGAGGCGCTTTCAGTATTGCATAGCCTTGAATAATACACTCATTAACTCGATTTTAAAAGATATCAGAATTGATGAAATATTAACATTTTTAAAATAAAAACTTAAATTTAAATTTTTATCACATTTATCATATCGTAAATTTAATATGATTTGATATATTATTTAGAGTGTTCCAATTTGTATTTACAAAAATGGATGTCTAAAATTGGCTCTTTTCTTATATTCTCTATAAGTATTTCTCCGAAACAACACCCAAAAACACCGCGAAACATGCATTCTCCACCCACCTCCCCAAATACCATTCGCTACCACAACAATCGAGCCATCCGACCACCTAAGGCACGTTGCCTTGATAGTATTATTGATAGATTCGTATGTATAAAAGCTTGAGAAGAATTATTACCGCTAGCATCAACACTTCCCAAGTTTCTTTCTCCTTTGTTGCTCATTTGGACTTAACTCATTTGCGTCCTTTTTCTTTAGATATATTTCGAATCAAGAATCTTCCAAGAAACACGTCTTATTACTTGAATATGATAGTTTTGTCGGTAGAAAAATAATCAATAAAATTATATTTTTTTTTTAGTATACAAATATATACACAATTAATATATGTCATCATATAATTGAATGATTTTAAATAAAAGATAAAATAATATATAATTACATAATAGCACATTTAGTTAATATATATAATATTGCTTAAAAAACAATAGGGTCAATTATTTTTCTAGATCATATCATTTTATTATTATTATTATAATTAGTATTTTTTTTTTTTTCAAATATTAGAGATAAAAATAAGGCGTGTTCTCTATAAAAGTAGAGGCTTCTATTTCGTTCTTTCAGCCATAAAAAAAAATCCGAAGAAAGGTTATCGGCCATCACCTAACCCTACCCCATTCTCAATGAACTTGAAATTTTAACATACACAAACTTTTTGACCTTACAAGTTTCTTCTTTCCACTCATCTTTTACTGTTTACAAATTTAATTAAATTCTGTACCAGCAGCAAACCATTTATGACTTTGAGGTCAAAGTTTTATACCTTTCCAATTCTTTCAGTTGAAAAATAATTTGCCATCGATTGATTTCCCTACGCTGCAGTGTTTTTCACGTGGTTTTAATTTGCTTTCAACAACCACTCGATTTTTTGTGGGGTTCTTTCTTCGTTATTTCAAGTTCCAGCGTTCAAAAAAAGTAAGAATTTTCTTCCCACGGAGTATGACTATTCACTTCCGTGTTTCCTATGCAGTTGGAATTTTTTCCTTTATAGTGTTGGATCTTAACTGACCTTATTTAGACTTAAAAATTGGCTCAGTTTAGTTTGATTTAGGTTGAATTTATTTATTTTAAATATGAATTAAGTTTTAATAAAGAGATTCAATTTATTTTAAAACTAAATCGAATTCAAACTAAAAAAAGTTTAGATCGATTTAACTCGTGAGATTGATAGAGGACTCAATTCAGTTCAAATTTGACTCGTAATTCTATTCAAATTATATTAAATAATATCATTTTGTTGGTAAATCATAAATACAAAATATAAATATGAGCCACATATCTAAGTCATAAATTTAAATCATAAATTTAAATCAAATTATTTTTATTCAAATTATCTTTAATGTTGACTCAATATCAAATCAAACTTGAATAGAGCTACTTTTTATTCAAATAAAACTTGAACTAAAAAATGTATGAGATCGGTTTAGTTTGTATCAACCCCTACTTTACATACGTTAATTTAATTAAATATGCATGATCACTTTAATAAATTAATGTGAATGTAATTACCGATAATTGTTACGAATGTCGAGGGAATCTGATTCTATTCAATATAAATTTCATTGTTTATTTACGATGGTAATCTTTTGATTCACCCTATTATTTTCAAATTATCATTCACATGAAGCGTTTCACACTTAAACCCTTATATTGATATTAAGTTTGGATAGATAGATAAAACAATAATTTTTGATCTTATATATAAAACAAAGTGTCTTATAAAATTAACCATAATGTAACGTGGCTAGGACAAAGGGATATCGGCAAATTTTTTTTTTTTTTTAACTTTGACAGCTCATTCAATAAAAATAGGTAAAAACTTTAATCGGATAAATATATTATAAAGATATAAATAATATTATATAAGTAATTTTATATATAAATAACGACGTATTATTATGTAATTAGATACTTAAAAATTAAAAATAAAATAATATATAATCATATAATAACCATTGTTATTTGTATACATAATTTTATTGAATAAAGATTATGTAATTCAATAAATGTAATAAGGAAATATAAGATTTACAATTTATATGATATTAAAAATTTATTTAATAGAGTATATTTATATTTATTTGATAAAATAATTAGTCTTTAATAAGAGTTTTAATATCTAAATTATATTTATTAATGTAAAGATGTAACTATTATAATATAAAAATGTGATTGTTTATAATCAAAATATATATTACTTTTCGTAATGAAAAAATATGACTCTTCGAGATAAAAAATTAAAATTAAAATCCTCTAAATTTTTTATTAATTTTTTATATTTTAAAATATAATAAATTAAATAATATATTTTTATCTTTAAATTATGTAAAAAATATGAATTTAGAATTTATGAATATGATAGTTTGATATATAATCATTTGTTCCTAAATGTAATTATGATTCACATGTTGAATCGATCCTATTAAAAAAACAAATATTTTAATATATATTTGACTTATCAAAATATAAACATCCAAAAAAAAAAATCTAATTCAACTTGACAACTTACTAGCCCTTGAAAGCCTTATAAATATAACATACGCGTAACCAGTTCTCTTGCCTCAATCCGAACAAAAACTTCCTATCTGATATAAGCTTCATCTTCATTTTTTTCTACTGCTCAAACGAATAACTACAATATGCCAGCCGTTAATAGCTCTCCGGTTTCAGGCCAAACTGTCTGTGTCACCGGCGCCGGTGGTTTCATTGCTTCTTGGATTGTTAAGCTTCTCCTTGAAAAAGGGTACACTGTCAAAGGAACTGTCAGGAATCCTGGTAATTATTAATTTATTAATTAATTATTAAGTAATGATATTCATGATTGTTTGGTTTTCTTGCTGAGGTTGTTTCCAGGGAAATTCTGAAAGATTGTGTTATTGTTGTGTGTGTTTATTTTATAGATGACCCGAAGAATGATCATTTGAGGGAGCTCGAAGGAGCAAAGGAAAGATTGATTTTATGCAGGGCCGATCTTCTCGACTATGAAGGACTTAAAGAAGCCATTAAAGGGTGTGATGGTGTTTTCCATACTGCTTCACCTGTCAGTACCTCAGACGTTCCAGTGAGTTCTTTATCTTTGCTTAATTTATTTGCTCTTCGGTTCTTGTTTGGTTTGCGAGAAAAGGTTAGAAATATTTTTCTATGTAATATTTAATACGTATATCAAATTATTCGTAACATTTAACACAGCAGAATGAAAGTTATTTTGAACGATGAAGACGAAATGGGTAAATCCATTGATTTGCTTTCCAAAAACGTTGATTTTGACTGTTAATTTTTATTCATGAAGGATAATGTGGAGCCGGCTGTGGTTGGAACAAAGAACGTGATTATCGCAGCTGCCGAGGCTAAAGTCCGCCGTCTGGTGTTCACATCCACGATTGGTGCTGTCTACATGAACCCCAATCGAAGCCCTGATGTCATAGTCGATGATTCCTGCTGGAGCGATCTTGACTACTGCAAAAACACAAACGTAAATTATATTTTTATATAATATATATATTCTTAATTAAACAATAATGCTGATCTACATAACATTTCTTTTTTCACAGAATTGGTATTGCTATGGAAAAACCGTGGCGGAGCAGGTGGCCTGGGAGGAGACAAAGAAGAGAGGGGTGGATTTGGTGGTGGTGAATCCATCGCTGGTGCTTGGGCCGTTGTTGCAACCAACAATCAATGCTAGCATAATTCACATTCTCAAGTATTTAACTGGGTCTGCGAAGACTTATGCTAATTCCGTTCAGGCATATGTGCACGTTAAGGATGTAGCACTTGCCCACATTCTTGTTTACGAAACTCCGGCAGCCGCCGGCCGATACCTCTGTGCCGAAAGCATATTTCATCGCGGCGAAGTCGTGGAAATTCTGGCCAAGTTCTTCCCTGAATATCCCGTCCCGACCAAGTAATTAAGTTGTTCATTATTTTGGTGAATCTTAAAAATGATTTTGTTGTTTCAGATTTCATTTGAATTTACTAAAAAAATTCTCGATGTGGAACATTGCAGGTGTTCAGATGTGAAGAACCCAAGAGTGAAACCCTACAAGTTCTCAAACAAAAAGCTGAGGGATTTAGGATTGGAGTTTACACCGGCGAAGCAATGTCTGTACGATGCCGTTAAGAGCCTCCAAGAGAAGGGTCACCTTCCTATCCCTTCAAGAGATTAGAGAAAGGATTCTGGAATGGACCATAATCACTATGAAAGACGTAGAAAAGGATTCAAGAATTCGTCATCATTAACATAGAAATATTAAACTTAATGGTTTATACATTTACACTTTCGTGTGATATTAATGTCTATTCATGTATTTGTGTTAGCCGTCAAGTTCTTAACGCAAGCACAAAGCCTATATTAAGACTAAATGTGATTTCGAAGCATGCCAAAGTTCTTTTTTCTGATTTGAATTTGGGAAGAAGTTTAGTTCGATTCAAGTATATGATCTCTATGTCTGAATATTTATGTTCCCCATCCTTGTTTTTAAAGAACACAACATCATCCATTAATGTTACACCATTTTGATGTGATTTTAATCATAATTACATCAAAAACTCATTTGATGACTCGAAGTAGAGAAGATGAGTGCATGGTTAGACCAAAAATACTGCAAGAATCATTGCTTACCGCAACAAATGTTGGTGTCATCGTTGATTGAGCTTGAGTGGATAGTTGCTTGTTGTTGGAAGAGATTGAGAGTCGAATTGTAGATGAGCAAAAGTTGTGAGGTTTTGGGGAAATTTTGAGGCATTACTTACTATCAAAAATTTAGGGGGGGTGGGTGGAATTTTTGGTTCTTCAACTTTAAGGGTGACAATTTGTTATTTTGATATAGTTTGCATGAAAAATAGTATTAAAATAGTGAGCCTTTAAGGAATGGAATATTAATAAAAAAAACATTTCAAATTAATGGAAATTGGGTTGTGTTTTTCATATAAATTTTACAAATCTTTTGGAGACTAATTGCAAAAGTAGGTTTAAATTCAAAGGAAAAAAAAAATAAGAATTTTAAACATTAAAAAAATAAAAGCCTGTTCAACATATTTATAAGTGCATTGATTTTTTTGAAGTACCTAAAATTCTAACCCATGGTAGGTGAGAAGGTGAACTTTTCTTTTCTTATAAATAACAGTTCTATAATCTTTCTTTCTCACCTTAACTGGCTGTTCATACTCAACAAAAATTCTCTTTCATTCTTCTTCTTCTACTCTTTCCACCTAATTCCAATATGCCAGTTGACGCCTCTCCAGTTTCCGGCCAAACTGTTTGTGTCACCGGCGCTGGTGGCTTCATAGCTTCATGGATGGTTAAGCTCCTCCTCGAAAGAGGCTATTATGTCAAAGGAACCGTGAGAAATCCTGGTAATTAACTGATTTTCATTTTTTTGAATTTCTCGTTCACTGATTGTCTTATGTTCATGAGTGAGGTTATGAATGTGTGTATGTGTATATAGATGATCCGAAGAATCGCCATTTGAGGGAGCTTGAAGGAGCAAAGGAAAGATTGACTCTATGCAAAGCTGATCTTCTTGATTATGAGAGTCTTAAAGAAGCCATTAATGAATGCGATGGAGTTTTTCATTCTGCTTCGCCTGTGACAGATGATCCAGTGAGTTGTTAATTTTTTTCATTTTCTTAGCTTGTTTCTTTTTACTGTTTAGTTGCCAAGAAAGTGAAAAGAAAAAACATTGAATATGTGTCATTTACCTTTATAAATTGGAAAAAAGAAAACATATAACAAACGAAACCACTAAACTTTAATTGTAGGTTCCGCGATATTCTTTTCTCCAATTGCGGTTGTTGAGAAATTAAATCTCTACGTTCACCTAAAATTTCAAGTTTAGTAATGCAGTTTGATGATTATAGTTTATTTAATGAAGTGAATTTGCCTTTATGCTTCTGTGATAAGTAAAAATGATTTGGTTTGTTTAATGATGAAGGAACAAATGGTGGAGCCAGCGGTGGTTGGAACTAAGAATGTTATTCTTGCAGCGGCCGAGGCAAAAGTCCGGCGTGTGGTCTTCACGTCGTCGATTGGTGCTGTCTACATGGACCCCAATCGGAGCCCTGATGTCATCGTAGACGAGTCTTGTTGGAGCGACCTTGAATTTTGCAAGAACACGAAAGTATTTTCTAAAAAATAAAATTATATACACCTACTGTTATGATATTTTATCATAAATTCAAAAATTTTCAATTATACAATTATATATAATATATGTATTGTTTATATACACAAAAAAATTAAGTAGGTATAGGATTGCTATGGAATAAATATAATTTGTTTATATATTTTTTTTGTTGCTTACCTGATCTGTTCTGTTATGATCAGAACTGGTACTGCTACGGAAAAGCAGTGGCAGAGCAGGCGGCGTGGGCGGAGGCGAAGGAGAGAGGGGTGGACTTGGTGGTGGTGAACCCGGTGCTGGTGCTAGGACCACTGCTGCAACCAACAATCAATGCTAGCATTATTCACATCCTCAAGTATTTAACTGGCTCCGCAAAGACTTACGCTAATTCTGTTCAGGCCTACGTGCACGTTAGGGATGTAGCACTAGCCCACATTCTTGTTTACGAGAATCCGGCTGCCGCTGGCCGGTACCTCTGTGCCGAAAGCGTGCTCCACCGCGGCGACGTGGTGGAGATTCTTTCCAAGTTCTTCCCTGAATACCCCATCCCCACCAGGTAAGTTTTCCTTCCATTTTTTAGTGTTAATTTGTCATCAATTGGCTCCATGCTAATTTAATTAAAAATCTTAATGCTTATTAAGTTTTCGTCTGGAGAGGTTGACGATGATGCTAAAAGGCCAACTTTCAATTGGAAATGTTTATGCGTAAGCTAAGACTCACTAGCAGCTTTACCAACTTTGATAGGTAAATGATAAAATCTAATCCCACCATAAAGATGGAAACAAACAGAACCTGTAAAAAGAGACAAATACTTACAAAAGGAAATATGATTGAATGGTGCTCACCTAACACATTGTCTTTGTCAGAGACATTCATTGGGGAACTCATAGTATACATAGTTTTATTCCTTCTTATTTACATATTGAATTGATTACTTATGCGTTTCCAAATATAATTGCAGGTGTTCAGATGAGGAGAACCCAAGAGCAAAACCCTACAGGTTCTCCAACGAAAAGCTCAAGGAGCTAGGGTTGGAGTTTACACCAGTGAAGCAGTGTCTATACGACACCGTTAAGAGCCTGCAAGAGAAGGGTCATCTTCCTATGCCTACACACCAACAAAAGAACTCGCTTAGAGTTCAATCTCTTATATAAATCAAAGTGTTTTTATTGTTGCCACTGAGTCAGAGTGAGTTTGTATAAAAAAATGGTATCACCGATAGCTAATTAACAATATTATTAAAATTATAATATTTGATAATATTTTGATTTATTTAATTAAATTATGATAGAATTAAATTAAATTAATTTAAGCGAAATTTAAATTGAATTAATTTTGATATGATATAATACATTTATATTTCTGTTTTATAAAAAACTTGTCCTGTCATTATTTCATCTCTGTAAATTTAACAAGTTTTGTCGATCGATTACTCATTGAATTTTTTTTGTATTCAATTGTGCTAACTTTAGATCTCTCTTTATGTATAAAATAGATATGTTAAAAATGAATATATCTATGCTATATATATATATATGTGCTAAAAATGAAATTTTACTTCACATGAATACTATTGCACAAATTATTGCATTATCTCTCCTCTGCAATTATTCCCTGCAAGTCAAATTATTCCTTACAAACTTATCAAAATTTTCAAATTATTCCTTGCAAACCCACGTGATTTTTGTTTTGATTCTTGAGATATATATATTAATGTATTCTTTGCATATTCAACACCAAACACTTCAATGCATGCTCTTCATGGGTAGTTTTTTGGATTATCTTTTCATGTGCTACTTTAATATGAGATTGACGCCAACCAAAATTTCGATAAATGAGATCAATTGAGTTTACAATTTTTATATATTTAATCTAAAAAATTTAAACTCAACAATTTTATGTTTACTTGATCTTATCTAACACATATATATAAATCTTGTTTCAAATACTGATACTAAATATCTATACATGTTCTTTCTCTAGAGTATATTAAAAGCAAGTAATATGTAAATTTTATTTTGGTTTCTCAAGATTGAAGATAAGAGCAATTTAGGTATTTTATCATAAAAAATAGTAAAAATATTTAGAGTGTAAAAAGTGTAATATAAATATATATGTAGACCCAAATGAGGGTAAAAATTTCAATTTCCCAAATGTTTTTGTTTTTTTCTCCTTTGTGTGAATGCCTCCTCAAATGAGATTAAATTATTCTAGTCTATTACGAAGTACCCCATAAGTTTTACTTTATTTCCTCATCCACGTGAGCATGTATATATTATAAATTAATAGTGTAATTTTGTGGCATTATTTGTTTAATCTTCACCTACCGTTAATTATTATTATTTTATTCATTATCAATCTATGAGTTAGCTTTCTTACCCAACCAAGCAATCAGTGAACTTAATCATAGAAATTATTCAACAATGTAAGTCAAATTGCAGCTTATTTTTTTCATATCCGTAGCTGTCAATTGACTCTTCTGATAAAAGGGATGCAATAACTCATTACACAAAATGATGATAATATACTTAAATATGATCTTTAATAGATGGATAACTAATTAAATTGCAGTCTAAATGGTCTGTCTGTGACCTCAGTTTTCTACACCCCATTACACAGTAGAGGGAAGAAGATGAATTTACAGCTCTCTGGCAAAATAAGAAGGCACAAATGAGCTGATATTCACCTCAAAAACACAGCCACTATATATAAACCAACACTTCCACTATACAGAACCCAAACTTGTAAGTTTTCAAGCCTCTTCTCCCTATATTACTTGGTCTATGTCCAGTATTTCCTTCGCTTCAATGTTGGTTGAACATTCCACATTTTTTGCTTCTTTCTCTTTGTCAAAATCCTCTCCGACAGTATTGCAAACGCCTAGAAATTCCCCACCATCACCTTGAGAGCTTTTGCTCTTGATAGGGGTCGTATTAGTCTTTTGTGGTCTGGTTATGGTCAATATCAGTTTCCTGTCTTTCACTATCAATTTGTTTATGGAGTTGTGATCATCCCCTTTCGAACCGCAATCTTTTCCAGGTGCATCGATCATTGGTTCACCATGGGTAATAGTTTTGTCAAGTTTAGTACCATTGGCAGAAGCACCAGCTGATTTTCTAGCCTTCGCTTTGGATGCAATGGCATGATCATTACTCCTAGAAAACCATGTTATTAGCTAAGGGCCAAAAATACCAAAAACTGATTCATAATTCATTCAAGATTATAGACCAACCTTTTCAAGGATGAGGCCTTCACTTCTTTGACCAGCTGAAACTTTGTCTCATGTTTTTCCCTCTGCGATCTGCTCATGTAAAGAAAAGAAAAATCAAAGATGTATAAGCCAAAGGAATTGACCACAAAGAACAACTACATTGGGATTTGAGCGAAAAAAAAAACACGTTCATTGAATGATAAAACAAAAGCATTTTAAGAATACGATGTGACCAATTAACAAACCACAAAAAATACATCTTATACATCTTGTTGCATTACAATATAAAATTGGTGACTATTCTAGTGCAAAAGAACAAAAGGTACAAAGTATACTCCCGTGTTGGATGTTTAAACCTTAAAATATAAGACTTCTGCAAGAAGGCAAAAGTATATCTGATGAGCAATACTTACATATGGGATGAAGAATCAGATTTTAGCACATCAACTCTTGTCCCTGTTTATAGTATCAGTATGTTACATGGGAATTGCTAACATAGTAAAGAAAATTAAAATTGCACATAATAGCAGAAAACTCACCTCTTTTGACAAATCAACATCTCCAACCAGTTTAAAACGTTGTCTTTCAAGATTCAATCTCTCTACGTGCCCATCAGCATATAATATCTATGCAAAATCCACAAAAAGAAAGAATTTTTAACAACACATTAGGTATTAAATGATAGACCATGGATTATAGGCAGTAAGAAACAGCACAATGACTTGTAAATTAACAAGACCTTTGGTATAAATTAGATTATCCATATCGTATTCGAATTCATTTTACCTTGTGCCCCTTTTTTATGCAGTCAGAAGAATCAATGACACCTTCATAAAACCTGTAGAACAAGAAAAAGTGCCTCATGAGAAAAACAAAGTTTCAACTTGTGTCTGACAAATATCCATGGTGAAAGATAAATACAGCTACGGGGCAAAGGGCTCAAAATTCCATAGTCACAAATATACAACATCATTGTATCCTTAACAAATGAATATTCGTGAACTTTGGGTAGCTCTGGAGACCTTGGGAACACAATGTTTGCCAAACATACAAAGCACCGAGAAACAATAAGTGACATTACAAAAGCTTTGCCCCAATCCATCACCAGATGAAGACCATGCATTTTTTAGTCAAGTTTCCTCCATGTCAGAAGCCTTGCATATAGTATGCAAGACTTTGCCCACTCATTCAGTGAGTTGATGTAGCTACATCACATGCAATACTATTGCTAGGCAGTTACCAAGCCTTAAGTGTTAGTCTAACAATCTCCAGCTACTAGTTCCTTCTTAGACAAGCATTATGTGTTAGAACCTAAATGAATTTGTAAAGAGATCACGCTTAGTCCTGTAATGAAATGGAGGCATGATTGTTCTGGATCGTAACACAACTATAGGACATATGCAGGCTTACTTGATTAATCTCAATCTCCAAATTGACCGTTAGGAGGTGAAGGATAATTCTAATGCTTTAGAGAATGAGACTTGGAATTGCAGAAGCCAATGAAAGCAATCAACTTGCCAAGACCAAAAATAAATAAATAAATAAATAGAAGACAAAGAATTTTTATTTAAAAAGAATATTACTCAGCAAATTATGAAGCAAGGTGCACTGAAGTACTCACGTCTTGTCCATTGGCCATCAAACCTTTACTCTCTTACCAACCAATTGCTCACTGTGCCACGCATTTCAGAAGCCTGAATTGGAACAATAAACAAACATAAAGATGCAGAAACATGACATTAAGATTAAGAAGAGATGAAGAGATACAGAAGGGTAAAGCAAATAAAATACTATTAGATCAAAGAAGATGATTTGCGGAGTAGTTAAGGCAATCCACAGAATAAGCCAGTATAATTAACTAAGGGGACCATATGTTCAAAACAAGCAAGTGGTTCAGCTTCCTAAACATCTGATGAGAAAATCCTGAGCTTCAGCGTACAAATAAGCTACAACAAAACACTGTTCCACTGGGATCAAGGAAACAAAGGAGAAAAGAAAAAAACAAAAGCGTTTCTAGATGAATGTAGACAGTACTTATTTGCTCTATTTGATATTTTATTAACTAATTCTGAGTTTTTTTTTTTTTATAAGTGACGTCTAAGGGATGGAGATATCAATGCTACTCTTCTGCAGTTTGTGAATAATAACAAAGGTTGAATAATTTAGCTAATGAATGTTATATAGCACTATAGCAAAAGATGTCAAAATAATTCTTTACTGGCCACTTCTAAGATAAGAATAAATGATGTCAATATCTTTCCAGAAAATGATGTCATGTCAAAATTACCAGCTCCAGAGCAGACAAACAATATGAATTCATACCAATTCCTCCCCAGCAGTACACTTCCTCTTGACTTTGGTTTTAGGAGTTTCCTCTGAGTGATTTCTATCTCTATTTGATGATTTAGATGCAGTATTCCTCTTCTATATGGTTGACAAGCAGGTTAAAAACATTAGAGCTTATATCAGCCGACATTTATAAAGAAACCAAAAGAAGATAGACAAGTCATAGACCCCACAAATAAGTTTATTACTGCTTTCTTCCAGGAAGTGTATTTCTTCTTGATTTCTGTGATAGGAGTTTTCTCTGAGTTATTTCCATCTCTATTTGATGATTTACCCACAACTTTAGAAGTTCTCCCTCCTTCATGATTGACAAGAAAGGAAGATAATGTGAGAGCTTATAACAAAACAAAGACTTTACCAATTAACAAGATTTTAAGAGAATAAAACTCCTCTCTTTTTTCCGTACCTTAGTATTAGATGCATCAATAATACCATTAGCTGAAGTAGTGACAACCAAACTCCCTTTCTTGACATCTGTCTGGACTGATGGCTTGTCCTCATTGATACCCTTTCCCCTTGCCTTAATAGCTGGCAGGTTTTGTGGTTTTCCCTTGAGACCACTTGGGACATCAATTTCATTCTCCAAAACTCCACATTGAGGAGCTGCAGCAGTCTCTTCACTAGCCCTTGCAGCAAGTTCACCTTCTAATGAGCACTTATGTCGTTTTATGTCTTTGTCATGTCTGTTTTCAGGCTCCTTTTTCAACATAGAATTTGCAGATTTGATCAATCTCACTGAGAGGGAATTGAGATCACCATTTTGATCCTCCATGCTCCGTTTTTTTTTTTTTGGCCAACCCCTTCGAGGATGACTTTCCTCATTAATGTGGCTTTTTGCGGTTGGGGAAGAAGCAGGTTCACCCACATTCTTTTCTGCTGGCAGAAAAGCTATCTTCTTGGAATCTGGATCTACAGATGGTGAATAATGAAATTCCTCATCATGAGATCTTTTGCGACCAGGTAATTCAGAATTTTTTCTTCCAGTACAAATCCAAGAGTGGTCATAGCCTTCCTCTGGATTCATCAAGGAATTAGGTTATCTACCCCTTTTCTTCCAAGCACTCTCTGGCTTGGTATCTGACTTGACATTCCTCACAGAGTCTAAATTATCAGGTTCAGCAATGCCTTTCACATCAATACTTCTGGAATGGTCAGCATAAGTACACTGCTCAGATACTTTTGAGGTCCTATTATCTATGGATTCATCATTCCTAGATGGAGAAGTTCCATTACACTTCATCGTCTTGAAAATATTATCCACACTGTGGCAAACTTCTCCATGAGAAACAGAATCTAATCTGTTAGTCGTCTGATCAATAGAAATTTGAATGTAAGTTACAACTATTATGAAAGGATTATTAAAACAACAACAAAAATAAAAACAAAATATATAGCAACAGTTCAGACATAATGTCATCAAGGTCATGTAATATCAAAAAGCTCAATTTTTCATCTGCCAGAAGCATGCTAATGCAATTTATCAAAATTTCTGTCCTGAATCATGATTATTTTCACAGAAACTGCTCTTATTTCAGTGCTAATGATATGACCGACAGTCTTGTATGCATTTCAGGAAAATTCGATGGCTATGTATGAAAATATGTTTCACTTTTTTGTAACAAGAAAAAGATATAGATCAGGCACAAGGATTTACAAGTGGAATAGAGACCTCCTTCATGATCAATTTTAATGGCCACTTAATTCATCTACCGGATTTTCAAGAGCATTGACCTGGTTTACCAGTTACATGATTCAAAAGAAACCAGATTTGTCCAAGAAGTTTATCAGGCATTTAAAAACATAGTGATGCATGTTTATACAGCCAGTATTAGCACCAAAAGGGTCAAGTTGGATCAAAACAGCCATTGATTCCATCCAGAGTTTTTATGATGAATTTAAACGACACTTAAAAAGCTTGTTCCACAGTGAGAAAGAGGTATACAAGAGTTTATGACCCAACATCCAATTCTATTCTTCCAGCAATAAGACCAAGGATAGTTTAAGGCATTGCTATACTGACGAATAAGAATGTAGCATATACATGCCACATGGAAAGAACATGTACCAAAAAATAAGAATGTAGCATAATACCTTACTCCGTGTGTTTAAAATATTCATGCATTGAAAATAACATCCATAGACTCTACAAACATTTTGATGCGTACCTGAGCAATGCTTCAGAACCAGAGCAATTCCAGGCAGAACCACACCTCACAACTCAATCACCAATATGGAAGTAATGCAGAAGCAAGCACTTACAGCCAGAAACAGAACATGTATTTGTAAATGGATGCAAAAAATACTAATTGTATTGATTGATTTTTTTAATTTAGTTACAATATTCTCTCATCAATACAAAGACTATTTCTCAGCTAATACATAGATAGTTATCAAAGTACAACACCGGAACAGATTACACTCAATAACACCAGCTTAGAACAAACAGACTTGATTCCCCAAAATCCACAAAAACACAAAATGCAGTGCACCAGCTTCTTTCTTGCTCAACTTCCGAGAGGCTGGCTCTCTCCCACCCACATTCCTGAAATTTTTCCTTCTGCCTGCATTTCCACCCGCTCCCTTTTTCTTCCTTTCCTCAACTAATCTCTTCTTCTCTTCCTCTAATGATATGCCACGTCTCTCTTTCTCCTGTTGTTGATTTGTTAGTATAGTTGAAACCCTTCTCTCTTCCTGTTTGCTACCAACTGCCCTCCCCTCTTTATTTTTTTCTTTTCCTAAGAGAGACATAAACATTAGTCCTAACACATTTTCATTATAATTATATCATCACCCTATGCTGCTGAAGTTGCATAACAAAGTCCTCTATACACATCTCATACAAATTAGTTGACCAGTTTATATATATCCCTTACTAATCATGAACATAGCAGATGCACAGCACTGTCCTTTGCTTTAATTTTCTGCTGGCCATTTTATAATCGTCTCTAGCTGAAAACCTTTTTTGTGTTCATTATATTATAGAATCTATTCACTTTCTTCTATTCAAAAATCCAAGGAAAGAGGAAAACGCCCAAAACAAGAGCAGCTAAGAATCAAGATTAGCTTCAGGAAATTATTAGAGAAACAAACTTCAAAGATTTAAATTCAGCAAATGAAATCAAAACTAAATAAACAGTGTATTCAATCAAAGCAAAAAATTGCATGAGGGTAAGACAACATCTCCAACATGGGAATGCCAACCATGTACTAGTGATATGAGGAGAAACATACCAAGTATTTCCCATTACAATCAAGACCCTGGAGAGTTTTATATTCATTTTTGCAAATATGGGAAACTATCTCAGCATACTCATCCAAAGCAATGCCTCTAGACTGCACTGCATCCATGAAACTGGATTTAAGCTTAACAGCACAACTAGTGATAAACTTCTTTCCTAGCTTCCCAGAAACAGTAGAAACATCCTGAAATTTCAGAACAGAAAGGACTAAATTAAAATTAGAAAAAACAATTAAAACTATGACCAGAAAATATTGAACAAGAAGTAATTACTTGATTCTCCTTTCGGACACTAGCTAAGAGAACACTGAGAAGATCCCAGGAAATATCTTCACTTTCATCTATGACCAGGGTCATAATTGTTTCCATAGATGAAAATACAGCATGTCAATGGTTGGACCTTAGAATTAGCAGGAAAACACCATTAGTAATTAATCACTAACGGAAGATGTAATTGATAGTTGTGGTGCTAAGAAATGAAATAGGACATCAAGTTCTCGACTACTACATAAGTAAAATGAGAAGCAAAGACTACCTCAGCTTACTACAATAATAAAATATTTTGAGAGACTTAGAAAATTAATTAAATGGTGCCAAAATATCTCTCTACCATAAAAGTCTAAGAGCTGACAACTACCATCCTATTCACCAATACAAAACGGTAAAGAGCCAATGTTGCATTTATGTGAATACATCAACAAGCACATGACTTTAGTTCGCCTGAGTATAACTGTATAACTAAATCATAGTCCAAAAGTGTATGGATCATACATAATTCACCTTGGTCTTGCCTTGTCGAGCCCAATGCTCCATAAATATGAAAGCTCAGTTGACTTTTGGGCATACTATCATCAATATGGTGAATTTTATATTATAACTCCATGCACACAAATTGACTAGGTTCTAAACATGGATTTTGTTCCAGCTATTATAGTTCCATAAGTTCAAGACTGAAACTGAATGTTATGATCCCATAAGTTGAACAACTTTGTCTAGCTGTATGGAATATTCATATTAAATATTCAAGCCATGGGATATAACATCAGTTTGACCTTTACATCAAACAGGGAATTATCTTTGAGGAGTTTATAGAAATTGGTATGAGTTTTAACGTCAGTTTGAAGAGATAGAGAAATACAATAAACAATATGGACAATGAACTTACCTAATGAATTTTAGGAAATGTTGAAACATCTCAATAATCAATGTATCACACTCAAGGTCCAACATCACCAAGCATGAACTTACATTCGCAACAGTGTCAAGAATGGAAACTGCCTTTGTATAACAATGACCAGAGACATGTGATAATTTCTCAAAAGCTGCAACAGACAGCTCAAAAATTTCCTATCCACCAATAATTTTTAAACAGAAAACATAAGAGTCAACAAAATCATCCTCTAACTGCAGCTCATCAGTTACAAATTTCTGTTTAGATTAAAAATTTATCAGAATAGCACCTTCATAATGTCATCATCATAGGGAGCCTCTGGGGCTGCTATTCAGGTGATTTCATTAATGCAAGATGCAACTGATAGCCTCACATCTGTGTCTGAGTGCCTCAGTAGCTCATCAGCAATTAATGCCTCCATTGACGGTAGAAGTGCATCTTGCATTGACCTTGGAGGTGCTTGTTCCACATTTGCAAGCAAGTGCTCAGCTTTCTAGCAAACAAATCAAACCAATAGAATTAACCCAAGGAGTTTTGTTTGAAATGAAGCAATGAATGAGAAGCAAGAAAAATCCATAAGGAAGCTATGGCACTGGTGAAGCTTGGCAAGTAGCCAAGATAGAGTTAATAAAAGCATTGTCAGATATGAAGCTCAAACTACAACTAGCCCCTGTTTTAAATAAGAACTTCCCAGAGTGAAAACTATAAAAATTACACTTTAACTATCAGTAACCAAAAATCCAAGTACCATAAAAAAGAAGCTCCTATCACAATAAAAATTATTAGCTTAAAGAAACTTTTAAACTGATTCAAAAAGCAATCTTAATTTACAAAATATGCCAGAAACTGATAATATAAAACCATGTAAAGATAGTGCCATTGAATACTTCGAAAGAGACCGTTAACTTCTTATCACTGATTCCACAAACAAACATCTATTTTCATTATGGAATAGAAATTGAGGAACGAAAATGAATTTAAGTGAAAAAAAATCAAGTCCTAATACAAACATATTATACCATACTACAAGAAATGCAAAAAGGAAGCTTACATATCACCCAAAAAAAATCACCATTTGACACTTACAATACTTAGCTATACTGCAATAACATGCACTTGAATATTCTGAATGAACATGTAACCAGGATACAAATTGAAGCATATATTAAAAACATAGTCTGTTTGTAAACACCTGAAAACCCAAATAATACCCAGTTGATAATTTAACATTTCATTCAAGAATCAGAGAACCCAAAACATTACAATTGCACACCAACATTAATAAACAAGAATACAATCAACCCATTTTCACAAAAAATAATAATAAAAATAAAAAACTGGTCATTACATCAAGAAGAGCGGTAAGTTCATCAATGGCAGATGGAGGACTCAGCAGCACATTCCCGACCTCCTTAAGCTGTTCCTCATGCTCCACATCTCTCCCTGAAGAGCCCATTTTCAATCCCACAAAGAAAAAAAAAAAACACCCCTAAAGAGCACTAACTTTAAAAGGCTTACACTTAGTTAACACTTCCAAAATGAAAATGTTGATTACTAAGTGAAACCCCACAAAGGAAACAACATACTTGCAGCTGTTAAACACAATCACTTGCCTAAAATTTACCCAATTCAAGAAATAAAAATAGGAAAAACAAGCAAACAGGAGGCTAAGTGTTGACTGTTGACATGGAGGAAGGAAGCACAGAACAGAGCCCAGTTTCGGATTCTGCCCACTTTATGCATTCACTTTGGCTCGTTATAAGTTACTTTTACATCCGTTGCTGCGACTTTCGCCACTCGCCTCCTTCGGCGCTTCACTTTTTGGCTTGACAAAGAGTGCGTCTGGCCCGGCCACATTGATAATTTGTGACTAAATATAATATCATCCATGTCTTGGTAATAATGATTTGTGTTTAACGCTGCCGACTGAGTATTACTGAAATGACAAATTTCCATCCCTCCACAAACTTTGACAGCTAAAATTGATACTTGAGGGATGTAAAGTTATTTTTACAAAAATTCAATATTTAAAATAGACTTTTATTTGAGAAGTTTAATCAAATAACCGTTCAATTTACTTCTCAACAGCACATATGATTATACATTATTCCGAATTAAATTTTAAAATAACTTCTGGAATTTTCAGTATCGATAGTTAAAATTTTTCATTAAACTTAAAAATCCGTCCAAATTTTCAGTATATTCAAATTCAAGGAAAGCTTGTAATATGATAAATTAGCATGTTCTAAGTGTCAACTTTTGCTCAAAACATAATTGCTAGATCCAGCCAAAAACATGAAAATGAGATGTTCAATTGCAATTAAGCTAAACAAAACACTAAGGCAATAACTGAACACTCGAAAAAAAAAAAAAAAAAAAGGAATTCTATCGAGCAAAACAGCCCACAAATTAAACAAAAAACAGAGGTCTCTATGAATATCGTCTAATTATGACCCCCATCAAATGAGTTTAGGACCATTTGAAACTACTCAGTGAGACTTAACATGCTGTTGGACAACATTAAGACCATCGCTTTCCTCGCCAAAGTCCTGAAAACCAGTAACAAAAAAGTTAAAAACACCATTTAGAAGACAAATTATTATCATGTAATATACCATTGTCCAATGAGATCAATTCACACCTTCACAACAACACAGGAACAACCAACAACCTTCCTGGCCTTTCCCTCAGAGTCAATTTTACACAACTGCAACCAAAGCAACATTAACATACATTAACAGTAGTAATAAACATTGTCAATCTTCGAGTAAACAACATGTTGCAAGTTGTAACAAAAAATTCAATGCAAAACCAATAAAATAAGAAACTTTATAATGTGAGAAAGACCGATAAAAATTCCTCCCAACTGAGTGGTATCATAAGATTATGATTTTTACACAGACTACAAACAATTGGAAACCTGATTGGGAAAAAAAAAAAAAGAATTGTAAACTGTAACCGAGGAAAACAGCTACATATGATTTAGATTAGATGCCAAAGCCTATTTTACATTAATTGAGGTGACAACAGCAAAAAAGTGTTACTCTACAGCCACAAACCAGAAAGGTAGTCAGTTTTCTTTTAATCATGGCATTTTTTCCACAGTAACTAAAACTATGCAATGTCCACAAAAGCAACCACGACTCTCCTTCAACCATTCAAACAAGAACCAGATGGAAAGTTACATTATTTTATCTCTGCACTAACATCATTTGACAAAAAAATTGACAAGGTAACACAGTAGGGATATGATATGCTTGCAACATATGACTACCATCACAAAAGATATGATAAAGCAACGAAGACTTTTTTGCAAACTATAAAGGAGAGTAAAAGATCCTAGACAGAAAAATCAACAATTCATAATACTTACACCAGCCCACTCGCCAAGGGTCTTTGCACTAGGAACTGTCAGCAAGCTCACATTGTGGTCAGCACAAAGAGCCTTCACCAACTTGACATAGTCAGGCTGGTTGCAGTCCTCTGCCAATACACACAGCTGGGCTGCATGCTTCTCAATCACTTTTGCACCTTCATGCAGGCCCCTAGCAAGCCCACCATGAGCAAGTGACTTTCTGAGCACAACCTGCAATGCCGTCATGAGATCCATTGCCTCACCCAGAGGGACTGGGGTGGTCTCAGCTGCAGGAACAACCTCTTCACTGCAAAATTAATTTTCCAAAATCAACAAAACAGTAATAGTAAATTCTAACATACATTCGGAGCACAAATCACTTCAATTCCCAAAACACAAAAGTTCAATACTAAGCCCCAGATTTTGGCTTAAACCTTGCATCCCAAGTAGGTTCTAATCAAGGTTAACCAAACATTCCACCACTAAACAACCAATTTCCTAACAGATCACACACTACATCCATTAATATTTTACAGTGTTTTAAAAAATAAAACAACTTAATTTAGCAAACTATTTATTTCCCATAAACTCTGAAAAAAATTGCTAACAAAAGAATCATAACACGCAAGAGTCTATACTGGAAAATTAATTTCAATTAACAAAACATTAAAAAACATAAAGCACTTAAACATTATTTGACAAATTCAAATCTGTACAACCTCATAACATAAGAGTAATTACATTTAATGTAATATAAAAAACCCACATACATAAAAAATTAATGAAAGTATACTTACCCTGACATTTTTGTTGTTTTAGTTCGGATGTTTAACAGATTTCCTTCCTGAAGAACACAAAAACCCAGATCGTAATTTTAAGAACAAAGAATTTTATTCAGAAAAGTGAAGCATACCCTTGAAAGTAGATTCAAAATAAGAGAGACAGACAGACCTTGCAAGTGAGATAGTGAAGAGTCCCGTGACGGCGAGCAAGTGGGATGTGAGGAAGAAGAAAAGCGATTATATACAGACTCTATAAACCCTAGTTATATTCGAATTTACGAAATTGTCCTTCAATTTTGGGCTATGAACTGGGCCTGATATATCGTCTTGGACCACCACAGAAAACCCATACTAAACTTATATGAGTTGGAATTCTAATTTTGTGAATACAATTCTAAATTAAATATTATTTTTAAATTAATTTGGTTTTTTATATTTTTATTAATTCAACAAAAATGTTGTGGAGGAAAATTTAAAATAATAGACAAGCGAACTTATGTCAATTGAAGCTATACGTTTTAGAAAGCAATACTTTTGAAAGGTATTTTAATTCTACACCTTCTCTATTATTAAGTTTGAAAAAACCCGATTTCGACTTGCTATTTACTTTCATTAGTAAATTTCATTAAGTGAAAAGATAAGAAAGTCATTTTATATATTATTTATACAAATTAAAGATGAAAAAATGTTTTTAAACCAAGGCCAAAAGATTTATTCTCATCCAAAATTTAGTCAATTCTCAAACTTCCACTTACTAGGTTTTGAAAATCTAAATATTCACCTATCATTCAACTTTTGTTAAAATTTTCTATTAATTGTAAGGATAAAATTATTATTTTACTAATAATATTAAAATAAATAAAATTTAATCTTATTTCTCAATCTTAATTTAAAAAACTTACAATTTTTTCCCAACTTCAGTTTTAAAAAATTATATTTTCTTTTTAAGATTTGCATTCTTTCCCCTTTCTTTTTTGATGATCGGACTCTAGTCGAGATTGTTTTTATCTCATCCTTCTCCCTTTATCACCAACAACGAAGGTTGATGATAAACAATGAAGCCCCAACGCTTTGTCTTCATCAAATTGGCTCCGGATAAAGACAAATTGTATGATGAAAGCTTTGTCTAGAGTCAGTTTGATGGAAAAGGCCAATGAATGTAAAGAAGTTGGTTAGGGCTTCTTCATTAGCATCAAGGCTTCTTTGTTTATCTTCGACCATCATCATCAGTGACAAAAAGATAATGATAGAATGAAAACGGTCTCACCCATAGCCTGATTGCCAAAGAAGAAAAAAAATTATATTTTAATATTAGGGGGGAATAAACTTTTTAAAACTTAGACTATGAGAAAATTATGAATTTTTAAATTTACGGTAAGAAAATAAAATGAAATTTTATTTATTTTAATATTACTGATGTAATAATAATTTTATTTTTATAATTAATAGAGATTTTTAATAAAAATTAAATAATAAATAAGTATATAAATTTTTAATATTTAATGAATAAAAGTTTAAAAATAAACTAATCTTTGGATGGGAATAAGTTTTTTTGGCCTTGAACCAAAGCCGTGGAAAAATGTTATTTACCCTAGGTTAAATTCTGGCTTATATTAGGATAGATAAGATAAAACTGTACATCATTTTAACCATAATGTACTATAAAAATAACTCTACTTAAATTTTGAGGAATAGAATTCCACCTTTCTCCTCTCTCTCATCCTTTTTATTTCAAAACTTGCAATTATTTTTATTCTCTCCTTTCATTTTCTTCGGGAGGCGAGCACTAAAAACAAAAAAAAAAAACAACCTGTAGACACCCTAGAAGCCCACGTCGAATTTTCCTTTTTCTCTCTAAATAATGTTCATTTCTCTCTCTAGAATCTGCATTTTTTCTCTCATGATTCGCCGTTCGAATTTTCAGTTTTCACTTTTTTAAGGTCTGATTACATCTTTTGTTAATTATTTGATATAATTTTCTTACAATTGTTGTTTTTGTTGTGAATTATTGTGGATTTGATTCATTTTCGTAATTGCTTGGCCAAATTGGGATTAGTTTTTTTTTTTTGTTTGAGAAAGATTGTTACTTGTTGACAATTCATGGCTGAATTTTTTTTTTTGTTTGATTTTGTGCAGATCTTGGTGGACTTGAGATGAAAAGTTATTTTGATGCAATCGTTAATTCTTAGTTCTAGAGAGGGTTTTGTTGTTGGTTTTTGTAGTTTTTAAGCAATGTCCCTGTTGCCAAAGGGCGATTCAATCCAAATTCGAGAGGTTTGGAATGATACTCTTGAACAAGAATTTGATTTGATTCGCCAAATCATTGATGATTTCCCTTATGTTGCAATGGACACTGAATTTCCTGGCATTGTTTTGAGACCTGTGGGAAATTTCAAGAACAGTAACGACTATCATTATCAAACTTTGAAAGACAATGTTGATATGTTGAAGTTAATCCAGTTGGGGCTCACTTTTTCGGATGAGCAAGGTAACCTACCCACGTGTGGGAGGGATAAATATTGCATTTGGCAATTTAATTTTCGTGAGTTCAATATTAACGAGGATGTGTTTGCCAATGACTCTATTGAGCTCTTGAAACAAAGTGGGATTGATTTTAATAAAAATAATGAAAAGGGTGTAGATGCAATGAGGTTTGGAGAGTTATTAATGTCATCTGGGATTGTTTTGAATGATAATGTGCGTTGGGTGACATTTCATAGTGGTTATGATTTCGGGTACTTGCTAAAGGTCTTGACTTGCCTGAATTTGCCTGATACACAAGCAGAGTTCTTTAAGTTGATCAGAATTTATTTTCCAACATTATATGACATCAAGCACTTGATGAAGTTTTGCAATAGTCTTCATGGTGGATTGAACAAGCTTGCAGAGTTGTTGGAAGTTGAAAGAGTTGGGATTTGTCATCAAGCGGGTTCAGATAGTTTGCTTACATCTTGTACATTCAGGAAATTAAAAGAGAATTTCTTTAGCAACTCATTGGATAAATATGCTGGTGTGTTGTATGGTTTAGGTGTTGAGAACGGACAAAATGTTCATTTAAAGTGAATAAGAACCAAAAAAGAAAGGTTTAGGAGTTGTTTATTCAATTGTATGAGTGTGCCTTACATCCACATATCCTTGTACACCTTTGGCAACAATTTGCGTAATTTATGAATATTCCTTATGTTGATTAATCTTCTGTTAATTACCTTTTTGTAGCATAACTGTAGAATTTTCTCCTGGCTTTCTGTTCAGTCTAGTTTATTAATTTGTGCATTTTGTTGCACTTAATACCTATTATGAAAGGAGCAGCAAATTACATGCATAAGAGTCAAAGCAGATTGAACAAACAATGGTATGATGCAGCATATTTGCTAGTCTGAAGTAAATTATAAACTTTCTCTCCAAAATAATACTTTTGCTTTAGGAGTTTGATTGTTGAAGTTGAACTTTATAGAGAGCAGAAGTTCTTGTCTTTTTTATCCGTAACTTGGTGTTTTATGTTTTTTGTACTTATTTTGTATGTCTCAGTTGAAGAATTTCTTATTGATTGTGTTTTAGATTGACTTTTCTTTGTATCCGATCGGTTGGAGCAACCATCAAGTATGGTATGGTTTTTATGTTTTGATAGTCAAATTTGCATATATTAAAGGGAAGTTTCTTTTCTCATTCTTGTTTAGTATGCTTGTTTCTCTTATGAAAAAGTGATGTTAGCCCCCTTCTATTTAAACTTTTGTTTATGGAGTCTCAATTGATTAACCATCTCTTGTTTCAAATGACAACCCATTCCTTTGTCCAATCGCTATAAGTATTAGCTGCTCTCACATCAGTTTGTACTTAAGTTGCTAGGATTCGTAGTATGTTCTTTAAACCACTAACCCTTTTTTAAGTTCAATCTCTCTGTTAAGCTTTTAGTATTTTCATGTAAGTTCATAGAATTTTCTTGTCTATGAACATTATCTGGACTCTATGTTTGTGTTCTAGAAATGCAATGTGTGGCTTTTTCTCTCTTTTGATCATATATTATATTTTAGTAGCCACACTGTGATGAAATGGCTTGATTGGTAGTTTTACTGACAATAAGCAGAACCTTTCTTTGTTCATTGAATGCCATGAATAATATCTTGTCTTACTAGGTAAGGTTGCATGGAAATTTTGTCTGGCCAATGGTCACCGGCCAGTTTTGAAGGGAGTAGAAATTCAACGGCTATTAATGTGTGATCCATGAGAACATATGAAACTTCTTTGCAGCATCTATTGTGGAGATCTCTCTGGGTTACAGGCTACACTGGCAGGCCGTGCTCTATGATGGGGAGATCGCTTGCTTGAGGTTTGGAATTAACTCTGCATTGCTATAGGTATGTCTGGTAGTTTAGATTGTAATCCTAATATTACATTTTCCCCCACATTGAAGTTTATTGTTGGTATGTTTCTGGGATTTTAAACATAATTGTGATGGACTATTGCATTTCTTGGATTTGCATAAATTTATTTCTGTTATGTTTCATTCTATATGACTTACAATAATAGAGAAGATCTCTGTGATTGTCTTTATTTTCCCACTTGGAGTTCATTTAATTTATAATGACCTTAGATTTTTTACATTACAAGTCATACATATATGTTCTATGTACGTATATTTGAAGTCTCTCCGTAAAGTAACATGGAGATTTATTATGGCTTCAAAATATTATACTTCTCCAAATCAAGTGATTGGGGGAAATTTAACCCGAGTCACTATGTTATATTCTTTACTATTTCACCGCATTTATAATGGGAAATAATTGACCTCCCCTGCAGGTAAATTACAGATAACATAGTGACTGGGGTTATTGGTTGTAATTTATCTGTAATTGGTTGGTTTTACTACTAAATATTTAGTGAAAATAGATACTGGTGACTTCTTATTGGTTGGTTTTCTGAAAAAATAACCCAAAAATCCCTCACCTTTTCCATTGACTTTCTAAATCCTTTATCCCTTAACAAGTAGTCACTAATATTTTGGAGTACAGATATGCCTCAATGGGGCATCTTGACCGTTTGCTTTGGCCACCATGCTTGCCACATACCCACTTGTTAAATTTCCCTTGATTAGGCTTAAGCCATTTGATCAACAAGATATCATTGAAGGAGTGTAATTAGGGATACCTGACTTAACTCTTTTATGTGCTTCTTGTAGCTCATCATTTTTCTGAAGCACTTTGGTGATAAGAGTTAGATTTAATTCCTCCAAAGAACCCAAATCCTCAACTTTCTCTGCCAACTCTTCATTCACCTCTTTCATCACCTGCACTGCGGCATCGTCTGCATCTTCATGCTATCGCCTGCATTTTGCCTCTCAAGTCTTCAATTCCCATATCCAGTTTCTGTTTTTGATGCAACCGTTTTTCTAACTGCAGTATCTTGTGCTAGGCCTCTTCTTTCTCCCTCAAAAAAAAAAAAAAAAAAAAAAAAACTCATAAAAGGTTCATTTATAAAACAACAGAAATAGTAGAATACAAAAAAGTTTGACAAAAAGATCTTTAATGCCACTAACTTCTCAAAATCAAATATTAAGTATAATATTTTTGAACTATATATTAAGACAAAACACCATTGGGCCATTAAATCATCATTAGAGGCCTACATAGAGAGGCAGGAGCAAACTTTCAACAAAAACATGTGTAGCTTGTCTTCTCCTCAAAACATCCTGCTCAAAGACATGGCCTTCTCATGGTACTCTTATTCCGGTTCATTTAGATTTTCGTTTGTCCTACCAATGTTTCCAGTCTGGCCTGCAAGAAAATATGGGCAGTCAATGTATACCAAGTACACCTCTATTTGATGAACAATATAGGCAGGCATGACCTACCCTAAAAGCGTGATCACATTTATTAGATATTTCATGTTTACTGAATAGAAAATCAGTGAAGTAAACAAAAACATTTTTCATTAATTAATAACCAATTTCAATTTAAAAATTGTAAAGTGGAATTCAAAAATCTAATTGGAAACACTAAATTTTCTACCCATAAAAAATTTATTATTTTCCAATCAAATTCATAATTTCAAGTCCCACATGACACCCTAGTCTATTGAAAAATATGTTTTCATAAAATAATAACCAATTTTAAGTTCAAAAGATGAGACTTTCATAACCCAAATTTAAAAATCTAAACAGAAATGTACAAACTCACCACATACGATAAAACAAAAGATTATTATAAACAATTCTTATATAATATATATATATATTTTTTTTAAATTTCAACATTTTAAAATTATGAATCTGATCAATTTTGCTGATTGATAATTGTCAAGGCGCAGGGAATGAATATGTTTTATAGTGAAATTATAAGTATAAACAAATTTTATAAATTTATTTGTATAAACTGATATAATATTTTATGATTATGTGACATCAGATGTTACCATATTAAATTATATGGATGAGTTTGTATAATTTATTTGTACATATAATATGACTTACTTATAAACACTAAAGATTGGTAATATGTCCTAATGTGTAAGTAATAATAACTCTACAAAATTTATTTTTATTAGAAGGCAGCAACTTTATAAAGGGCATGTACTAGGCATAGTGATTGTTTGTGGGATCATATTGCAATTAAAAGAATGGAGAATGGAGAAGCCGCAGAGCACAAGCAATGGGTTTTCATTTCTCCTCATGATTGAAAATTGGCATCATTTTTTTCAGTGGGGCTAAAATTATTCAAAATAAGTCAACTTGTGTTTTTGGCCAATTTGTGCTAGGCCGAAAGACTTATTTTCACCCAAGGTTCGGTTCATTATTGAATTCCCACTCATTAAATTTTAAAAATCCAAACATCTAAAAATCAATTATTAAAGTTAATAAAATACGTTAGTATTAAAAGTATAATTATTATTTAACCAGTAAAATTAAAAAAAAAAAAATTTATCTCATTCTCCTAATTTTAAAAACTCATAATTTCTCTCTAACTTAAGTTTTAAAAAATTATATTTTTCCTCTTAAGGTTTATTTTTCTTTTTTACATTTTCTAACCACTAGAATTCAAATGATAGGCCTCTTTCCTTAGCCCAGTCTCTCTTCATCCTGGTGTTCTTTCTCATTGATCGACTACATCTTTCGTCTCCATGAATCGATTGCATCTTTGTCATGCATTTCCGCGAAGAAGAAGAGTCTGGTTTGGCATGAACCGAAGATCAAACAATTCGTGGAGACAAGCCAACAAAGATGCATGATGACAAAATTGCATGAAGATGTTGATTTGTGAGATGAAAATTCAGCCAGTTCGATGAAGATGCAATTGATTTGTGGAGACAAGAGATACAACGAGTTAGAAAGAGATAGAGTGTTGGGAGGGAGAGAGATTGAGCTGAAGAAGGTGGTTCGTTGACTGGATTCTGGTGACCGAAAAATATAAGAAAGAAAAATAAATTCTAAAATAAAAAATATAATTTTTTAAGACTTAGATCGGGAGAAATTATGAGTTTTTAAAATTATGGTGAGAAAATGAGATAGTATTTTATTTTTTTATTTTATTAATTAAATAATAATTATACTATTAAATTTAACAAATTTTATTAATTTAAATAACTAATAAGTAAATATTTAAATTTTCAAACGCCTGATTGACGGGAATAAGCCTTTTGGTCTTTGTGCTATTATCAGAATTTTGACAAGCCACAAAGTGCTTGTGGGAGGCAAATGTAACTTCAAACGTGTCCTTGTGCTAGCTGGCCGTTATGATTTTAATTAAAATTTCGTCCTTTCCTTTTTCTTCTTAAGGTAATTTTTTCTTACCTTTTAATTAATAAATTGTGGCCAAAATTTTGTTATCTTTTGCTCTTGTCTCCTTAAATTTTATAAAATAAATAAATATACTAATATTTTCTTATTAATTTATATATACAAATTAATATGTATAGCTGTGATTAGATGATTAAATAATTTATTTATTTTTTAATTCAAAATTTTTTAATAGATAATTATTCAATTTTATATCACGCCAATAGTTTTTATTTGGTGGAATTGCTGACCATGATTATTATTATGGAGATGAGTCAATGATAAAGGTAAATTATGGTCTTGTTATTAATCAAATTATTCATTATTTTAATTAACAAAAAAATTTATTCATTATTTATTTTTTATTTTTTCTTTCTCATAAAATATGTGATAAATACTTGTATAAGTTTTTTGTTTTGATTCTTACAAAACAAAAAATTTCAAAGGCCCATCTGAAATTTTTTATTGTCTGCAATTTTTCGTTTATTATGTGTTTTTAGACAAATATGTCAAATAATGATTTATTTTTAATTTTTTAATTATTTTCAATATTTAAAAAATACACAAAATTCATAAAAAAGTACATCTTATTTTTCCTTTAAATTCGTTTTATTTATTAATTAACTCTTTTTGCCATCACAAGAGACTATTACACTTGATATTATTTTTATTTTTTTTTATAATGAAAAAATCTTATTTGAGTTGGATTATTTATTTAAAACTGAATTAATCATCGAACAGATAAAATCTTAGGTTTAAAATTTTTGAATATCATTATAAGAGATTTGAACTTTTTTATATTTGAAGTATTTGTTCATTATTATTCAAACTATTAGAAGCTTCATTGTATGCGGAAACGATGAAACAAAGAAGATGAAAGTTCTTGCCAAGCAACCCTAAATTCATTTTAAAAAAGAAAAAAGACAAGCCAAGTGAATCAACAATCACGTTCACGGTTCACATGTATGAAAAGGAATTTAATTGTGACCCTTCATAATTTATAGCCTTTTTCCTCTCATGTTCTGATTGTTCTCCCCTATAGTTTGATGGATTCAACCATATATTATAATCTTTGTCACACCCACCATTATTCTCGATTGATTTGATCAGTGGTATTAAGCAAAAGATAATCCTTATGCCTGGCAACTTATAGATCCATACTATACTATCACTTTTATTAATCACCAATCTCTTCAGAAAATTTATTCTGTGCTCGAGAGCTAGCCTTAACGTATGCATTGCCTTTCACTACTTTATGACAAGACTCGTAGAAGAATTTACACCACTAGCTATTATTTTCACTTAACATAGTCTTTCTAATAGTTAGAGTGACCAAATTTTTTTTGTTTATCAAATAGTTTGAATGATAAATAATAGAAAATTCTTATACAAAAATAACACTTCTCATAACTTCAGTGAAACTTCGAGAAAGGCTAGAAGCAAAGGTATGGAATGTAATTATAATTTACCACCCTTTTTTTTATTTTTGATAAGAAAAGAAAGATTGCAACGATTCATTTTGAGTGCTTTAAGTGACTTAACAATTATAATCCTCTGGCACAATATGACAGAGACTTTACAACCATAAGAATAGGAAGGACATTAATTATTCATATATTGTCAAAACATCTAAAAAAAAAAAAAAAGAACAATTTAGAGTTAAAACAAACCTTAATGCAAATATATTTGAATTAAAATTAATAAAATTGATAGAATATTAAAATTTATAAGTAAAAATTCTGAGTTTAAACTTCTATTGTATTTGTAAAACCCTAAAAAAGTTTATAAAAAAAAAAAACAATTTAGAGTGGAGGTTTTACTACCAGCTATTGAAATATTTCTTGCGGAATAGTAAAAAGATAAAACAAAATGTACTAAGTGACAAATCTTAGAGCTGATGAAAAGGAAATTAATGGGTCCATCAAATAATAAATCCTCTATATGCAAGTCTCTCGATGAAAGCTTCTTAGTTCTGAAGCAATGGTGGAGCATATATATATATATAGATATGTAAAAAATTAAGTTGGGGTAGGGGAAGGCAGAACCAGTGCTTTCTCCCTTGTGTGTGTGGATGGAGATTCATCTCCATGAATAAATTGAAATGGATGATGATTCCGAAATGACATTAGATCTGATTTTCTTATCATACCAGCGAGCCTGTCTATTCCCTTAACATGAGTGATGGCTGCAATGTTGAGTTTATTCAATAGAATTTATAGCAATAACCCATCATTTATCCCGCAAAAGTTATACCAACTTTTTTTCAAAAGAGAGATTTAGATCATACAAATGTAAAAGTTTAAATTTCAACATCGATATTTTAAGAAAGATTTAAAATGTAAAAGTAAAAGTTTAAATTCTACCAATAACATTTTAAAAGAGATTTAGAATATAAGAATAAAAATTTAAATCTCATCAACAATATTTCAAAAAAGATTTAGAATATAAAAGTAAGAGTTTAAATCCCACCAATAAAATTTCAAGATTAAACTCTTAACTAATCCGATATAGTGATTATGAGGTTTACTACTGAATCTAAAGTTTCACTTGTTTAAACTGGTTGGTTCAATATGTAATAACTATAAAATTAGTTACTAAATTTAAAATTTTATTTATTTGATATAATACATTCATTTTCAAAGTAACGGTTGAACTCAAATCAGGCCCCACTAATCACGTTGTGGTTCGGCCGATGTATGCTGAGTATTTTTTTTTTTTTATTGACTTGTAGTTTTCCCTCATGGAATTTCTCTTATTCTTGGTAGAGTCTTCTCATCCAATGATTAATCTTCATCTAACCTAGACAAATTAACAAAACAGTCATATATATATTTTTGTCAATCAATGATTAATCTACATATATTTGCACGATTTTCATGCATTCAAGTGGGTGAGGCTTCACGCCTCAGTTTTTTTGAATCATTAGTCATTAAAAATACCATATAAACTAAACTGCGAAAAAACATGGATTTGACAAAGTATGAACTATTTTTAATGAGTAATCCTTTATATATATATATATATATATATATATATATATATATATATATATATATATATAAAATTTATATATACAAATAATATATCATTACGTGATTGAGTTTTCTTATTACTCATAAATGGCTTTAAACTCTAAGCATGAAGTGTGATGAAGGTGACCAAGTAATCCAAGCAGAATCACACCCCGAAACACCCAGTGAAAGACAACATGATGAACAATGAGAATTTAGGGTGACCAAGTGATCCAAGCAGAATCGCACACCGGAACACTCAGTGAAAGACAACATGATGAACAATGAGAATTTAGGGTTTGAGTTGCCCCACCACTTTGTTTCTTCTTCATAGCGCCATCAGTAATTGGATACTCATACAGATTCATTGTGTCTCTTCTGAAGTCTTTCACAATTCCATCATGAAGAATTATCAGTTGTATGTAAGGTGATTAAGGTCTTCTTATTTGTTTTTAAAATTTTTCTTTAGATGAAATAAAAGATTTGTAATTGTTTATGTAAAGCATACTGTAGTACTATTATCTATGTAGACCAAAAAAAAAAAAAAAGTTAAAGACTTATTCCCACCTAAGGTTTAGTGTATTCTCAAACTCTTATCTGTGAAATTTTAAAAACTCAAATATCTATCTATAAATTGTTAAAGTTAACAAAATATATTAGTTTTAGAGATAAAATCGTCATTTAATCAATACTACTAAAAAAATTAAACTCCTTCCCCCCCCCCCTGACCTTGAAGTTTTGTGTATTCACAAACTCTCACCTATAAAATTTTAAAAAATTAAATATCTATTTATAAATTATTAAAATTAAGAAAATATGTTTATTTTCGGGTAAAATCATCCCTAGAGTTAAAAAAATACAAAAAATCATTCTAACCAGATCACAGTAAAAGAAGATGAAGAAAGCAATGCATCTTGGCAACTGAAAAAGTATTATTCCCACTCAAGATTTGTTGAAAACCCAAACTCTGAGCCTTTGAGCATCTATGACAAAGACGTCGTCTTCGTATGATATTGTCTTAGAGAGAGATATTTTATTGGGAGGGTGATCCTCGGTGGTAGAGAGAGAGAGATGATGTCAGATTCCGCCACTAGAGAAATTTGGTTGAAAATAAAACCTTAGAAGAGAAATATAACTTTTCAAAATTCAGTCATAGGAAAAATTATTAATTTTCTAAATCAAAGAAGGAAATAATAAAAAAATTTATTTTTTTAATAAATTATAGTTAAATCAAAATTTTATCTCTAAAATTAACTAAATCTATTAATTTTAACAACCCATGAATGAGAGTTTGATTTTTTCATACTTAACGGATACTAATTTTATTTTTTAACAAACCTTGGGTGGGAAAAAGTCTTCTGGCCATACTTTACAAGAAGAACTATTTTAACACGAAACTAATACTATTTAGTTATAAAATAAACCCATATGCATCCACTTTATGTACATAAGTAAATATATATTTGATGTATATTATCAAATGATTGAATAATTTTGAATTAACGATAAAATAATCTTTAATCTCATGATAATATATATAAATATATATTTATTTATATATTTAAAATACGTACAGATAATATTACTCTTAGTTATAATCCTTCAATTTAGGCTTAATTGAAATATATTAATAACTATTTTGTAATAATATCTATAAAAATAAATAAATAAAAATTTTACTTTTGAATATTTTAATTTTTTTTCCATATTGGTTGGTCACCATTTCGTTGAACCATAGCTTTTGAAGGGTCTGGAATCTTGAGTAAAAAAAAAACTACAGAATATTAATTAATTTGATAATGGAACAACTAATTAAGAATCAATCGACAACTAAGCATAAATCGAACAAAATTTTATGGGTGATTTTGTTAATAAAAGTGCGTAATTTAATTGATCATAATCAAAGATTCTCTGATCCACATCTTGACTCTTGTATGTTTTGAACAATATTTTAATGTGATATTATGAAATTAATCATCCTGTCCTATCATACATGTATTAATCAAGGGTTATAAGGGTGCCACACATAACTGACTAAGCTTAGTTTCTTTAAATCACCATCGCTCATTAATTTAAAAAAAAAAAAATTAAGAAGAAAAAGAAAAGAGAAGGGGATTGATCTCCACCTACCCCTGATTAAAAAAATAATTATAATTATAATGTAGATATTAAAAATAATATATATAGGCTCCCTAGCAAAACTGAGTGTGTTTATATATATATATATATATATATATATATATATATATATATATATATATATATATATATATATATATATATATATTTATTTATTTATTTACAAATATTAATAGATTATCAAAAAGTTTTTGCATTAATAAACAAATATATCTTTAAGCACTTCTGAAGCCAATTTTTCTTTATTCAATTCTTTGGTGCAAAGT
The DNA here is from genome assembly GCF_011075055.1 of Mangifera indica. NCBI lineage: Eukaryota > Viridiplantae > Streptophyta > Magnoliopsida > Sapindales > Anacardiaceae > Mangifera > Mangifera indica. The sequence continues at coordinate 5,164,635 of NC_058142.1, forward strand.
AGGTTGGACTCGAATTGAGCTACTTGTCAGATTTTTTAATTAAAAATTTTGATATAAAACAACGTCGTTTTAACCAATATATATTAAAATGATGTCATTTTAATAACGAAAAACGAGTTAGACCGAATTCAAATTGAGTTTGAGTTTGACTTTCACAAGTTTGACGAGTTTGAGCTCAACTATATATGATTCGAGCCAAACAGCCCTAGTGCAAAGGAAGCTACGGTGGAAATTAAAAAAAAAGAAGCCTTTTGGAGCAAATATTTCTTTGCTGAAGTATAATATTTCTTTTATTTGATCACCTAAGTAGCAATTATTAATTACTCTATTAATGGATATTTGTCTACCTTATGGCAATAAATTTAAATAAAGTAATGTCTTGTTTATATATTTTTGAACATATAATTAAATATGTAAACATTTTTCTTAGCTAGAGTAGGTTTTACTTTAATAGGAAAAAGTTTTTATTTTTAATTGAACTAAAATAACACGTCATCTATATTATTATTATTAGTAGTAGTAGTAGTTAATTGTACGTGTAATTGTCTTGTTAATATGGGTTCTGTTTTAAAACTTTCTTATGAACAACATTTTTTAAATGTGTCGAGGATCAGCACAGACACAAATATGTGTGCGCTGATTTCTATTGAGAACTGCAAATTAAATTAAGCAGCAGAAATCAATTTTCCAGCAAAATGAAACTACACATTCAAGGAAAATTTCCATTTCCATATTTAAAGGCAAAAATAGGGGCCTTTGACCTTTGTCACAGGATGAATTTTCTTGACCTGTCTATATAGTATTCTCGATGTACTGTTTTGAGGATCAACCTTGTAAGTGTCTACATTTTGACTTAAAATCATTAATTTCTCTTGTCTTAGACTTATGAGGAAAGTGACTCTAACTCTCAATCAGTTTATATAGGATTTACGTAATCTCCTCTTCAATATGCTATCACAGCAATATTATGCATGCTTCATAACTAGAGCATCCCCAACTACAAATATTGCATCTACGAACCTAATAATCACACACACTTACTTTTAAACGTCCCACCATTCAAAGCCCTGTGATGGCTCCCAACCTGCGCCCATGGTACCTTCTCTTTCTCTCAATCACAAACCCATTTACACACATTTTTAAGCCTTCCAGTTAATATTCAATAGGATGATATGTTATCCGGTGTCAAATTCGTCGTCTATAATGAATATAAAAGTTACCCAATTCCTGGATTTTATGTAAAAATATCGTAGGGAGATGGGAGCCATAACCGATTTGATATTTACTAATACAAGGATATTGTAATAAGCAACATTAGTAACATTCATGATTATAATTAGTACTTTCCTTCAATCCTTTCTGGTTTTTTATCAGTAATAAAATGAGAATCTTGATCCAGATACAAAATAGAGCACATTAATTTTTCTGAATAAAATTATGTGTAAACTTATCTTTACAAAAGGATAAGATAGCCGTTCTTTCGACTGAACATGCACATGCACGGAGTGGGTAGCTTCTATCTTCACCAATAATGGAGGGAAAACAGGCAATGAAATGTGTGGATAAAACAAAACTGAGCAGAGGCAGAGACAAAGGCAGATGGATCATTTTTCATGTTTCATTTAACTAAAATGTTTCATTACATTTACAAGTTCTCAAATAAAACAAGTCTGAGTCTTCTGCAATGCCCCATCTACACCCTCCACTTCTAAGTTTCAACCACTAACTTACTTCTTCCTTGGGATTCTCCCTAAGTCAACTACTTTTTTTGCTCCTACTATAAATAACAAACACAGATCTCACACTTCTCTTCCAACGTACAGTCAAAGGCAGTGCCAAAACATCATTATAATTAAATATCTCCTTAATTCTCTCCTTCTTTGTCTCTTCTATTTTTGTGCAATAATGGAGAAAGAGGATGTTGCATCAATTTCTTCAGCACCAGCCACACCAGGCACTCCTGGTGCTCCTCTGTTTGGTGGGTTCGAAGGAGAGAGAGATGGCTTTGGAAATGGAAGAAGATCATTTCTCACAAGTCCATGCAGGTGCTTCGGTGTTGAAGAATGGGCCATGGAAGAAGGGAGACTCCCTCCTGTCTCTTGCTCAATCTCATTCCTTGTTCCCCCTCCTGTCTCTCTTGCAAGAAAGGTGGTGTAATATATAGAGTAATACTATACATATCCATTACACAAATTGATATATATTGATTGAATATTATTTTTTATTAATTTAAAATCACTTATATGATAAATATAGTTTTATTGTAATATATAATGTCTAAGGATTCTCAAGTGAGAAGTCTTTTAGCTTAATATTTTGGTGTATTGATTTCAGGTAGGGGCTGAATTCATTGGCACATTTATACTCATGTTTGCGGGGACAGCCACAGCCATTGTGAACCAAAAAACAAAAGGGGTGGAAACCCTACTCGGCTGCGCCAGCTCCACCGGTCTCGCTGTCATGGTCATCATATTGTCCATCGGCCACATTTCCGGAGCCCATCTCAACCCCGGTGTCACCATCGCCTTTGCTGCCTTAAAGCATTTCCCATGGAAAAACGTAAACACATATATAAACTACAATTCTTCACCTTTCATTTCTAATTGTTGAAGACTTAAATTCGATTTCATTTATGGTCAATGTTTGCAGGTTCCAGTATATATAGGAGCACAAGTAGCGGCATCATTATGCTCATCATTTGCACTGAAAGGGATATTTCATCCGTTCATGGGAGGGGGAGTGACAGTGCCTGCAGAAGGATTCGCATATGGGAAAGCTTTTGCTTTGGAGTTTATTATCGGATTCAATCTTATGTTTGTCGTCACCGCCGTGGCAACCGACACTCGGGCTGTAAGTGCATGCTTGCCGTTCAATCAATTATTATTTGAGTCTCCCTTTTCTCTTTCTTTGATCGCTCCCGAACTAGACGGCCCTCCCGTGGATTATGCAAGCAAGAGACACGAGTCTCTCTATTTCTTTTATTTTAGAAAAAATAACATTGTCCCTCCCCAAGTGTGGCAACTAAAGGTGCAAAGTTTATACGCCAAACATCGGGCCGGAAAATGTAATTTACTGCACATGCAACTTAAGAGGCAAAATTCAAGAAAAGAAAGTTGGCGTCCGGGCAAGTTTCCACCCAGTGGTATTCATTAAATGCCACTGACAATAATTTACCTGACGCACACTTGTCCGCATCCCTCCAAAACCAATTAAAATGACCCCACAGCATCCAGACAGTTTCAACTTTTAGTGATACCTCACCAAACTTTCAAAACCACCTTTCTTACCCTCCTCTGACCCTCCATTTAATCGAGCTTGAGAGCTGAACTGTAACTAATTAAATCTCTTATAATTTAGTTGTCAATTACCATGTTGAGGAAATGATTTTGATGAAATTAAGACTAATTAATGTGAAGATGTCTCTGCAACTGTGATGTTTACGCAGGTGGGGGAGCTTGCAGGAATAGCTGTGGGAGCTACTGTGGCTCTTAACATTCTCATAGCCGGGTATTGCATTTCACACTTTCATTTTATGAGACCTTTTTCATATTTTATCAAATAACTTTTAATTTATTTTCTGTAGACAGTAGTTTATCAAGACCTTTTCAAATTATGATAAACGTTTTTTAAATTTATTTTACAGTTTTTAATTAAAGTATTTAGTAAATGTTCTGTGAAAAGCGATTTTTAAGTCAAAAAGGCTTCTGAAATCACTATTGACTAAAAAGACTTCGTTCAGGACCATTCTACAATTCTGCAGTCTAGATCCGGTGAATGAGAATGGTGAAAGCTGTACCACCAAGACCATGCGCATAAATTTTTGAGATTATAAACTGACTCACAGACACATATCATAATGTGATTTAATGAATTTTAATTAAAAAATAAAATAATATTTAATCATATAATAACAAATTATTTACATATTTTATATATTCAAAAATTTATATGCAAAATATTATTCAAACTATTACTATGATCAGTTGAAAATTATTTTCTTGTGTTACCTTGCAGACCTTCTACTGGTGGTTCAATGAATCCAGTGAGAACTTTGGGTCCGGCTGTTGCGGCAAACAATTATAAGGCCATATGGGTGTATCTAACGGCTCCAATCCTAGGAGCACTATGTGGCGCGGGATGCTATACTGCAGTCAAACTACCAGACACAGAAGGTGAAAGTCATGAAAGGCCTACTTCAGCAGCAAGCTTCAGAAGGTGACAAGATGGAAACAACTGCTCTATATCAGTGGTACATACAAAGACAGAGAAAGAATAAGAAACGAATAAGTTTGATGGTTGTATCAAATAAATGTATGATAGTCAGGCTAGAGACTTTGGGAATGGGTGAAGTATTGAGTTTGTAATATATGTGTAAAGGATTGAGATGTAATCTCCTATGTCAAATTTCCTCCAAAATCCTATAAATCTTGATCTCATATTGACAATGACAACAAAGCTAAAGGCAATCATAGGCATAAGGTGGTAACTGACATGAATGGTTTCTGATATTACTATTACTCGCAAGCAAAATTAAATTGGAAAAATAGCTTCAAAATTTGGAATACAGGACATTGCAGGTCATTTGAGGTATAACTGTTAGACATTTTCGTCATTATATCATTGATTTCATCCTCAGAGTGTCCATGTATTCTTGATACTAATTCATTTTACTGATTAAATCATTGATTTGATCCTCACGGTTTCCAGACTCTCCGCCATCCTTGAATCTTTGTTTCTTCCCCAGCAGTCCTCCTTCTGGTTTGCTAAGTAGAAAAGGCCCCAAAAATTTGATCACCTCCTTAAAATGTGGACCAACATTGGCAATCTCATGAATTAAATCTTCAATGCAAATCATGCCATATTTCCCCAATGTCTGCCAAATTTTAACAATGCAATAAGACACTAAATAATTACAGAAGTCTAGGAAAAAATAAGTAGAGAGAGTCATGCAAAGATTAATATATGGGTAGGAATACAAAGGAAATGAACATTTGAGCAAAATACATTACCTGTTCAATAATGTTATTATCCGTCAGAGGAATTCTTTGTTTCTCTATCTTCGCATATCCCTTCTTGTAAATTAACTCCTTCACATTTGTCAGATTAGGGTATCTACAAGTACAAATATTAAGGGAAAAATATCATCAATACAATATTGACAACATTATAGCTAGGGCTGGACTCGAACTAAGCTCCATTCGAGCTCGAGCTCAACTCAAACGTGCCCGAAACAAGTCAGCCCTATACGAGCTCGGTCAAGTTCGAGCTCAAGCTACTCGCCAAATTTTCCAATTAAAAATTTTGATACAAAACGATGTTGTTTTGACCTATATATATTAAAACAACGTCGTTTTAATAACGAAAAACAAGCCGAGTTCGAGCTTGGCTTTCACCAGCTCGAGCTCAAACTCAAGCTCAGCTATATGTAAACCGAGGCTAGGCTCGAATCCAACCCTAATTATAGCAATTAAAAAATTTAGAAAAGCACAAGTTAATTGACATTCTTAAGAGACAATGGAAATGCAAGGTAATACAAAGTGGTTATTGGGTGGTAAAAGTGAGCCCAAGGAGGTTATAGCCGCTTAATGCTGAGTGAAATACCCAAGAAAAACCAACAATATACCATCTACATTGACTTAAACCTATGTGTAATTGACACCTAAGGGCTTATTATTACTCCACAGATATGCAAGTTTTTTAAAAATTATTTGCATTGGGAAATTTAAGATGATAAACTTAAAAAATGATTTCCTGTATAAGCAGTTTGATTGAAGGAACGAAAGCTATTGATCCATCAACACCAGCAGTACTCCCACATCAAGTACAAAAACCAAGAAGCTTAAATTAATTATATTGGTAGAACTTGATCATAGTTGTATCCTTCAACAGAGAGTGCTCTTCTTGTTACCTAATTAAGGGTAATAGAAAATAAGATAAAAGAGTTATGCAGTTTCATTATCACACAGTTTCGTGGGCTGCAGCATGTGTTCGTTGTTTGCTCCTCACACTGAACATCCATAAGATCATATCACAAAATAATGGAAAGTGATGTTTGCTTGTCTTACCCATAAGTGACGTATGGCTCCACCTTTTGCAGCTGTTGTAATATGCCTTCACTAGACATGGCAAAGACACCACTGAAGATTTTTGTCAATCTTAGTTTGTACAGGATCTTCCTAGTTTTTGGGTGCATGTCATTTTGCCTGAATATAATGATATTGAGATATCAGAACCCTAACAATACAAAGCATATATAATTTCAGGTAAATCACAATAGAATGCAACCTACCCTTGTATGCGTATGATAAAAAGCAACTTAGATTTTGGCTTCACAAGAGCTGATTTGGCCCCTTTTCCCCTCTGTTTCATTCTGATAAGGTCCAGTTCCTATGCAGATACATAAGTTAATAATTGTTAATATCAGACCATAGTTACACTAATCATTTTACTGCATACAAAAATGGGCAAACACAAAAAGTTATGCAAGACAAATAAAACAATAGCAGTTTATTTGAGACTATCATAGTTCTTCAATCCTGGCAAAAAATTATGGAAATCTCACAAATTAAAAAAATAATTACAAAAGACTAGAGCTACTATGAGAACACTTTCCGAAAGGCAACGTGCTTTGTCCATTATTTTCTCTCACACAAGCAACACATTCACCATATTATCAATTTAAACACTATGCCAACTCAAGTGAAAAAAATTTACGCTGAAAACACCAGATATTCAATAAAAAAGCCTTAAAAATAAAACAGAATGTTAGAAGGTTACCTGCGCTCTAAACTGTTTGATAAATTCCTCAGGTCTTTTAATATCCTCAACCTTCTTTTTCTTATTGTTATTCTGTCCATATTTTCCCAACTCTAGCTGAGCTTTTCTCGTGAGCGCCAAAGATTCAGTACTTTTCCTTTTCTTCAACACAGTCTCTGATATATATGCTAACGGCTTTGCCTCCCTTTCTGCCATCTCTATTTCTACCAGAGGCGCGTACAAATCAGTGGCCGGCGACACGGTGCGGAGTTGGAGATGTGTTTGAAGGAACTCAAAGCGCTTGAATTAGGGTTCTGTCTTGAGGCTTAGATTATCGGCGGGGCTTATGTTGGGCCCAAAATCGATAATTGAAAAAAGAAACCTCCGTCTGTCTACTTAACAGTTAACGTTGTCTACGCATATTGCCTTATGGTTGATTTTTTTTTAATAGGTTTAAAGTTTAGGGTTTAAAGAGATATTATAGTAAAAAGGTAAACTGAATTTGATTTACGGGTAGATCTAACAATCAGGCTATTGAGTTAAGCCTCACTATTCAAGCTTTGAGCAAACAATTTTAAGCCAAAGATATTATAATCATACCCTACGAATACATGAAATGATTCAGTAACCCCGACCTATAATCATTAAACAAACAAACAAACAACAAAACCAATCTCTTAATCAATCTTGATTAAGCTCAAAATTTCTCGCCTAATCAAACTTTAGGTGTAAATAATCTTTATTCAATCCAAGCTAAAAATATCTATTAAACAAAATATTTGTTTAAATTAATCTATAATGAATAAGATCCCACTCAAAAAATTTTCTTCAAGCCAAACAATTAGCCTTCGGGTTTGCCCAATTCAAACAACCTATTTATAAGGTTAATTATATATTACAATACAATTAATCTATCTTTAAATGAGTTATTTTATAATAGGGTATTTTTGTCAAGATAAATAAAAGCGTTTTACAATTAAACATATTTTGAGGGGGTTATAAGAAAGTGACCAACTATTCAAGGTTATTAGTCTTGATGTGCTTCCACTGGTAGATGACCTTCCGCGGATTAGCGAATACCTATGACGTGTTTTAGTCTGGGACATGACCGCGGAGTCATCGAGTAAGTAAGACGATCAACCGTAGGTACAACGACGTGGTGTAATTGCATGCAAAGAAACAAAAGAACATCCTTATGATTTTATAGGTAGTGTAGTTAGCTTTTCAGGTATAAATCCCTCAACAATATTATGGGCATTTAACTAACTTCATCCTTTTTTTTTTTATTTAACTAATGCATTGAATTTTTTATTTTATAAATTTAAATTTATGAGATTCAAACTAAAATAATATATTATTATTTATATATAAAATTATAATTATAACATTCTTAAAAAAACGATAAGGTATTTTAGAAAAGATAAATACAACTTGTTAAGATCAGTAAGGTAATAACAGAGGATTGGATGTCAGCAGGCAGTCTGTCTCCCTCTCCAAACAACCCCTTAAGCAAAGCCTTTAGTCATCCTGTTTCTCCTGTTTAAACAAACAAAATCATATAAATATATAATATATATTTTTCAAATATGCGAAGAGGAGTTTGAATTTTTGAGAGATCGAATTGCTGTTCAACTATGGAAGTACCTAGCTCATGGGACGCGTTACGCAAACAGGTTCAGTTTCTCTCTCTTTTTTTTTTTTTAATCTATAATTTCAGATTTCATGCTGAGTTCTACTTGGTTGCGAAGGATTTAGGATTGATTGTGGATTTGTTTAAGATATGAGGCTTAAAGTCGAGAATTGCGATTAATGTAAGATGAATATTGTCGGATTGAATCTTCAGTTGATGGATTTGATTGCATTTGATGTTAAATAATTTGACTCGATTAATCAGTGTTATATTTTGGTACTGATTGAATCCAGCTTTTAAGTTTTCTAGAAGGTGTGTGTGATTTAGGAATTGTGAATGAGAATTATGTGGATCTGATGTTATTTGTGAGAATGTTTGGATTGATTCTGTGGGCATTCAGAATTCAATTGAATTGACCTCGAATTATGCATAATTATGGAGGTTGCTTACCCTCAAGCTCTGTTTGACTCTGAGTGTGAAGAGTACTAAGGACAGGAAGGAAAATAAAATGATTGTTACCTTGTCAAATTTTCATTTTCCCGTTGTCTATTATTAGATCCTAACAGATGTGTAAAGTCAGAAGTTTGTTTCTTGTGCAGTGATATTAATACTTCTGCCTCATAGATTTGCACATGTGATTTTTTGACAAATGTTTGACTTAGGAATTCTTGTGGCTATAGTTTGATCAGTTCTTTTTTTTGGTTTAATAATCAGATTGTTCTTGTATATTAATTTACCATTGTATATCAAGAAAGGAGTGCCCTCTTTCCCAGTCATGAAGAATCATACTAAGTTGCTGATATAAGTTGGATTTTTTGGATAGCAAGTAAATTGAAATGTTTAACTGTCTTCTGTGGTGGTTTATGATTTACTCAGTTGCAGTCAGCTTCTTGTTCAGCAGGAAGTCTCCTAAAAAATTCACTTGTCAATGTTGCACTGTGGTTGATGAAAGATGGTTGGATCCTTGTTCTGTTACCAAGGTCTTTAAGTTGTTCTCCTGTGGTGCTTTGCAAGAAAATGGAATGACGACAGTTTTACTTTTTCCTCATTTAGGGGATAGTACAAGTACAATGAATGGAGTACATGATCAAAGTTCTCTTCAGCACATTACACACCAAGAAGGAGGCAGACTCTCCATAATCCTTTCTTGGGATCACTTTACATTTGAAGTGGATGTGAGAGAAGTTGGACATGACATTAACGGATTAAAAATTTCTCTAGTCCCCATTAATTGTGAATACTGAATTTGGTTTCCCCAGATAAGTTGATGAACAGTTTGAAATTTAATACCTTACCCACTGGTAAAAGTAATGAGGACCAATCTCCTAGAGAAGGATCATGCTTATTTGTTCGTTTTGCTTAGAGTTATACTATTTGTTACAATCAAAGCTTTGTCTGATGATTAAGTATTAGTGAGTTATTGCATTTGCAAACAATTGGAATTAGAGCCAAATATTGGATTTTATTAGATTAATTATAATCAATGGAGCAAATTATGAACTATGTATTAGTTTACTCTCTTGGATAGTCATAAAATGACCAAACATAGGTTAATTGGCTCCTTTGAGTAGGGGAAAAGCTATTGATGTATATGTGATTAATTGTTAACTTGGTATTCAAACTCTAATTTTGGAGTTGATAATGAGCAGGTCAAAAACATTAGTAGGTTGTTTCATTGAACTCACATCAATGAAAGTATTTTTTGATCTCTTAGGTGGCAAGCTTAATTCTTTTTGAGGCATCAGCCCAACGTGAAGAATCAAAATGATGTTAAGTTAAGTAGCTGCCACATCATTCTAAAACTTCCATAACTTGATTTAGAGAGCAGTTCTTGAATGGTTGTTGATGGAATATAAATGTTTAAGCTATAATTTTATCCTCTTTTTGGTTCAGTTGCATTTGAAGACACCCTTGCATGTGGATCATTCTTCAAGAACTTCATTTTGGAGTCTGTTGATGATGATTTCTTTGAGATGTATTCATCCCTACTTTGGTTGCCGACTTGTCGTAGTTATTGGAATTTGAATTCTTTGCTTGTGAGATGGCATGGATAATATTATGAAGTTGAAAACCAAAATGAAAAATAGGGTTTTGATAACCTTTATTGATTGTTTGATTTCAGTGGCTGTGACCTTTAGTTGCCGAATATAATAAGTGTGATTTTAATTAGTTTTGGGCTTATTGGTTGTCTATAGTTTCTTATGAATAAATAAAAGAGGTGCATTGGTTATCTTATTCTGGTGGTCATAACCTTAAAGAATATCAAACATGAGTGAGATCTTTGCTAAAATTTTGAGGCAACAACCTCTGAAATCTTGGTAAGGGTCTTGTTAAAATTTCTTTTGAGAAGTTATTCTCCTAATTGTTTTGGATAAGTGATACTTGTTTATCTTTGGGGATGCAACCATAAAAATCTTACAGAGCAGGTATATTATTAGAACTTTGCATATTTCTTGTGAAAACTGTTGTCTTTAAACCTGTTTGGCTGCTCTTGTCCCCGTCCTTTTGATTTTGATTTGTTTGAACAGTTCTTTCTATTCTCCCTTTAATTTTTTGTATTCAAAATTGTAATTTTTGTCAAAAGTAATCTCATTATCATTTTATTTTATGCAAATGATTGATTTGTCTATAATTGCAGGCAAGAAAACTGGAAGCGCAATTGGATGAGCAGATGAATTCTTACCGAAAGTTTGTTTCCACTAAGGTTTCTACTAAAGTAGACTCAGCTGGAAATGATCTTGAATCTGGGATAGATAGACTACTAAAACAACTACAACAAGTCAATATTCAAATGCAAGATTGGGTTTCATCTGGAGGATCTGAAATGGTTTCTTACACCTTGACTCGTCATCAAGAAATTCTCCAAGGTATCACTCAGGTATAGCTGAACTTGAATGTTACTCTGTTTATTTTTTTTTTAATTGTTGTGCAGTTGCTATTGAGCTTTTGTAAAAAATGCTACCAAAACTTTTTTAGTTTCTTGAGTCTGATGTATGTCTTAAGTGCTCTCTAAGCTTTAAAATATGTTCTTTGCTCCTTTTCTATACGTAAAACTACATGTAAGACCATTTTTGGGTTTGGTGGCGTAATAGGAAGAAATGTAACTACCATGTTTTCCCTTTAAAAATAACTTTCTTCACTTCATTATTATTCTCTACATAAGGATTAGTGACATGCTTTTTAGGGTTTTGTGGTATAAGAAAAAGACCTGTAACTGCTGATCTTTTCCCTTAATATATGGCTCTCTTGACTCTTAAAGTGATTATACTTGATATTGAACACGATTAATAACAAATGAAAATAGGTTTAATTTTTCCTATAGTTTGAACGGTGGATAACTAATTTCTTATTATTGGATGTGGGATTTAGCCATACTATGTTGTCAACACTTAATGCTTTTTTGAAAGATGATGACATTGTATTAGGAATCCCAGTGATTTCCAATTCACAGCCAATGTAATTAAAGTGAATGACAATGATTGTGAAAAACGGTTGAAATTTGTATTGCTTGTAGACTAAATTTGTTACAAACACAATTTACAAAACAATGATGACAAAAATCACTCCAACTTCGGCTATTTGACAGGCCGAAAATCTCTGTAATTGTTTAGCTTTCATGAGGCTGTTAGGAACCCAGCAAGGTTTCAATTCACAACTCAAATAACTTTGTAAATAACCAGAAAAAAGAAGTATATTGCAATATTGATTGCTTGTATTTATAAGCAAAATGATTATCACTCCCTCACTTGAAAGCAAAACCAAAACACTTTAAGTATTGGCAATTCGAGAGGTCAAATCTCTCCCAAAAATTCCTAGCATTTAAGAGGCTAGGCGTTCTCCTTCTTAGCCGAAGCTATGCACTATTTTGCTGGAAAATCTCTCTGCCTTCTTTCCCATTTTCTTCTCTTTTTATACTAAATTCCTCCCTAACCATGATTCTCTATTGTCTTGTGTCCATACTTTTCACAGTGGTCCCCATTTGTATCTTGCTGTAGTTACACTTTTATATTGCTGCGCCACTTGTCTGTGTCATCATAATAATCCTAACAATACCCCACCCAATGAGAACTATCTTGTCCTCAAGGTGGAAGTGAGGATACTGCGCCTTCATTGCATCGAAACTCTTTACATTAAACTGAAAAAAAAAATTGGATCTTCAAGAACTACATTGATGTAAACATATTATGCCAAAATTGAATTCCATGAAGATGAATTTGGGCCCAACATATTTGATAAAATCCTAATAGCTTCTCCTATTACACCAAATTGAGCGATGCCTCCTTGCAAAACCCTCAATTGGTCGTAAGCGATTAATGCTACAACGAACAAGTACACATTGGTATAAATTTGAGCATCCACATCAGAAATGAATCCAACTTTTTTAACGTGACAATGAAGTCGTTGGCAATAAGAATAGAAACCCAAGTGAATTTAGTTTGATCTATAAAGTGAAATATTGGTGCAACGAGCAATATTAAAGGATGCATTGTGGATGTTGGAAAGGAAACGAAAAATAATGATGTGGTTGTGTGAGGAAAGGAGGGGCTGAGAAACAGGGTTAAGGTGGAGAAGTGGAGGAAAGGTGTCTTGGGTCAGGTAATGGTGGTGATAGTTGATTGTAGTAGAGGAACGGGTTTTAAGAGTGGTGTTGGCAAAATGGTAGGACTTGTCTAGTGCTTTAGTGTTATAGAAGGAATAAAGGAAATTTCGGTGACTAGATCGAACTAATTTTCTACCAAAAAATGTCAACTCTTCTTTTTACAACACCATCGGTAAGTTAGTCTTCACCAAATGCTCCTGTAATTTATTTGCAAAAGGAAGACTCAATTTTTGTGTAACCTAGGAAGTTTCTTAAAAAATTTCTCTTCAAATTTTGTTTATATCTCTTTTTTCATTTCCCATGCTTCCTCTTCTTGATTTTAATTTTATCAATTCCAAATTTGTCCCAGAAAAGTGATCTGATACTAATTGTTAAGAACCCAACAAGGTTCCAATTTACAACTCAAATAACTTTCCAAATAACTAGAAAAAAAAAAAAAAATTACAATGTTGATTGATTGATTCTATTTACAAGCAAAACAATTTTCACTCTCTCACTTGAAAGCAAAACCAAAACACTTCAAGTATCGGCAATTTGAGAGGCCGAATCTCGAAAATTCCTAGCGTTTGAAAGGCTAGGTGTTCTCTTTCTCGGCTAGAGCTGCCCATTATTTTGCTGAAAAATCTTTCTGCCTTAAAATCTCTCTTCCTTCTTTCTCGTTTTCTTCTTTTTTTTATACTAAATTCCTCCCTAACTAACCATGATTTTCCATTGTCATGTGTTCATTCTTTTCATAGTGGTCTCCATTTGTATCTTGTTGTAGTTACACTTTTATATTGTTGTGCCATTATGCTATTGTGTTGTGCCATCATAATAATCCTAATAAAGGCTAAACACTCTCCTTTAATCAATTGAAGCTTCCAGAATACTTAATATCAATAATCTCCCTTTGCTTGTATAACCTCTTTCAAACCAGTTACAAAAGACCTCATTAAAATCTAATCGAATAAATCTATTAATGGTGTCGACAAGAGTAAAAATCAGCAATGATAATCTATGGTTGTGTCTCATTGTCAGAGTGACAACAACTCCTCATGGGGTGTGTTGTCTTGCGACGGTCGGAAACTTTGTAACAATCCAACCTTTAGATCTTCTCAAGTGTCGAATGATTGAGTTTCATCCTAACGGATTGTCCCCAATAAAAGTCGACAACTCCAATCGTTGATGATATGCATCTTGCCTGCCAATGCTTAGATTTTCACAGATCATCGTTTCCCATCCCTTGGCGCCTTCTCTGGCTATAGTCTCTCCATACCTTATTTGTTCGTTTCGTTTTGTTGGTAAGGGTGGTGTCAGCTATTTCACGATGTCTATTGTGCCGTTAATAGGGTTGCTCTATTGGTGCTTCTCCTTGATCATCACTAAATAACTCTTTATTCATTGTCATTTCCCTCAACTTCTTGAGATAATCTTTTACTATCTTGACATTTCCTTCGAAATTCTTCATTCTTAAGTTCATATTTTCCAGTTTCTCGTCTATTTCATCCAACCTATTCTTCACCAACTCCAGATCTTTCTTCATCCCCTCTACTCTAATCTTTATTCTCGTCATGCTTTGATATTGATTCTATTAGGAATCTCAGTAATTTCCAATCTACAACCATGTAACTAAAGTGAATTGTGAAAAATAGTTGAAATTTGTATTGCTTGTGGATTGAATTTGTGATAAACACAATTTATAAAACAATGATAATAAAAATCACTCAAAGTCCACCTATTTGAGAGGTCCTAAATCTCTTCTCAGAATTGTTTGGCTTTCGAGAGGCTAAACACTCCCTTAATCAGCTGAAGCTTCCCAAAAAACTTGATATCAATAATCTCCCTCTTCTTCCCGTCCAATTCCTCCATTTTATCTCTTCTTTTCTTCTCCTTGGCTATAGCTACATGGGCGTAAAGTTGTCCTCTTTCTTTTTGTGCCAGCAACTCCATTGCTTTTATGCACCTAATAATTTTTTATCCCCCACTGTAACAGATAGTGGTCCTGACACACTGCATTTTGAGATTTTCTGGAATCACTCATTATATTTCTTACCTTATCTCTTTCTCCTGTCATTCACATTTGTTTTCTAGAATTTCATTACATCAATGTATCTTGTGGTTTAGTAACAAAACAATCTGTTCATCACTATTCACTAAGTGGCTCTCCAGGTTTGTTGTTGTCATAATAATTTTATTTATGCCCCTCTCATTCTTAAAGACGAGTTCAAATCTCTGAGTCTTGAAATGTGGAATATTGATGAAAAATACACCTATGAGGTTTATTGTAAGCTTGTCATTTGTCAGTGGAGTGTTAAGAATTTTGGATAGGTGAAGCCAGCATGTGTGAACACTATAGTTTTTGGTTGTTTGGTTTGTCAATTTCGATTTTGTTTGTTATAAACCATTAGATCGCATTAATGGGCACCGACTTCTTGTTAGACATGATTGAAGTGCAGGAATTTTATCGTCTTCGCTCCAGCCTTAAAGCTAAGCAAGAACATGCATCACTCCTTGAGGATTTTAGGGAGTTTGATCGGAGTAGATTAGATTTGGAAGAAGGTGTTGGTTCTATGGAACAAGCTCTCCTTAAAGAGCATAGATCCATTAGCCGAAGTGCAGGGCAGGTATGTACACAGATAATCCATCCTTTTTTGTTGGGTAAATTAAATGCCAATATATTTTTTTTCTCCTTCAAAGGATAAGATGTTTTAGATTGCCAGGACTTTGAAAACTTAATGATGATAATCTTTTAGTTTGTCCATAAAGAATGAGGAACTAAAGAATAAATGTATCATAAAATCTTTTTTGTTTATCTGTTTCCTTTTTCTTAGCACCCAAAATTCTGCAATCCACCCTGCAACTTTAGTGGCAAGAAAATTTCTGGGATATGAATATCCATCATAAGTAGGTGGCCACAAGGGGATTTGTACCACAAAGCACAACCCTTTGGGTTATCTATCTTTCTGTTTCTGGTTACTATATGTGGACAGAGGTTGTCGTAAGCTATATTATGTTTCAAGTCCAGCTGTCTTGATTAATATGCTGGTGCCTCGATCAGTTGTTACAGAATCTGTAAATGGCCATAAGGTGGATTTGAAAAATCTACATCCAAGTCTGATTACTGTATTTCTTTGCTGTTTGCTAAATAAATTATGTACATTTCTTTTTTTAATATTTATTATCCATGGAATCATAATCAGCTTAAAGAAAGGTAGCTGCCAATCTGGAAATGCGGTATATTGTGTGGAAATTTAATATATGATGATGGTTGTTAGTGGGAGTTTTTCTTGTGGTTGGAAAAAAATTTTAATTTTTAATATTTAGTATGCTTTTCTTTTTAAAACATGACGTGTGTAATGGTTGTTAGTGGGTTTGGTGGGCTGTGGACCATAGAATTTTTTTTCATGGGTTGTGATAGTAGCATCTTTTACTGATAATTTGTAGAATTAATTACCATTGTTATATCTTTTCCATTCAAGAAGGAAAAATGTCGTAGGTGTTAAGGTTTTGAAGTAGATTTTTTATCCTTGGCTTCAAATTTCAAAGAGAACTTGAAGCAGATTCATGCAAACATGTTTATAAATTTCATGTCGTCATGTTGGTTGATCTCTAAGCCAATACACCCAAGCACATGATCAGGATATAAAAATAATAAGAATAGAAACAATTATGTGAATTTGTTTGTTTATGCATTAAGATGAAGAGTTGTAGAATCTCCATAGAGGACCATAGAATTTTTTTTCATGGGTTGTAACAGTAGCATCTTTTACTGATAACTTGTAGAATTAATTACCATTGTTATATCTTTTCCATTCAAAAAGGAAAAATGTCGGAGGTGTTAAGGTTTTGAAGTAGACTATCCTTGGCTTCAAATTTCAAAGAGAACTTGAAGCAGCTTCATGCAAACATGTTTTTAAATTTCATGTCGTCATGTTGGTTGATCTCTAAGCCAATATGCCCAAGCACATGATCAAGATATAAAAATAATAAGAATAGAAACAATTATTTGAATTTGTTTGTTTATGCATTAAGATGAACAGTTGTAGAATCTCCATAGAGGAACATTATTTGGAATATAATTAAAAGAAAGGTACAAAATGTGAACTGATATTTATTTCAATTATAGTTTTCATTAAAGTTGCCTTTCATATTCTGATGATGCAGATGGATTCTGTAATTTCTCAAGCTCAAACAACTCTTGGTGCCCTGGTCCTTCAACGTTCAACTTTTGGGGGCATCAACTCAAAGCTCAGCAATGTTAGAAGCCACCTTCCCTCGGTATGAACCTCTGTTAATGTAGTTATCCATGCTTAAATATATATTTCAAATAGTAATTTATTATATTTCAGAGCTTGTTTAGCATATCCAAGAAATAGAATTCAGATCTTATTGCTTCCCATGGCCTGAGGACTCTTAAAAGAGAGTTTGATATGCTTGAGAAAAGGATTGGTCACTGAGAAATAGAATCTGTTGTAACTAACTTTTTTAAAAAGGCATTGTAGGATGCTGAAAGGAATTGTGAATGGTTCAGTGAATTAAGTTGACATCATTTAGGTGAGACAAAAGATAATGGACCGATTGTATATTTATGACACGAAGCTTCTCTTAGTGTAGAAATTTGTTTGTGATATTTGGTGATGATATCAAACTGTTTGTAGCCCTGTAGTGATCAATGAACTTTTTTGACAAAACATTGCAGGTAAATAACATTCTGTCAGCAATAAAGAGAAAAAAGTCAATGGATACCATCATTCTTTCCCTTGTTGCATCGGTATGCACATTTCTGATTTTTATCTATTGGTTGACCAAGTGAGGATGCGATTATACCTCATCTAGATGCTTTATAATAGTGGGTTAACAGAGGCTGCTTTTCTTTTGTCATATTATTGTGAAATTGTTTCTGGCTGGTATTCTATTGTGCTTTTGTCATCTCTGTTAGTGTGAAGCTCAGAACATCAGAAGGTATAGACAGACATCATATGGTACATGAAAAGGCTCGATCTAAGACACAAATATTATTTCTTTGTAGCTCCCGGAAAATAGAAATTAGCTAAATTAATATACTTTAATATTTGTGCACAATGAAATATGATAATATCTAATACAATGTTAGATCCATGTTTCTGGGGAAATAAGTTGCAAGGATGAGCAAATCTATGTAAAAGATGCAAAGAGATTGGAAGGATTAAAAAGGTGGGGGTCTTTTTCAACTCATGCCGAGTGAGAACAATTCCAAGTAATGTCTAATGGTAAAGTTTTGTTTATCTTGAATGATTTTGTAATGTTGGAAAAAAGCGAGTCATCAGAGCAATGATCAAAATTATTTTGTTTCTTCTTCGTAGTGGTTTGCCTACCCCAGCCCATTTTTTATGATAATGTTTTGTTTCGGGTTTGGGACACTCTCCTATACAAAGTTTGGAGAACTTTCATATTCAGTTGTCAATGGAGCCACTCGCTCCTCCTTAAAATTGGGTCGTCTTAAATCTCAAATATTCTTGCTTATAATTAATGCTATTCCATTTTTATGTTGAAGGTCGTAAACTATTTTTGAAAATTTTAAGTGATTACACAAATGGGTATTCATTTTAAGTACATAAATAAATATATATTTAATATATATCATTATAAATGATTTTGAAATAAAAATAAAGTAATATTTAATCATGTAATTATATATATATATATATATATATATATATATATATATATATATATATATATATATATATATATATACAAGTGTGCTATAAATAAGTATACATAGTATTATTTAAAGTATTTAGGAACTTTATTATTAATACCCATTTATTCTAAGGCAATTGAATTGCAATTACATTTATAGAAAATTACTTAAAGTTACTATTTTTACTTTCAAAAATTAAGCCAAGTAAAAGAGTTATAGAGTGATACAATTTGCAAACTTAGATGATAAAAAAAAGCGAAGTTAAAGTTTAACTAAAAAACTTTATTATTAATTTTAATGTATGATGGATACATGACTACACAATTTACTTTACGTTATATTCATGAATTTAATCGAGAAAATCTCCTTCGATATTTGAAGACGTGATATCATTTGCATAACTATGATTACCTGAATGAAATTCAAACCTAAAGTCCTCCAATATAAAATATTTGATGATGCACAATCTTACAGCATGCAACTGACAAAATTTGCTGGGCCAAAAAAATTTGCTGCCAATGCGATGGCTCTACGGCACAATTTAGAGAAAGATGTCAAATAAGTTTGTTATATATATCTATTTTAAATATATAAATAAATTATATATATTTATTTTAAATATTATATATATTATTATATTATTAAATATTTATTTATTATTAATTTAAAAATATTTAATTATATAAAAATATATATTTATTTATATATTAAAAATAAATACATATAATTTTATTATATATATAATCAATAATATCTTTTGAACTTTTAAATGTGAGACAGTGATGGCAAAGTCAGTGACTTGCTCTTCAAACTACTTCCAAACAGTAATATATATATATATATATATATATATATATATATATATAAAGAAAGAAAGTGAGACAGGGAGATCTATGAAAGAGATTTTGGGTCCAATTTGATTTGACAAAGCAGGCCAAATAGCCAACAGAGGAGGTATCATATTGGCTTTTTTCTCAGCAATGGACAAACCAGATAATTTCAAAAGCATGCACACAATATCATAATCAATGTCATATATGACTGATCTTCATTAATCTGTGAGAAATTTTATATGCGCCGATGAAATAATTCACAAAAGTTTTCAAAGCTTCTAGGAAGGACATCACTATGGAGGCATTTAAGCCCTCTCCACATCAACTTCTTCATCTACTTGTCGGCCACTTGTCGCCTTCACCCTCTTCATGGCTGCAAAAGGACAACCCCCTTCTCCTATTTGCATGTGGGTAGCTTTGTTTTTGTCTGGTTATCATATTTGTTAGGATAAAGCTGGACTATCTGTATCACGTCATTGAAATATCTTTTCTACTTAAAATTAATGTATATTTATACAGTAAGATTTTGATGTCAGTTACGTGTAAGACTTTCTCTAGTGTCGCAATGGAAGATAGATTTATAGTTGATTAGATTTCTTTTTCTTTTTCTTCCAAAGAGTGGATATGTACAAGATTGATACATAGGTCATTGCAATGGAGAAACAGTTTGTGGGCTTAAAACTGGACAATAATTTAGTGAGGGTGGCACTTTGTTCGGTTGGAGAGAAGTTAAAAGAGAAAACGATATCTCCTTCAACACTACAGAAAAGAAAGTGGGTTCATGTAGATGCTCTTTCTATTTTATTGTTGAGTAGATTTCATTTTATTTTGGATATTTATTGAAGATTGTGCATTTTAAGTCTAAAGTGCTCCCTCTTTATCCTTTTTTGATCCCACCTAAGTCTAGTCAATTCTTTTACGATTTAAGTTAATCATACTAAATAAGTAAAATTTTAAATTTAATGATCAATTTTACAATCATTATATCAAGTATGTTAAAAATTTAATTATAAAATATCATCAAAAGACACTTGAACCTATCTATGTTATCAACTTGGTCATTTTTTTCCCTCTTTCATTTATGTTATCAGTTAGGTCTAGTAATTTAGGTGAGAGTTTTATTGACATTTCTTTTTACTTTAATGGCAATTTACTTTAATTATATAGCAAGCAACTACAAGAAAATGAGATCAGACAATTGAGAATTCACAACCCAATGTTAGTTATTAGTAAAATAGTGGATCTTCCCATGCAATGGTAAAAGTTGAAGATAGATATATTTATTGTGTATGTAGAAAGAAATCGCAAAAAGGGTTTGTTTTTTAAAATAATAGAAAAAAATAAAGTATTCTGAAATAAAAAAGAATAAAATTATACATACAAATAAATTATATAAAATTATTTGTATAAACTGAAATGACGGTATATGATTAGGTAATATGATTATTTATTTTTTCTCTCACTTTAAAATCACTCAATCATATATTACCACATCAGGTTGTATGAATAAATTTGTATAATTTGTCTCTACATATAGTATTACTCAATAAGGAAATATCATTTTCAACTATTAAAATAAATCAATAAAACTATGTATACAAACAATGATATATCACTATATGATTAGGTGTTATTTTATCTTTAATTTTTTACTATCCAATTAAATGATGACACATAATTGTTTATATATAAAATTGTGTACAAAAATTGTACAGACAGCAAAAGTTGTCCAAAAATGGATTCAAAAAGAGACAAACAACAAACATGGATACAAAAGGAGACAAATAACAAAAGGGTAGAGCTTAATTTCAGATTTCTAATGGCTCTGAGGTGTTTTTTTGCATTTGGGATATAAAGATGAAAGTAACATCTCGAGAATATGTATTTTCCTACTTTTAAAATCAACCACACGAGTAAAACGACCTTTGTTGCATCATGTTTATCCAGAAACCCAGATGAACTTCAACAGTAAATCAATGGCAAACAGTAAAATTATTATTCCTTTTTTACTTGTTTGTGACTTTGGATGTGATTCATCAATCATCTTCACTGTGCATTTATTCTTAAATGGAGACACGCACGTTGATAATAATTTATTTATGTTCCTCCCTCCCACAGCCTCCATTATTCTCTTCTGGTTTTGGTCACTGTTGCAAGCAATAATCTAGTTCATGCATGTGTTATGTTTATAATGCTCTCACAACCCCACCACCATTAATACTTCATCTCTTATTATCTGAAAACCTCGGACATCATAAAGTGTTGAGCTGCACGCTTGCCTCTTTGAATGTCATCAAAATATCTATTAATCTCTCACTTAATTGCACCCTGATTTTTTAATTAATTGACTACTGATTTGAAGATTTAATTATGAGGTTTCAACTTGCAGTTTTCTTATATTATGTTCCTACCGACACAATAACTATAAACCCTAGAAAATCATAATATGGGAATCTTGAAATATTTTATCTTTTATGATAGCCATGCTTGTAATTTAAGGTTATCCTCATCATTAATTAACTAATAATCCATAAAGAAATATGCATGTAATAATTATAAAAGAAAAGATATTTTTTCCAGCACTGATCTCAAGATTAGAGTTCATTATATCCAGAGATCTCTTAGTTTGAATAATAAAATTAGAAATTAACCCTTTTTAGGGTTTTATAGATTGTAATCAGAATTAATTTACAAAGAAAAATAATGTTACATATTAATTAACTAATAATCCATTAAAAAAATAGACATGTGGTAAATTTATAAAAAAAGATATTGATCTCAAAATTAGTGTTTATTATATCTACACATCTCTTAATTTGAATAAAATAATATTATATATATACATTTTTATATATAATTTAAATATATAAATAATATATTATTATATTATTAAATATTACTTTTTATTTAAAATTATCTAATTATAAAATAATATATTATTTATATATTTAAATTATATATAAAAAATATACCTTCATCATTTAAGTAATAATTAATAAATTAACCCTTTTTTAATTAATAAAATATTTATATTTGATTATACGGCAAGACAAATCCCAGATGCAAATCTAATTATAATCCCGAGAATCTGACATTTTGTTTTGTCTTCATATTCATCTTTTATTTACGTAAATAGTACTAGTTTTGTTTTGTTCCTTTTATTTCAATCTCTTCTGATTAAGACAATTACTTTAATTAATTAGTTAATCACTCAACAAATAATATATATATATGTATATATATATTCCATTAATTATTTTTAAATGAAATCTTACGTCTACCACAGTGAATTTAAATGTCGTACATCTCAGGGAACAATTAAATTAATTAAGATATCAAAATTATGTGGGGTGATCTTCTAAAATTCGAAACTTGTATTTAATTTAAGAAATTAAAATAAAACTTATACCAATTCAAAAAATCGACTCATAGATTTTCTTATTAGTTGCGTATAATACTAAGATTATTATAATGATATAAAAAAAGGGTCCATTATTAATAAAAGTATTTTAATTTATAGAATCTTATCATTTTCTTTATGTTTTTATACTTATACATTATTTTTTTTAATTTTTAACCTAATAATTAGATTTTTATCTCACATCACCATATCTTTAGATACAATTATTGGAGACAAATGACCTTATAATATAAAATTAATCAATTTTTTGTCCCGAGTGCCATAAGATATCAATCCTTCTTTAAAATTAACTGATGTTTTTATATCTTCGAAGGTGCATATCCGACATCGATTGCCCTTCAAATTAAGGTGACATTCTTCTGTCATCACCAATTTAATTTTACTAATTTTTAAAAATATTTTTAATTAAAAAATTTAATTTTAAAATATCATTAAAAGGAATTTTAACCCTTAATTCATTGCCGACACCTTTTGCTTGTTCCTTTTTTTTTTTTTTTTCCTGTTAACATTGGAAAATAAAGTAGAAGGTGATGGAGAAATAATAAAAATAGTAAAGATAGTTCTCCCATGTCCATCAATTGTCAATGAATTATTTCTCAAGGAAATGTCAAATATAAAAAAGTGGGCTAAGTCCTATTCAAACTATCATTTCTGCTAGGATTATGCATGATTAATTCTAGACTCTAAGTCTAACTGATTCTTATAGGCTTACAAAGATGTGATAGCTGCATTGCATAGATTAATTTTCATTGGCCTTTGTTTCTCTCTTTCTCAATGGAGCCTCACCTAACATATTCAATGATAATTATTCTACTATATGTCACCTAAATCAACTGTTTTTCATTTTATGTTTTCACTGTTTGCCCTAGAAAGAATTCTAGCCAGGGGGCATGTTTTACGAATGATAAATGATTGACACCTGTCAATGGGATCCTAAGTTAATAGAACTCTATCATACATAAAATTTCATTGAGAAAAAAAAAAAAAACAACTTCTCTTATATAGCCATCTTCTACAGTTTAAATTTCCAAAATATTAAGATTTAACCATAAAATAGCCATTAAAGGGTAGTTTGGCTGGTGAAGTTATAAAACCTCTCAAAGAATCTTAAAAGAATTTGAGATCGAAATTTACTGTGAGACTAATCACTAAACTTAGAATTTACTTTTTCGATATAATTAATCGGTTTTAAAATAATAGACCAACTTAGATGGGGTTCTTCATTATAAAAAAAAAGAAAAATCATAAAATAACATAGTTTAACATTATTTTACTTGATAACAAAAATACCCAAATAGTTTAGTACAATCTAGTATAATCTAACATGCTTTAATTAGATTGTTAAATTATATTGTTACATGTTTCATTAAAAATATAATTGGTAAGACTTGGATTTTACAGTTAGATTTGTTCTACAAATAAAATCTTGAAAAAAGATTATTGACTTAAAAGAAATTTTCCAAAATAAATATGATCAATAATTTATGTCAGGAAAGGGCAATAGTATAAGAGAAAATTGCTCAAGTTGTGTTATGAAAGTGAAAAATGACCAATAATTTGCTTTTGACATATGCATCAAGGGTTTAATTAAAATTGAAGACAAATGAATAAATATATTAAAAAAAAAACAACTAATCAATAAAGTGAAGTGTGATTCAAATAATTTTGGGTACTTTATAGCTTATAAAATTAGTAAATTAAATTCTCTAAGGTTATGATGTCAAAATCAACCAACTCTTCATTCTTTCTTATTATATTCATAGAAAAGAGCTAGCGTTTCATGGACGACTACCCCAAAGTGGCCAAATTTTCAGGTTCACATCAGAAAACTAATTAGGGTTTGGTGTTATGCAAAAATAAAGACGCTTTATATTGACATTGGGAACTTTCTCTATACTTTTTAAAAGAGAATTATAATTATTTTGGTTAATTAATCTTAATTAATATGTTTGCGCATGTATTGTTTTCTTAATAAGCATACTCAAGTTAAAGCAATTGATCAATTCATAAATCAATTAAGGGTTTTCATCATTTTGGCTAAATAAAATAATTATAGAATTAACATTAATCATCAATATATTATGTATTTTCTCAAAGTAAAATAATATTGAAGGGATCCTAGGTATGCTACTTTAACAGACTATTCATCTTAGTAATTATCATTTATTTTTTTTGCATTGATAATTTGGTAATATTATTAAATAGGTGGACTCACTAAGCATTAATTATAAACATTATTTTTTATTGAGATGTACACTTAGCCAGTGATTGATTATAGACATATAAACATATAACTTGGTAGTGTAATATTATACGTATCTATTTTAAATATATAAATAAGTATATATTTATATATATTATTATATAATTGAATATTATTTTATATTTAATTTAAAATTATCTAATTATATAATAATATATATCAAATATATATTTATTTATGTATTTAAAATAAATATGTATAATTTTATTAAATTTGATTATGTAATATGTTAAAACAACTGACCCCACTACTAAATAATATCAACCTTTGATGCTCCTTCAGTCCTACATTATTTCTCCAATCTCCATGATAGCCCATGTTCTTAGATGATTGAGCATAGTTTCTCGAGATCTACATTTGTAAAGTACAAGCATCATAAGAAAATTTTATTTGTCCCTCTCTACTTCACAAAGCTTATTTCTCCGGGGATATAAAATCTTGAGAAAAATCTTGAATGTATACAATCATCTATAATCTATGTATTTTAAGTATATGTCGTAATGTTTTTGTACTTGAGCTTTTTTGAGTCGATGGACATTTGAGTTTATAGTTCATTTCCGAATTCTCTCAACTCTGGAAACTTTGTCAGCAATCAATGCAGCGCCTAACACAGATTCATTGATGTAATGCGTATTTCTACAAGTAAATTACATATATAATCAAATTATATAAATTTATTTATAAAATCTAATGTGGTATCATTTGATTAAATGATTTTAAAATAAAAAAATAAGTAAATAATTATATCATTTAATCACAAATTGTTACTTCAATTTGTATAAATAAAGTAAGAATTGATTATACATATAATTTTATTCTTTTGCCCCGACATAGATGTAGTGGCGTTTGAAACTTGGATCAACTTATTTCCCACAGAACGGTCCCAGCATGTAACAGCATAAAAACCCTAACTGTATATATCTCACTTTTTATATACTCCGGTAAAATACTAGGAGAATTTGAAACCGGGAGTCAGCATAAATCTGATTTGCTTTAAGCAGGATAAGGATATAAAGGGCATTTTTATGAAGATACTGCAAATCCTCCCTGTGAGTTTAAGCCTTAAATAAATCACATCCATTGTAGATCGATAAATAATTCTTTAACTCAAAAAAGCATATTATATTTTAAGCCAAAAGACTTATTCCCACTAAAGGTTATTCTTTTCTCAAGTTTTTATCATTTATCTTTCAAAAACTCATATACCCATTCATAAGCGGTTAAAATTAATTAAATCTATTAGTTTTAAAATTTTATATCATTTCCTCCCTTAAATTTTAAAAACTAACAATTTTCATTCATGTCAAGTTTTAAAAAGTAGTATTCCCTCCCTAGAGTTTCCATTTTTTTAGAGACATTTTTTTTTTGCGACAGCGATCTTCAAGTGATGTATCTTCCTTTTTGACACTATCGACAAAGAATCTTCCCGATGTCGTTGATAAAGAAATTGTCAGAGAACGAAGATGGTTCATCTTCATCTCTAGATAATGACAAGGTCTTCGTTCTCTGATGATTTCTTCATCGACAGCGTTAGGAAGACTCTTCGTCGATAGCGTTAGAAGGAGAGACAATCCGAAAAGGAAGATATATCACCTAAAGATCACCTAAGAAGTCAACCATCGCCGAAAAAAGCCTCTAAAAAAATGAAAACCCTATGGGAAAAATTTTGCTTTTTCAAACTTAGTCTGAGAAAAAATTATTAATTTTTAGGATTTATAGGAGAAATGAAATAAATTTTTATTTTATTTTTAATATTACTAGTTAAATAATAATTTTATTCTCAAAACTAACGGACAGATAGATATATGAGTTTTGGGATGATAAAGGGTAGAAACTTGGGCAAAGAGTTAACTTTGGGTGGGAAGAAGTTCTTTGGCCTATATTTTATTGGATAATATTATTTCTGAATAAATATAAAAATGTTAGAGGTAGCTTTAAATATTAATATAATTGAAAGGAAGTTTAACAGGATGGATCAATCAATTAGAACAAGTAATATAAAGAGACAAGAATAGGAAGACAAAAGAAAATTGAAAAAACTTCAATGGGACATATGCAAGAAAAAGAGGTACACATTGTTCCCTCATAAGTTTCAATCAAAATATTTTTTTCCTAACATATTTTAAAATGATATTGTATGCAGTACGATTGAAACATTAGGGTTGTACAACTGTAAATTTGTTTTCACATCTTATATAGTTTGTTGGCTTTATTTTTTTTATAATTTATTTTTTAGACTATTTAATTAGCTACTTTCATTGTAATATATTGTTGTATTTCATTATAAATATCAATGTGATTTTTTCCCATACTAATATGAATTTTCCTGCAAGCAAAATCTTGTATAGTATCTGAGTTAGATTGAATTTTTTTTTTGGTTCTCTTTTTTGTTTTTTTAAGTCATTTTATTTCTTACTCTCTTTACACCATGTCCACAAAAGAACCTGTAATTGAAATTTCTTCAACTTCTGTTCCTCTAACGTCATCAAATCTCTCATGAAACCGTTCTTCATTCTTTGGTTTTAACGTAAAATTTATGTTGAAGAAACTTTGACCTATACCAATTATCTTGTCCTTGGTCATGCGGATGACACTTCTCTTTGTCCACAAAATACCTTAACAAATGACAATGGAGAATATGTTTCTAATCTTTCGTACTTCTTATGGATCAAAATTGATAACCTTGTTATTTCATAAATCCAAGGTATTCTTTCAACTGAAATTTTGCGACATTTTCTTAAACCATATCAAACAATGACAATCAAAGAAGCTTGGCTAGAACAAAAGGGGTCATCAACACAATAAAGGATCATTCTTGGTAATTGTAAAGTGGTTGGGGTGATTATACGGTTGTCAACAAATTATTAAACATTTTAATGTGACACTCCCAAAAAAAATCTCATATTAGAAAAGTATAGGAAATATGTTGGATATATATGTGTATCTCATATTGTTTGAGGATATTAAGAGAATATTAATTAAACAGCATATAAACTATTAAGTTATCAACATACGCTTTGAGTTACAAAACTCAAAAACAAAATAATAATGAATTATATATCAAAAATGGACAGTATCCTAATAATAGGTTGAACTATTTGGATCGAGATGTTCCAAATGGTTATTAGAGTAACTTCACATGTCCCTTTGAGAAATGGTCAAGAAAACCTCAATAAGGACACTGACATTTTTAGACAAATTTTATACTAGTAAAACACAATCTCTTAGTAATGTTAAGAGAAAATTGGTTAAATAGTATGCGAACTCTTAAACTATCAAGACGTGTTTTAGGTGGTAAAGCCCAAATATAATGCATATCTTGTTAGCTTTGTCCTTTTAAAATTTGTGAGTTTTACAACACTCACAAGAATGATCTTTTGCTTTTGCAACTAAAAAGCAAGTTTTACAATACTCTCAAGAATGATATTTCCATTAATGCATACCTTAAAAAATTGAAAACTATTTTAATTTTATTGGGCATACCGATCAATAAAGTCGATCATGTCTTTTAGGCTATTGAAAATTTACCTCTAGAAAACAATAGTGTTGTCGTTGATATTAATGCCCAAAATCTTTTAAAATCTTTTGTTGATGTCTGTACTTAATTACACCCTAATGAGATTTGTCGTAAACAAAATCGTCATTTACCTATAGACACTTCTAGTACACTTATTGTTAATCAACATTTGACACAAAATAAATAATGAAATTCACACCTAAAAATTTTTCTAAAGCACGTCCATCCTTTCCTTTTGATAAGATCGGTCATGGATGTCGACATTATCATTAACAAAATTTCAATAATCATAATTTCCAATCTGGTCAAGGATCTCATACTAGTCATGACTTTCATTTTGAGCGTAGTTTCTCTTCTTCTTATAACTCATTAATACCAGATGAATTAGGTCTTAAACCAAACTTTTTAACAAATTTTTCTCCCTCGTTCTAACTTGTACAACATCAAAATTGTTATGAAAATTTGCTTATACAATTGTAAATCATATATATATATATATATATATATATATATATATATATATATATATATATAGATATATATTCATTGTAATCTACTATTGTCTTACATTATAAATATCAGTATGATTTATTCCCACACTAAGGTAGGTTTTCAGCCAAGCTTAATCTTATAAAAACTTAGTAATCGGTCGTAACAATGTATTTATATGGCATGATTTCAATACATTACGATATAAATCGAATCTTAAAACTTTACATCATTTATTTCTGGGAATAGAAACATTTGGTTTAGTAAGTCTTACTATATAAAGACCTAGTAACTGTAACACAGTAGTATAAAATTCCATAGATTGAGCACATGGCATTTATTACCATATCACTGACATTTCACCTCTCTTTCTTTTATATTCTCACACTTGATCCCACAAAAACGAGAAGTTTTCTCCTTCCAATTCCATAATCTTCATTATCATTATGGATCAACCTCTAAAATTAGACCCAACTCTCTCTCAATCTTCCTCAACCATCATCTCAGTAGACAATAATCCAAAGCAACAACAAGAAAATCCTCAAGAAGATCATATTTTGTTGGATCTGAGCCTTGCAAACAAGAATTCCGATGAAGGGTCCAATCCAGAGCTCAACCTCATCGATTGTTTTAAGTCTAGTAATTCATCATCTCAAGATTCATTAGACGAAAATACTGCTACAACTACAACTACTACTCTTCAAGGTAATAATAATGAAACCGAGCCTCGAGTTTTTTCATGCAACTATTGTCAAAGAAAATTCTATAGCTCACAGGCGCTCGGTGGCCACCAGAATGCCCATAAACGAGAGCGAACTCTCGCGAAAAGAGGCCAAAGATCGATCAGCAGTTCAGCTTCTTTCTCTTTTCCTCAGTCTAGTTCTCAACTAAACAGATACCCCAGTATGGCGTCTCTTCCTTTGCATGGTTCTTTCAACCGATCACTTGGAATTCAGGTTCACTCCATGATTCACAAGCCATCTTTTGTGTCTTCTCCGATCGCTTCTTCGAACGTTTACAGCCAAAATAGGTGGCCTAGGCAAGCCGCGATTGAGCAGCAGCCAGCAATTGGGAGGCTTAATTCACAAGAGAATAATTTCCAAGTGGGCGGATCATCTTCTAGTAATGTAGCTGCAAGATTTGAAGGTGTTAAAAAATTTTCTGAAGGAAATATTGGAGGAATTTGGTGGGATTTTGTTTGCCCTTTTAAGACAAAAAAAGATGAATTGCAAAAACTGGACTTGTCCCTCAAGCTCTGAGAAGGTTTTTTTTTTTTCCATTATTTCTTTTGTTATTTTCTTTATTTTTCAGTGTAGATGGATAATTTTTTTTTTTGTGGGTTTTTTAGTTGAGCCTTTTGTAAATGCTTTCTGGCAATAGAAGATTAATTTTGAGAGGTTTTCTTAATAAAATTCTTAAGTTGGAATGGCTTGAATTCTGTATAAGTTTGGTGTTGATCAAGTTTGAATGCTTATCATTCTTTTACTAACTTCAGCATATTCTTAGGCCAAAAGTAAATGTTATAGCAGTAAAAGATGCCTCTCTTTCCTCATTTTGTTGGCAATTTCCCATTACTTTTAGGCTTTTCAAGATTGGTTTCACACTTCAAACCAATAAAATAAAGTTAGGCAAATTTGCATCTATCTTCAATTGATGCTATACACTCATCATATTGCAATTCAAATTTCAATACATAAATAAGGAAATGGGAGATGAAGAACTGAAACAGTTTGAAGCTTTGTATTAATGGTTGATGAATTGATATTAATTTGCATGCTTAATTGTTTAGAGATGGTCCACAAGCAGAAATTTGACTGTTTGTGGCTGTCAATACATAGTGTTATGTACTTAAACATTACAAGGTCCACTTACTGTATATGAAATCAGATGGTTGTGATTGTCTCCATGACACCCACTTGCAGTTGAATAAATTGACCAGCTCTATTGAATTTGATGGTTCTTGTCCCGAGCAGTAGCTTGAGTGACAAAGGGAATGAGTTATATTATGTGAATATAATTTTTTACACATAATTTAAATAAACAAATTATATATCATTATATGATTGAGTATTATTTTATTTTTAATTCAAAATCATTTAATCACATAATAATACATTATTTATATATAAATTATATATATACACATAATTTTATTAAAATAGAATTATAATTCTAAGTATGAAAATAATGATTCAAATTCTCTCCAACGATATTTCCAGATTAAATACTTACTTGTTGTAGTATTCATAGGTTAGTTACTCAAGATAGGTGCAAATTTTTATTAGGATAGATATAAATTTTTTAACTTTTTATTAAGTAATACTATTAAAAAAGAATTAATGCATTGACCCATAAGATTTAATTACATAATACAAATATTTATCAGATTTAAAAAAAAAAACATAAATCTCTCAACAAAAATGTTTTTTTTTTTAAACATTTCAATAACCTAGAAGGGACAAAAGAAACATCTCCTTTCTTTAATAATCTCTAATTTCTAGTAATCCTCTTAGTAAAATTTAAAACTAGAAGAAATTGTGACCATCAATCAAAGAAAAATGAAACAATAAAATCTTGTTAAGATTTTCAGGAAATTTCTTGTATTTTCTATGTAGATAAATAATCAATAAACTGAAATCAAAAGAGGATTTAAAAAATAATAAATGATAGAAGGTGGTGGGGGGGCATGAAAGAAAGAGGTAGGTGTGGCTTGGTGATGCTAAAGTAAGGAAGACAGATAAATTAAATTAAAGACTAAATGGGTCTTTTTGCTATGCTATCAACATCATTATATTTTTGTGATTATAATAAGAAGAGTAAATCTTGATTTCTCACCTAAGAGATCCCCTTGATTGGGTCCAAATCAAACTGATGTAATACAAATCACATTGTATTAATAAAATACAAACTTGATTTTCCTAGAATCAAGATGTTAAAAGTAACAGAAATCTTGCAATTATGACACTTACTTATCATTCAAATCTCACATTAACATGAGATGAGATGAGATGTGATCGGGGCATGAGGGTGGGGCTACAAAGGTTGAATTTAGAAGAACAATTCATCTGGGCTTCTGCCACGTGTCAAGATTAAGTTGGGTTGTCAATTTTCTTAGTGTTGGACTGGCTTTATCCTTGAAGAATTAATGGGAATAAACAATTGGGAAAACATTTGATTTTGCCACTGGGTTAAGAAACACTTGAAAAGCAATAGGTGGAAAACGATAAAGGAGACATGTGGAGCTATCATTTTGCTCAGTTTAGGTGGAATTTTAAGCCCAAAAACTGGCCTTCTCCTTCAAGTTCTTATCATAATTAAACAAGGGTTTGCTTGTGTCATCTTTTAATTATTAATTAAGATTTTAAATCTACTAATACCTCTTCAAAGAGACGTATACAAATACATTTTCAATCAATCATATTCTTTATATTAGTGTTTGCTTGTGTCATCTTTTAATTATTAATTAAGATTTATGCACATTTTAAATATATTAATAAATATATTCTCATATATATTATTACGTAATTGAATATTATTTTCTATACACATTTATATATTTAAAATAAATTTGTATAATTTTATTGATTTCTTATATGAGCAATATTATATGTTTCTATTTTGAAAATATAAATTGATATATATTTATATAAATTATTATCTGATTAAATGTTATTCTATCAATAATTTAAATCATATCATTACATAATAATATATATAAATATACACTTATTTATATATTTAAAATAATGTAGATAATTTATTTTTCTTATATCTATCACTGACTCATGTGAAAACATATGTGTACATGCATCCCATCTCTCTCATTTTAAAGAGGCCAATAAGACTTCACTAATCTCAGAGAATACCTCCAAATGCTGATTTAAATTAATATTAGGGAGGTGTCTCATCAGTGTTGATCAAGAGCCGGTTTCATGAAAGCAAAGACAAATCATGCCGCCTACTTCACACGTCTGCGTTTACACTGACATTGCGTTTAATATTTGTCTAGATTCTACACTTTAACTACAAGGATAGGCTCCGGAGTTTAATAAACACGACAGGACGAACGATTTTTTCATGCACATCAAGACAAATGAAGGAATTCAAGAGTCTTTAGGCCAAAAAAAATTATTTTAGAGTCAGTGATTATTGATCCAAAGTTTAGAAAACACTTTTTCACCCGTTGGTTACATCTAAAGTTTATTGTTATTTAATATTTTTTATTTAATAAAGTTGGTTTGTGTCTTTAAATTATATTTGTTTCATATTAGTTTAAGTATTTGGTTTAAAGTCTTATAACTCTAATTTAAATCGTGTTTGATTGATATTAAAATCTCTTAATTCTAATTTGATTTAAACTATGTTTGAGTATACAACCTAAAATTATGTAAATTATATAACAAGACGTGTCATATCAAAACATAATCTAATTAAAGTTTAGATTTAGAGATTCATTCGTATCATATTTGCCAATTCTTTGATACACCCACACTAGCAACCAGACATGTTGGATAAATCTCATTGTCTTCAATTTTGTGATTCATTTCACACCACCACACAAAAAAAAAATAAAAGGAAACAATATTTTCCCTTTCCTTTTCTTATTCATTCGTTCATTATTTTCTACTCTCTGAATGTTTTAATGTCTCAAAATTTCCCTAAATTACCATCCAATCTTTGACCTCCTGTTTAATGATTTCATTTTTCTTCTTAGATTATAGCTTCAGTTCTTGCATTCATCAAAATGCAAGTTTGAGTAAGGGTAAACAAAATTCCTGAACTAGAATCGGACCTGTTGAGTAACGAATTTCGATTTGGTGTAGGAATCGAAACTAACTTACCTTGGGTAGGTTCCAACTCCAATTTTATGGAAACCGCAGATTCTAATTCCAGTTGCAACTCCAAATCCTTAGGAACCAGAACCAAAGGAAGGATCTCAAATGAATGTCCAATCTTTTAGCTTGTGTTATGGAATGTATCCAATTTCTCTTGCAGCGCAACTTAAGAACTTTTAAATGGTTTACTCGTCTTCAAAGTCGTGGAAATGGCAGCCTTTTTTCACTAATTACAGAAAACTACAGCCCTTGACATCACCAGCACAACATTTAAGAAATTAGGTGGATGCTTATATGAAGTTCAAAGTATAAAAAGTTTATCAGAAAATGTAAACTAATGTGTACACATAAACAATCTTTTTAAATTTCTAGATTATGAAGCTGGATTGGAATCAATTCCTTCTCTCTAAGACCAACTAAATTTACACTAGAACCTGATGAATGAGAGTGACTTTAAATTCTATGTTTGTGCAGACCAGGCCAACGTTTTATTTTCTTCATCAACAGTTTAATTTCTGTTGAGGTGGATGAATGAATAAATGAGGTTTCCGTGGCCATTACGGAAAGCAAGAAAGAACTGAATCCATAAAAAATACAATACAAATTAAATTGTCAGTTCTAGATAAGAACCGGACCCTATTCAAAATTGAGATGATCAGTTCCAAATAACAATCACCTATAAGAGAGTTTGGTTTCGGTTCCTATTTTCAGAAATCAACTGGTTTCAATTCCGATTCTAGTTCCCTATTTTTAAATAAGATACCCAGAACCACTTACCCTAAGTTTGAAAGCCCTCAATTTTGCTATGAGGATAAGCACTGATGTATTCTTATGAACAAGTTCTTGGGAAGTAAATTCTATTCACAAGTTTAATTACACATTCTATGAAAAATCCTTATATTTGTGGTTTTTTCAACTTTTTTATTTTGTTGAAATATTTAAAATTAAAAAATAGTATTTGATTAGATTGGTCTAGCATAGTAAACGGATTTTAATTGATATCTACTTTTTTTTGGGTATCTTTTGGTAATAGTAATGCTATATTAAGTTATTAACTGATGAGTTTTGAAGCTCCACAAGCTCTCAGGAGACAATGTATTCTAAATCTTCAATAATACCAATGCAAATTTTGATCAAATCACCAAAAATATCAGACTGAGTACTGCAGAAATATATCTACTTCTCAATGTATGATTTGACAGTTTGCATCCATCTAATGAACTCAGATTTCTCCTTATTTCTCATGTATTCATGCAAGAAAATAGCCAGTTGTTCATCTATACCTCTTTCCTCCAAGAATTCATTGAGAGAGTTTTGCAGCTCATCATCCAATTCCCTGTTGACAGCAATACAGAAATCAATAACATTGTTAAAAAAAAAATTACACGTAAGATGCAACTTATAAAAACAGAGAAAACTGATAAAAGGGGATTTTGGAGTTCTCATGGTATTGTTTGGGTTCCTTTTAACTATGCCTAATCAAAAGAGATAGTTAGCACAGGTGATGAACACTACTGATTTGTTTTCAGATAATGTGCAATCACAAATGACTTAAGTCATTCTAAATGATTCATTCAAGTGTATTACTAAGTCTGTCAGTCTTCCAAAATTCAAAGTTTATATCCTTTCTCTCTCTCTAATTTCTTGGTAGCTAAAAAGTATATGCAAAGAAAATAAATATAGATGATCATACTTGAATCCAGGAGCAGCATAAGGCCGACCAGACGTCTTGTTCTTCTCTCGAACAAACAGCTTTGTAATCTCTATGGTATCTGGCCAAGCAGAGCACATTATTTCCAACACCTCACCATCACCCTTGGAGATATTGACAATCAGGGTAACATGAAGCTGAACTTCTTCGCCTGCTACAACACCACCTTTTGAAACAGGAATGGATCCGTCAAACATGGTGACCTCAAGTTTAATATCTTCTTTCTCCCCAAATTTTCTTTTCAACCTTATCCACTGCTCTCCAGATAGCTCATCAACAGTGAATGAATTAAATTTGGTGATAGGCTGCAATTTAATCCAGGTTAAAATCCACAATTGTATCCTGGAAATAATAAAAAAGAAATAGATTCTGTCTGGACAGAAAATTTTGCTAAGGGGGAACCTTATTATCAACTCAGTCATTAAGATATATCAAAGTATTCATATTATGTGTTGCATCTAGCAAAATAAGCTTCTATTAGTGAAGCCATAGAGTTGCCTTTAGCCAAATGTCGGTAACAGCCTAAACTTCCGTGCAAAATACCCATTAACATAATGGGAAAAACAGAGCTTCATTCAGTTTTAAGGTAAGCCAAGGGATACAAAACTAACACAGGATCTAAAGTCTTATGATTTAGGATGTTAATTGTGAGTGGTTGAACTCGCTTGTGCCAAGCCAATATAGCTGACAAGTATCTTTTTCCAATTTCCTTAAAGCCAAAAGCAATAGCACCTCTCCCCATGTTAGATTCAAGGGCCTATAAAACTAGTTTCATTTCTTTTTTCCTTTTTTTTTTTCATTTATGTCAACATATATTCTTTCCTAATATAATTGAGAGAGGCACATTGTCCCTTATACATCATTTTGATTAATAAATAACCTAACCATTAGTAGATTTGCCTCTAGCAAGAAAAAAAGTCATGGATTTTAAGGACCTAAGAGATGAAAAAACAACTAAAGAACATAACATATTTATGCTTGGGGTGGAAAATGAATCAGTCAGAACTATCATTAAAATGAACTGGTCTTATAATCTTGTAACCAGGGAAAAGCAAAATCTAGCATGGGAAGGGATGATTTTTACCTACCCAAAAAAAAAATCTAGCATGGGAAGGGATGGTGATGGGGCAACTAGAATTGGCTCTTTAATGCTTAAATTAGCAATACATACTGAGGAGTGCAAAGGTCGGTCGAATTTGCACTCTTTTCCTCAGTAACTTTTTCCTTTGCAATAGGTAAAATGTCTTTCGCTTATTTCAAAGCATACACCTCATCAATTTTTTATTCATGTATTTCCATTATGCCATCCTAAAAGAAGTTATAACTTATCATTCAATTTACATTATATGCCCTTGCTATTCAAGATTTTTCTATACTTTGTTAAAGTTATTCCCAAACAAATTCAATACACTTTCTAATTGGTTAGAAATCTACTAAACCAATTTTTAATACTAAATCATTTATTTATTACACTTTCTAAAAGAATCGATCCAGGTAACTTCTAGCCAATTACAAAGTATATTTAATTTGCTTGGGAATAGCTCCAACAAAGAATTGAGAGATTTGGGAAAGTAATAGAATAAGGTGTGAATTTTATTATATTTACGGCTTTGGTTAAAATGGCATAATGTAAATAACTAAATTAAAAAAATGATTACATGCATGCTTTGAAATAAGCAAAAGACAATCCATCTATTGCAAGGGAAAAAAGTGACTAAGGAAGAGCGTGCAAATTCAACTAACGTAGCACTCCCACTTAATGGACTTGTTTAAGCAAAGTTTCAACATGTAAAGTGGGTTTAACGTCCAATATGTTCTTGGCTTCATGGTCCCTTCAGGATATTAAAGCATTGCCTTTGAAATGGTTGAATATTTTTAGGGCCATGACCACTGTCAAAGTCATGGGCGAGTCCATGAAATTGGAGGGTTTAATGCTGCGTCAAATGACGTTTATGGTCCTAACTTGCTTAAACAAAAACCTATTTTACACTCTGAAATTTCACTTAAACGAGTCACTTATCTGCATATCATTGACTTAAACACCGGAAAGGTCACACCTTATACACCACCAAGGCCATTTCTAACGCTACATTGTGTGCTTCCGTGGTTACTGATTACAGGGCTAGCTCCCTTTAATGAGAACTATGAACTAAGTCAACTTTCCCTCAAACACATTTCTTCTTCTTTTTTATCAATTGGAAACTAAATTTGCTAAAAAAAAAAATAATCAGTAATTTTTATATATTCGGGTTCTTATAACGTCAGCCAAAACATAGACCATTTCAGACAAATTAATCATCAGCATTCATGTTCAGTCAACCAAAAGCTCTTGTTTCAGTCCCATAATTAAAAAAAAGTTTCATTTTCTGGGCTACACAAACACTTGGACAAAATCTCAGAAAATATAAAAAATAAAAGAAAAATCTCTTCTGCAGATATTTGTTTTCTTTTTACGTAGACCAACCTCACAAAACCAATAAAAAAACATACAAAGCAACATACCTGTTTAGGAGGGCAGTGTTCAAGTTCGTATTGAATCTCGTTAAGGAGAAGTCTCAGAACGTTGCCTTCAAAGGCAGATTTGCGCATTTCTGATACGTAATTTCTTCTTGTGGTTTGAGAGATTGGGTTTAAGTCCGATGTAAAGAGAGCTCTGTTTTGTTTTGAAGTGATAAACAAAACGCAGGTTCTCTTCAGAGATTTCATCAGGCACCCCATTTTGTTTCTCAAGAATTTGGAGATTGTAAGTGGGTTTAGGGGTTTAGGGGTTATGTGCTAACTGCAGGGTTTCCTTTGGTCAAGAAAGAGTAAATTACTTATTCCCACCCAAGGTTCAGTCAAAAAACACTTTTCTACTCTCAAATGGCATGAATAATATTTTTCACCCAAAATCAAACCCTTTTTTTAGAAAAAACTTAGGGTACGTCTGGTTAAGGGATTTTAAGATTACCTTGGTAATCTATCTTTTATTTTTTTATTTGGTTTGTCAGTAATAAAATATTACAGTAATCTTTTATTATCAATGCTGACGTGACAAGTAATATAGGTGGTAATCAAATTACCACTTTCACCTTAGGTATTTAAAGATTACTGGAGTAATCTTGAGTTTATTATAATTATATTATTATTTATTAATTTTTTGAGATAAAAATAAATTTATTTTTAATTAATATGACAAATAATATAAAAAATATTTAAAAATAATCATATTCAAGAACATTTAAGTAAAATAATTTACTAGTAATCTTTTATTACCTTTAACCAAACACAATAATTATTTATATCTATCAAATTTTATCAAATATAGTAATCGTTTATACCTAGTAATCTTCTAAGTAATCTATCTTTAATGTAATCTTTCTATTTTAATAATCAAACATTACCCAAACCAAA
Organism: Mangifera indica; assembly: GCF_011075055.1. Taxonomy (NCBI): domain Eukaryota; kingdom Viridiplantae; phylum Streptophyta; class Magnoliopsida; order Sapindales; family Anacardiaceae; genus Mangifera; species Mangifera indica. Next base: position 5,203,745 of record NC_058142.1, read on the forward strand.
CGCCCCCTTACTATATAAAGGCTAAACAATAATTTTATCATCATTAATTTAAAAAATAAAAAAACAATCATTTTCAAATCAATCCAAACATTTTAAACATAACAATTTAATCCTTAAAAAAATTTTAAAACTCATAAATCAATTCTTAAGATTTTTCTAAACACTAAAGTATTTTAAAACTATTAAATGACCCTAATAATTGTAATGACTTTTATATTGACAATTTGTTATATTTTTTTAATTGTTTAAGAATATAATATCATTTTTTAAATTATTAGGACAAACTAATATTTAAAAATTATAAAAGGCCCCAAAATTTTTTTAATTTCTAATAATCTCCTAAAATTTTTAAAACAGTCCAAATGTTTTCAAAAATTATGTTTATATCCTCATATATAATTATATGACAAAGACATACATCCTAACAAAATATAATGGGAAATTAACTGAATCCCTGCTAATCTCACAATCTCAATTCTCTATTATTTGTCACATTAATGATAGAAGGGTGAAGGAAGAAGATTCAAGGATAGCTTAACACAAAAAAATTCAAGATAGTTGGAATCATATTGTTTAAGCAATGTATAAAATCAAACTGTGCTTCCAAATTATTGATTGTGATCAAAACTGAAAAAAAAAAAATCTCTTCAATCATAATACGATTTACAAGGAGAAAAAGAAACAACAGTGATTAGCAAAAACCATTGATGCATAAACACATGTATCTACAGATAATATAAATTGTCAATTAAATCACCTATTTGGGTTGCTCATACTAGCTCAAAAATGCCACGCACATAATGGCTAGTTATTTCTTGTTGATCGTGAAGCCTTAATGATTATAAGCTATATTTCAAGAACACAGGGCTTTTCTTATCTCTTAGAATCTTCAGAAAGCCCTCCATTTTTGGTCTTGCTCATCTGATCCTGATAGGGAGCATCATTAGTGGGGTGTCGATTCACCAGGTTTCTGTTTACCCAGGTGGTCTTTTTCCACTGGTTTGTTTGATTCTGGTCTGGTTTGTTGGTCACCTAGTTCGCTCTTTGTGTGCTGTTCCTTCTCAGCACCATCTTTCAGGTCTTTTGAAATGCTATCACTTGACTGTTTCTTTGATTCAACCACAATTTCTTTTACAGCCTCCTCTAGTTTACCTAGTCTTCTTTTCACTTCCAATAGCTCTGGATTTGATTTTGCTTTTTCTTCAGCCTCCTTTAATTCCAACTCCTTTGCTTTCTCTTCTTCCTCTCGCTTCTTCTTTTCCTCTTGTTCTTTTTTCTGCTCCAGTTCCTACGGTGATTTTTGACAATATAAAACGAAATCATCAAGCAGAAAGTGCAAAGAATAGAATATAAATCAACACTCAGAGAATTATTTAAATAAAGAAGTACAAATATCACATGAGAAACGTTGTCTTACTGCTTCCATCCTTCTCATTTCATAGCGAGCATATTGAGCCACCAGATATACAGCTGTCAGAGGGAAAACACCACCTTAGATAGCAAACCAAACCAAGAAAGATTCTAAGTACGAAATACTAGTAAATAAAGATACCCAATGAAGGCATGCAGGCAAAGAAGAGTTGTACCAGATGGAAATCAATCCTGACACAATATAAGGCATGTAAGCATAAATTTTAACTGAAACAACACACATTCAAGTAGATACGATCATCATGTCAACAATGAACATATACCTAGAGATATATTTCAAACATGTTCATTGATTACTGATCACTATATAAATAGAACAACGAGTAACATTTCAACTTTTGTGCCGAACACATCTGACCTATATATGTTTGCAACAAGAAGATCCCACATAGAAAAAACGCAAAGCAGGTCCAAATTTCCTAGTTCAACTTCAATCTGCTGAAACCAATCCCTTAATCCAATTCTCAATTCTAGAAGACTAATGTTATTCATCCGAGCGGTATCCTAAATATATATGTGGCTCACCTAACATTATCGTATAAATAAGGAATTAATGTGACAATTGTTATATAACGATGCATACAATGATACATAACTATACAGTTTGCATACTACTTAGGGTGTGTAAAGTACCCACATCAAAGACACTATTTTTACAACAAAAGAAACTTTGCCAAATTTTTGTTGATTAGATACATATTAAACAACAAAACACATCAACAAAAGCATGTGTGATTGTTGAATCAGCAAGTAAAGATCAAAACAGAAGGGCTGCAGTATATCAACATGTCAAAAATTACATAGAACAACATGTTCGACAAAATGCCCAGCAGAAACCAGCCAAGAATCAGCACAATATTAGGAGATTAAAAGTAACTAAACAAATGAAAACCCAACAAAAGCATCAAAAGAATAAGTATAAAACCGCATCAAATACCCGAATTTCCTTTTCTTGGGAGGTTCAGTGAAAAGCATTTTAGCGGCAGTCATGAAATCTAGATTCTCAAGTTGTTTGTAGGCGTCCTGGTAACGGCTTAAATTTGATTCAATCTTTTCAGCATTGTTATGCTTTGTGGTGTCGCTGCAAAAGGGTTTGGTCTGTGTGAGCCTGAATCGGATTCGGACCCAGCGAGTGGCTCTGGCGCGAAACATGGTTTTTCAATTTTGGCTCCACCTCTTTGATTCACGTGATGTTTGTAAATGGAGAAAATACTGAGATTTGCACAAGTGCCCTTCAAATTATATAGGGTGGTTGAAAAATAACTATTACTTTGAGGGGTTTTCAATAATTCATCTCTTACCATTAGACACGTCAATTGAGTCAGATCGAATGGAGGCCCGGCCCGAAACACGAAAAAAAGCTCGGACATGACAAAACCCGGTCTGATACTGTAGAGTGTCAGGTTGGGCCCATGAGCCTATTTGGTCGAGCCTTGGGTTTTAATATTAAACCCATGGGTTGGCCCGGCATGACACTGTTTATAATATAAAATTTTTTTTTTCTGGCGCAAGCATATCCTGCCGTAAGTAGGGCTGGATTCGAGCCGAGTCAGCTCGAGCTCGAGCTCTGCTCGGCTCGGTTCGAGCCCGAAATGAGCCGGGCTCTGCTCAGCTCGATCGAGCCCGAGTTGGCTCGGGTTGGCTCGGTATATTTTTTTAAAAATTTTTTATACAAAACGACGTCATTTTGATCCCCATATATACACAAAATGGTGTCGTTTTGATATGAAAAATGAGCCTTTACCGAGCTGAATCGAAAACGAGCCGAACTCGAATCGAACCGAATCCAGCTCGAGCCGAACTCGAGCCGAGCTCGGCTCGGCTCGAATCCAGCCCTAGCCGCAAGGCAGCATAAGCTGCTTCTGCTGCCTTGCGTTGCTTCTGCCAATGTTGAGTGGAATTAGAAGAAATAAAAATATATATTGATCAAAAAATTGAATGAAAATAAATTGCATTAAAAAGCGAGATCATGATAGCAGATATCTTTTGTTAATATAATTTTAGGCCTGCATTTATTTTTTATATATAATTTATATATTTTATTGAATAATTAAATATTATTTTATTTTTAACTTAAAATAATTCTTTTATCATATATTTAAATTATATTTTTTTAATTGATATATTTTATAATAAATTTATACATATATATTATTGACATAAAATTGATATATTTTTATATAATTAAATAATTTTAAATAAATAATAATAATTAATTATATATATTTTTTTTTTATATGAACGGAAATTATGTTAACCCTCACTTTCTAATTCAATATTATTACAAAGGAATGGGAAATCTTATGAAAATTTGACAATTGAAAAATTGTTTTTCTTTTCTTTTATTTTCAGTGTATAATATTTTATGTAAAAATCACTGATTTCTTACAGGTTATTAAGTTACATAAGTTATCCATTAAACCATAGAATTTTTTTTTCCAGGCCATTAAATATATTAAATTTCAAGTATAAGTCAAGAGGAGAATTAGATTAAGGCCCAACCCGAATAAAGCCCGGCCGGCCCATTTAAATCTCGTTAGTATATGGGCCGGGATTTGGGCCTTTATATTTTAACGGGTCAGCCCGAAGGCCTATTACTGTTTGGGCCTCGAGCCCTGCCCGGCCCATTAACCCAATGGGCCGAGCTGGAGTCGGCCTAGCCCGACCCATTAACATCTCTGCCGTTAAAGTTGTTGCAGAGTTTGAAAAATAAAAAGTTACTGTTTAATTTAAAAATTTTTAATTACATTATGTAAATATAATTTTATTGATAATTATTGAACTGATTTAAATCTTTTCATAAACACTTGTGTGACCGAAAGTAATTGATTTCGTTATTTGGAACAATATAAGATTTTAGAATGATTACAAAATAGTTATGTAAAAATTTAAGGAGGATTTTTTTTTGGTAAATATGCATCTAAATATGGAAATGTGTTCTCTTTGATCACTCAAACACACAAAAATAATTTTGCATAATTATATATTCATTGAAAACATCATCTAAAATACTAATTTTTAAAAATATGTTGTCACAACTTAAATTTGGTGAGCGTGACAAGAGTTTGAATTGATACTATTAATTTGCATGCTAAATGGTAAATGTGTATGATTGTTGATTTCATAAGTATATTTTTTATTGTTGGGATGCTCTGGTTATAAGGTATATGCAATGTAGTCAAAAGTGCATTGAAAATGACTAAGTCATCTTTAGATAAACTGGTGAGAAATTAGAATTGTTTTCTTAATAAGTCTAAAGTAAGATAAAACTAATAACTCTAAATTATAATATGGGTGCATATAAGATTGACCCTTGAAATGATAATATAGAAGATGCCATACAAATAGATGGGAAATTTTAGCCTTAGACAATGTTCATTCAAATATGCATAGTTGATGGTAATTTCTAGTGATAGGCATGAACTAGGGAAAAGGACTATTTCCTACCCAAATTTTAGGTCATTCTTAAACTTACACCCACGAGAGATGAAAAACTCTAATTCTTACCTATAACCAAACTGTCATCCAAAATTTCAGTTAGAAATAAAGGTAAAATTGTCATTTTACTTATAAACTTTCAAATTTTAAAATTTTATCATTTTCCCTCTCCAGGTTTTAAAAATTAACACCTCAACCCATCTTCAAAGTAAGAAAAGTTTAGATTTCACCCCTAGGATTTGCTTTCTTCTCCAGCCACCACTGACGGCCAATGCATTCCACAAATCTCTCATCTCCGACTGCAAAGGACCACCATCGTCGTAATATCTGAACGACACGACGAACGACAAAGGACGATGAAGCATTGTCCTTCGTTGTCTGGGTGGTGCAATGAAGAGAGATCTCTTCATCGCACCACCGTCGTCACACTAGGAGAAGGAAGAGGTCGGAGACAATGTCAGAAGATAAAGTTGAAGAATAAGGGTGAAACTGCTATTTTTAAAAGTTCGGGAGGGCTAAGTTTTAAAAAATATGAAAACCCTAGGTTTGAAAGTGAAAATGTTACTTTTCAAAATTTGAAAACTTTAGGTAAAGATGAAATGTTAGTTTTTAAAACCTGAGGGACGATGAATAATAACTTCATAACTTTTTAATATAAACAGTAAAATAATTATTTTACCCCTCTCTTTAACAGAAAAATTAACAGAAGTTTGACTATAAGTGAAAATTAGAGTTTTTTATCTCTCGTAGGTGTAGATTTGAAAATAACCTAAAATTTAGGTGGGATATAATTCTTTTCGATATAGTTCTTTTCCCCGTGAACTATTCTTTTGACATAATTTGAAGTGACATGTATTATAGGCATTGAAATGGGTCCACCAACCCAACCAAAAAGAAATAGCTTGAAAATTTGTGGGCCTCCATGTATCATATAGGTTGACTGCTCCCTTTTTCTCTTGTTGGGCCCAAGTTAGCTTACCAAACACCACCACCACCAAAATTTTAAACTTCAATGTTAATAGTTTTTTTCAAAATTAAAATTCAAAAAATTTGGTCAGTATTTTCCAAAACAAATTTATATATATACACTCACAATTAACCATAGTTAAAAGTCTCAGAGGTTGATTATTTTTGGATTCTAATAAATATTTAAAAAAAATCCTACATAATTATGGGAAAAATCCTTGAAAAAAAATATTAAACAATATATTTAGAAATCTCTCATATTATTTTTTAATTGCTCAAGCTAATTGACAAATTTGATTTATGTATTAAAATTCAATGTTTTTCTTTTTCTAAATGAAAGATAACATTATAATTAATAAAAGTAACACCATTCATATTTATTTATTTATTATTCTAGATTTAATTTAATTACAAAATTTATATTGATATAAGAGTAAGTTGTACAATAAAATGAATTGCATTTTAAATGTGAAAATAAATAAGATTATGTAATTAATTCATCAACAACTCCTACCCATATTTCCCAACTATATAATCATTTTACAAATTTAATAAATTTAAGATTCAAAATTCTATTAATTACACTTTAAGAAATTCTTGACTATCTTTTATTAGTATTTACTTTAAAAAAATAAGCTTACCAATACGTAACCATTAACGAGTTGAACCACATTAAAAAATCTCAATGTATCTAGTTTTCACTACATTTATTTTATCTCTCGCTACAATGGGTATCATGATTAATTAATTGTCTTTATCGTGTTTCTATAACTTATTATTTGCAAGGTTTTAAATTGCCTATATTAGTTGGTGATGAAAATTTTCATTAATGGTTTGAAGCTAAAAAGAGGGCTTTTATTGAATATGTCAGTGTATTGTCAGTCTTTGACACACATCTCCTCTAACGTTTCTCAAAAGGAGATCAAATTTTTGACATTCAAATCTTAAACAGAGATTCTTTTTAGAGTTGTTCATGAAAAAATATCCAAAAAGGCTTTATATAGTTGTATCATCATATATATACCAAGAAAAAATAAGTTTTTTAATGAAATAAAACATAAAAAGGGATTGTAGTATGATGTGAAATGAAAAAAAAAATATTTATAATAGGCAAATTAAATTTATATATAAACATAGGGACAAATAAAATTGAAATATTTAAAGTGGGTAGAGGGAGACAGGGTCAAGTTAATCTTCACCTACAAACATGGAAACCTGCCCTTCAAACCCCAGACCATCAAAATTTAAATCATAATCAAAGTTTATGCTTCCAATAACTCTACTTAAAAATAATATTACCTTTTACATTAAATACTAATTAATCAAAATTGCTTAAAATTTTGTCTTATAATCAAACTTTTTTTTTTTAATTTTTGGACACGGGTTCCTCTCCATTGATATATATATATATATATTTTTTTATAAACATTATATAAATTGCATTCTGTTGTTGTGATAATTGATTTTCCATTAAATGGGTTGTCTTAACCTATAATATGTTATAGTATATTAATAACATATGAAAAAATTTCACATTATAAATTTCAATTTAACCCACCATTTTCAAAAATCACTGGAATGTTTGAGCTTATAATATGTTAATAACACATGAAAATAATGATGATTAAAAAATAAATCATAATTTAGTGATAGATTATAGTTTTTGTTGGGAAGGTATGAGTTGTTGTTAACATATAATAATCAATAAAACTGTATATACTAATTTTTGAATATACAATTAAGTATATAGATAATTTATCATTATATAATTAGTTAATTTTGAATTAAAAATAAATTAATATTCAATTATATGATGATAAATAATCTATACACATAATTATATATTTAAAAAATATGTACACATAATATTACTCTGCAATAATACATTATTAATTGGAAATCCTAAATGATGATGATAATATTCCTTTTCTTATAAAAAGAAAAATCCAAAATAATGCACTGTTAATTGGAAATCCCAAATGATGATGATAATATTCCTCTTCTTATAAAAAGAAAAATCCAACACTAATCACAATAATTTTAATTTAATATCATTTTCACTCACACATCCACTACATAACATTATGACTCAAACCGTTACTTTCCTCCAAACGTTATTTTTCAATACAATAAAATTGTATATATTTATTTTAAGTATATAAATAAGTATATATTTATATTTATCATTATATAAATAAATAAAATAATATTTAATTATGTGATAAGATATATAAATATAAATATTTATTGATGCACTTAAAAGTGTGAACAACTAGCATTACCCTTTTCAAAATTCTAAAAATCCCATTTCTGTTGTTTTCTTCAACTTCAGGTCTTCATTTCAACAACTCTATACTTGTATAACTATCTTGGTCTGAATTAAAAATATCGGTGTGGCACAACCTGCCGCCGGTTGTAACCATTATCAGAAGATTCTCATTCTCTTTATCAGATTTTCCTTCATTTTTATTTGTTTTTATTTAATCACGCTATAATTTCCCACTATTATATTTTCAGCTTTCTTAATCTCTTCTCTGGGTTTAACATGATTTGCTTGATTTGACGTATGTTGAAAAGGACCCCTAGTCTCATTTTTTCTCTTGGCACAAAGTCTTCAGTTTGGTGATATAATTTAACAAACAAGAAAGAAAACTTTTAAAGAACATAATGTTGTGTAGAAAAAACTCAGGTTTTGATGATAGAGGATCAGTGCCAGTGCACTTAAACGTGTATGATTTAACACCATTTAATGTCTATGCATATTGGCTTGGCCTTGGAGTATATCATTCTGGAGTTCAAGGTTTGTATTTTAAGCTCTGTTATGTGAAGAATTTGCTTAATATTTTTTCTGGGTTTTTTAAGGATCTGATTCTGAACTTGCTAGATCGCTTGCTTTTTGTTTTTGGTCAATGTTTTCAGTGTTGTTAGCGTTTCTGTTTTTTTTTTTTTTTTCCTATTGCTTGCGGTGGATCTGGTGGTGCTTGACTGAGTAAACTTCTGAGTAGTGCATTGTGTTTGGTTAATGGGAAAGTGCAGGAAAAGGGAAATGTAGTTCAAGTTTAGAATTTCGGATACTTTCTGTGATGTGGGTTTCTGTTTTACTGAACTTAATTTGATGAAGTTTGAAACTTGGAATGCAGTTCATGGTGTTGAGTATGCATTTGGAGCTCATGAGTATCCGACGACTGGGATTTTTGAGGGAGAGCCGAAACACTCTGATGGATTTACATATAGGAAGACAATTTTGATTGGGAAAACTGATATGAGCCCTTCAGAAGTGAGGGCTGTAATGGAGGATTTGGCAGATGATTATAAGGGAAATGCATATAATTTAATCACAAAGAACTGTAACCATTTCTGCAATGATGCTTGTATTCGACTCACCGGAAATCCAATCCCCAGCTGGGTCAATCGCCTCGCCCGAATCGGTAAGGCCTATTTCATTGCAATTTGATGTTGCTTCTGCAAACATGTTATTTTGTTGGTGAAATGGAGAAAAAAGGTGAGAATTGTTAGGATAAAAGTGCAATGTGGAGCTTTAATTCTTTGAAATTTATGGCTTTTGATGTTTGCGTGGTTCTCATTTTTTTCCAGTTCTGGGTTTGATTTAATTCTGGACTGAGAGTCTAATAACTGTTGTTGTCCAGGGTTTTTCTGTAGTTGTGTTCTTCCAGCGACTCTAAATTCGACTAAATTCCGGCATCATAGAATAGAAGATAAAGCATTTGAAGGGGAGAAGAAGAAATTGACAAGCGAATCAAACAGATTAGCATCTTCGAATTCGTCTTCATCATCTTCGTCGTCTCCTTCCGGGACTCAAGTTCGCGGTAGAAGTAGAACCAGGCGAGCTCTTCCTCCATCTTCCCCTTTGATTTTTGGTTCTTCATCTTCTTCATGTTGAAAATGTTAAATTTTTTTCCCTCAATGAAAGCATAATTTTAATTATTTCTGTAATTCTTTCTTGTGATTGGACGAGGCTAACATTCGCTGAGAAACTTCGGCAGTGGCAGGAATGTTACACATAGTTGTACGATTGAGTGCTTCACTTCATTTTTTTTGTTGTGTCGGCGCAATTTTAAAAGAAATTTGACCTCCATTTTTGTTACCAAACAGATGGGTTGCCAAATTTTGTGGTGTTTCCTTTTGAAGCTTGCATTTTACTGAAGTAATTCAAATTTAAAAAGCACAATTATAATTAATTTGGGTGAAAAGATTGAAGTAGATTGTAAATTAATTTTATTAACTCGTTTAGCGTTGAGCATGAAATTTGCAGTGATTAAATTTTCTTAATATGTTATTTTGGAAATAATTTTTCTTCTTTAATTTTCGATAAACATAAATAAAATTTATTTGAGAAGCATTAATGGAAAGCTTGTCCCAAATAAAATTTTTGTCTGCCGTCTCAAGAAGAATGTGTTGTCCACACCCCAAATCAGCAAAACAATATACCAATAAAATTACGCGAACATTTTGAATATCTATTATTAAATTATTGAATAAATTTAAAATAAAAAGTTTGAAGAAGACAATTCATCTCTCTCTATTAACAAATCAAAAGACACTCATCGACATTTCTTCATCTACTGACATTAAGACAGAGTTGACTAATAGTCAAGAAGGAAAGAGGAGATCACCAGAGACAAAAGTAATGGTTAGAGAGAGAAGAAAAAAACTAGGCGTAGAGAAAAAATAATCACATTTCAAAATTAAAAAAATTTAAACAAAAGTAAAATTATTAATTTTCAAAATATGCAAAAAAAAAATCGATAAAATTATATATATTTTAATATTAATGTTAAAATAACAGTTTTACCCTTGTATATAACAAAAATTTTTAACAGATGTATGATAATAGGTGGATATTTGAGTTTTTAGAAACTCCACAATATGAATTTGAGAATGGATTAAACATTGGGTAGGATCAAGTCTTTTGGCCAATTAAGAGTAATGCAATATCCAATTACATAAAAAGCATCATGTATACTCAAATGTGGTATGCCCAAAGACTAAAAGCCAAACAAACACCACCAAGAAGCTACCAATTGTTGCTCCTGAATTCACCTTCCATCTCAATCACATTACCATCTCTAAATCACAACACATCCAATCGATTTCTACCTTTGAATTTTCATCAAATCATCATCTAGTGAACCGTTGAATAATCCATCTAAACACAATCATACATGACAAGGCATCTATAAAAAAACATACCATAAAATACAAATGTTTAACATCAAAAGCTTTGACTGAAAGCAACACAACACAATATTTGAATTTTAAAATTAAAATATGACCATACAGCAGCAAGTACAATACAAAATAAAATACAGTATAGTATAGACCAAGTTATAGTGTCAGGACAGAGTATATTCTTTTACCTTGCCTGCAACATCAAGACACGACAGCAAGGAAGAAAACAAATCAATGCGACCCACTGCACCCAAAATTTGGTGTTGGGTTACATTCTTATGACTAAAAATCATATGCATACATTTACATATATCATTCCAAATCAGATGTTTAATCAAACGTGCCAGAAGATACCTGATTTATGGTTCAAATCACTTGGAAATATATATGCATTGACAATAAGAATGCGACTGAGCAATTGCATAGCCAACTTACAGGAAGATCAGCCCAAGTTCGATAATCATCTGTGTTACTAAAACATCCAACAGTGAAGGGATGTAATGTGAGACTGAAAACTACAAAACAATGTTGCCTCATAAAACAGCCAAATGAAAAGCACCTATCATAAAACATTGGGGCTTGGGGACATGATTTGTCAGAGAATAATTCGTGCATATGGATATGGTAAAGGCAGACATGGATAGATTCCTGCCAAATTGGCAGAAATTTCCAAGCCAATATAAACAAAAACTAAAAAAAACAAATAATGCTGTACTAATTTCACCATACATCTACCATCTATGCAACTGATCCACAGTTTATTCAACAACATAGCCAACTTCACACTACAGTTCTTTGCGATAAACTCTAGTTAAGAACTATTTGGCAGTTGTCATATTGACAAGGCTGATGAGTTTGAGGATAACGCTCATGTCCTGAAATGTAAAATATAAAAGTCTAGATTGCAAATAGGAAAAAATTCAAGTGCCACTTTAGTTTGTGTACTTTCAACAGTCCTGCAAACAGATTGATGAACTAGAAGTGACAAAAGAACGCAGTACTTATGCTTCTGCAAAGCTTAATACAATTTCTAGGCACTTTTTCTGTAAGTGTATAACGAAGATTTCAACACTACCTACTCAAGTAAAAATTACAGTATACAGCTGAGAATCAAGTCGGCTTAAAGAAGCCCAGTTTACGCTTGCTTTTCTTTCATCCACTCTACAAAATTGTCTAGGATCAACGGCCAAGCCAGATTCGGATCATAGTTATCGAAGTCTGGGAAGCTTATCTGTCAAATGATTAAAAGGTCATCAAAGGCTTAAATACCAATAAAAACGATGTTTAAAAAAAACCTCATTATTTATGGGGAAAAAGCCACTAAGAATGTCACCTGGTTATTATGCAAAACCAGATGCAAAGGAGCAAACATACTATACAAGATAAGATAAAACCCCATATCCTCTCCCCTTTTTAATTTCTACGATTATTTGAATGATAGTTTGATCACTTTCTTGTAGCATAAACTATAAGATATTTTTCAGAACTAATAACAGAGAAAGTAGCAATGGTTTTAACGCGACCCTGATCCACACTTCCACACTGTAAGAGAGAAAATCATGTGGACTTACAATTCCAACCAACTCCATATCCTTGTAAAGATCCCTCCAGAAGGTGGGCTCCCAATGCTTATAATATTTACTCCAACAGAAAATTTGACACATTGCCACACATCATATATACACTTCCACCTTGACAAAAAATCTGTTCCAAGGAATGTTCTTGCAAAGCTAAATTCCAAATCAGAATACAAGCAACAAATATTCTTTTTACAAGGGCAAGTCTCTGCTGATTGGTGCATGTATGCCTAGTAAAGCAAAGATCTTTTCTCAATTATAGGTGCAATTAGAAGCGTACCAACTTGTCAAACTTTCATTTTATAAGGACATAATAAAAAGGACGAAGAAGTTCCACACCAAGAGTGGATAAATATAACTACCTCATTGCAGAACCTGAAGAAGCCCATCCACTGATCCATGTTTATGACCTTGTAATCAGTTTGAACCTGCATCCAGAAGACATGTATAAGAAATATTTATATTAGCATCACTGTTTTTTCACTCAAGTATTAAGAAATATGAGGTACACTCATTTGTTCAACATTTTTCCTCTCGGTTAATAATAGGGCATACATGGGTTGGTGTTTAAGGATGGTTTGCTCAATTTGGTGCCACTCAAGAATAAGTTTTCTTTTGAGCTTTCTGCCCACAGTGATGGTTTATGTATTTGGGAAAAGGTAAGGCTGATAGGGAAATGGTTTTTCTCTTTAACTTAAAGATATAACTATTCTTCCTATAAGTAAACAAAGCACAAAAAATATTATGAAATAATCTCTCTCCTAATTGGAAGATAATTAATTATTCAAATTTCCTAAATATCTTTTTATTCTACCGATGTTGAACCCATAAAAGATGATATATCCTAGTATCTAAAATTAAAATGAGATCTTCAATTAACAAAAGCATGATGAGTTGCTAGTGTATTAACCATATTATATTAAATATATCCAACAACGTATCAAATGAAATCTCTGAAGACATGTAATCAAATGGCCACTCACCTTTAGATACTCAATGAAATAGTCAACCTGGGCACGACATTGGGATCCTAAAACAAGATCTAGCAGTTCACAGACACTCTCTATGTCCACACTCTTCTGTTTCTCTTCTGGTAGAAAAAACCATATATATTAAAAAGAAGCACAAAAAAGGAAGAAAAATCTTGGATGTCTCAACACCCAACTTCATGTGTCATAAACTCATAATACCTGTCAAACAATATCGGAATGAATAGGCATAGAAATCCATAAAGTTTGATGGCCTTTTAACCTTTATAAGATGAAAAGAAAATGTCATCATTTCTACACCATTTAATATAAAAATCCAAGAATCATTTAATATATCAAGCTTTTAAATATGCAGATGTTCAAAAAGGAAGACTGTAAGAAATTCTACCTCTTTCTCCAGCTCTGGGAGGGACTTCTTTAATTTATTTACATTGTCAGCCCTCAGTGATTTGAGTCCCCTTCGCCACTCCTCCTATCAAAAAAGGATTGTGAAGGCAAGTTATAAGGCAATACCAAATAAACCCTACAAACGCATGAATTAATAACGTACTACTGATGATCCTCAAACACAAATGTTCGACTGAAGCAATGCGTCAAACTGGTTATAAAAATTCTTCTTCATTTAGTATACATGTTTGAGCTGCTTCCAAACAGTTGGCACATCAAACAAAGACCACAGAGAAACACTTCTGGGCCATCACTTTTCTTTCACAGAGGTATTAACACACTTCAAATGGGATGTCAACCTAGGTGTGACAATTTATACAAGACCCATAAACACATTTCAATTCAATCCAATGCAAAGTCAATGGTATAGGATTTACCTAAACTGGTTATGGGTAAAAATGGTTGACCATTTAATATGATAATTAATTAGGTAGTGTTCAGATTCAACTGTCCAACCCAGAATTGATCATCATTGACCTATTGACCCATGTAAAAGTTATTTTCAATCAGTCTATTCTTAATCAGTGAATTGAGTTGTAAGAATTCTCAATCCCATATCATGTATGATCCACAATTAAAAAAAAAAAAAAAGCGCTTGCCAACCATGTTTGCAAAAAGATGGGCAAAACAACTGAAAACTTGTTGCTAAGAAACACCTAACATATAATTCCTAGGCATTAAGTAAATCTGTAACTATCCAATGGTTCACTTTAAGAACTTAAAAGCAATTATATGTTTCTAAAAGGCTCATCCAACACAAATAACATATAAGGGAAAAATTTTCCAATGTTGCATTTTATTCAAATCCTCACCCACCCAAACACACATATTCTCCCTTTCTTTTTCAGTTAATAAACAGTGAAAACACATGTTTCTATCCAGCTCAAACCTATGCCAGTTAAAATTCTAGAACAAAGAATTTAAACAGATTTCCAAACTTCTTCAAATGTCTAACTTCCCCACCTAAAAGTTGATAATAAAATTGGTACTCAACAGCTGGATTGTCATATAAAATGATATGCCAATAAACATATAACTGAAGGATGCAAAACCAAACAACAATTCTGTCTAGTTCAGATAAAATAGAAAGAAAAATTTACAAATAAGTTTATAAAAGTAGAAGTGCATATGAGACCAATGATCCTTACCAGAGTAAAGTATCCTTGCTTTTCAGCTTTCATTTTCCTGATATGTGTAGTCCATCAGTTCTACTATATTATCTTGATGCTTAGAGTTAAGAAAGGAGGTATCAAATGCATATGTATGCAACTTACCAAGCCAGCATCAAGACCCTAACATCAGTATGATTGACTTCCAAATCTGAACAAAGAGCTTCAATTCCTTCTGGGCTGTTCAAATAGTATATATAACATCAGAAAGTATTCACATCTTAAGATGCTAACTCCACACACACACACAGATACAAATCACATCTTGAATTACAACAGTATAATGCTGTTTGATACAGGGATATCTTAAAGACTAAAAGATAATATAACAAATATTTCCATTAGTAGGTTAACACAATCTATTGTGGCTATTATAAAGTATCTGTTCTTTCTGCTTTTTCACTTTTCTAAGATCATCGTAAATATTCCTCATTCTTTTGAGAATCCTCCATGTTCCTCAACAGGAGTAATTTTACTCACCTTGCAATTATGGCAGTTTAATTTAGCATCATTTACCACTTAAGTTTGCAGCACAATTTTTTTTTTGAAACTAATATACATACCAAGATAATTATAGTTGCCACTACAAACATTTGAGTTCCACTGGAGGATAGCAACATAACAGTTCCAAAATCTTTTTCACAGAAACAATTGCAGAAAGATCAAGCACCATTTTAATTATCAGAGTTTGTCAGCTCTCAGACAATTAAATGGTCAACAAAACAATCATGTCAAAGACCTTGAAGATAAGGTTAGACCTTCAGCTCTAGGTCAATGCATGTAAAGTGATAAGGAGTAAATAAATAAAATTAAACAAACAACCTAAATGCAGAAAGAAGAGTGAAAAAGAAGATAAACTGCCCAAATTAAGTTGTACATCCAAAAATCATAATCCATAATAGTTCATTAGCAATTCTCCTTGGCTTAAGTAACCTGGATATTGAGTATTTTAGGTCATACGTTATCAAAAAGCCATGAATTTATTGCCAGTAACTATCAGACTTCAAAAATCAGTATTAGCCAAGTATTTATGTGGGCCCTTGGCTACCTTAAATTATCCTCAACCATACAGGTCAAAAGTTTATTTAAAATCTTCTGATAAGACAAATTTTTAGTTAATACTAAAATTAGCATCAAATATACAATGTGTGACTGTGATTTTGAAGAACCCTTGTTATAAATATGCAGTGCAACTGTTTTTGGAGTTTCCACTGAATCTATGCAGTTGTCATACGATTCCAGGGGGAACAGTGTGCCGACAATATTGCTGCTAATGCAAAGACACCTGTATGGTCGAGGAGGCTTGCAGGTACCTCACATTGTTTTCTTTTCTTTTCATTAGTTCTCACATATATTATGGTAATTGGACAGATTCTGTTCATTAAAGCATTTAATGTACACTGTCTTACCATTGTGATGGGGGCTTGTTTAAATTGCTATCAGTTAAATTTTTTATTTTATCTTCTTGTTGTTATTATTTTTGTTTTGCCTTTCTTTTGTTTTAAACCTCTGAATTCGTGAATGCAGTCAGAAGGGATTTTCAGAATAAATGCAGAAAATAGTCAGGAGGAGTATGTGAGAAACCAATTAAACAGTGGAGTGATACCAGATGGTGTTGATGTGCACTGTTTGGCAGGACTAATCAAGGTATCCGTTAACCTCTTTTGACATTCAGTATCTGAAAACATGTTTGATAGATATTCAAAAACAATTCTCAAAGTTGGAATATTATATAAAACAGAGAAAATGGCTCCTTTTTTTCAGGCATCTTAAAAATTTTCAATCAGATGTATTTTCTTGAAGTTTCTTGTATTCCCTTTCTCAAAAAAAGAGGAACTGTATTTAAGCTCTGAACTAAACCACCATTTAGTTTCATGCAATTTACATGCCACTTCAAAATCTCCAATTTTAGCATCTCACTCTCATTGTAACAATGACATTCTGGCAAAACAAAATGGCAAACATGGATTTCTGTAGCTACAAAGACAGGTAGGACTTTATTGAATTGAGTCAACCAAATTTTGTGCATGTTAACCGGGTAACAGGTCTGCTGTACAGCCATTATAAAGTTATATCATATCTAATATGGTGTTGACTAATATTTCCTTTTTCTCTAAATCATCCAAAATTTCATGAACCAAATAAAGTATACTCCAATCTCTACAATCAGGTTAACAGTAAGTTTGCAGCATTACCCAACACCAACAGTCTCACTTATGCAATTGCATTGGAAATTGTATTTGTAACCATTAATTACACAAATTTTAATCAAACATCACTATGTTTTATGAAAACTCGATAATGACATTTATATTAAAAATTATGAAAAATTATAATATCAATTCCATCAATCAAATCACACATGTAAAAGTGTCCTTACTCAATCACACCAGAAGATCTATTTGCATATGTGTAAAACAGGTTGTCAATTCGTTCCATCTCTTTGGAAGATGCTTTACCAGAAGCTGAAAAACAAGATACAAGATGATTATGACTTTCTAATAAGAGAATAATAGATAAATTTTCACAAAACGGACATAAACAGTGACCAGTTACAAGTTTTAGCTCCTTAGCTCACTATTTTTCAGCCATAATATGTTAATAGGTTCACTTCTGTTTATCCCCATTGATTCCGTTTATTTTTTTTTTCCTCTTAAATCTTTTACATCCATAAACATGATTGACAACATACCAACCTACCATGAATAATATGATAAAACCTACAATCACTGAAACATAAAACTTAATTAGCACAGTACAAACATATATGTAATGTACTTCAAACAATTTTGACCAATTTGTGACATGTTTATTGCATTTTAATTGCTATTGGCTACATTAGTTGGAAAAATGAACATTTAGTAAGGGTCATCACAGCATGTAGGAGAACTAAATAATCACTCTCTTCTAATATAAGGGCAGAACACTGGACACAGAAAAGTTTTCAATTTATAGCCGGTCCAATAATTATCTTTGCGTGTGCACATTTTTTCATATCCATATTGAACACAATTAGTTATAAAAATTCCATCATATGCACCTTTAAGTTCTGGAAACAAATCCAATACACCTCTAAATTCTATCCAATACATGCTGTA
The DNA here is from genome assembly GCF_011075055.1 of Mangifera indica. NCBI lineage: Eukaryota > Viridiplantae > Streptophyta > Magnoliopsida > Sapindales > Anacardiaceae > Mangifera > Mangifera indica. The sequence continues at coordinate 5,222,050 of NC_058142.1, forward strand.
TTCACTTAATTGTAATTGAAAGCTGGAGCTTCTTCTTCTACTTCAAGAAAGGTAAAAATTCAAAAATAAATGGCGCTTATAGACATAAATTCATTGAGCATTTCAAAAGCAAAAAGATCATACTAAGTGAAAAAGAATGACCAGACTTCCAAAAACAATTGTACCTCTAGAAATGAACAGACGTAAACTTAAACAGAGCCAAGGAATCTGATCGAGCAATCTTTTAACAACAGAATTTTGCTTAAAACAATGAGAATTTCAAAAGAGCTGATAGTTTAAAGATCATCATATCACAATTAAGATAAAGAAAAATAGAATGAAATCAAGAGATAAAAAATGAAGATCGAGAAAGTAAAAAGAATGGATACCAGAGAGAAAGGGATCAGCGGAGTCCGTAGAATTACTTTGACCCGTTTTCCTCGATGCAGAACGACGCATCTTCACCAAAAACATGAGAGAATTTTACTTTTTAATTTCAATTTTGAGAATCAAACAATTATATATATATAAAAGAAAAATAAATATATTATAAAGAAGGAAAAAGAAAACCTCGGAAGTGAGCGAACGAAGAAGAAGCTTCGTCGCACGGTAAAAGTATGATGATGCTGCTGGAGCGCCAATTTCTGTATGGAAATCCTTTTTATTATTATTTTATTTAATTTATTAGTTAAGTTTGCTTTTGAATTCGATGTAGTAATAAAATTAGGTCAACGAACAAATTATATAATTTTTATTTTTTTTATAAAATAAGATAACAGTTCACAGCTATGTGGTATGATTTTTTTTATTTTAAAATCAATTTATTATAAATTATTATATCAAATTATATATAAAATATTGTATAATTTATTTATATATATAATATCATTCATTATCATAGTGTGAATATACTTTAAGTATAGAAAATGTATATATAAATATATCATAAATTATATATCATTATATGAATAATATATTTAATAACATGATAACATATTATTTATATATTTATTTTGTAAACTCAAATTATCTATAAGTAATTTTATTATTTAATTAATATTTGAGAGGATTGGTTAGTTGTTTGGTCTAAGAGGCTTGCACAATCCAATTTTATTCAATTTGAGAGTTTTTTTAAATTAAATTGAAAAAATTGTTTAAAATTTTTTTAAACTAAATCAAATGATTTTAGACTTCAAATTAAATTAAACTAAATTAAAAAAATATAATTGGCCAGATTTAGATTATGATTTGAATTTATTAAAATTCTCCGTAAATATAATATTTAAGAAAATATAGTTTATGGTTTAATTCAGTTTAAAAATCATCGAACCTATAACTCAAATTAAAAATTATTTTTTAATCATTTATTAATCTAAAATAAACTATTTTATATACTAAAACAAATTAAACTATAGTTTTTAAATAATTTATTTAATTTTATAATTTAAATCAAATTATCCATACCTCTATTTGGTTGGGATTAGTGGCGTTGCTATGAAATGGTTTTTCACGCGCAAGTGCATCAATGCCGGTAATTTAGACACGTAAATTTCGTTTATTATATCATTTTGATACATTTTTTATTCGGTAAAGTTTAATATAAATTCAGTCAACATTCGGCATTAAATCATAATCTTTTAACCGGCATGAATCTGTAAAATTATAAAGATAGTAAAGGAGTGAAAATTGAAACCAAATCTAGAAATATTAAAGAAAATGATAATGCAATCACAAGATGTGTTTTGTCGTTTAATTTTTTTTTTTTTCCTGGGACTAAATATATAGACTAAAGCCTCCCTTTTAGTCCCATCAAATATTAGATTCAATTCGAAGACATCTAGTTCAATTATATTGATAATGGAAGCCAAGTATGCAACTTAAATTCGTGATTACAGTAACAAACTATACAACAAGAAGCTGAAAATTGTTTAATCACAAATCAGTGCTCAAGTCATAACTTGAAGTTAATGCGAACAATCTAAGAGGCGATCTCTGAAAGATAACATGAAAAAAGTGATACCGCATCCTGCAGATGATTAGAGCGGAAGTCTTCTGGAATGGGAGCACTCAAGACGGTTTCAAAGCAAGATAGCTGAGCATCTCGAGTTGGACCCTCGCTGATATCTGATAGCAGCAAATTGGATATCTCCTCTGCCATCTTCGAATATGCAACTCTGCAATAAAGATTTGTTCATGGTTAACTTCTTGGCTATTGCCTTTTTAACAATCCAATAACACAAATTTTATTTTCATTATTGTTGAATTTATCTAACACAAAAGCATCTACTCAATTTATACATGGCGAGACTAGTTCAACAACAGTTCCTATATTCAAGCGCACACATTTTGGCTTTAAGAGAAGCATGTTTCTCTTACAAAAGCAAACATTGTATCCACATATGCACATAGACATCTTTTGCTCTTTTCACCAGGGGTCTCTATAGTAACTCTTTTTATAGTGCAGAACACTACAAAGCTACCAATAAGAACTGTAAAGCACAAGGATGTAATCCAACAGCACGCCGTTAGAAGGGTCAACGGTTACAAATGAATTGCAGAAAAATTATCGACAAAAGACCTACCATACTGAGTATTAAAACCATTGACATGCCAATAAGAATGTGTTTGTGATTTTTTTTTTTTTTTTACGAAAGATAACCTTTGTCGAAGGCATTTATAACAAGAAGGAATGAGTTACTTGGAATCTAGGATCCATCATAGATTGACAATACATGAAAGTCGCTTGAGGGCAAGGTAAAAAGGTTTTCTGTCAGCTAGTCAGATACTTTATAAGCAAATGATGCACACAAAGAATATTTATGTTCGACAAACCAGCAAAAAAGCAGGGGCAAAAGTAACAACAGTTTTACTGTTCAGAAACGATGGAGGACAAAAACTTTTTGGATTAGTGGTATCCCCAACACTTGGATAAAACATCTAAAGATTCATGCATGAGATAGTGCAAATAAAACATACAAAGATTCATGCATAAGATCATGCAATGCTGCAAACCCATCTGTTACTTTACTAGAAAGAAGAGTAGACACAGAAGCAGGGTAACATTTCTGTTTCATATGAACATATCTGGGAGGTGTCTCATAAAAAATAAGTCCATCAGGTAATTAACAGGATTTAGTGGAAGGCAAAAAAATGTTGTTGGGCATACAAGGTGTAAGCATGATTAACATTTTGTACTTCCAGAAACTAAAGTTGAAATTGGCTAAATTACCTTGCCTCTATGGGTAATCTACCATCCCAAACTGCCAAAGACTCATTCAAACGATCAAGGAAGTCCTTGCAAGCAGCATTTTTGCCCTCAAGGGATTCCTACAAAAGGAAATACTTTCTTCTGCGATCAGCAGTAACATAAAAGGATAAGTAATGACTACAATTAGCATGGACCATATTCCACAATTACAGATCCATTGCCTGAGATTTCTACTCTAATATTTTGAAATCATCTGAGGCCACTCTATACAAAAAAATTGGCATCATTGTTAACTAAGCCTATCTTATAGGTTTACTATTAGCAGAAATTTCTGTTACACCAGCATCAAGTCATAGCTTTTTTAGTACTAAATAAGCTTTAATTAATATGTTACTGACGTGTATTCATCCAGTTACATCCCAGCACCAAAAATAGTGTAGTGGCTGATTTGCTCCTTTGCATGAGAAATATGAAACAGTAGTCCACAAGCGGAAAGAGATATAAAGTTCATGTGAATCAGCAATAGTTCAGAAATCATTATCCATTCATATCCTAATATAGACTTCCACTCCAATTTCAGAAACTTAAGCAAAGCACTGCAAACTGTTGAGGCTGGGATCAAATCGAATTCAACACAACCAAATTATAAGGCAGCTCAAATTTAAAAACTGACAGAAACCACAAAACAGAAAAGCCTTGAGCTGAAGGACTAGTATATGTAATGATTTAGAACATAAGATAACAAGATTCAAACATACAGCTACATTTATGGCAAGTTCCCTTACCATTTCACTCATAGGATTGTCATTTTCCTGCAATGAACTTCTTATTAAATAGAAAGAAATGTAAATTCCAGCTCCCAAGTCCCAATTCTCAATCTCTGACTTGTGGTTCTCCATGGATGTCACAAGCCTCCACACTTCTGAGTGGTTGCCTTCATAAATAAAAATATGATGCCAATTACAAACAATTTAAGCACTGCTACAGAACATGTAAAAAATTTACGACAGTTTAAAAAAGTATCAAGCGTTTGAGTTATGCAACCAATTATACAGTTTAACATTGATATGTTGTGACTAGACACTCATAAAAACAAAACAATGAAATATTTCAAGACCATAGAAGTGCTAAGATTAAACAAATTTAAGAACTACAGTCTTCAAAATCAGATAAAATACCAAAGGAGAAGGAGGTTCATAATAGATTTATTATATGAAAGAAAGAAATAAAGGAGCACAAAGATGGCCAAGCTGTCCACAGTAAAGATTCTATCTCCCAATGTAGGGACCAAAAAAAAAAAAGAAAAACTTAACAGAAGACTCCCCAAAAGTGTGAATATAGTCTGTCAGAAATGATCTCAAATTCAAATTTGTCAGAACCTGACAGCAATGCATATTGGAGGTGCTTAGTACCAAGAACTCCATGCATGTATGACCCCTAAGAACACTCAAAAATCCATTAGCATAAACTTATTAATTATAACTTAGAGCTTGCTATTTAAATATCACTCTAGAAAGAAGTAACATCATTATAGCCTGTTTCATGTACATGTAAGAAGCAAAGTTTATTATTTGAAAAAAAAAAAAAAAAAAGCTTGTGCCAAAATTTGTGAAAACATATAAAAAAAAAAAAACTGCACAATTCATTGGTTAGACAGAGGATAATCACAAATTACCTGACAAAAATAATTTATGGGCGACTGAAGTAACATATATAGAGTGAGCTTTTTGCCAATTTGCACATTCAAGATAGTGTTCTAAGGCCTTTGAGAGATCACCGTAGTAACTAAAATAAACTGCCTGCATTCAAAAAAAAGAAACATTTGAATGAGTTGAAAAGGAACTCGATAAGGGAATAAGAACTTCATTTAAGATTCCAAGAGTTTCTCATGCAGAAAATTTGAGAGTGGTGCAAACAACATTATTTGCTGTAAATTTGTAATATAATTGACCCAAAATATAGTTAAGTTTGCCAAGACAAAGAAGTGTATCAAAATCTTTGATAAATATTAAGTCAAAACAAAACCCAAGGCACATATGCTGGAATCAGTGTTATACCATAGCTTCATGCAGCCACTCCGTTGGAACACCCAAATCCTCAATAAACTGGCGTTGTGATTCTTGTGAGCTCCAGGATTCACAATATTGGAACAAGATTTCTCGAATAAGGGTAGCCTGCAGATATGGATAATCATCATGATGAGGCATATGAAGGACCACATAGATGGCCCAGTGACACTGTCCCTGACACAGCAACTGAGAAATAAGTCCCATGTCAAGGCTTTGAAGATCATTAGAATTGAAGGCACCAACTGCTTCTAAAACTGCACGTTGATGCCAGATCATATGGTAGTCTAGTGGATCATGTGTTGAAGAGAAGGCACTAAACATTTTCTTCAAAAAGCCGAATTTACTCTCACCACTGGCATGAAGAAGCATCAGATAATATGAGAGGTCAAAGTGTTCCTTTGTACCCTGGTGAATAGGCTCATCTATGGGTCCTTCATCAACATAAATTGGAACAGGAGGTGGAGCCTTTCCATCTTCAAGAAGGTGCTGATAAGTTTGAAAAACAACAGGCAATGAGGTGTCAGGTGGTAGTTGATACCACATCAATAACCTAGGAACCTCTTCCAATCAATTTTAACATCCTGTAATGAGCCATGAATATGGCCAGCAAGCAACTCATAAAGCCTAATTCTATCTTTCTCAATGAAATTGAAGTCCATCCCATTCAGTCGCCAAAGATCAAGCTGACGAGCAATATCAGAACGGCTCACCATGGACCCACCAGCTTGACTTAACAAACAAGCCAGTCTTACGTCTCCTCTGGAAGCAGCCAGTTCCACAGATGAGTCTAGCTGTCGCCCTGTTAGGAGTAAAAATATGTGCTTTAGATAATTTGATTCATCCAAGGAGCTTACTTCCTCTTGTACCCGGTGGCAAACACTCTCTTGCAGCCAATAACTGAACTCTGCCCTTCGAATAAGAGTGAGTGCTTCTGTGTCTACATCTGGAGGACCTTCCTTCATATCCTGCATAATGTCTTCCTCATTGTCAGCAGCCACAGGCTTTGATTGCCCACTATTTTCTCTTTCTGAAAATAAAACTTTTATCAATTCCCAGACCATTACTTGGTGCATCAAAACCAAACGAGCAGAAGAAGATATCCCAGGTACATCCAGCTCTGCCTCTATAATGTCTATATAGCTCCGACAAATTTCTGAAAGCACCAAACGATTCGACACAACCTTTTGAAGCTTCAACTTGAAGGAACCAACCTCTACTTCTTTTGTTTCATGATTCAACTCCTTGTGGAGGTTCAATGGAGCATCAAATGAAAATTCAACAAGTTCCTTTCTCACTTTGTTATTCTCATCTCTTAACACTTTGTCAATTGCAACCTTCTCCACATTGATCACAGAAGATAGTACCCCATGTGAGTTATTAGTACCAATTGGAGCACCACTGTGAACAAGGATGCCATTTGGGCCCCATCCAACACGAAATGATCTACTCATAAACAAACCTGCATCAACAATATTGTGAGAGTGGCTTCCAGTTACTGGTGTCTCATGCCTGAGATCCAGCTTAAACCCATCTGATTTTATTTTCTTTACAGGCAAGCCCTTATTCTGTTGAGTCATCAGAATTGTTCCAGGAGAAGCAGAATCAAAACTACCAGGGTGGTACTCCAGCAAAGCTAGTGGAGGTTTTCGTGCAACAGGTGGACTAGATCTGTGGCTCATTTTCTGGGAGGAATACTGCAGAGGAGATCTTATGTATTCTTTAACAAGGGATGGTTTCTGCCGCAAAGGCATCCCATTGAAATCATCAATCTCCTCTTCTTGAAACATCAACATTCTCATTTCTTTCACCTTTATCGGGTCAAGCCCAAGATGTGCAGGAAGAGAATGAGAAAGCTCAGGTCCCATAGAATCCATTTGTGTTTCTTCATCGACATCATATACCTCACCATTCATCTCTGCTGAATCTTGAACAGGGGTTGCATCATCCATAGCAATATCTTCTTCCTCATCTTCACTTAACCCAAATCTGCTAAAATGGTCAACCAAGAATTTCCATTCACCATTCATAGAGTCAAACGAAATGAACTGAGCGCCTTGTCTCTGTGTACTCTCCTTCAATTTCTTCACAACATCATTTAAATGCCCATCTTTTGAACTTAAATTTCTTATTTGTAGCATCAAAGTCACTTCAGCTGCTTTGTTTAGGCCCTGACCATTTGCAGGCTTTGAATCTTCATCTTCATACACAACTAACTCATGCCTATGGAACTTTACAATTTGATCTAGATCTAGACATCTAACATCAGTGTTCCCAAGAAACTTTACATATCCATAACCATGCCGTCCAACTGTGAAATCAGGAACCCGGCTAGAATAACCTGGATCTTTGACTTCACTCCTAATCAAATCCTCCAAGCAAGGTTTCATGTAATAATCAGAAGACTGCAAAATAGGTAAGACATCTCTGATCTCTCTCAATATCTCACATGATGAAAGATCAGCGTTATGCAAGATCTTCCTTTTGTTGTATTGAGATACATTAGAGGAAGTTCCAGCAGCAGAGCCCATTACATGAATATTATCCGATGAGATATTTATTCTTGCACTATGAAGTTCACAGAAACCCCCTGATAACATAAAATACAATGTCAATGTAAACAGCATAGAAACACTTTCTACATTAAAAAAATTGTAAAAAAAAATTATAGCCTGAGTACATATAACTTTTAACACTCTAATTAACGAAAATGGAAATTACATTAAGATAAATGAATCCAACTTATAAATACATTGTCAAATAATGGTCTCACATTCAACTATCAAGATATTGTATTAAAAAGTTTCAAGTAATAAGTTAGAAAGTAAACCAATTCAGTCTAGAAACCTAACAAGAGCACTGTAAAAGCATGGACTTAATAGCAGACATGCCAAACCCTATCCCCCTGTTTGGCCGCTAAGAAAATTAACAGAAAACAATAGAAAATGAGAAATTAACCTCACATTTTCTTCGGCTTGAAGATAATTTCAATTCTCTTAACTCTGCGACACATTTAACGTTAAAACTCCAAAAAAAAAAAAAAAACAGCAAATCCAAATTGTATGAAATTTAAAAATCTATGATTACTTATACGTGAACTTCTTTAAGCAACCGATAAGTTAATATTTGACGTAGTAAGAGGAGTTTCGAGGATTACCGACGACCGGGAGCAGAGAAGAAGAAGCCATGATCGCGCCTAAGAAGCAGAGGTGAGAAGGTTGAGGAAGGAGAGTTATGGTTTTGGTTTGATGTTGTTTTCCCGGTTAGCGGCAAATTCCGGTCTACGGTTGAAGTGAAATGAGGATCTTGTGAACTCTGGAAGCTGGAGAATGAGATAGCATTTTGCAGCCGCAGCGGCGTCTGAACTGAGGGAGGGAAAGTTGCGACTTATTTTGACACCGGGCTGGGCTTTGAATTAATGAGCCACCCCAAGATTTCATAAATCGCTGTGTTTGGGAAAAAACAAAACAAAAGAGATATTTAAGCCCCAGCTCCTTGAAATTACAGTCTTTCCACCTTTATGACCGCCGATCTAGATCCCATGAATCCAGATGAAGAGTTTCATTTTTTGTTTGGATGACAAAGAGTTTCGTCTTTTGATTAGACAATGTCTTCATTATCTAACATCATTCAAATAAAGAGTCTCATTTAGACAATGACACATCTAAAGACAACTTTTTGTTTGAATTCAAACGAAACTCTTTGTCTAAATTTGTTGAATTTAAAGCAGTGACTAGAGAGGTGAAAAGGGGAAAATGTGATAGGTTAATGATAATAGTTTTAGGTGAAAAAAAAAGTTGTTAGAGATGAAAATAGTGATCGAAGAGATGAAGAAGAAACCCTTAAATTTGAAGAAAAAAAATATAACTTTTTCAAATTGAAAAACTTTAATCAACAATAAAATTGTTTATTTAAAAAAGAAAATTAATTAAAATAGGCACGAAATTTGTCACATAAACCTTTTTCGCCAAAATCTTTGTAGTTTTACTTTTTTAAGCAAACCCTATTTTTTATTCCAATAATACCCTTTATCCTATTTCTTCCTATCTATATTAGTTTTTACCAGAAAATTTTTTATTTTTTAGAGTATACAAATTAAGTTTAATTTGTCTGTAATTGCTAAGATTTACATATAAAAAATAGATTAAATTTTAATGTAATAGTTGATATTTACATACCTTTAGAAAATGATAAACATAACTATACAAAGAGTGCATGTGGTTTGTGCACAAGTGCTAAAGGTGTGTGTAAAATAGGGAAAGGATACGCATTTTTTCAAAATAGTGTGAAAATATGCAAAAGGGTACGTGTTTTTTCAAAAGGGTGCGAAAATGTGCAAAACAGTGCAAAAATATACGAAAGTGTAAAAAAGTGCATGAAACTGTGAAGGGGTGTTGGGAAATGTGAAAGGGTGCATAAAAAATATAAAGGGGTGCATGAAATTGTGAAGAGGTGGGTAAAAATGTGAAAGGTACTTGAAAATACAAACGGATGCATAAAAATACAAATGAATGCATAAAAAATGTAAAGAGGTGTTTGAAACTGTGAAGAGGTGCGAGAAAATGTAAAGGGGTGCATAAAAATATTAAGGGATGCGTGAAACCGTGAAGGGGTGTATGAAATTGTAAAGAGGTGCGTAAAAATGTGAAAGGGTATGTGAAAATACAAACGGTGCGTAAAAGTACAAATGGATACGTGAAAATACAAACGAGTGCATGAAAATATAAATAGGTACATGAAAATAGAAATGGATGCGTAAAAATATAATCAAGGTGCGTGAAAATACATACGAATACATAAAAATACAAACGAATACGTAAAAATATAAAGGAGTGCGTGAGAATACAAATGAGTGTGTAAAAATACAAACATGTGTGTAATAATAATAATAATATATTATATAATATAATTTATAATATATTATATATAAAGGGGTGCGTGAAAATACAAAGAGGTAAATACCCCTTTGCATTGCATTTCCACGCACCCTTATATATATAATATTATATTATTAATACAATATATATTAATAATATAATATATACTTTTTATATTCTCACACACCTTTTTTATAATTTATATACATTTTTTATATTCTACACATCTGTTTGTATTTTCACATCCCATTTATATTTTCACGCACCCATTTATATTTTTGTGCACCTGTTTTGTATTTTTATGCAACTGTTTGCATTTTTACGCACTCATTTATATTTTCACGCACTTATTTATATTTTCACACACCCATTTATATTTTTACTTACCCTTTTATATTTTTACACACCCGTTTGTATTTTCACGTACCCCTTCATATTTTTTCACACTATTTCACGGTTTCACACACCCCTTCACAGTTTTACGTATCCCTTCACAGTTTTATGTACTTCTTCACATTTTCACATACCCTTTTATACTTTCGTATATTTTTTCACCATTTCACACATTTTCGCACCATTTCGAACAAACATGCACACTTTCCCTAATTTTCGCATCCTTTCAAAAGAACGCATACCTTTAACATCTGTACACAACCCACACACAGTCTCTGTATAGTTATGTTTATTATTTTCTAAAGGTATGTAAATATCAACTATTACATAAGAAATTAATCTATTTTTGACATATAAATCTTAACAATTACAGAAAAATTAAACTTAATTTATATGCTCTTAAAAATAAAAAATGTTCTGATAAAAATTAAATTTAATAATAAAAAATATGATAAAAATTATTATTTAAATATAAAATAAGGTTTGATTAAAAAGTTAAAACTACAGGGATTTTATCAAAAAAAGTTCAGGCGGCAAATTCCGTGCCTGTTTTAATTAATTTTTCATTTAAAAAAGATGTCTGTGGTGAAAGTTTGGAATACATCAAACCTTCCGTTGGAACAATCTTTTGGCCAATTCTTAAATTATGAGAATTATTCTACAATTTCTTAAACATTATTAGCCTGACATTTCCTCTCCCTATAAATACCGCTCTCTTTTCCCTCTTCTTTCAAATCCAAAACACAATCCTTCTCACTCAGCTACTCCCTCTCTCTGTAAATCCTTCTCAACATCACACTTATTGTTAACAAATAAAAAAACTCATTCAATGGCTACTTTCGGCACTGCTGCTACTGCTACCAGTCAAAACCCTAACAAATCCTTCGAGGTTTTTATTTCTTTTGTATTTTCAGCTTTTTTTTTTTCCCTAGCTTCTTTGTGTAATTTTTCTCTAACATCTTAAGCGGTCTTATGAATTTTCCATTGTTATAGCTTGCCTATTTGTAAATATCGCTTGTAATTGTGTTAGCAGATATCCGTCGATATTTTTATTTATTTATTTATTTTTGTATTTTCAGTTTATTTTTGAAAGCTTGCTTGTGTAAATTTTCAATACGATCCTAATTGGTGCATGAATTTAGTGATTGTTATAGCTTGCCTAATTAATTAATTTTGCAATCTGTTGTGATAATAGATTTTATGATTTCATTTTCCTTTGGCTAAGTTAAGCAAATATGAATTGTTGATGTTAATCGTGGTTAAACATCTTGTTGTTGCTTCTCCTATTTCATAGGGCTTAATTTTGAGCTGAAACTTTGTTAATGATTCTTCCTAGTTTAATTTTATTTATTTTTTATCCAAAGCATTTGTCAACTCAACTGAATCATGAATGCACTCATGTTAATGTTAGTAGTGTTACTTACTGCTCCTGGGATGAAACTGGGAAGAGTATTGCTTGTGCTAAAATAGGTTATACTAATTACTAAATTACAAGTTTTGTGGTGAACACTATTTTTAGAAGCAGCATTGTTGAAAAAAGCTAAATTGTAGGAAAGAATTACATGCATATGTGATTTATTAAAACAATTTTTCAAATCCCCAAGCATGTAAAAATTTTTTGGCATTTTATCCTACAAACCTTAAACATATTTTAGGATAACATGTGATAGTACATTAGACTAAGTAGAAGTGTTATGAAAAACTTAGGCTTTAGCTTATATATTCACATTTTATATTCGTCTAAAGTTTAATGGTATGGAAGTTTGGTGCTTCGGTGAGCTTTGTTGACAGTTTAAAATATACTTTGTGTGAAAAGAAAAGGATTTATGTGAAACCTCTGAATGTCAGGTGGCTCAGCCTCCCAGTGATTCTGTTTCGAGCCTTAGTTTCAGTCCCAAGGCCAATTTCTTGGTTGCGACTTCATGGGATAATCAGGTTCTGGATTTTTCTCTGTTGTATAGTTTATGTCTTCTATTTGTTGGTTAAAACTGCTGTATTCAAATTCCTCCCAATTGAATGATATGGCAGGTACGTTGTTGGGAAATTTCACGCAATGGAGCTAATGTGGGTAGTGTTCCCAAGGCATCAATTTCGCACGACCAACCAGTAATTTTAAACCAAGTTTATTCTTGTTACAAATCCGTGTTTCTGTTGTGCAATTCATAATTGCAATTTATAACTTTTGGCTGTCTTTCCATTTTAAAGGTTTTGTGCTCAACATGGAAGGATGATGGAACTACAGTCTTTTCTGGAGGATGTGACAAGCAGGTGAAGATGTGGCCTCTGCTGTCTGGTGGTCAGCCAGTGACTGTGGCCATGCATGATGCACCAATTAAAGAGGTTGCCTGGGTTCCAGAGATGAATCTACTTGTCACTGGAAGCTGGGACAAGACTGTGAAGTAATATTTTCTCTCCTTTCTCTTTGTTGGTCAGTCTTATACTGTTGTTCGCTGGAATTTCTTGGCTATTTAGTTTAGGCTTATAACAGAAATGGTAATTTTTTCAAGTACTTTAGGTTTAGGACTTGCATACTTTATAAGTCCACATGCTACGTGAAAGTAGCCTCAACTATTTGCAAATTAGCTGATATGTGAATCTAGGGAGCTAAATCTAGTTTACATTATCTTAAAAGAAGTAATGGTCAGATGGTAGTTCTATGATCTGTTGTACATGGTGGGATCAGATAATGGAATTCATATGTGTGGAAGGCTGGTGGTTCCACTTGATGCATGTTTTGTTCTGCAATTTTAAACTGTACTAACACTTTTTGCTGTGAAAGAGGTGGGGTGGCAGGGCTTGGACTCTCAAACCATTGGCCTACTTTTTCAGTGCTTAATAATTACTAGTTGATAAAGGGAGAAGGCCTAGAATAAGAGTATACTATTGTGGGAAGTGTGTCTCTCTTGCTCTCGTTCTGTCAGTTTGTTTTCTGGTTTAATTTCATATTATTTTGTGATAAATGTTAAGATTTGGTTAATCCAACTGCATTTGTCTTCACTGTGTACTGTTTATGGTTTTACACGCATCTATTACATGTAGACAGCGTGCTTGCATATTTGAGTTCCTTGTGTGTGTCAGTCACTGATGAGTGTTTGTGATGATATCCAATCTGTAATTAGGTACTGGGACACAAGGCAGTCAAATCCTGTGCACACTCAACAGCTACCTGATCGCTGTTATGCACTCACAGTGAGGCATCCTCTGATGGTTGTTGGCACTGCAGATAGAAATCTAGTTGTCTTTAACTTGCAGAACCCACAGGTACGTTTTCTTATTCTTTGATTGCATTGTTTTATAAGGAAATTCAAACAGGAAACAATCATTGAGAGCAGTTTAGGCATTTGTTATTTTGAATTGTCAGTACTAGTAGCCTAGTTAGTGTAATTTCAGATTTAATATTTTAAGCATCTTATTGAATGTGGCATTATAACATGTAATTACTAGTTGATTTTTTTTTATGACCAACCACCGGTTGATTTTCTTCAAACTAAAAGTTATCCTTTTGGGTAATCCACTTTTATCTTATATAAAAGCCTTATGGAGGTCCTTCAATTGTTCTGCAAAACCTGGTCTAAAAAAGAGTGATTTCCTGTTATCATTGTGGTTGTTATTCTCATTTCTTGTTTACAATATAAATAACGTCTTTTATAATATGTTATTCTTAAAAAAGATTGATGTTGTAATTTTTAAGTTAATTTTTTATGATATGCATTGTGATTATATGTATTTTATCTTTTCTTTTCCTTATTTTTCTTTGATAAAAAATGTTGTTAATCTTTTCAATTACTCACGTCTGACTATGTTTTCAAATTGATTTGTTCTCTGTCTAACTTGATAGTATTGGCCACACAATTTTATTCCTGTATTATAAGTAAATGAGAAACATATTGAAAACTGCTGGTCATTTACTCAGTTTAGGTGCAATTTTATGAAAGGGTGGATGTAAGATATCTTTTCATAAAACACCAAAGGGGTTAAGAGGATGTGACATGTTACTTCCGTTAGAATCTGCTATGAAAATGAAAATGTTTGTGTGGTGATAAAGTTCTAAATTTTTTTAGGATGCCAATTGTCTGAGTTGGAGATTGCTTATGACTATATCTTACAAATTTGTCTGATAATGTTTAATGATAACAGACTGAATTTAAAAGAATTCCTTCACCCTTGAAGTGTCAGACAAGATGTGTAGCTGCCTTTCCTGATCAGCAAGGGTTTTTGGTATGTATTCAGTTACTTTTGGTTGTAGTCATTCCCCCTCCTTTTTGTGACCTTTATTTTCACAAGAAGTCCTTAGCTCCTGTTCCACTTTATATTTCATTCATTTTTTGTTTTCCCAGTGTCATTGACTCTTCACTACTTCCTATTTAAGCTTACTGCCTTTGTTTCCACTTCTTTTTTTTTTTTTTTGTCCATATGTACTATGGTGATTGGCTAGTCTGATAATTAAAAATTGTGATTTGATTTTTTCTAGGTTGGTTCAATAGAGGGAAGGGTTGGTGTACATCATCTAGATGATTCACAGCAAAGTAAGAATTTCACATTCAAATGCCACAGAGATGGCAATGATATATACTCGGTCAATTCTTTGAACTTCCATCCTGTAAGTTACCTTTGTGCTTTCTGATTTTATTTGAAGTTAAAAGTATTTGGTTGACTGCATTTCATGCTGGTTTATTAAATTTTTTTATTATATATAGGTTAGCATAGACAATAGATTTTTTTTTTCTGTATGGAGAAATAACATCTATAGTTAAATTCTATTTATATTCATCCTTTTTCATCGGAAGCTAAACATATCGTATGTGATCTATATTTGCTGGCAATTGTGATGCTGGAGCCATAGTTAATTTTGTACCTGGCAGGTGTAATAGTGCAGCAAAGCTTTACCAAAACAATTGCTCCATGTTGGTTGATAAGACAACCTTTTCTTTTCCATCACTGAAATGGAAATCTTGTGAATCATGGAAAAAATTTAAAACCATGTGAGGCACTCTACTTTTTACAAAAAAATTTCATCCTTTTACTTCCAAAGTTCTTAATTTTATATCTGAAATTTGTTACTAAATCTTTATGTACTACTACACTTTTTGACCATAAAAAAATCCGACGGAAAAAGGGTATACAAATTGTTCACCTAGACCTGGAATGGATAGTCAAAAGGCAGATCATCTCGAAAAGTATTCTAACTTATGGAGAAAAACTGTTGTATTAGCCTTCACACATACTTAAACTGTTTATCAATCATATAACAAGAATTTCTTGTGTTGCTGAATCTAGGAAATACAAGCACACAGGGTTATATCAACTCCTGCTGTATGAATTTGGTTCTCTTATCTCAAGGTCCTTCAGGATTTGAGAGCTTTCAAGTGCAAAATCTTGGTTCTCTTTGCTCATTTGTTATATTATCAACTTTGGACTCGGGGGTTAATCATTGTCTTCTGTTCCTGAGGATCTCATGTAACTGCCTTTTGTTTGCAGATACATCACACTTTTGCAACTTCTGGGTCTGACGGTGCATTCAATTTCTGGGACAAGGACAGTAAGCAGAGGCTCAAGGTCTTTTCTATTTTCTTTTCTTTATCACTTTAAATTTTCTATATTTTGGCAAGGTTGAATCTTGTTTTGTCCATTTCATGCTAGCACATTGTGCTGTTCATACTCACTGAATATTTGCATATAATAATTTCTTTTTAATGATTTCAGGCTATGTCAAGGTGTGGGCAGCCTATTCCTTGCAGTACATTCAACAATGACGGCTCAATATTTGCATACTCAGTATGTTTGGTTATCGATGTTCCTAAAGTCATATCATTCTCTTTTTCTCAGATTTGGCTTCTTCTTTCTTCTTTTCCCACTGTCACACTTGTTTACACATGCATAGAGAGATGCAATGTGTGAGGTTATAAGCAGTGGCAATTTTAAAAAGCTCGCTCCTCTCTCGCCACATTTAGCAAACATGTCTATTATATGTCATAGTTATCAGTATCTTACGATACGCGATACGTATCATGAGGTGTATTAAACTAATACGATACAATAGACGTATCATATGATACGATATATATTCTATGATACGATATATATTACTAATATGGATCGATATATTTTTTAAAGAAAATGATGATATCATAAGAGTATATATGAGAAATATTAAATTTTCAAGGGTGTTTGTGATATTTTTTAAAATGATGATATGTCATTTAGATTTTTTAGTATTTTATTTTTTAAAAGTTGTATCAAACAATATGTTATATAATTCGACTATCATGTTATATGTCACCCTTATGTCAGGGGAATGTACTTTTATGTGTGTGCATATATATCAGTCGAAAGTTTAATAATTAGTATTCAAATATAGAAAAAATGTTGTCTACCCCTATTTGAGTGATTAAACTGCAAACAAGTGTCTGGTTCCTGTAGCATCCCGGTACTGAACTGTTGAATTGATGCTGCGGAGATCAATACACAGAGTATGAGTAGATTACATCCCTCACCCCTATCAGGTGTGGGCATAAAACTCCAGTGACAATATTTATGGTATTTGTTTCCATTGAAGGCTTCATTTGGGCTCCTAATATGGATGGTTTTTTGGTGGTCCTCTTTATTATTAATCTGCAGTAACCACTTTAGTATTGTCTGTTATTCTTTTAATTCTCTTATCGTCCTTGACTGAATTGTCTTGATTACTCTTGAAAATTCCTGTAGGTTTGTTATGACTGGAGTAAGGGTGCAGAAAATCACAACCCAGCAACAGCGAAAACATATGTCTATCTGCACTTGCCACAGGTACCTTTATTTTAATCATATATTTGCAGAATAACTTGTAATAACAGTAGTGCCAATCGGCTCCATGAGCATGTTTTATTATTATGCAGGAGAATGAGGTAAAAGGCAAGCCACGAGTTGGAACAAGTGGAAGAAAATGAAGCACTTTATAATTGGGAGCATAAAGTGGAAGCCTAGAGAAAAACTATTTCTCATCTGTTATTTTATGGTTTATATCATGGGTATCTTTTTTCCTTGCCGTCCAAGAATCCGAATCCCTCTTGTTCTTTTTGTCGGTAATAGGAGTTACGTTTTCTTGAAGGGTGTCACTGTTTTTGCTAAGATGAAATGACTTTGGTTAGTGATACTCGTAATAGTTTGAATTCATTGTCTTTGTTGATTATGTCATTTGATTGATCTGCTATTCTTGACACGATTAGATCGATGTAGTGTCTTGCTTCCGTTTAATGTGTAATTCTTTGTTGGTAATTTTTTCTAATCATAAGCGTAATCGCCATAGGAAGAAAATCCCATATTTCTAGAGCTTCTATTACTAAAAGGCTGTATGGTTGTAACACATTCAAGAATAAAAAAACAACTAAAAGTTCAAAAGGGTAATTTTGGGGTGCTTCTGTTTCAAGCTTTCTCAAAAGCACCTTGAACTCATTTGAGTTTAAACTCAATTCGATTTGTATATAATAAAGTTTGAACTCGGGCTCGAGCTCGTTGCAGCTAAGCTTAAACTCGGTTTAACTTGTTTCGAGTTTGATCATTTAATTAACTCGTTATTAAAATGACGTTGTTTTAATCGTTTTGTATCAAAAATTTTAATTCGTAAATTTGACAAGTAGTTCGAGCTTGAAATTATTGGCTCAAGCTCACTCGAACTTATATACGATTGGCTCGTTTCGGATTCATTTGAACTGATTTTAAATAAACTCGATTCGAATTCAATATTAGATAATATATTTAAATATATATCTATTTATATTCTTAAAATAAATACACATAATATTATTATTAAAAATAAAATAATATTTAATTATATAATAATTACCATCTTAATATAAAAAATTGTGCATGCTCAACTTCTTTAAAAAAACTCTGAAACATTATTTGCTTAATTAAATTCATTTCCACAACGTAATCAGAGTTGAACGTACCTTAATCCCATACATAAAAAATTTAAAAAAATGGCAAACAGGTGTACTTGCTTCGACTTTCAACAAAAGCTCGTTTATAAATAAAAGCTGACTATCTTCGTTTCAAAGGAGTAAGTTTAATTGGTTGACATTTAAGAACAATCCAGTTCCTTGCCTTCGTTACAATTCTCATACCTGTAATCACGTTTCATTTCATCTGAATGCATGTTTGTATTCTCAAACTACTCATTTTCCAGGGGAAAGTTCCCATCATTATAAGATAAAACTAAACAAGAAAGTCACTCAAATATTCATTATTATTTCTCTTGACAATTTCAAAAACAAACAAAGTTGAATTATTAGCATTCTTTTCTGTCTCTCCTTCAAAAATAGATTATGGCTGTAAGGCCCCGTCCCATTTCAGCATTTTATGAATTAATCTCTTACTCATCTCAATAACGGAGCTTAATTTGAAGACACATTTTGAGCTTTGTTATTTGAGATAGATAAAAGATAATTACACAAGCTTCTGTATTTGAGGATTTCGTATATTTTGTCATTTAAATTATCTTTTAACAAATAAATTCAAAACATATAAATTTGAGAAATTCTATTACTTTAATTTTGGGAAGGAAAAAATGACCCACCTGAGATCATTACAAATTATGAAAATTGAGGTAGGAGTCTCAATCACAAGGCTATACATTAACTGTAATCCACAAAATTGGAGGACAAAGATGGATGGATGGATGGGTCCAATAATTATGCAACTTTTTAAGGTTTTTACATGCATGAAATGAAATTAAGTGCATTACACAAGTCCTCCATTCTTTGAGTAAATGTCAAGAAAGGGAAGACAGAAATTTTTATGCTTTTTTGTAGTGTGTTTAGGGTTATATATGATTATCTTCATAGCATGCGTAATCTTTACTACCTTTATCTTTCCTCTATTACAAGTCTTAAATGGAAACCCTTCTAGGTTTTGAGCCTTCTGAAAATCTTTAAGCTTTATTTTTTTTTATCAATTCAAGATTTAGTATGGTTTTTTATTAATAAATTATTTTTGAGCTGTTGATGCTAGATTTTTGTTTATTTTTGTTCCTTGAACATGCAACAAAGTATGTTGAGCAATTCCTAATTGTTTTTTACTTGTTTCAAAGAGATAGATTGCTTTGTTTTAGAATTTAATATTTCTATTCAAGTTCTTTACAAATCATTAAACAAGGTAAATAAAAAATTTGATTTTACTATGTTTTCAAAAGAAACTTGAATTCATATTTTCTTATACATGAAATCAACACTTTTATCATTCAAACTACTCTTCGAAAATTATTTAAGTTAAGTGTAATGGTAGGAAATAAGATTATAAAATGCATTTATTTCAATACAAATTATGTAAGTTATTTTCTTTTCTCCATGATATTAATCAATTTTAAAAACAATAAAACTATGAGTATCTACTTTAAATATATAAATAGGTACATCTTTGATATTTGACACCATCTAATGAAGTGATTTTGAATTAAAGATAAAGAAACACTCAATCACGTAATAACACACATATGTGTGTACTTATTTGTGTATTCAAAATACGTACACATAGTATTGCTCAGTGGTGAATTATAAACAATGTAAGAGTAGTACCTTGTAATTTTGTATGAATAACATTTCAATAAAATTATGCGTACACACTTTCTGTATATAATTCGGATACACAAATGATATGTCATCATGTGATTAGATAATTTTAAAATAAAAATAAAGTAATATCTAATTATATGATAATATATTATTTATATAATCAAATTATATATAAAAAATATGTATATATAACATTATTTAGGAAAGATAATATTATTTAATTTATTACCCTTTTATTACTTTTAGAAAAGGTCCTCTAGTATGCATGGATGAAGTAGGGAGGCAATATAATTATGATTTATGCACTTAATTAGAAATGTTCATGTGAGGTTGAGGCACAAATGACTTGAGAGATGGCAATAAGGCTTCAAAATATTAGTGATATTCTCTTATTGTCCTCCAATTTGGGGGGAAAGATTCCATATACCTTTTTAAGGTAGCTTATTTATAAACATTTAAAAATAAAAAATTTAGGATTCCGATAATACCACTCTAAGTTAAGTTGAATTGTTCATCATATTTGTGTGAATTGTATTAAAGACACACAAAAAAAAAAAAAAAAAAAATCATTAGGATAAATGATAAAACCTCAAGCAGATAGTTTCAACCCTACCTTTTTCTTGTATAACATAATTATATATACATATTTTTTTTTATATATAATTTATTTATAAAAATAATGTATCATCATATAATTTAATAATTTTAAATTAAAAATAAAATAATACTTAATCTCATGATAACACATAATCTATATATATAAATTATGTATTAAAAATATATACTCTTAAATAAATGACATTTTTGTAATAAATTTGGCGTTGATTGATGCTCTCATCCTTTAACACCTTGCCCCCCACTGAGGGGCACCCATTACTCCTTGTCTAAATCCCTTGCTTCTGCAAATTTACACTACATTGGCAATAGTAGGGGAAAATTAAAGTATTTAGTCATTATAAATATTATTTTTATAATTTTAATAATTAATTATTTTTATTTTTATTAAAAATAAGTAAATTTATGAATTTATCTAGAGGTAAATGATTGTTAAATGTTTATTTTCCGTCATTAAAAAATTTTAACAACAAGAAAAATCTTGTCATCATCTGTTATTATAGTTTTACTCGTTAAAAGTATTCACATTATTAATAATTTTAACGATAAACAATAATAAAGGTTTTCTTGTCATTCAAACTTTTTAATAACAGTAGATAAACTTTTAATAACTATTTTCTTCATATCAAAATTATAGATTTATTTAGTTTTAATAAAAATATAAATAATTAGCTATAAAAATAATAAAAATAGTATTTATAATGATTAGATATTTATCCGGTTATTATTATTATTTTTTGCTATTGAAATTTTTTTTTTAATAGTGTTAGTCATCCCACCCACAACACCTCCCAAGAGATGACAAAGGGTAAATAAACTTTCGGGAGAGTGGTAGTTGCAAAACGCTGAAGCAAATAATTGCAGGCATGTGATGAGAAAGGAGCCGAAGATGAAGAAGACAAATGAGTGCAAAATTGATGTCAAACAGCTTGGCTTGTCTACTAATGCAAACATAAATGGAACAGCTTGTCAAATATAGCAGCTAATGCCCTAGAAAGACAGAAAAGATAAGCAACAAAGCAAATGGAATGGCATGGCATGGCATGGGCTTGAAAATTACATCAATCATGTATTTTTTGTCTTCAGTTCACATTGTGTCATATGGGTAGGGCTCCCATGTTTAGTATTTGTGATGTGAGCCACATACCCATGTGCACTAACAAAATTAAATCACACCCATTTCAATTTCCCTACGTGCACAAATAATAAACACAAATTTAAATTTAAATAATAATATGTTATTATATAATTAAATAATTTTTAATTAAAAATAAAATAATACTTAATTATATAATGACATATCACTATTTATATACGTAATACTACTCATACTATTTTTAATCTTTAAAAATTCTCAAATTTTATCTAATTTTCTGACCTATGACTTTATTATGAAGAAAGGTATATAGGAGTCTGAAATGGATAAACTCTATCAGACTAAATATGCTTTCAAATAAAGAAATACATGGGTGGTGAGATAAATTAATTTATTTCATCTTTTCAATGGAATTCTTGTAAAAACAGAAGGGCAAAAAAGAAGTGTTTAACCCATCACTAAAAGCAAAGAGAAAAGTCTAAAGACTAAAATTCCCTTTGTGGGCTCCCTTGTGTCATACAATTTTTAATGACTGAAAAAATATGCAAGGAGGTCGCAGCATAAGGCCTATATAAACACCTTCAACTTAGTCTGTCAAATCCCCCCCCTCTCCTTCAGCCTCGTTAACACAGTAGGACATCAAAAGCCTTTGAAACGTTTCGTTTGGCTCCACCATGGCTAGACCACAACAACGCTTCCGTGGCGTCCGTCAAAGGCAGTGGGGCTCTTGGGTCTCCGAAATCCGCCACCCTCTACTGTAATTCTCTCTTCTACGAACTTATTTTGAATTGTCTTTTTAGAAACGTTTCCTAAAATTACGATCTGCTGTAAATGAAGTTAAAGAATGTGACATTTTCATCCAAGATAGAACCCCTTTTTATACAGTTTGACGTTGTTCGTATTGCTTGAAACTGTACTGAGAGAAACGTTTTGTGTGTTTTTTTTAACCCACAGGAAGACTAGAATATGGCTGGGCACATTCGAAACGGCGGAAGATGCGGCAAAAGCATACGATGAAGCGGCAAGATTGATGTGTGGGCCACAAGCACGAACAAATTTTCCATACAATCCAAACGACTCACAATCTTCATCATCAAAGCTTCTCTCAGCAACTTTGGTAGCTAAATTACATAAATGTCACATGGCATCCCTCCAACTGAACAAAAAAAACCTGAAAAAAGAGCAACACCATCAGCCAGAACATGCACCATTAGCCGGAAAAACCATCGACACCAGCCCCGAATGGCCGGAGACGAACTGGGGTGGCGCCGGAGAAGCCCACATGAATCAAAGTTCTCAACTTGAAGAAGATCACATAGAACAAATGATACAAGAGTTGCTTGACCATGGATCCATTGAACTATGTTGCAGTGACAATTCAACATAAAAACAAAAAGAAGGTTGTACCAGTATTGAATAGCTAATGCTGAGTTTTTCTTGTTTTGGTTTGAAGTGGGGAAAGAACCCATGGATAGATAGAAAATGATAAACGTTAATGTAAATATGAAAGCTGATTTAGCCGATGCGGTTGTCGTCCTGTCACTGTCTCCCAAGCTTTATCCGTCCAATCAATCTGAGCAGATTCCAGATAACCCAAAAAAAAAAAAAAGGTAATTTAGATTTGGATAGAGTTTGAGTTTGGTAGTATGAATGCATTCATGTGAATGACTCAAAAGCAAATTAGTCAGATGCCCATGCTGACATTAAAGATCAAAACTTTTTGATGAGAGAGAGATTTCTGATTTGATGTGAACAAGTTATGCTTCAATTCCCTTCTTCTTTTTGTCTTTCCTGCACATGAATTTAGAGGAGAGAAAGGAATCCAAATCTTGAAGAGTTAAAGTTTCAGGGCTCTTTTAGATCCTTAGAAAAAGAATTAGAATATTATTCAAATCTATGTTGAACTTTACCACTAAGTATTACATAAGCCTAAATTAATAATTGTCCAAATCAGGATTATTAGTAACTTTAGATAAGTCTTTTATAATATGATATAATATATAGATAGAAAAAAATGTATATCTTTTGATGTATTGAATTAATATAATACAACAGACATATTATACAATATGTTATATATTTACAATACGATATATATTACCAATATAAATCGATATACTTTTTTAAAGAAAATAGTGATATAATAAGGGTGTGTATATAAAATTTTAAATTTTTAAAAATATTTATAGAAACGTGTCAACTAATTTTTTTTATTATTTAATTATATAAATGACGTTTCATACAATATAATATATAATATATAATATAAAAAATTAAATTTTAATATATAATATAATGCACGAGTAGTTTAAATTAAAGAGAATGAATCATTTTCAGGTGTCCATAGCTGGGAAGGAAGACTAACAATTAAAAAATGCAATAATAAGGTACCAATCCAAATTATTCCAACAATTTTTCTCTGAACCGCGATAAATACCTTTTGATTTATGAGAACACAACAATTTGAGGGTCATTTTCATGAGCAGGCAAGAAAACATTGCAATATTAGAAAAATATTTTCCTGAGGTTGCTGTTTTGGACAATTTGTTCAGCTGTGTTTCCATAAATTTATTGTAAGTAAATTTTGAAGTAATGTGAACAAGATTTGAAGGATTGGATAGAGTGTTGATGATGGAGTTCTTTTGAATATACAAATAAATATATATATTTAATATATATTATTATATAATTTGATGATGATAAATTAATAATAAAAGTAATATCTAATTACATGATAATATATATAAATATATATATAAAATAAATATATATAGTATTACTATTTAAATAAACATTCCTGTTAACTTTATAAAATTGAAATGAGAATTAACAAAGCTTTGGGATCGGGATTTAGACTCATTTTATTCCTTTAGAAATATCACTTTTAAACCCTAACTATTTTTTTTCTTCTGAAACCTCGTTAAATGGTAACTTTCAATAAATAAAATTATTATGTTAGAGTTTCAGAGAAATGTTTAACTAATATATAAGAGATTATTAGTTTCCTTAAAGGTAAAATAAATGAAAATTTTATACTATATCTTTTATCTAGATCATAACCTATGGATTATACTGGATTATCTTTATTGATCACGTTAAATCTATTTATAAAACTTTAATTAGATAATTCAATTATCCAGTTTTAATTAAATCAAAATTATAATTATTATTAATCAATATCTGAAAATGTTTCTAACATAGAAATCAACAATTGTTAGAATCTCGAACAAAAATGGACAAAAGTCTTATATTATTCCAAGAAATTTTAATACCTATGAAAGCTGATGTTAATAATTTAAAAAATATAAAATTATATGTATAATTTTATACATAATTTTATATATAAATAATAATTTGTCATAATATAATTAAATATTATTTTATCTTTAATTTTTTATTATTTTATCATATATTAATATATTTTTATTTATATATAAAATTATAATAAAAATTTATATATATAACATTATTTTTTTTAAGACGGCGAGTGATGAGCTATATTGTTGTTTAGATAAAAGGAGATATAACATCACCTATTCCTTCTTCAAGTGAATAAATTAATATTTTTAAAATCAAACCAAGTACTTTATTAAGTTATAATTCGATCAATTCAATCAAATTATTAATTGATTTAATCTATTACCAAATTATTATATATATTTTTAGAATAATATTAAATATTTACGACATTTTTTAAATATAAAACATATAAAATATAATTTTAAATATGTATTATGCAAATCCGATTTTGTTGGGTTTAGATATTTTTTTTGGTACAATAAGTTTATTAAATTTGACCCAATTTCAAATAAATCAATATTTATATATAAACTGAACTAAATTGTGCAACCACATTAGATTATAGACAAGTTCATGATTTAATTGATCAAATTAATCAATCCGATCTGAATAAACCAAATAATAATATTAGGATTATCTAGGCAATAATTTATTAATTGGTTATTACCATTAAACAAAAAAAAAAAAAAATGATTTATCTGTAATTTTACTACGTATTGACAAAATCAACATCTGATTTCCACAACTTCGCGCCATCCATGGAAATGTGTCAAATGGAGTGATGAAGCACAGCCCAACAATGTCCAAGCAAAAGGCAGAGATCAAACAGACAAAATCTGCTTGGTCAGTGAGGGAGACAACATGGCAGCCGCAGTGAGAATACAGAAATAAAGAGCGAAAGCGAATGACCTGGGCTACAGGGTCCAGGTCCTTCGCTCTTGTCAGGTTTATTCTTGGCAACCATTTCCTTATAAACACACAATTCTGTTAACACTCCACTATTAGATTCATACTGCTCAAAACAGAAAACTGAATAAACAAGAAAAAACTACGTGTTTAAAAATCGAATAGTAGTGTTTATCTTTTGTTGTTTCGTTTTGAAGATTTGTTTAAGGAAAGTGAGTGAGAGAGAAGGTTGAAAGAGACCAATGGCGGATAAGGGAACCAGCCTAGAGGAAATAAAGAAAGAGAATGTCGACCTTGTAGGTTTTATTCTTTTTGTTGAATGTATTGCTGATCATTATATACATTACATTGATTTTATTAAATTAGGCGGACGTTGTTAAAAAAATTTGTTAGAGTTTGATGGCAAAAACTTATCTTTCTCTGCCTGTGTTTTAAAGGAGCGCATACCGGTTGATGAAGTATTTGAACAACTGAAATGCTCAAGAGAAGGTTTGACAAACGAGGAAGGACAGAAGAGGCTCCAAATCTTTGGTCCAAATAAACTAGAAGAGAAAGAGGCATTTCCTCAGCAATTTCTTTTTCTTCTTCTTCTTCTTCTTCTTCTTCTTCTTATTATTATTATTATTTTTACTTCTTGAGAGAAACATTAGTAAGGAATAACTGGTGTGCTACAACAGGAAAGCAAGATTCTGAAATTTTTGGGTTTTATGTGGAATCCTCTCTCATGGGTCATGGAGTTTGCTGCTATCATGGCTATTGTTTTGGCTAATGGAGGGGTAATTAATTTTTCTCTGTGAATGTGTTTGTCAATTTTTCGTTTCAAATAAATAAACATTCTCTCATTTTACAAATTTTTTAACAATGCAGGGACAGCCCCCGGACTGGCAGGACTTCGTTGGTATTGTGGTATTGCTTTTCATCAATTCTACTATAAGCTTCATAGAAGAAAACAATGCCGGCAATGCCGCAGCCGCCCTTATGGCGGGCCTTGCTCCCAAAACCAAGGTACATTAATGGAAGTGTTAGTCATATTTTGTTTAGTTTACAGTAGTTTTAGTTGCTGTTACAATTTTCTATTTGTGCATACCTGAAACACTAAGGTGTTGAGAGATGGAACATGGACTGAGCAAGAGGCTTCAATTTTAGTCCCTGGAGATGTGATCAGCATCAAGTTGGGAGATATTGTTCCGGCAGACGCTCGTCTATTGGAGGGCGACCCGCTCAAGATTGATCAGGCTGCACTGACTGGCGAGTCTTTGCCTGTAAATAAGAATCCTGGTGACGAAGTCTTCTCTGGGTCTACTTGCAAGCAGGGTGAGATTCAGGCGGTTGTCATAGCCACCGGTGTCCACACTTTCTTTGGTAAGGCTGCTCATCTTGTTGACAGCACTAATCAACAAGGGCACTTCCAAAAGGTACACAAATTTCAATTCAAACATGGGCTTCTGAAAAATATTCTGCAAAAGGTGGAAAAAAGGAGTCTTCATTTGGATTAAACTGTGATGATATATCAGGTGTTGACATCCATTGGAAACTTCTGCATATGCTCCATTGCAATAGGGATGGTTATAGAGATAGTGGTGATGTACCCAATTCAGAACAGGCCATACAGAAGTGGAATTGATAATCTTTTGGTGCTTCTCATTGGAGGGATTCCAATTGCCATGCCAACAGTATTGTCTGTGACAATGGCCATTGGCTCACACCGCCTTTCACATCAAGGTGCTATCACAAAGAGGATGACAGCCATTGAAGAGATGGCTGGAATGGATGTCCTTTGCAGTGACAAGACTGGGACTCTTACTCTCAATAAGCTTACAGTAGATAAGAGCATGGTTGAGGTGAGTGCTTATATTAAATGAAATTCAGTTTCAGGCAATTTTCAGTTGTGATATTTTTTATGGTTATTTATCATTGAGGTGATCCATGCATTTCAGGTATTTGTTAAGGAGATCGACAAGGACACCATGATTTTGTATGCAGCTAGAGCCTCTAGAGTTGAAAATCAGGATGCTATTGATACTTGTATTGTTGGAATGCTGGGAGACCCCAAAGAGGTACATTATATTAAAGATATAAACCTTTTTGCTATGCAATTGTAGTTCTTCAATTTTAAATCTAATTCATCAAATCTTTTTCCTTGTCGAACTCTGCAGGCTAGAGCTGGTATCACGGAGGTGCATTTCTTGCCATTTAATCCAGTGGAAAAGCGTACAGCCATAACATACATTGATTCCGATGGAAATTGGCACAGAATAAGCAAAGGTGCACCGGAGCAGGTAATGTATCCCTTAGCACAAATTACTAGTTTTTATTTGAATCTGCAGTTTCCTTCCCCTAATCAACACCTGAAATATTTGTTAGATCATTGAGCTGTGCAATCTTCGTGAAGATGTAAGCAAGAAAGCTCACGCTATCATTGGTAAGTTTGCGGATCGTGGACTTCGATCACTTGCAGTTGCTAGACAAGTAAGTTTGTACACTTTCTGTAACCCAACAATTGCATCAAAGTAATAACGCAAGGGGTTAGAGCAAAATCTCACCAGGAAAATATATTACTTGTTGCAGACAGTTCCAGAGAAAACCAAAGAGAGCACAGGAACTCCCTGGCAATTTTTGGGCCTCTTGCCTCTCTTTGATCCTCCAAGGCACGATAGTGCAGAGACCATTCGTCGTGCCCTCGATCTTGGTGTCAATGTCAAGATGATCACTGGTGACCAGCTTGCCATTGCCAAGGAGACTGGTCGCAGGCTTGGTATGGGAACCAATATGTATCCATCTTCAGCCCTCCTCGGTGATAACAAGGATGACTCTATGGCCGGACTACCAGTTGAAGAGCTTATCGAGAAGGCAGATGGCTTTGCTGGAGTGTTTCCAGGTAATTTGGCAAACCACTCTAAGCATATGCTGGTTACATGAATTAAGTCACATTGCAAGTATCTAATGGTGCAATTATTTAGAACACAAATATGAGATTGTGAAGAAGCTACAAGAAAAGAAGCATATCTGTGGAATGACTGGAGATGGCGTGAATGATGCTCCGGCCTTAAAAAGAGCAGACATCGGCATTGCAGTTGATGATGCTACTGATGCAGCTCGGGGTGCATCCGATATTGTGCTAACAGAGCCAGGCTTGAGTGTAATTGTGCATGCTGTCTTAACAAGCAGAGCCATTTTCCAGAGAATGAAAAATTACACCATCTATGCAGTGTCTTTAACCATACGTATTGTGCTGGGTTTTATGCTCCTAGCTCTTATCTGGAAGTTCGATTTCTCACCATTCATGGTTCTAGTCATTGCCATACTCAACGACGGAACCATCATGACCATTTCTAAAGACAGAGTGAAGCCATCTCCTCTCCCAGACTCATGGAAGCTCAAGGAGATCTTTACTACTGGCATATTCCTCGGCAGCTACCTTGCTGTCATGACTGTCATATTCTTCTGGGCTGCTTACAGTTCAACCTTCTTCACAGTAGGAATCCTGCACCTTGCTAAATTAGCACCTCCATTTTCTCTGCACAATTAATTAAACTTTGTCAAATATTTTCAGGATAAGTTCGGAGTGAGACCTATAAATAAGAACTACCATGAGCTCACATCAGCAGTCTACCTCCAAGTAAGTATTGTGAGTCAAGCACTGATCTTTGTCACCCGGTCCCGGAGCTGGTCTTTCATGGAACGCCCGGGTCTTCTACTTGTCACTGCCTTCTTTATCGCACAACTGGTGAGTTTGCGAAATTTCAGGTCAGGTTCCTTGTATCATACAATATATTACCCAATTATATTTTCCTTCTTGACTTACAGTTGGCTACACTCATAGCTGTATATGCAAATTTTGGCTTTGCAAAAATTCATGGTATTGGCTGGGGATGGGCTGGAGTTATATGGCTCTACAGCATTGTCACCTATTTTCCATTGGATGTTATCAAATTCCTGGTTAGATTTATCATAAACGGCAGGCCCTGGGATACCCTCCTCCAGAAGAAGGTATCAACTTATTCTGTTGGTCTTTCAAACATAAAAGGGCTTATGAATCTGAATTTGCCCTCACATTGCACTTCATTATATATTACAGACTGCTTTCACAACAAAGAAGGATTACGGTAAGGGAGAACGAGAGGCACAATGGGCTCTGGCGCAACGTACCCTCCATGGACTGCAGCCTCCTGAACCTGAAAGGGGCTATAGGGAGTTGTCCGAGATTGCAGAGCAGGCGAAGAGGCGTGCCGAAGTTGCCAGGTAACGATCACTTCAAGCCGATCTCATTGTTTATATGTTAACAGCTGACATTTTGTTTCCATTTGTTGATTACCAGGCTAAGAGAACTTCACACACTCAAAGGGCATGTTGAGTCTGTGGTGAAACTGAAGGGACTTGACATTGATACCATTCAACAGCACTACACTGTTTAAGTGAAAGGATGCAGGAGTTTCAAAAGAAGATCATTTCAATTTTGGAATAACCCTTGATTTTACAAGAAGGTAGAGAAGTTTTGGAATAATCCAACAGAAGAGATTGTCCCTCCGGCAATCCCAGGTTGAGAAAATTTTGGAATAAGCGAATTTACTGTATACTCTACTATTATAGTATATGCGTATTCTTGCTACCTTTTTTTCAATCAATAAATCCAATTTTGCAGGCATTCTTATCTTCGTCCCCTGTTGAAAGCTTTTTGTGGATGTGTTAGTGATTTTATGTGATTGGAGTTGCCCAATTTAAAGTCACAAATCAAAGTGGTGATATAAAACTGTCACAGCAGACTTATTATTGTTCAATAAACAGAAAAACTAATTCAACTTTTGCTCATTTAGCACTGCGATGACAAGAAATTATTAATCAAGAATTGTGGATTATAATCTGAGCTAACTGTTGATGGAAATTACATAAAAAGTATGCAAATCCAACTAGGGTTTCTTACTTCTTCAATTTTCTTTCTGGATTCTCAGATCTGCTGCTGAATACCACATAAACAACAACGAAAACATTCGTACACACAAACACACATATATATAAAATGATCTATCAATTTATGGTTTATATTTTTTATTTCTATGTAGTATATGCAAAACAAGAATCTGAAAACTCTCAAACTCTCAATTAGGCTAAGAACATACAAGATTTAGCATAAGTGGTATGATCAACTGTGATTTATTTTATTATTAAATATAATTTCTAAGGTGAATCATCTGAGACCACAGAATAGCCTAATGAGAAATAAATAGTCACTATGTAAAAGCCGACTCTTTGATTAAATTCTGAATTACAGATAAAAATTTACATAAAGTGGTCCTTACAAAGACTACTACTAATACAGAAGTCACTGCTAATGACAACAAAGAGGCTACTTCAAATAAAGTCAGATCATGTACACTTTATTTCCTCTCAATGGCGTCAGCTGAACAGAGATTTACAATTTTGAATAGAGCAATACTATATACACGTAGCTAATTGAGTATTCAAATGATTTTTACAATTTTGAATAGCGTAATACTATATACACCTAGTTTTGAGTAGCTAATTAAGTATTCAAATGATATGTCATTATGTGATTGAGAGTTATTTTATCTTTAATTCACAATCACTCAATCACATGATTATACATCATCTAAATACCCAATTAGATACTCAAAACTCAGTTCACATAGTTTTATTGTTTTGAATATACAAGTCATTGAACAAATTATACCAAAGAGTTCAAGCAAACAACGAATTTGTTACAATTTCTTGCTACTAGCCTCTGTTGGTGTGAGAGGAAAGAGACGATCTAATCTAAGTGGGTGCTTGAAATTTGTTAGTTGAACTTCATTTCTGGATTGGAAAATAGCCCAAATGATTCAAGTACCACAATGCCCCTTCAGCTGCATGCTCTGCTGCTGTTTTTTTCGTAGGCTGAGGAGCACTGAAGCTCTCCAAAAAGGTTTTCGAGGATTCTATAACAAAAGTCACCTTGTAGGTGAACCTGTTTACAGCATTTCATATTAGGCACAGCCTGGGAAATCTTACAGCATTCACACAACCTAAAGCAATAAGTTTCGCAAAAAGTAGCAATCCTGCAGTCAATGCAGTAACCACAGGGTTTCTGTAACATAGCAATAGCTAGTATTATAAACAAAAGAAGACTGAAACTTAAGTAGTCTTATGGCAGAGCATACTTACAATTTAAAGTGGTCTGGTCCCTCTTCTTTGAAGCACTCGAACAAAGGAGGCTTCCAATTTTTTGCAGCGCAGACCTCATGCAATTGTGACTTCGCTGAGACCTTAACTGGAGCATCTACACAACAAAATTATAATATAATGAAATTTCAATTCAGACAGATTCCAAAAACCAAAGGTGCTCTCAAAAGAGAATGAATAAGTAAATGACTAGTCCAATGACTGCTTGAATCTAAAAACCATTCAACCTTAAGAACCTAAGTAGATATTATTAGATAAATAACTGTAGACAGGTCAGGAATTATCATACACTGGGGTGTCTTTGAGATTCAAATTCATTTCAGGAAACCACACATATTGAACTTTATTTTTGACAAAGCAAATATGGAGTTTCAATCTCCATGGGGATGTGCTACAAAGTTGGAGTTTCCCCATTTTAATGGAAACCGGATTTTGAGAGCCAAATATTTCTTTGAAATAGATGGAACCCTAATAGAGGACCGATTAAAATTGCCACTCTACATCTTGAGGAAAGGGCAATCCAGTGGCATCAAGGGCTCACTAAATATTGGGGTGATGCTTTGGTTCCATGGGAGGGGTATGTGCAGTCGATGGGAGCTCACTTTGGTAGCCATGCTTATGACAACCCTTGTCAAATTAGCGCAACTTGAAAGAAGTACACAATAACAAAATTTGGATGAGTTTGATGAACTATATTTTAAGGTTGACAGACGTGAAGATTAGGCACTTAATTTCATTCTCTTTGGATTGATTGATGCATTACAGACGCCCATAAGAATGTTCAAGCCTAAAACTTTAGCCAAAGCTTATTTTCTTGCTAAGTTACAAGAAATAACAATGGCTACTCTTAGAGATCAGCCAAAACTTGTAACCAGAACCCCAAATCTGCATAATGTACATAAGAGTCCCAGTGTAGTTATTAACAACACCCAACCACATTATAAACTCAACAGCCCCAATGGATTGTTGCCCATGCCTAACCAACGTAGATTACCCCCCAACCCCATCCCCCTTTCCAATCCCACATAACTATAGAATAATAACCAGAGTGTTGTTTGATACCAAGGCCCTTTGCTTTTGATATGATGAGAGATATTCCCTAGGGAACAAGGGAAAAAAGAAGCAGACATTTGTACTACAACTTCAGGTAAAGACTAGGAACAAGAAAGAAGAAGTAACAAGGAAGGAGGAGGATTCAAACGAGTATAACTTGATGCCTCTTTCCCTCCATGCCTTGCAAGGTTTAGTAGGGTTTAGAACTATGAGGTTTAATGGAATTGGAATGCACAGGAAGAGAAGGTTGTATGTGCTGGTTGACTCGGCCAGCACTCACAACTTATCGAGTGAGAAAAGTGCTCACAAGTTGGGGTGTCCTTTTAAGTTAGTTAAAGGAGTACAAGTAACCATAGCCAATGGGCAAGACTTGCAAACTAGCACTACTGGAAAATTATGGAGTGCAAGGACAAATTTTCAATGTGAAAGCTTACACCTTAACCCTAGATAGTTATGACTTAATATCGGGGTCCAATGGTTGGTGAGATATATTATGGAATTTTGAAAAATTAAGGATAGTGTTTACTCTTCATGTCAACAATACAAGGAGAAAGGGGCAATGAGGTGAATGTGATTGAAGACTAATAGCTCTACAAACTGTTGTGTAAACAACAACAATTAGCTTCCATACAGTTGTTGTAGTAAGAAAGGTAGGAGGGAAGTGCATAATTGTATGAAATAAAGGTCATTAGTAATCCTAGTCCAAACCAACGGGCAGAATTGGAGGCCCTACTGCAACAGTTCAAGTCTTTGAAGAGCTGAAAGGCCTTCCCCCTTGGAGGTTGTAGGATCATTGAATAGTTCTTAAGGAAGGGCCCAACCAGTGAACATAAAAACCTATAGGTATGAGGGCTTACAAAAAGATGTGACAGAGAAAATAGCGAAAAAGATATTAGATGTTGGGGTGATTAGAGGTAGTTTTTGCTCATACTCAATTCTTTTAGTATTAGTTAAGAAAAAGATGGCACTTGGAATATACATATAGACTACAGGGCACTCAACCAATTAACCATTAAAGATAGGTATCCCATACTCCTAATAGAAAAGTTACATGATGAGCTTGGGAGGGCAGTGAATTTTTCTAAGGTAGATTTTAAGGTCAGGATATTGACAAATTAGAATGAGTCTGACTTCTACAGAGAAACTTTGAAGACCCCTGAAGAGCACTATAAGTTCATGGTGATGCCTTTTGGCCTCACCGATGCCCCATCCACCTTTTGTAAATATTATGAACTCCCTTTTAAAACAATATTTAAGTAAGTTTGTTTTCGTTTTCGTTGTCATTTTTCTTTTTCTATTTTTTTTTTAAATGATATCCTGGCGTATAGGAGTAACAAGGAAGAGCATATACTCCATTTGAAAATTGTTTGTGAAACCTTGAAAATAAACTAGTTATGCTAAGAGAAATAAGTGTGTATTTGGCTGCCAACAAATTGAAAACTTGGTGTATATTATAACTGCAGAAGGGGTAAGAACAGACCCTCAAAAAGCGCAAGCAACAAAGGATTCGTCCATATCTAAAACGACTAAGCAGTTAAGAGAGTTCCTTGGCCTTTTTGGGTATTATAGGAGGCTTATAAGGGGATATGGTCATATTGCTAAACCATTGACTGAACTATTGGAAGACTCCTAATGGAGTGAACCTGCCTAGAAGGCCTTGTCGCCTAAAAATCAGTAGTTGCCAACCTCTGAGTAGCATTCCTTCATTGATAAAAAAGTAGTCTTAAAAAATGCCATTGTGGAAGTGCTTGTAGGCCTTTCTGATCAAGATTGAGAAAAAAAAAAAACTAATTTTTAACACAAATCCTCAATTAAAACTGA
This sequence comes from Mangifera indica, assembly GCF_011075055.1. Classification (NCBI taxonomy): domain Eukaryota; kingdom Viridiplantae; phylum Streptophyta; class Magnoliopsida; order Sapindales; family Anacardiaceae; genus Mangifera; species Mangifera indica. The sequence continues at coordinate 5,257,089 of NC_058142.1, forward strand.
GCCTAAATACAAAATTACACTAACCAATTAATAATTACAGCTATCAAGTTTGGTTCACACAAGGCAACCTTGTAATTTCAATAGAAACAACAGAAATTTCATTCACTAACAAAATCCACATGCACCATGGAAGCTGCTAGAAATGACAAGTGAAGAGAACCCAGAAAACAGAGGACTAAAACAACATCAAAACAGTGAAAAACTCAAGATTTTACCTTCACTTTTTGATTCACTCAACCGCTTTTCATTCCCAGTACTGCTTTCAATATTCTTTCCGTGGATGTTGTTTTTAGTGCTATTTGGGTCTATGCACTTTGTAGAACAAAAACTTGCACCTCCAACCTTCAAATTTTGCCGTAGTTTTGAGGCATCGTCAAATTCAGCAACTTTCGCTCCCTCTTTAGGCCAAGCCTTTACCACTCGAGGCGCAAAAACTCCTGAATTTGGTCTGTGTTTCTCATACTTAACCTGCAAATATCGTCAAATATATAAAAACAAACTTCACAAATAAACAAAAGAAAAGATTTATCAAACAATAAAAAACAAGATGCCTTGGATGATGGGGTGATGATTGAAGGATCTAGAGGAGGAACATGTTTCAGATCGAGTTTTATTTTTTGTGGGTTGTAGCTTCTCTTTTCCATGAATGGGCAATAAAGTGAAATAGATTTAGAAGAAAGCAAAGTATACTAATTTACAATAATAATATATACATAATTGTGCGTAATTTTACGTATAAAACACGATGTATTATTATATAATTTAAAATTATTTTTTTAATTTTTAATTATATTATTATATAATAATATATTATAATTTATTTTAAAAAAATTATATACATAATATTATTTATTAATTTAATTTTAATTTACGAGTGGCCAACCAAACTTTATTTTAAAAAGACGTGTGATACATTAGATAGATGGAGAACTGTTGGCAGGTACCAAAATCCCAAACCCAACGCCCATAACTTTCTAGAAGTTCGTATTTCCAGATAGAGTAGTTTTTCCCTTTTTTTTGTTTTTTTTTTTAGTGTGTCTTGCATACGATTGTCCAAGCGCCTTTTCATAGAGGACCAAAGAACTTCTTCCCACCCAAGGTTTGATGAAAAGACAAAATGCCACCCATAAATAGTTAACGTTATCAAATTCCGTTAGCAAAAATGGTATTTAAGTAAATTTGAATAATTTATTTCAAGTGTTATAAAAGAAAGAAATAAATCGTCTAAATGATTGTCCAAACACCTTTTTGTAGAATGAAAGGCCAAAGGGCTTATTCTCACATAAAGTGCATTCTTTTTTTTTAATTTTTATTTTTTAATTATAAAAATCCCAAACAATTATATATAAGAGTTAAATTTATTAATTTTAAGAATAAAATTATTATTTTATATATTTATTAAAAATAAATTAAATTTTAATTTTAATTTTTTTTTAAATTTTAAAAATTAAAAGTTTTCTCTTATGTCAAGTTTTAAAAAATAATTTTTTTTTTATAAAGTTAGTTTTCAATGTTTAATGTCAAATTTGGTATTATTGTCGATAACGAAAAGTCTCTGACATATCACCATACTCTGACAGTCTTTCTCCCTTCTTTTAAAACTCTGATTCTAGACATCTTTTTTTAAGAAGACGAAGAGTTTTGTCTTTTTAAACAAAATTTTCATTTATCGAAGTTCTATAAAAAGAGAAAGAGGTCGTCAAAGCATGGTGATACAGTGGAGACTCTTCGTCATTGGATTTGGCTTTGAAAATTGAAAACTAAACCTAAAGTGAGAAATGTCATTTTTTAAAATTTAATATAGAAAAAAACTTTTAGTTTTTAAGGTTTAGAGGAGGCATAAGAGATTAATTTTTAAAGGATTAGAATTTTGCTAACTTTAATCACCTACAAGTGGGTGTTTAAAATTGTTTAAATTAAAAAAAAAAAAAACATATTTTGGATGGGAATAAACCCTTGGGTCAAAAATAAAATTAAGTGTTTCTTCAACACTTCACTTTAGAGTCATGCTTTTAGCTATCCAAATTATCTTTTAGATGCCTACTAAGACTATTAATAAGTATATAAATGTAATAAATTAAATATAATAAATTTAAATTAATAGTATTTATAACACATTAATGAAAAATAAATAAATTACAAATATTTGTTATAAGTCAAACTATTCATATAACTATATGAATATAATATTTAAATGTCAAAATTTTGATTTATTTAATTCAGATCTAGAGTTTGACTTACTTGATATGATTGATTCTATCAAAAAAATGTTTTAATTTAAATAGAGTTTCTTATTATAAAAAAATTATATATATATATTTTAAGTATATATATAGATACACATTTGATATTTATCATCAAATGATTTGGTGATTTTGAATTAAAGATAAAATAACACTTAATTACATCATAACACATTATATGTACTCATTTGTATTCTAAAAAATGAATATGCGTATTGAGCAATATTATATGTATATATTTTTTAATATATAAATAATATATTATTATATAATTATATATTATTTTATTATTAATTTAAAATTATTTAATCATATTACGATTCGTCATCAATTCATATGTTTTTGTACTTGAAAATATGTATGAATAATTTTATTATTGAAGCATGGTGTTAAGGCCCATATTGGCATGTGGGTGGGCTGCCAAATCAAAATAGGCCGTCATGTGAATTTTCAAGTTTTCTTTCCTTTTTTATATTCGGTTAGAAAAATAAAAATTGTAAGCGTTTCCTAGTATTAAATTATTATTAAAAGTTTTAATAAAATTAGATGTAATTATTTTAAGAATATAAATAAATATATATTATAATATAATTTAATAATATTAAACTAAGAATAAAATAAATTCAATAATACGATGATATTTAAAATTTTAATATATTAGAAAAAACCAAATTTATAAAATGGGATAATAATATTTATAAAATTTTAACACTGAAAAAGATCAAAAGAACTAATGAGATGAAAATAGTCCGGAGCCATAAAATAATTTATTTTATATCATGAGTAAAGCACTTCTAAGATGTAATAGAAAATATTTAAAAAATAATAATAATTCAATTTTGCTAATAACTTCAAATAATCTGCCTTATCCGTAGACAATCCAACGGAGCAAACCCTACACCGCCATCAACCTAAACGTCTTACCGGACGATTTGACACCAAAATTTGTACTCATGTTTTTTCATCAACGTAGGAGTTGGTCGAACGTGATAATAAAATTATGTGTATTTAATTTAAACATATAAATAAATACATATTAAATATATATAATTATGTGATTGAATAATTTTGAATTAAAGACGAAATAATATAAATTACATAATGATATATATAAGTGTGTATCAATTTATATATTTAAAGTAAGTATATATAATATTGCTCTTAACAATATCATAATCAAATTGATCGGGTAGTTTCAAATTCTATAGTTTGAGCTAGAAGACTATCAATTTAAGCTTAAGATTCAACTAGTATTGTATATTAGTCCAAATGTAAACACCTAACCCAACCGTGAACCCTAAATTTTACTTAGAAACTTAATTTTGATTTCAAACTCAAACCAAATAACACATAAGCAAATAGGACCCAGAAGTTCATCACCTAAAGTCAATACAAACCGCCTTCTTCAAGGTTGATGATGAAGAAAGTTTCTAGTTTTATATTCATTTGAAAGGAAAAAAAATTATAATCTCTAGACAATAGGAATACATGGAGAATTGGCAAATTTCTATGATGAGAAGCTTAAAGGGATGGAAGTCTCAAAGAACTAGGTTTGACAGAATCTCTAGGGTTTCACCAAAAATTCAAAAGCTTGAAATATTTGGGGTAAAGAGAAGCTAAAGCATGGTTTAAGGGATTTTTATCAACAATATAGGGTTGAGCGAGAATCGACTCCAACTGTTCAAGTCAAATCAATGGCATGTGTCATTGATCTAGTGTGATGCACAAATTATGCCTAATAAAAAATCATAATAATTTAAATTGTCACAACAGATATACAACATATTTATGCATCATATTAAATGCAAGGTGGAAATATAAGTTTCACAACATATTTCGAAGAGATAATTACAATTACACATGTATCATTGATCATATAAAAAGGTGAAAGGTTTTTAAAATCTTACTCGTACCTTAGAAAATATGGGTACGTTTTATGCAATTAAAATCTTCTTTAGTCAAACTCACGAAAACGACTAGTCATTGTATTGTGACTAACTATATAAATTGTACATAACAATTAACCATATTATCTACACGCAAGTTAATTTAAAATTTAGATGAAAGTCTTTTCATTTAGAAATTGAGGGAAGAATTAAACTTGACTAATTCATCCATTCCCATAATCTTCCTAATGTGCTAGATTCATCGCCTAAAATCATGAGATCATGTCTCATCTTTATCTCTAGCCATAATTAGATGGGCATCAAGACTTACCTTTCCGAAATCACTTCCATAGAAACAAAGATCGAATCAACGGTCTAGATTCATTGTATTAGTATTCAATTATATTTAATTACGTAATTACATTATTACCCTTGCTTCTTTGTTCCTTTCCATTAAACTTCTCTCAATTCCTTGCACTAAATTGCACGTCACAATGCTACGCCCTCATCACTGATGCATTTTTTCACATCAACAAATTTATTCTTCACTCTTCAGTGATGCTTTCTAGATTTGGTTGCCAGTGATCAATATTTGCACGTCTGTTTGGTGATGGTGAACTTCTTGTAAAATAATTATTTCTCTTCCTAGCATTTCCCTTTGTCTCAGAAGAAGCAAAGCTGCTCGATGATCTTGTTCCCCTGCTTGAATCTTCACAGTTGCCCTGATTTTTTATCCTCGCAATAAGGCTCATGAAGCACTTATCCTTCGAAACATTAACTCTCCTAGCATCAGAGCTGTCCTTGTTAACAAAGTCTCCCTCATCACTAGCATGTTTCATATCTTTAGGAGTTTCAGTGCTCCCATTTGCTTCAACTGGGGGAGTGGAATGCTTAAAAGAACTTCGCTGGAGCTTCCGTATGGTGCCCACAGGCACAACAAAATACTTTTTCCCTAGGGTTAGTGTGGTCTCCGGAGCAAGAACTGCCCATGGTTGTTGAAACACGTGTGGATAGGCGACCATGCACTTGGGGTTTCGCAGCATAATCTCAGCCGCGAGCACCGGCCGGTCATGGAGCTCTACATGGCCGCCGGGATGAACCACCTTGACCACCATGTTCTTGGTGCTGTTAGTGCAGAGCCAGCTTGAAATTGACATGGCTTTCCAAACATATGAGATTGGATTCAAGTTACAAGATAATATCAAATTAAAGGGAACATATCAGGAGATTAAGAATTTTCCTTTGGCGTGGCTGAAATTTCAAGGAAATTTGACGAGAATTTGTTGATGAGAAATACGTGCTTATATTATATTTCATGGCTTCTCGGTTATATCGCTGAAAAGACGCAAGGTTTAAGAATTTTATATAGTTTGGATCGGCCATAACACTTGAAGAAAATCGATGAGAGATCTAGTAAATTAGTCTGGAGTAATTACTTAGGAAATTTGCATTCAAACAAAGGAAAATATTTCATTTGTTTTATGCAATTGTTTTCTATAAACAAAAGTATCCATTTGATTAGGTATTAACTGTATGGCCAAAAGACTTATTTTATTTCCATCCAAGATTTAGTTCATTATCAAAGTGATACCAATTAGCTTTCGAAAATCTAAATATTCACCTATCATCCAACTCTGTTAAAATATTTTTATTAGTTATAAAGGTAAAATAATTATTTTATAATATAATATTAAAAAATAAAACCCTAAAAAAGAGAAAAAAAAGTAAGTTTTTAAAACTCATTTAAGAGAAAAATTATTAGTTTTCAAAACTAAGATAAAATTTTATTTTATTTTTGATATTACACTCCAAATAACATTTTTCTTTTATAATTAACAAAAAATTTTAACAATGCCAGATGACAAGTTAATATTTGGATTTTTAAAAGTTAGTTAATCTAACTTTAACGATAGACTAAACCTGAGTGGAAAAAAGTCTTTTGGCCTAATTGTATTTAAAATCTTAAGACTACTTCCATTAGCACAGCAAACATGTCTACGCAATATATATAAATTATTACCACAGTGAGAAGTTGAGCTTATTTTTATATATGCTCAGAATATCCCCCAAACTTGTCTCATATATGCTGTTTTGGACTTTGCCAAGCTTAAAGAGTGCAAGGATACTTCATGAGTAGAAGACTTGAAGCTGCCGAGCAAAGGAAACAGTAAGAACATTCTGATATTGAAATGTTACCTTTCCTGTTTGTATTTGTGAATTGGTAAGCAACAAGGCCAAAAAACATATTCCCATTCAAGATATAGTAAAATCTCAAAAGTCTTACATTCAAACTTTTAAAAATTTAAATATTCATCCATTAACTAAAATCCGTTAAAATTTTTTGTTAAAATTAAGGGTAAAATCGTTCATTAATGATAATATTTAAAAAATAAAAGTTTATGTTATTTTACCCCCTTAATTTGGAAAACTAATAATTTTCCTTCAAAATTAAGTTTTGAAAAGTGATATTTCCCCCCAACCTAGGGTTTCAAATTTCGCTGGCAAATTTTTAACAAATGATAGTCAATCTCTCTCCCTCCCAACAACTTCTCTCTCAGAAGTTTTTCCTTGAACTAACAATATCTGGATTTGATGGAATCTAGTCGAAACTTTTACTTTGAATCGTTATTGTTATTCAAACGAAGCCAACTTCGTTGAAAGATGAAGATCCAAAAGAAGAATTTCGATTTTTCGTTTGGATTCCATAAAATCCAAATATCATTAGTTGGAGGGAAAGCGTCAAAGGGAGATATGTCACAAGGAGGGAGGGAGATTGATCGTCGGTCATAGGAAATTCACTTGCAAAATTTGAAACCCTAAGTAGAGAGGAAATTCTCACATTTCAAAACTTAATTTTAGAGAAAATTTGTTAGCTTTTTAAATTAAAAATTATAATAATATAAACTTTTATTTTGTTTAAATATTATTATTAAAAGAAGATTTTTCTTTTAATCCAAACTAAAAATTTTAACAAACTGCAACTTTGAGTGTTTAAATATTTGAAAGTTAAAAAGGTAAAATTTTGAGATTTAACCGTAGGAGGGATGGGATTAAGTCTTTTGGCCAAGCAATAATTATAAAGTTATTTATTGCAGATATCAGTCGGCATCCCCCCACATCGCAAACTTCAATATATTTAACTTTGGATTAATTGTTTCCATTAGTTAGGGGACAAAATAATTATGCATGGAAAAAACGACATAGATCTAACCCTTGTTTTCCTTAATAATCAATGTTACTGAATAAGACAAATTGAATCCTCACTTGGGCACATCTGTTGTCTTGATTATAGTTGATTTTGGTGTGTCAATTTCTCAACTTTCAGGGGATCTGCATGTTATTAACCTATTATCAAAGGTGATCTTATGTTATTAATAAAATTATGTATAAAAATAATATATATAATTTTATATATAAATAATAATATACCATTAAATAATTAAATATTATTTTATTTTTAATTTAAAATTATTTAATTATATATTAATATATTAAATAATATTTAATTATTTAATAATATATTATTATTTTATATAAAATTATATTTTTTACCGTACTTTTTATTATACATATATTGTGAACTCCAATAATGAATAAGAGAAGGTTTTTTTTTTTTAAAAAAAAATTTCCTCGTGGCGTTGACAATTTAGAGAAGTACTGAGAGCTCTATTATAGAGTTACATGATTGATGCTGGAAAACGGTGCAGGTAACTTGAAAAAGTGCAGGGTTTTGGTATGTGTGAAATGTGGATGGCAGAGTCAAAAAATTAAGGTGTTGCCCAGTCAAATTAGAGAAACATTCAAAGCAAGATTCATTCCTCTAGCACTTGGCTTCTTCTTGACAAATTTTCTATGGAAAATGCACAAATTTCTTACAAGGCAAATGCATCCAAGTCCAGATAGGATTGGATCTGAGCCGAGTCAAACTTGAACTCATTTAAACTTGAGTTTAATTTTGATTTGAAAAGTGTTAAGCTTGAGTTCGATAAACTCCCCTCAAAGTTACCCAAACTTGACTTACTTGAAGAAAACCGAGATCGAATTCAAATTGAGCCACGTAAAAAATAATTAAAATAACGTTATTTTTATACATATTAATCAAAAGAACATTGCTTTATTTAATTTGTATTGAAGTTTTCTAGCTTGAGCTTGAGTTTGCTTGAGCCGAATTTGTTTTGGACTCATTCGAAACAAACTTGTTTTCGAATTCAAACAAATTTGGCTTGAATCATCCCTTCATGAATCCACAACCCAAAAGGAGCTCCTAGAAGTTCATCATTGAGATTGAAAGAGTGACAATGGTCCCCAAGATGTATGGCCTATTTCATTGACAATAATAAGACCCTTCATGTAAAATTAGGAGACTGTTCAAAACCATGAATCATCAACAATAAAAGCAAGATTTTGATGCACTAACTCTGACAGCCATGATGACTGCTTTAGAACTTCATATCTTGTATATCAAAAAGCTTAAGAAAATCTTTTCAATGCTTATCAACATCAGGAATATAAGACATTCATATTTCAACCATACTGGAATCTTTACATCGCACTGTTATCTACCATTCTTCTGATTCGAAATTAGAATTCTTCAATTTCATCCAAACGTGTATTCCAATTTCATGAATCTAAACCAAAGAAGCTACATTGCAAGTTCTATAACACAATCACATATAATTTACAGCTGTACCGAATTGAAACTGAATTTCCAACTAGCATGATCTTACCTGTATATGAATCCCTGATGGCACCTTTTGTCTGGAAAAGAATGATCAGGAATAAAACAGAAGAGTGTGCTGTAGTTTGAACTTCTACCGGCATTGGAGAATGTGATGCCAACTGATACGATAAACACGGTTAAATATTTGTGTGAAAGGCTGGGTGCTGATAAGGCAAAGTTTATGCTGTTTATGCGACTCGTAGTGATCCTCCAAGCTCAGTAGGTACAAGGGGAATGAGCGAATGTAGAACGTCCGTTATCAATGGCCTGTAACTTGGTTCAGGTTGTATACATAGCACTGCCACAGCAGCAACCTGTTCATTCCAAGTAAGAAACTCAAATTTGTAAGTGAAGCAAAATTTTGGAATATAAATATTCTAATAATTGTGCTTCAGAAATAATTACCTGATATAAGTGCTTTAAATCCATTTTGTCTCTAATTACAGGATCCATGAGCTTGGGAAGCTTTGATCGGTCAGTGAGCTGAGGCATGGCCTGCGAAAAAAAATTATTATCAGCTAACTGGGACTTCTTTAATGCAGTTGCTTTGTGATTGAAAGAAATTTACCCATGTGACTACTGATTGGCATTGACTTGGTGACGTCTTCTCCACCGGCCTTCTTCCCATCAGAAGCTCCAGCAATACAACTCCAAAGGCATATACATCACTCTTATCAGTTAGTTTACCTGGAAAAAGTGATGATCGTGTTAGTTTTTTTACTTAGAATTACAAAATCAATATCGAGGCACCATAGATGATAAATATAACAAGATGGATCTATTTTAAGAGAACTCAAGCCCATTCCAATTTCAGCACAAAGGGAAAAGGAAGAACTCAAATATTATCACAACTCTTTAATCTTTAGAACATTTGGATGCTCAAAGAGGCTCTAATAGCACAGTGTATCCAACACGACTGTAGAAAAGCTTGATTGTGCACAATGGCTTAAGAAAAAAAAATCACATTAGAAGTTCAAAGTTGAAACACAGTCATCTCACAAGTAGCAACTTTCTAATGAACCCAGTCATGTAACATAGCACAAAATAGAGCTTGAGGGGTTACAAGACAGATAAAGAACTATAAAGGGACTTGGAAAAGTTAAAAAGCAATATTCAACAGAAGAATCAACCGCTATCATGCTTCAGTCAAACAAAATATTAGCTTACCCTCTAACAGGTACTCTGGGGCAACATAGCCCAGCGTTCCAGAAAGCTTTACATTCTTGCTTTGGGTTCCACCAGTCACTGCAAGGCCAAAATCTGAAAGCTGGAAGAAGCAAAAACTTAGAAGCAGAAACATTCCCATTAACATTGTAAAAGCTATACCTTTGCATTTCATGATTCTTAGATAATATTTACCTTTGCATTAAAGTTGGAATCAAGAAGAATGTTAGACGATTTCAGATCTCTGTGGACTACAGGAGGGTTGCAGTGCTCATGCAGGTATTCTAGTCCTCTAGCATTCGGTAAAATAGTTCAAACCAACATTAAAAATGAAAAACTATGCAGAAAATAAGTAAATAATGAAGCTGACAAGAGGCACTACCGTGCTACGTCAACAGCAATTTTCATTCGCAGATGCCATGTTAGATCAGATCCATGAGTAGGTCCTGTAATGTTCATCCAAACAAATACAACACATATGTTAGAAGTTCAAATCTTTCATCATCTATGGCGAGTTAATTAAAAATAAAGGAGAAGTTTATACCATGCAATTGGTTCTCCAAAGAGCCATTTTGCATCATTTCATATACAAGAAACCTTGTTTCATTATGGATGCAGTAACCAAAAAGAGAAATAATGTTCTGATGCTGGAATTTAGTTAACCAGTTCAGCTCATTCTGCAGTTGCAATCCAATTTTTCACAAAAGAAAAACCATTAGTTACACTAGTAGCAATTCACAGAAAATAGATATCCAAGTCAATCTGGGAAAAACGAAAAAATACCTCGAATTCTCTTTCAGCATCCTGCCCTCTATCATCAATTCTCTTCACTGCAGCAAGGGATTTTTCATTGAAACGAGCTTTATAGACTCGCCCACGACCTCCCTGTCCCAGTACATTATTTTCACAGAAATTGTTTGTGGCAGCTTCTATATACTGATACTCAATGACAGCAACTGCATCCGTCTTGCCTGTTGTCCTCAAAGAATTAAATCGCCCCATTATTGGACTCAATGAAAGTCCTCGGCCGGAATCTACATATCGTAACAAGTAAAGAAGAAAAGATAAACATAACATGAATATTAACAGATGAAAAATTGGTTTAGACAACTAACATAAGAACAAAAGCAACATGATCCATGAAATAGAATGATACCAAAGTTCTGCTTGCTTTTTCCGTTGGAATTCTTCAATGTTTTCAATCTATAGATCCAAAAGTATAAAAAGAGCAGAAATAGAACACCAAGAAGAGTGGAAGCAACAACAAGCGCTATAAGTATTTTCTTGTTCAGGTCTTGGTGGTGCACTATTCTAACCTCAGAATTTCCTGAAAGAGACATAAACAACCTTAGCAAATATAAAAGATTATGAAAAGAAACTGACAAAAAATGCACTTAAAACAAAAACAAAACAGGCTCGTGCTTAATCAGCCAAAATCCAAATTAGTTTTGTATGAATGTTCTTCTATTTCTCATTATCTTTACTCAACGTTAAATTGCATAAATACAGATTAGGCAGCTCAGAATTAAGAATATATCAAGTTCATCATGTCTTTAAGTTATACAAGTTTATGAGAAAATACTAACTTAACCCAGATACACTATTTCATCAAGTACATTTCAAAAGTTAAAATTGTAAATTCAAAATCTAAATTCATTTTGTACCAATATTATTAACAGCCAAAATTCAACAACTGGAACTCCAAAGAAATTAACTTAGTAATTCTTCTTGCAAAGCATAAATCTAGATACGTATCTTTAATTTCAAAGTTCTGAGAGTGAAAGTCAATGAGACTAGGTAGAGGAAAAAACCAGATTTAAAATAAAGTTTGTATTTGGAAGAATGAAATTTTCCCAGAAGCTAGAGCATAATCGGTTTTAGTGTTTTGCTAGGGTGCTTTCTCCCTGAATAATCTCAGCAACCAAACAAACAGCACATTCAAAGTTAACCTTTCTGAACTTAAAGTACAGAACTTTTAAAACAAAACAAACAACATTCATAAACAAAAACAGTGGCAATTGTTGACAGACCTGGAGATTGAGCTTCCATTTTTGCAGAAAACTGAGAAATGGGTTCCTTCACAACAACAAAACCAGAACTAAAAATGTTGGAAACAGTTGTGTCCTGTCTGGCAGCAAGGACAAATGAGAACAAAGAATAAAAACAAGCCCACATGGGTAGAATCATTACAAGAAGCTTCATTTCCATTCCTTCGAAAAAAAAATTAAAGTAAAGAGTGAAACTTGTTTTGAAATTTCCTTTGGTTGTTTTGTTCCTTTAACTTCGAATCTACCTTCAGTGAATCAATGTAGAAGGGGACAAAAGAAAAGAGTGTTGCAGGAAAATTAAGAAACCGCTTTTCCTTTTTCTTAAGAGTTGAGAAGTGGGGCCAGTGAACGAGAAATCATGTGGCGGTTAGCAATCCAAAGCTGAAAATCCGAAAATTATGGGGACCTAGACGTGTGTGACATAAGAGATTAGGAATCGAGGTGAGGATGGTGACAGTAGGTCTCTCAGGTCTTGGCTTCCCAGAAAAGATATTGACATTTTGTTGCCCATCCTCATTGGTTAATTTCGTATAAAAGTTAAAATGACATTCATGATTAGCCCATATAAGTATCTCTTCATATAATTAAGGAAAATTATAATAATAATAACCTTTTGAGGGCCAATAATTAAAGAATTTTCTAATAAAAAAATAATTAACTTGAATCAAATTAAATTAATTTTATTTTTCTTCGTTAATGAATTACCGCCGAATTGGCAACCACAAGCTTATTACCTTCACCCAATTGACTTTCGCCACATTATAACATATGATTGTTATTAACAAAATTATTTCAACTTCTATGATTAATATTTGCTGGAGTACTTGTGACTTCGTCACAAATCTCATGTGAACTTTTGCTCACGTACAAATGATAAATTAGAGTAAATTTTTTTTTTTGTTAGTCGAAAATCTGTCTGTATTAGTTAAACGGATAAACCTAAAATATAATGACTAAACCATATCAGATAAGTTAAGGTTTCATAAACGCGTTAAAAGTTTGAACTCAAACTTTCTTTATACAAGTTTTAATACTCTATCAGTTTTGTCAACTATTAAAATCAAATTAAAGTAAATTACATTCTACCAAAAGCATCTTTCAATAAATTATCTTTTTTTTTTTTTGCACAAAATTTACCGCTCTCAACTAAAATGAAAAAAGGCATAGTGTTAGAAAGTTCAGATATTATTTTCTCATTAAAATTTTCATTTTTCAAAAGTACTCAAAAATAATAAAATAAAAAAAGAAAACATTTAGATATCCAAATTGCAGAACAACCCATTTTGTCTATCTATCTTTCACTGTCACCCTCTTTTTCCCCTAATCTACTCCTTCATTGTCCCAAAGTTACAGCCAAATTGTTGACAATTGAACCCTCTTAGTGCTAAGTTGCCACCTTTATTGACAAATTGGTTTATGACTTCAACCCTAAACCCCACCACCATTGATGAAATTTCATATTGTCAAGTCATCAAAGTTCATCAATATATTGTTAATATTATCAACTTACCAATAAAATATGATAGTGTCGACTTCTTTAACAAATTCTTGTGTGGCAAAAGAGATGACGGTGATATTATTATAAGTGACAAAGATGGAAATGTCCTAAATATTGGATCGAAATCAATAACCCTAATAAAAGTCAAGAATTGGAAGCTAAAGATACTGATGTAAGGTTCATGCATTCTGGTAGTAAATTACATATTATAGAGAAGGTTATATTAATTGAAGATGCCAAAAAAAAAAAAAACTTTACCAATTTATCCATTTCTGTCTTTTTATTTACAATAAAACTATATATAAAAATAATATACATAATTTTATATACAAATACAATAGGGCATGTAATCAAATTTACTTTGTTTTATATTTAATATTTTATGGGATATTAATTTTTTTTTTAAAAAAAGAAATCCTATTTTTCTATAAAAACGATGGTCCACTTCAAGATACATTACCCCTAGTGCACATGTGATTGCTTCAGTATAACTCAAAACTATTTCCTCTCTATTTTTTTTTAATTTCATAATTATTACTAAAAAATTTTATGAGTGTTTGAAATGGCTTTTGAAAATTAGAGAAACCAGCTTAGAATAATTATGCATATTTGTGATTGTTTTTTTTTTAACAATAAAACTATCCTATATAAATTTATATGTATATTACATTATTAAATAATTTTAAATTAAAGATAAAATAATATATATAATTTTATATTTAAAATAAATACATAAAATATTGTTTTTTTTAATTAGAAGCATATGCGTACTTTTCAAAAATAGGAAGATATTTTCATAATTATTATTAATAGTTTATTTTAAATAATCATAAGGATCTAAACAGTAAATTTGTGAGGCACTGTTCACTCACGTGTTAACCTGTTATCCCACGAAATTGACTTTCCACTCACGAAATTTACTGTTTGCCCATGAGACACTGTTTACTCACGAATTTAATTTTTGGAATCGTTATTTGTATGAATAATTATATATTAATATATAATTAAATTATTTTAAATTTAAAATAAAATAATACTCAATTATATAATAATATATGTTATTTACATAAAAATTATATATATTATTTATATATATTTTTTTTTATTTTTTTATAAGTTACAAAATTTGCTCTAATTTCCTTTACTGTAAAAGATTATTGATTTAATAAATTACCTTGTTTACTTTGAATTTAAATTAGACTTATATTTCGCCTCCTTGTTGTCACATTTCGTCTAAATCCATGATCGTACGAGATTAATTTGTTGATACAAATATAAATAGTTTAACTTACCTTGAAAACATAAAAAAATATATATATATTATACATATATATTTTAAATATATAAATAATTATATATTTATATGTATCATTATATAATTAATTATTATTTTATCGAGTTGTGGGCTTTATAAGTTTATTTAGTGCACGTGAAAATCTGGCCATGTGCAAATGCGAGACTGCTTACGCCAATAATAATTGAATTAAGATTGCAAATGCTAACCAAATATATGGTTGAATATTAATATTAATATTAGAGTAATACTATGTGTACCCACTTTGGGAACACAAATATATACACACTCATATGTGTCATCATATGATTGATTATTGTTTTATTCTTAATTCAAAATCATCCAATCACATGATGACACATATAAATGTGTACACATTTGTGTACCCAAAGTGGGTACACATAGTTTTATCTTTAATATTAATACGTATGATGAAAGGAACATCGAACCATGTGCTTCAATGTCTTCCTGTCGTTACTTAATGGGGAAAATCACAGTTTCCCGTCAAAGGTGTGACCTCCAACCAACAATTTTTTCACTAGTGATATTACAAAGGTAATTTGGATAATAAAAAATAATATTTTATATAAAAAAATAAATTTAATTTATTTAGTATAATGGTAATTAATTTAATTTTAAAAAAATATTTTAACTCAAATAGAGTTTCTTTTTATAATTAAAAAAAACTTATTATAATGTTAAAAATTATCTCATTTTTTATTTCTTTCATTTATTTTCACTTTTTTCTTCTTCGTTTACTATTCTCATTTTTAACTTGATGTATAGTAATTAGAAAACTCACTGAAAAAATTTAGCGGTTGTGACACCTTTCACCAAAAACTTATTCAATGACTTCAACCCTAAATCTCATAATTGTCGATAAAATCTAACGGGGCAAAGTATTAAAATTTCATCTTAATTTGCCGACAATTCAATTCATTAGCAGAATTTGATGATGTTGACTTCTTCTTGGGCTTGTCATGAGATGTGTTAAGGGATGGTGATGCTTGTTATGGTGGACTGAGAGGTGAGATTTTAGTTGATGGTGATAAGGTTTTGATTTCCAAATTCTTGGAGGGACTAAATTATTGGTTTTTCAAAAGTTTTAAATGATAAAATTATTATTTTTTCCTTACATTCTTGGAATTTTCTAACAAAGTTTGATTTTGATAAGTCTAGATATGAGTCCGGCTTGCATATCTTATAACTTTTATTTAATTCAAACAAAAAAATAAGATAACTTGAATTTATTGAGTTAAAATTAAAAATAATTTAAATTTAATTTGACTATAAATTTAAAGTTTGAAACTTAACTCAAGTTTATATCCTAGAATTGAAAAGTCCAATTTTCTTGGGCTCCCCATGAGATGGATTAAGGGATGATAATGTTTGTTGTAGTGATTGAGACGAGAGATTTTAGTTAGTTGGCGGTGATAAGGTTAGGATTTTCATATTCTTAAAGAGACTAAATTATTTGTTTTTCAAAAGTTCTAAATGATAAAATTATTATTTTTCAAAAATTTAATTTTGATAATTCTATAAATAAATGAAAGCTAAATATTTTATAATTTAAGTTTAATTCAAATAAAAAATAGAATAAATTAAATTTATTTAATCAAAATTAAAGATAATTCAAATTTAACTTGATTCTAAGTTTAAAGTTTAAAACTTAACTCAAATTCATATCCCAAATTTGAAAAGTCCAATTTTCTTCTAACAAAAGTTTTATTTTACCTCTAATACTTATGATTTTCTCTTATCTCTAATAGAAATTTCAAAAAATAATAATTTATAAGTAAATATTTAATTTTTTAAATTATTATAAATATACTTTTAAGAGTTAACTAAAATTTGAATAAAAAATAATTATTTATTTTTAAATTAATAATATTTAATAATATAATAATATATTTACGTATAAAAGATTAGGAATCCCTCGTTTTCATTTCCTCGCTTTATTACTTTTTTATCTTCATTTTAACAACAAAAATAAAATAGCGCCTCACACAAATTCGAAATTCAAAAACCACACACTTGATGTTAGCTTAGCTACAATCTACCCATGATACATTATATTCACCACATCCTCGCCGTTGATTTCTGCACCCCTAATCCATCCGTCAATATTTTCCTGATGCTGTCATCTTCCCCTTCCTTGGAATACGACGTCATTTCCATGGATTTACCGGAAGAATGCTGGGAATTGATCCTCAATTCCTTGGGCGATGAGCGCCACTTCGAACCCATCTCTTTAGTCTCCCGCAAGTTGCTTTCCATCACCAATAATCTACGCCGTAACCTCGTTTTCACTCAACAAGCTCTCCATAAGACTTTCAATCTGCTTCCCCGCTTCCCAAATCTCAAAAAGCTCGATTTTTCTCAAGTAGCGTTGGATGTGGATGCCTTTCTTTGCTCAGTTTCAGAATGTGAGATGGATCTTGTTTCGCTTAATATTTCAAACCAGAAGGAATTTCCCATAACCGGTCTTCGAGAATTGGTGTCAAAAAATAAGAATTTAAGAGAATTGATTTGTTCAAAAATTGGATTAAAAGATGAAGATGTGATTGCAATAGCCGAGTCTTGTCCGGCTATTGAAGTACTTGACATCAGTTATCCTGACTATAATGGTGATGATTTTCCAGATGGGTCTCCGGATTTGAGGTTTTGTTCAGGTTTTGTAACTGATGCTGGGATTCATGCTATGGCGGTGAAGCTCGAGAGACTATTAAAGATTGATGTTTCGGGTAATTTTTTTCTTACTGATAAGTCTCTCGCTTCGATCAGTTCGAAATGTCCTTTGTTGAAAGAACTTGTGGTTAATGACTGTGATTTCATAACTCAAACCGGTATTGGTTTACTGATGGGTTCTAGTCAACATTTGAGTTCAATTTCAATGAATGGAATTGGAATTCCTTCAATTCATCAAAATTTTACGGATAAATTTGGCGAAGCAAGAAATTTATGTGAAGTTGATCTTTCGAATTCGTTTTTATCTGATGAATTCCTTTGTTCGATGGCAGAAGCTTCTCTTAAGTTAAAGAAAGTTAGTCTTTCACATTGTCGTTACTATACATTTGCTGGAATCTCGGTTTTGTTGCAAAAGTACCAGTCCCCTGAAAATTTGAACCTTGAAGCTGCAGATTTTCTTAGTGATGAGTCTATGATTGAGTTATCTAAATTTCTCCAGAGTTTAACCTCCATAAAGCTTTGCTACTGTTCAATGCTCACCAATGCAACATTCTTTACACTAATAAGAGACTGTCCCCTGTTGAGTGAAATAAAAATGGAATATACAAATCTGGGAATAGAGGAATTTCCAATGGATTCAAAAATAAACCCTCGAGTCAAGAGTTTGTATTTGGCTAGGAATGGCAATTTGAGCTCTGAATTTCTGAAAAAGGTTGCATTACTTTGTCCTAGTTTACAAGTTCTTGATGTGACCAGCTGTTTGGGAATTTCAGAAGAAGGAATTGGTGAAATTTTGAGGAATTGCAGTCAGGTTAGACATTTGGAGATTAATGTGTGTCGACAGTTGAATAATCTTGGTATAGGTTTTGATCTGCCAAAGTTGGAGGTTTTGCGAGCATCTGGATCTGGATTGAATGAAGATGCACTGATAATGATTGCAAATCATTGTTGCCGACTATTGTATTTGAATTTGGAGAAATGCTTTAATGTTACCACCAGTGGGTTGGTGAAAGCGGTGGAAAATTGCATCTCATTGAGGGAGATCAATTTGAAGTGGTGTAATGTGAATGATGGTATTGTGGCTTGGATGGTGTTCACAAGGCCATCGCTGAGGAAAATTATCCCGCCTGGTGGTTTTGCTCCTTCTAATAACCAGAGGAGCTATTTCTTCAACCATGGATGCCTGGTTTGTGATGGCTAGGTGAGAGTAAAAGCTACTTGCTTTCTTTTGGTTAGGTCTTTACAAAGTTGTTTTGCAAGTGTACAGGTATGTGATGATGGGCACTCCATTACCATTGTAGGCTGGAGTTCTTGTCTTTATGTATTTCTTCTTTCTTATTATTGTATTATTCTGTGTATTTAGTGTGATTACATGTTGAACAAAATGTCAAAATTTCAGAAGCTTGTTTTACCATCACAGTATTTCATGCAATTGTTTCTTCATTTCATTGAAAGCATTTTGAAATTTTATTGTTGTAAGAAGGTTCTGAGGAAGCTTCTTATCAGTTTATGAATGAGTAGAGAAGCTTGTTTTACCTTCTCTGTATTTCATATCAGTTTATGTGTAGATGAAGAGATTGTGGTAAATCTATATACTTTTGCAAAGCTGCAAGTTTTTCACTTAGAAGAAGTGTGAAATGAAAGGGCATCTATTGGAAGGCCTTGCCACATCACCCAAGTCAAGAGGCTTTCACTTGAGGAAAATTTTAAACTGTTTGTTTGTTTAACAAAATAACGATATGTTGGAAGGAATTAGAGTTGGATTCAAACCGAGTTTATTCAAGTTCGAACTTATGCTTGGTTTAAACGAATCTAAAACGAGTTCAATTCAAACGAGTTTGAGTCTAAAAGTTCAATATTTTTTAGTTTGAGTTCAAACTTAAGCTTTAGGGTCAAACTCGCAAACTTAAAAAATTCGATACAAAACGATGTTATTTCGATTAATATATATTAAAACGATATTGTTTTAGTAAAAAACCGAGCTCAAAGCTCAATTCAAGTTCGAACTCTTTGAAGTGAGTTCAACGAGTTTGAGTTTGACTTAATTTGAATCTAACCGTAAAAAGAATAAACATGCCTTGAAAAATTGTTGTTGTGCTTCATGAGTTGTTTCCACCGAGAATGACAAATTAAACATCCAAAATGGGCTTATGCCAATGATCTCTCATGTGCTTTCCAAAATTCATAAGTTGGTCCTTTCATTATTAATGTCTCCACCCTCCCCCAGTCTTTTAAATCTATTTGTTGTTAGAATTTGACCAATAGATGATCGTATTACCTTTAAAAACTGTTTTTTTTTTTTTTGGATACAGAGATCGAACTTTGATTTTTTTATTAAAGAAATTAAACTTTTTTATTTTTCTATTGAAACAATCAAATTTTATGATTTTTTAATTGAATAAATTTCATTTTTAAGTGAATTATAATAGAAAAAAAGTCAACCAAAAAATGTCCACATTAGCAAAACATTATACTAGTAATCATTTTTTTAATTTTAAAAAAATCTATATCATTAACAATTTTAAGATGTGAAAGATTAAACCCATTTTTGTATGGCAAAATATAAATTTGGTCTCTTAAATAAAGAATTTAGAAAAGTTCAAAATTTTTAATAGAAAAAAAAAAAGGCAAAGTTTGAACATTTTATTTAATAAGTGATAATTCTGAACCCTCATGTGTTGTTATATTTAATTTTAAAATTAGGGATAACAATATCCAGAGGTATTACATTTTTTGATTGAAGAGATTAAATTTTATTTTTTTATTGAAGTGGCTAAACTCTTAAATTTTCTTATAAAATAAAATAAATTTTTATATTTTCTTATAGAAAGAACTTGACTTTTTAGTATTTCTTATTGAAAGTACTAAACAAACATAATTAAAATTATTTTTTTTGTTTTGTGTTTGGAAATGAAGTGATTAATTTTGCACATTCAATGAAAAATAGTAAAAATTTAGTCCCTTTAATGGAAAAATTTGAAAATTCAGTCATAGAATGAAAAGTTCAGTGCCTTCATGGCTCAAACTCGATAATCTTCTATGCGCATGGTCTGAGTTTGAGCTTGAGCCGTGCTTACTTATTTCAAGTTTAATCAAGTTTGAATCAATTTAATTTGAATTTAACTCTTCTTAAGTGATAAGTTAAGATAAAATTTCAGTGACTTATTCAAACTAATTATTGTTGTTAATGTTTTCTTTTGTCTTTTCTTGATTTTTTTTTATTTTGGGAATATGAGATAGACTTACCAATTGGGGTAAGTTTGGTTCTAATAATCTTATTACTAAAAATAAAATATTATTATTGAAATAATTTACTTAAAAAATAACTACTATACATTTTTTTTGTTTATAAAACTGACATATATAAATAATTAATAAAATAATATTAAAATATGATTTTACTTAAATACCTTTAAAATATTTTGTTATTTTTATTAAAAATTAGAACATTTTGTTTTAAAATTTTGATAAAAATGATAAAATTATAATAAAATTAATGCTACATTGATAATTTTTAAACAACGAAAATGTGGAAACAAATACCTAATATAAAAGTGACAATCAAATTACTAATAAAATATTAATAAAATCTTTTATTCACTGATAAATAAAAAAATGTTATATAAATTATGAAGGTGATAAAAAATTAGGCCAAAGGACTATTTTCCACCCAAGGTATGTTGCATTCTCAAGTTTCCCTTTTTTAACTTTGATAATCTCAAATATCCACCTATGAGCAGTAAAAATTAACAGAACCCTAAACCCTTGAAATTTTATCTCTTTTTGCCCCCTAAACTTTAAAAACTAAAAGTTTTCCCCATCCTAAATTTTAAAAAATGACAGTTTCACCCTAGGGTTTCGTTTTGAAATCTCTAATGTCATCTCGGACTCCATTGTCAGCAGTCTCTCCCTCTCGAAACATCTTCTTCCTCCGGCGATCTCTCTCATTCCATTTGAACGCCCAATCGACGTTGGAGGAGCTATGAAAGACGAAGTTCTTCGTTCTCCCAGACAAAGATGAACTTCGTTTAGGAAGACGGTCGTCTCTTCCCAAAAGAAGACCTCCAGGAAGATGACAACTTTGTTTTCCACCGCTCCTCCGATGTTGATTGGGAGTTCAAATGGGAGGAGAGAGACTACTGGAGAGAGAGGATATTTCAGAAGGGAAAGACCTTCGACAATAGAGCTGGAGATTTCAAAACGAAGCCCTAGGGTGAAAATGTTATTTTTTAAAACTTAGGTTGGAGAAAACTTTTAGTTTTTAAAGTTTATGGGGGCAACAAGAGATTATATTTTAGTTTATTTTTAATATTATAGAGAAAATAACGATTTTACCCTTACTACTGTTAATTTTAACTGTTTATAAGTATGTATTTGACATTATCAAAGTTAAATGAGGGAAACTTAGGAATGCAGCATACATTGGGTGGGAAATAGTCCTTTGGCCTAAAAAATTATCCCAAATCATAGGCCCCTTATTGTTTTTAATTGAGTTTTCCTCTTTTGTCTAACATTTTGGATTAATTACACAAATTCATACATAATATTCATGTGATCAACCAATTAAACCACAACAAAGTTTTATACATACAAGTTATAGAATACATAAAATTCAAAAATTCAGACAAACTTGATACGTCATAATGAAGTGTATGAAATATTCAATAAAATTTATCACAATATGCTCACAAAACATTATTCAATTTACCATACATTTACTCGGGTTTTATTAAATTGAGCGTAACATTAATGTTTGTCCATGTTCAAAAAATTTTCTAATATAACATGCTCCTTTGAGTGAGACAAAATTTCAAAAACTGAATTTTGTTTGTAGAGAAAATCACATTTTCCCACCTAAGTTTTGACTTACGTAATTTTTTTTTCCAATATAAATCATACTTTTTATCCAAAATTTAAATTTAATTTTTAATATACTATCAAAAAAATTTAAAATTATATTTTTTTTATAAATATAATTTTTTTTACCATTTAAACTATTCGAGCTACCATATTATATCATTTTATTAAATCTAAAACTACGGATCTTCCTGTAGGTCCAATATTAAGCCAAGAGTTACAAATTACGTGAAGTAGCCCCACTCACAGAACACGTGCTACATGGCACTCCATCCATCATTTTCTCTGCCCCGCCTCCATTAACTGTTTAGTGTCACCTCCCAATCACCCCCGCCTTCACTCCATGCACGTGCTTCTCAACCCATTGTTGGTTACCGCCACGTGTGACGTGTTCTTTAACACTAACCTGCATTAATTACGTTACCGGATGAATGCACTTCACCCTCATGGAAAATCTTTTTTTACAAGTGCAACCACCTATAAAGTTGGTAATACAATCAATTTATGTGAAGAATTTTAGAGATTTTAAAGTGAATTAAAACACGTTTCTCACACATTTCTTTATCCAAAAATTAAATTTTATTAGTAAAAATATCGTTTTAATATAGTATTAAAAGTTTAATTATTATTTTATTTTTAATTATTTCAATTTTTAAAATTATTATATAAATATAAATTAATAAAATTAACGTATCACCTCTATGAATATACATTTTCGAAAACATCTTCTTTTTTTTATTATCACTATTGTTGCTACCAATAAAACTAGTCACATGTCTATTCAGTTTCCACCACCATCTCTTACTACTCTATTGTGTATATAATCGACCCTCTACCACCATTGCTTTCTTTTTCTCACACCATCTCCCACCTCTTTGTTGCACACATGGTCAATCCCACCACCATTGCCTCCTTCTTTGCACCATCTCTAATCTCTCACCATATATAACACACACAAGCAATCTACTTTGACTATTATGTTAGTTGCAATGGATGCTAATGCAATCTTTCTATTATTAGTGAAGTTTTTATGTGCAACAACATTTTTCGATGTGATCTTTTCAATGAGTTGTGGTTATTATGGTGGTGGCTTGAGTTTTCAAAATTCTATAAATTGAATTATATATTTTTAAACTTATAAAATGGTCAAACTGTCACTTTAAAACTATATGATGAGATTTGTAAAATAATTATTCTTTATTCTTTTTAATTTCAAATGATAAAATTATTATTTTACCCTTATAAATATAGGTTTTTAAAGAAAGGTTTAATTGTAAATGAAAAATGTATTTTATGTCGTTAAAAGACGAAACGACATTTGTAAACCAAACCTTGAGTGGCAAAATATGATTAACTTGAGTTTTTATCATGGTATTAATCGAACCAATTGAATCATATATAAAAATCAAATTTGACTCAGTCAATATAAAAAATTGATTTTTTTCAAAAATTCATTATAAAACATTGAACCAAGCCTTTATTTTTAATATTTGAATATATATACTAAATAAGTCAAATTATATATTTAATTATAAATTATATAAAAAAATTTTAAATAGTTAACAAGTCTTATAACAAATCCGATCATCAATTAAACTAAATTATTGTCTTCATTAGATTAATATCTAATTCGATTATAAAAACATTAACTTTTGTTATAACATTTTAAAAATTATATAAAATAATAAAAATTTCAATAACAATGACCTTTTAAAGGAAAGAATTATCTCAATAATTATAGACATGTAAATTATATGATCATGATTAATATCATGTTATTTGAATTCAAAATTTAATATATAAAATTTATTTATTTGATCAACTACAGTAAAGTGGAGATGGAGTCTAAATTAAATTACGACCAATAAAAAGCCACTAAAATATAAATATATAGCTTGTCAACAAAGCATCTCTTCTCTCTCCAACAGACACCCCAACATTCACCACATATAAAACCTCTCCATTTATTTTATCACACAAAGATTTTCTCTCTCCCTTCCCTGTCTTTTCTTTCTCTTTTCGCTTTCTTCTTTTCAAAGAAAAACCACACCATGACTGAAGAAGAGTGGGTAAACGTGGCCATGTCCGACGACTCCCTTGTCGTCGAGATGCTACTTCGTCTCCACCAGGCTCAGCCTTCGCCGACCTTCAGGAAGTCGGCGCCGCCGCTGCGGCTCGAGTGGAGCGTGCGTCAGCGCCGCTCCAAGCAGCTCCCGAGAAAAAAGGCTGACGCCACGCGAGCCAGTCCTACCACGCCGCTTTCTTGGAGTGGCGCCACCTCTGTTAGCGGTGGCGCTGCCGACGGCTTCGAAGAGTCCAGCAAGCCTTCTAAGTCGATTGACAATACGAGATCTAAGGTGCGTTTTGGTTTCTCGTTTCGTTTCTTGAGTTACCGGTGGGTTTGACTCGGTGACTGGGTTCAGTTAGGTGTCAGTTTTTGGTTAATATTAGACGAAAATGCCCCTTTAATATGTGATAATTACCTCTTCGGATGTGTGAGTTTGAGTTTCTCCGCATCTGTCAGATTTTCATTTCTTTCTGGAATCTATATTTAATTCTTTTTTAATGAGACGGTTTTACCCTTCTTGCATGGATTGAACTCGTGAATCCCAGAGGTTTTTCCGTCGTTTTATTCTCCGGATCGGCTTACTCCGGTCAAACAACTCGCCGTTTTGGAAGTTTATTTTTTAGATTCCATTTTTAACTCATTTGGTTGATTTTTTGAATTTTATTATTTATTTTGTCATGAGAAATTTGGTGACTTTCATTCAACGCATAGGGTCACGTAATTTTCCTTGCCACTTTCATTATTCTATGCCACCGTGTCATTTCCCATATTTGGAAAGACCATAACACCCTTCTCCATGAGGACATTTTTGTCATTAAAAAGCTTCTAACTGTCCCAGAATCTAAGCCATTGTCGGGGTCAATGCTTCATTGGTCAGAGAAATTTCTCCGAATTAGCAAAACTACCCCAAGCAAGAGTCAAAGGTGAAGAACATTTGGAGGTCATTTTGGTCAATTCGATGTTCCATAAACCTGTTTTATCGGTGGCGTGTTTTCTTAGCAAAATAGTTGTGCTTTTGGTTTGGTGTAATGTTGTTAGTGGTTGTGCAAAAACACTTTATATGTTTGTTTTGTTTCTTTTCACAAAAAGAATTTTTCCAGTACAGTCAGCCGCAGTCTCCCTTTTCTGTGTACGCAGCAATTTATTGCCACGTGGCAGAAAATTTCTGTCACTGTAGCTTCGGTCACATAACTATGGTAACGATATAATACCATCCCGGTAACGTTGTGGCCGAATATTTATTTTAGGTAAAAACAAAAATAAATATCAATTTTTGGGCGAAAAAAATTTGACAGATGTGATAACATTATCTATTAAGAAAAAGGGATATTTTTATGGGGTTCATGTTAAATCTAGAGTTTGGGGTTTTAAAGTGGAAAGTCTACACCTTTGAAAGTTTCAAACGTGGATACAGACGATAGCAGCGCATGGAAATCACGTGGCACTTTATTGCGTTTGACGTTGCCACCCAAGTTCTATTGGATTGGTTTAGTCTGCAACCGCGTGGATTGGTTGTGGGAAAGTCGCTTGTTTGTGACCCTAGTGTGCCACGTCATCTGTCTACATTAGTTTGATTTTATTATGTGATTTATCTTAATATTTAATAGGTTAGGCTTGAAAATTGAATCGGTGTCATTATTGGATAAAATCTTGCGCTTTAAATGCGCTACGTCACTGTGAGCTGTCAGCTTAAGTTTATCACTTTATACGATCTAAACGACTTACAGTTCTGTTGTCTATATGATGTAGTAGTTCATCGAATTTTGATTGAATATGATAATACTAATGTTTTGGACGCACGCAAAAAGAATATATTTTATTTTGGGCTGTTTAGTTAATTAGTTGCATGGTATTATGGTTTTATTTAATGGGTTGCTGATGAAATGCCGTTTATTGAATGCTCTGTACAGGTTGTTGCTACAGGTGAAACTGCCGCTCCTAAGAGGTCAAGAAAGAAGAAGGTAATTTGATAAAGATCTCATAGGACATTAGTGATAATTGCCATGTCTATGGTTTTGTTTTATTAACATAAGTAAAGAAAGTGGGTCTTAGGTTTCAGAGTTATTTATTTCTGATTGGTGAATTAGCTGGCTAGATCCTTTTGCTTTTGCGAATTCAAATTTGTGTTATTTGCAGACCTTGGCTGAACTGAGAGAGGAGGAGAGTTTTCTGTTGAAGGAAGGGAGAAGTTTGAAAAATGTAAGTTCCTTCAACTTATTTGATTTATTCATATTCCTAATATTGAAATGATTGTCAATTCGAGATCTGGGGTTTTAATGTTTTGATTCATTGAACTGACAGCAATTGGCAACCTTACGTCTCACTCTTGAGAAGCAAAGAAATAGAAATGAAAGCTTGAAGAGATTGAAGGTTAGACAAGTTTATTTGTTTTATGGCAGTTTCACTTGCTAATAATGTGGTTTGGTTCTCTGAATATGGACAGTGGTTGGGAACCTTATTCAGATACCAAAAGTACATTTGAGATTTTTACAATTGGAAAAAGTTTTCTTATAATATATTTTGAAAGCTACCTTATCTAGTATCTATAAACTGCAACTCACTGAATACTAGAAGTTCCAAAGAAACAATTACGTCTTCATACTATTCACATTATTTTGTTGTAATATAGCTGTAGCTAATGATGGGATTTGATGATACTGGACAAAAGGATTAAGTTTACCAGTGCTTATTTCGTTCTTCTATGTGATTAAATGCTTTGAACTTTGTCTTATTGGTTGTTTACCTTCATCCATGTATGCAATTATATGCATGTGGAATTGTCATGATAGATGAATCTTTTTGCATGTTGTGTGTCTCTTTTAATAGTCTAAACTAAGGTTAGGTGTATGACAACATTTTATTAGCATTAAATAGGTGCATAATGATTTCTTATTATCTCTTTTGGCTGTTAATTCGTATTGGAATGTCTTTGCATATTGTTTTCATTAACGGATTGAATTTTATTTGTCATATTGCAAAGTTAAAAGTCAAAAAATGGAATAAACAAGTGACATGAAAATGCAACATTTTGAACTAGTATAGCAATGAAAAGTGATGCATGATTCTATTTGCCATGTAGTTGATGCCTTTGGATTGCACAAGTGTTTTTGTTGGCTGCTGATTTGCAACAGAAATGCAGAATTGTATGGCTTAGTTTAGAATCTTTAGATGGGTAATGTGCATTTGGATCTAACAGTTTTCCCTTTTTTTTTTGTTTTACAGCTTGATATTCTATCCCCCCAGGTATTGGAAACAGTTAGACCTTCTCATGTGTCTCAGGAAGCTCTTTTGAACCAGTGCCATCAAGTGAAATCAGCTTGTGATCCTTCACAAACCCTCTTGCCAGTAAATGGTACATGCAGTGCATCTCATCCCAACGGTTCTGTGGAACAGGAAGATAAAAGTAAGGGTTCTTCCTTTGTGCTACCCGATTTAAATCTACCGTTTGATGATGATATTAGCTCGGGGATTTTATATGGAATAAGCTGAGAAGAATCAGACGTAAATCAGGATTCTTTTTCAACTAATCAAGTGGAAGTAAGATCGCCAGTCGCACTTGTGCTTAATAATACATAATGGTCAGTTCTAACTAACTTGCAAGATGAGTTATTGCAAGTACCAAACTGATAATCTTCACCGCTTTAACCTAATGGCGGAAGTTTGTTTTTTAAATACATGTAGGTACTGGGGGTGTAGAAATCCTTTTGTTTTTTAAATACATGAAGGTACTGGGGGTGTAGAAATCCTAACTTAGATACAGTCAGATTCTTTCTTCACAGGTTTCTACACCCAAATATTCTTTGGGGCAAACCCTCATTCCTTCTTTTTTTTCTTTTACCTATTTTTAGGAAATATTAACAGAGTTGTAATTATTATATAGATAATTCCATGTTTTTGCTGTCTTCAATTAATCTTTCTGAATCTAAGTTTACTGTGCTTGCCTTGCTGCATCTGTCCTTCTCTTTACTTAATCTCTTTGTCTTGGAAAGGCTTGTAATTAAGTTGTTTGAATTGTTTGGTATGTTAAGCTGAATGCGACAAAGGGTTTCATATTTCAACTTTAGGGTGTCGCTTTTTCTTGAAATTCTAGTGTCAGATTGAATTTAATAGAATACAAGAATTCAACAACCAAGCCTTCTGCCAAACTGGTCATTTCTGAAAAGAAATTTGACAGAGAAATTGTTGAACCCCTACGTAAGATGTTGACAGGCAAAAACACAAATAGCCCACATTCATGGTCATTACAAGAGCTTGTCCCAGCCAATGCCGAGCAAATTCAAAGACACTTTCATCTATGCCCACTCTTTCCCGTGGAGTTCTGCGAATGTAGACGTTATCTTACCCACTTTAAGTGTGGCTTTATAATGTGTCTTTTTTGAAGGGTTGATTTTTTAAATTCCTTGGAAACAAGAAATCAAGCGGGCTATTAATGGGTACTTTTGATTTGTGCCAAATGACTTATTCCCATCCAAAGTTTGATAAAACAATGGCTTCTTATCCATTAAGTCTAAAAGGAGACATTTTCTCAGTCCTATGTTAAATTTTTTAACAAATTTTGTTATTTTTTTAATAAAACTTTTGAAAAGACGAAAAAAAGGTCTTCAGACTAAATAACGTTTTATTCTCAAAATTTTATTAAATAATTTAAACTCTAATTTCTATTGATTTCAATTAAAAATAAAATTTCAATTGAAATTATGAGGTTTGATCAACAGAAAGAGATAAATTGAAGGAGAGAGCCAAAGTGGTAGAAAACGACTAACTTTATGATTTCTAATGACGGTTTTAAAATCTTAAGAGAGAAATTGTCACTTTTTAAACTTTGATCGAGGGAAAATTGGTAGTTTTCAAATTAAAAGGAGAAGATATAATAAAACTTTAATTTTTAAAATTTTTTTATTAAATGATAGTTTTATTCTTAACTTTTACTGTGTTTTTTAATAAAATTTTAATCATAAATAAGAGTTTAGGTTTTTAAAAATTGCAAAGTATGAGTTTGAGATTACACTTAATCTTTCAATGAGAACAAATTTTTTAACCATTTCCTAAATATAAGTTAGAAAATATTCATTTATTTTTAATAAATATTTAAAAAATAAAATTAACATTTTATATTATACTTCTATTATAATATTTAAATAAAATGACAAAATATATTTGGTGGCTAAAATTAGTAGTTGATTTTGATAAGCAGATAGAAAATTGACTTTTTCAAATTTAGTAATAAGAATTTGTTAATTCATCAAACCTTGGGGGAGCACTAGTTATTTGGTCTTTGAAGTAAAAGTGTCATTGATGTGAGTGAGTGATTAAACGCAGAGGTGATTATGCTGGCCTTACTACATAGTTCTATTGTTGGCACTGAGTTGAGTGGTCTAATTATTGAAATTTGAAACTAATAAAACTCTGTGTAATAATTTTAAGTCCATAATATATATATATTTATATATATTATTATGAGATTAAATAATTTTAAATTAAAAATAAAATAATATTTAATTGTGTATAATATATAAATATATATATTTATATATTTAAAATAAATATATATATAATTACTCATTAAAAAAAAAATAATAAAAAGGGTGATTCTACTCATGACAGCACAGGCGCTGTTTTAAAGATAAGTAGAGGAGCAGCTAAGAATCAGGCACCTTTTCTGCTCTCAACTCTTTTTAAATGCAAGATTCAAAATTCAAATAAATAATGCCAAATTAAATCCTCTTTTGCGTGCTTTTAATTTTACACCACATGATCGCTATGGTTGAATGAATGTCTCTGAATACTCAGCATATTTAAATTTCTACAGAATTCATCTTATCTATGAAATTGCAACTTGTATTAATGCAATAATTACTAAAATATAATCACAGCTGTTAATATATTTGTAGTAACTTAATATTTAGAATGTTTTGGTTCAGAAGAGTAATCGAAAAATTTAATAAGTAAAAGATTGAGTTTAAAAAAAAGTGTTGAGAAAAAAAAAAGTAATCAAAAGATTAATAAATAAAACAGGTAAAACATTAAAATTTGTAAGGAAAAACCCTGAGATCAAATCTCTTACTTGATACAGTGATTATGAATCCTAAGATAAGGAAAAACCTCAATTTTATGTATTTTATGCCTATTCTGCTGCTGATTTTATGTTATGACATTGAGATCTCACTTTCACACACAAAGTTAATAGGTTGTCAGAAGAACATTTACAGCTAGTTGAAATTCTGATGGCGACAGAAACTCTGAAGATGGTTTTGTTTAACCTGTTCATCAAACATAAGCTACAAAAAACTGAAAACCAAGTCTCCTGGAAATATTACAGTGGTTTTATTGTTTATTATGCAATTGTCTTGTCCTAGAGAATAGATAAACAACACATCCTTGACATGCCCACAGGAAACTTTGCAAGTGGCTAGATGTGCCAGGGCTACACAGTTCCCTTATTGGATGATCGATCAACTATGTCTAATGTCGAATAATCAAACTGGAGAAAAGATAAGGTACCTGCATTTTGTTCTTATCTGTTGTATGTCTTGAGTTCAATCATGGAATCAACTGAATATTTGTTCATCTCAGTACCATCTTGCTCCTCAACAAAAGAGTTACCTCCATTTCCAAAAGCTGTTGTTTGAAGAACCTGCTTAAGTAGGCGGGTAACAACTTTGAACTGAGCCTCATTTAGGCCAAGAAACACTGATTCAGTGAATTTCACATCTTTTAAGTGTACAGCGCGAACCCCACACTTTTTGAACTGAAGACCTGAACCTTCAAGCCTAAAGTAAGCCTCAACATGACTCCATTTCCTCTTTTGGAAGAATTCATCAAATGGTATAAAGAAAAGCCACAAATGATTCGATAGAGCCAATCTGTCTCCATTCAAGGGAGATTCTTTGCCCAAAATTAAGCACTCTCTATCAGCAGAAAACAATACAAATTGACATTTGTAATCACATCCTGAGGGACTTGAAATATATGGCAAAACTGGTGGAAGCCGTTGGACATCTTTTCTTTGTTCTGGTCCTGGATGCTCTTGGATTTCTAAAGTAGCACAGATTGCCAATCCTAAGAATGTATAATCATTGTACCAATTTGGAGGCAGCTGAATGGCTAATGACGTGTTCGTAGTCTGGTATCTGAACCAATCTGGAATTCCATTAGCAGGTATAAAAACAACTAATCTCGGCATGACAGAAGGGATACAAGAAAGTTCCTGTATCATTAAAATCATGGTGTTAAAGAGAGAAAAAGGGATTGATAGAAAGAAAGAGGGATGAGATACCTGATAAAAATTACTCAACAATCTGAGGATTGAACAGACTATAATTACAGTGACTATAATCACAGTGTGTACATCATTGCTGTCATACTTCACCAAGAAATAGTGCAACATTAATGGTAACCTTAAAATTCTGGCTTTCAATATCAAGAAAAGATGATGATTTAGCAATGAAACCGCCACATTGTCACCACCTTGATTCTCAAGCAATCTGAAACAATTTTGAAGGGAGAATTCCCGAAAGTTTGACATACTTAATCTTGAAGGACCACTCAAGTTTTCCAATGATGGGCAGTTATATGTTCTTAGAATTTCTATCCTTGATGGAAGTTCTGTCAGAGCTTGAAGGTTCTGGCAATCTGCCAATTTGAGAATCTGCAACTTATCAAGTTGATTAGTGCCTGTGGGTAAGCTAACAAAATTGTTCCCACTGAGATTTAATTTCTTCAATGCACATAACTGGCCAAGACCACTTGGGATGCTATCTTCAGAGAGATTACAGTAACTTAAATCAAGTTCGGTCAATGGCAATAACCCTGCAAGGGAAGGAAATGAAAAACTCATGGAGATTTGGCCTATTGCTGGCAACAGGCGCCTGAACCAGTCCCAATGTGAGCGAACTTGTCCCTTGCATCCTTTAAACGACAGCCTTTTAAGGTTCTTTAAACTTACAATGGATGAAGGTGCCCCTGTAACAGAAGTTTTACCAGCATCAAGCTCTTCCAAACATTGAAAATCCCCCAAGTTCTCCGGTAATTTCTCAATTTTTGAGCAGCCAAGGAGCAAAAGAACTTTAAGAGATCTCCATCCAGAGATTACTCTGGGAAGACTTGGCAGGTTTCTGCAGTCCTTCAGATTTAATACATGAAGCTTTTCGAGGTTACCAATAGAAGGATGAAGCTCATATAAATTTGTACAACCTTCAAGAATAATCCTCTCAAGATTTGGAACTCCTCTGAAATCTGGAGTTCTGATAAGCTTTTTTGAGTGACTTAGTTTGCAGATTTTCAATTTATCCAGATGCTGTCAGAGACACAAAAACAGGAAGAATTAGAACATCATCCTTGAAACTCAAAACATATCCCAGTGAAATTTAAGTCTGCAGGAAATAATCATACCACCAAATCCTTCCAAATTTGTTCAATGCCACTATGTGACAAATCAAGTTCAACAAGTTTCTCAGCTTTGAAACCTGATGTCAATGACTTTAGAGGGTATCCATGCCATTTAAGAATCCGTAATTCATTGGGAAGAAATTCAAGCCCTTTAGGGAGAACAACATCATTTATTTTAAGCAGCCTCAGATTATTCATCCCTACAAATGCGTCCTTGTCCACAGATATCAATTGTAATTCAGATGAATCTCGGTGTATGACCTCAACTGCTTCCATTCCCTATAAATTTATCAAGAACAAAGAAAAGAGAAGTAAAACAGAAGTTAAATTCTTGAAATGATACAAGCAAAACATATTACCGATATAATTTTATGGTTACTTACCTTTTTCTTTTCAAGTACATGACGGATATCATTGTAAAGCCATAACCTACTGCGTCTGCCAGGATCTTTGGGAGATTCTTGGTGAACAATTGCCTGAGCCATTTCTTTTAACAAACTGTGGACATATAATCTATCATTAATATTGTCAATTGATATGAGAGATTTGTCAGCAAGTTTTCGAAGTTCGATTTCTGGGTGAAAATCACAAGCCCGTAATATTTCAGTCACTCGGGCTACTCTCCTCAAATGAAAGAAACACGCAATATCAAGGAAAATGTTCTTCTCTGTTTCATCCAGGCCATCATAACTTATTTTGAGTACACCAAAAATTTTCTGGTTAGGAATTTCTTTAAGCTTTTCGAGTGCACTTCTCCACTCATTTTCACTTCTACCACAGAGATCAGAGCCCAGAACTACAAGAGCTAATGGAAGACCGTTAGCATAGTTTACAATTTCCCTAGACAGGTCTACATATTTTTCAGAAGGATGCTTTTGCTTAAAAGCTTTCAGACTAAAAAGTTGAAGGGCTTCCTTGGAATTTAAACTCTTGGCCCTGTATATTTTATCCACACGATGGGCGATCAGAAGATGCTCATCTCTAGTGGTTATAATGATTCTACTTCCAGGACCAAACCATTCACGGTCACCTGCTAATGCTTCTAGCTGTTCTAGTTCATTTACATCATCAAGAACAACAAGAACTCTTTTATTTTGCAGCCTACAATACATTTCTCGTTGAATGTCCAATAGATTCAAATTTTTTTGCCCTAGAGTTTGAGAAAGAAGTTGCTCTTGTAAAGCAACTGAACCAAATTTTTCAGATATCTCTCTAATATTTCTGACAAAGCTGCTACCTTCAAATTTATAGGAAAAGCTGTCATAAATGAACTTAGCAACAGTTGTTTTACCAATGCCACCCATCCCGCAAATCCCTATAATGCGAACATCGGTCAACCCCATACCTAAACAACAATCTATTTCTTGCAATCGTGAATCTATTCCAACCAAGCCCTTCGCAACATATGAGAATGACTGCCTCAACTGAGTCCATATTTCTTCAACAATCTCTTGGATAAATGTTGCCTCATGCCTGCAAAGAATATTGAAACATGACCACCTTTATACTTTATATTTCGCAACCTATAAATAATTTTGAATCCGTGAGGTTAATATTGGAATAAGAAGTAGAAGAATGCATTAAATATGTAAATTCTCCAATAATAAACATGCACATACAAATGTCAACTTATATAGGTAACACTCAAATATGTTGAGATACATCATTAAGAACAGTGTGCTGAGTTCCAAGATCTAAAATCAATGATTTCAGGGCGACTTAAAAATACCTGATCAACCACCCATAAATACAGATTGTTCATTCATAACCAAGAATTTTAAGTAAGATTTGTACTAAACATGATGAAATGCCTTGAATTCACAAATAGAGGTTGAAGAAAGATAGAAACTAATTAACTTAAGACAAGGGGAAAATGAATGGAAATTGTTAATGGGATATTCACATCGTTCTGTTCCAACATGAATATTAAGATGTAACATACAAAATCTGCAGTTGCTAGATTACCAAATTACCCAAATAAATTTCTTAATGAAATTAACAATATTCGTATAGAGCAATAAGGAAAGAAAGTACCTATCCTGCAAATGCCAACCAGATAAATTAGCCACACCAGCCAAAGCATCTCTCCATTTCTGCAACGTCTCATCTCCAAAATCAGCTTCTTCATGTTTACGAAAGGCCTCCCCAAAGCTCCCGGTCTGTTTACGAACATCACTTGGATCCACATCATAGAAAACGGGGACAACGGTTTGCCCCATCTCTTTCATGCACTCAACAATCTTCGCAAGTTCGTCCAAACACCAGGACGACGTCGCATAGTTTCTTGAAAAAACAATAACAGAAAATCTTGATTCTTCAATGGCTTTAACAAGCTCTGGCGCAATGGACTTGCCCCTCTCAAGCTTGACATCATCTCTAAAAATGATCATACCCTTTTGGTCCAAAGCTCTGCATAAATGATCAGTGAAGTTTTTGCGAGTGTCTTCTCCTCTAAAACTAACAAAAACATCGTATTTCCACCGAGGACGTGAAAAAGAAGTCGACGAAGACGAAGAGGCGCCTCCATTGTAGTTCAAAGCCATTTTTGACACTTGAAACCCTAGTAAACTCCGGTTAGCTTGTTCTGTGTTTCAGACATTGGCATTGAATTAGAATTATGAATAAGAAGGCAATTTCGAGGATAGTCAAGCAAAGGCAAAAGTAAGTCCACTCTGGCTACTTTTACATCATTGGCCATTCCACCCAAAATCTCGGTGGTTTTAAAAAAAATATATTAAAAATAAACTTTTATTTATATAATATAATAGTAAATTTGGTATAAAAATATTTTTCTACTCTTAATCTAAATAGATAATATTTTTCTCCTTAAACTCAAATTATGTTTAAGAAAATATTATAAAAATAAAATAATAATTTTATTATCTTTTAATTTTAAAAATAAAAACAATAACTTTAGATTAGATTCAAACATTTTAACTATAATAATTTAATTATTAAAAAATATTTTTATATTTTATTTTATTATTTAAGGTTGTAACAACTGATATTTTGAAAATTTTCAAACAACCTCAAACTTGTTTGAATTTCAAATAACCCCCTTAGAAATTTTTTAAAAACCCATGATATTTTTAAAAATTATTATTTATTTTCTAGCATAAGATTATTTAACAAAAATATCTCTATTTATAAAAAGAAAAGAAAAAAAGATATGAACGAAATGAAAGGAAATTTAGTGGCTTTTTATACAATTTGATTATTTAAAAAATTATTTTAATTTTTGTTGATTCACAGATATATGATAGTTTTAAAAAATAAATTAGTAAAAATAAAAGAGTAATTTCACTCATTATTATTCTTATTTTATTAATAAAATTTAATTTGAATAACAAATTATTATTTTAGATTAAAAATATTATTCACACGTGGAAAAATGTTTTAAACCTAAACCTCCCGTCAGAAAATATAATGCACTCCTTTGTCGTTGATGGATTACTTTTTTTCAATCCTTTTTAGGCCAAATGACTATTTCCCACACAAGGTTTAGCGTTTTCTCAAATGTCCCCCCTTTAACTATGAAAACACTAAACACCCACCCATGACCGGTTAGATTTAACAAAATCCTAACGCTTGTAAGGGTAAAATCATCATTTTTGCTATAATATTAAAAATAAACTAAAATAGAATATAATTTTGCCCCCCTAAACTTTAAAAACTAAAATTTTTCCCCAGCTTAAGTTTTAAAAAATCGCAGTTTCACCTTAGGGTTTGGTTTTGAAATCTCCGGCTCCGTTGCCGACGACCTCTCCCTCCCAAAGCAACCTCTCCTTCCGGCGATCTCTTTTCTCCCATTTGGAGGTCCGATCGACGTCAAAGACGCTTTGGAAGACGAAGAACTTCGTCGGGGAAGACGAAGTTCTTTGTCTCCCAAGGCGTCTCCGGTGCTGATCGGACCTCCAAATGGGAGAAAAGAGATCGTCGGAATGAGAGGTTGCTTCGGGAGGGAGAGGTCGTCGGCAACGGAGCCGAAGAGGCCGCCGGAGATTTCAAAACCAAACCCTAGGGTGAAACTGCGATTTTTTAAAACTTAGGCTGAGGAAAAATGTTAGTTTGTAAAGTTTAGAGGGGCAAAAAGAGATAAAATTTTTAGGTGTCAGGGTTCTGTTAAATCTAACCGGCCATGGGTGAGTGTTTGATGTTTTCATAGTTAAAGGGGGGACATTTGAGAAAACGCTAAAGCTTGGGTGGGAAACAGTCGTTTGGCCTTCTTTTTATTGTTAAATTGGTTTGTGTCCCACGTTGACCATCTTAACTGCTATTGGTTTGCTTTAGATGTGTACTGTGTTTTATTATTATTATTTTTTGTTTAGAATAAAATTATATATAAAATGAAAATTTATTTATTTATTTATACAAATTAAAATAAAATATATAATTGATTTTTTTCTGCTTTAAAAATTATCAATCATGTATTATCAAATTAGGTTATGCAAATAAGTTACTAAGATTTATTTGTATAAATAGTATTACTATTTTATTTATTAATAAACTAGCTTCTTTTGTTCTACATGAACACTTTTTTTTTTTTTAAATTAGAGTTTTTTTGTATATTTACACTTTTAGGGTTATTGATTATACCTAAACTTTCATGATTTTCTTTGCCCAATTCAGAAATCTTTGGATTTACATTTATTTTTAATCCTTCGAAGCATTTCATTACTTACTACACATTTTTTCATCTCTTAGTGTCTAGATATCCATCGTAAGCCTTTTCTTACTTGAATTTGACCCTTAACTTTATTATAAAGATATGTTATTCTAAAATACTGTTAAATAGAAAGATCTTATCAATATCCAAAATTTGTTAACACCGTTTGGTTTGTTCGATGGGTGTAGTGTATTCATAATAGTTTTTTTTTTTTTTCTGGTCTCAATTTTTTTTAAATAGAAAATTTAGTTAAACTTAAGGGTATTTTTTTTTTTCATAGCGTTTTGGTGACAGAAGTTGACTTTATGTATGGATGATTTCATCTCATTCCATCGTGGGAAATGTATAATTATGTTTGATATAACATGTAAACATATTAAAATAATAGTGAAGATCATTTTCACAAAACTATATAAAATGATATGCTTTTCACCGTGGTTGCTTTTGTCAAAGTATTAATAAGAACTTGACAGACAATAAGCCCGATTCCATTCGTGTTTTGATGTTAACCAAAATTTGTTAGAGTAAAGAATAATTTATGGTTTTAAATTCGTAATTGCTATCAAGTCCTTCATTCAAATCCATATCCTAAATTTTATTAATACATTTTCGTAATGTAATTTAATTATTTATTAAATTCATTTAGTGAAAATTAAATATAAACTCATTTTATAATAAGTAGAATCAGGTTTAATTGGAAACCGAAAAAGGGCGTTGGAGAGTAAAAATTTCATTTGCAGGGACTGTCCGCAATCCACATCAATCACGGGTCAGCGGCCATTTCGCAGCGTCTTCTCGATTTAATAATGGGCCAAATCCCAAATGATTATATGGATACAGGTATAACTTTTCGCCTATCAATTATTAAAAATTTAAGTTTCTATTTATCTTATAAATTTTATTATTATTGTTTAAAATAAAATTATTAATTAATAAAAATATTTTAAAAAATTATAAATTTATTATATTTTTTAATTTAAAAACTAATATTTTTTCTTATTTTAAATTTTAATATTTTTCTTTTAAAATTTTTCTCTCTCGTTTTCAACTATAATTGGTTATTACCAACTACCAGTCGACCTCCTTTTCATCGTAAACTGTCCTCTTTCTCACTAATTGATACACAATAAAAAGATTGAAATCTTAGTCTAATCATACACGGGTAAGTAAAAGAGAGGATGGGCATTGATGACAAAAATGAAGTACGATTGAAAAAGAGAGAAAATATCATCATCTCTAACCATCAATAACATGCTAAAGAATCCTTGAAAAAAATATTGAATTTTCAAATATTAGGTGAAAAAATTTGTTTAATTTTTAAATTTATAAAAAAATGATAAATTTTTAGTTTTTTAAATATTTTAATAAATAATTTTTTAATATTAATAATACAATTTAATAGATAAATAAATATTTAAATTTTTCATCATTAATAAAATAAAAAATTAAAATTACACTAAACCTTGTGAAAAATAGTCATTGAGTCTAAATAATATCCCAAAATAGGCAAATAATTAGGCCAAAAAGTAAAATTAGGAGATGGGCTCTCAGCAAGGCAAATTAAGCAAAGTATACGCTCTTCTGATTGCTTAAACTGTCATATCCAATATATGGCAGGTCAGGTGATATGCACGTGTACGCAGTTTTTACGTCTTAGCTTGGTGAACATTTTTCCTATGGCTCTACATTGGAAAGCGCAATTGAGCATGCGAGTTCAAATTTTGTAAGGCCATGGGCTTGTTCTCACTTGAGTTTACTGAATTTTCAAACTTGTATCACGAATTATTAAAAATTTTAATATTTATTTTAAATAATTAAAATTAGTAAAATCAATTAAAATTATTTATTTCTCTTTTAAATTTAAAAAAATTAATAAATTTTTAAAATTTATTTTTCTCTTCCCTTTTTTCCGTTATTATTGATTGATTTTTCTCTTTTTTGATATTAAAAATTATATTAAGTTTTTATTATTAGACCAAGACGTTATTTTTATCTTTAAATGAAAATATTATTTTTGTTATTTTAATAAATAAATAAATATTTATTTATATATTTAAAATATACGTATTTTTATTTACTTAAAATAAAAATATATAAATTATTCTTCCTTATTTCCAGTTATATTATTGCCACCATTGATTTTCCGATAATTGTTATAATATCAATCATAGATAAATTAAGTTATAATAAACTACTTTTTTAAGGCTTTAGATTTTTAACTGTCCGGAAAATTATAAATAAATAATTTTAAAGTAATATTATATGTATTTATTTTAGATATATAAATATATACATATTTATATATGTTATTATATAATTAAATATTATTTTATCTTTAATTGAAAATCATATAATCACATGATGACGTATAAGTATGTACATATTTATGTATCTAAAATGCATACCCATTTTTAATACACAAATATATACACAATCATACGTGTTATCATATAATTGGGTATTATTTTATTCTTAATTTAAAATCATATAATTACATAATAATACATATAAATATATACACATTTATATATATAAAATGAATATACATAATTTTATTATATGAATAAACATTTTTAATATACACATATATACACATATAAATATATCATTATATAATTAGATATTAAGCAATCTTATATATATCATTTTTAATATATAATTCATATATATCAATAATATATTATTATATAATTAAATATTATTTTTTTATTAAAAACTATTTACTTATATAATATCTATCAAGTGAATTATATATAAAAAATAAATAT
Source organism: Mangifera indica (assembly GCF_011075055.1). Classification (NCBI taxonomy): domain Eukaryota; kingdom Viridiplantae; phylum Streptophyta; class Magnoliopsida; order Sapindales; family Anacardiaceae; genus Mangifera; species Mangifera indica. The sequence continues at coordinate 5,297,377 of NC_058142.1, forward strand.
AATTTTGTGTACCCCTTGGATTTGAAAGTAATTTAATGGAGTGAAAACTCTGGATTACTGTCACTGACGCAACCGCAATAAGAAGGAAATGATGTGTTTTGGATTTTGAACCCAGCGAAAGATCTTCAGAGCTGGCGTAATACACCACCCAAACCACACTACTTGCTGGCTCTCCCTCCTGTCTCCCTTTGTCAGTCAAGACTGAAGAATTAATTGTGTTCTTCACTTCATTGTTACCATTGTGATGATTTGTTTATCTTTATCCTCCTGTCATGGGCAACTTTTCACTGCAATTCGCCTGAACCATCGCCGACGCCCGAGGCCTCTCTAGGCTTTTTTGAGTTTACTTGTAAAGTTTGTACACAAGTAATTATGATGAAATTTAGGGCTACTGGGTACTCGAAAACTAGGTCTCTTTTTGGCAACAAAACGCATAGTGTAAAAGGTAACTGTGTATTTATGTACTTCGAACTGCAAGTTTACACGGTGACTCAGATTTGAAGTAGTACTACCATTCATTATTCAATGGTCCAACTGTGAAAACTCTGACGCTTTTTCTGATTATGACTCCTAGTTAACTGGTGTTCACAGTGTTTTCAGCTTCAGAAATGAGAAAATCTGACTGGTCATCTCTGCAACTAAATGAATAGAATTGCATGCCAGAAAAAACTTAAACGCATGAACTAAATTACGGTTTTCAAGCGGATGAGCAACTGCATGTTCACAAATACAGCTTTTCTAAGGAAAAGATACAAAAACCAAGAGAGAAGTTCAAGATAGAAAGGGTTTAATATTTTACTTCAACATCTTTCTTCTATTCATCATTTTCTTTGTTTCAAAATATGGGAATATTTGTGCTTTTCTTGTATGCACATGCACAAAAAGTTACACTGATCCCATAAGCTTGAGACTAACCTTAAATGCAACCATACAGACCAACAAAAAACAAAGGGAAACTAGGTACTTAAAACATAGGAGCTGAGAACTGATAATACTGAAGTACATTAAACAGTAGCCATTGACGGAGCTCTATTTCTGTTTCCATATCCAACTCCCAGCTTCAAATCGAGCTCTAGATTATTACTATTTCCTTCAACTTTTAGAACATTAGAATTATTGGAAAATAAATGGGCCACAGAGGTCACCACTGAACACTTCCTCGCGCTATTCACTTTGCTCTTCACTTTCTTAACCTCAGTAGACGAAGAAGATGAAGAATTAGAAGTCGATGTGAGAGGCAAAACCGAGGGGATTTCAAAGTTGGTCCTAGCTTTAGACCCTCTAAGCCTCCTTGCGGCCGCGTCATAAGCACGCGCCGCCTCTTCTGCTGTGTCGAAGGTTCCAAGCCAGTGGCGGCACCGCCCTATACGGTCGCGTATCTCCGCTGACCACCTTCCCCACGGTCTCTTTCTCACCCCCCGGTAGTTCTTCTGAACTGGAATAGCATTATTATTATTATTATTATTATTATTATTGTTTTTGCCACCGGCATCAGAAGATTTCCCATTGTTTGTTCCAAAGAGAACATCTTGGCCAACAACAGCAGCGATTCCATCAAGAACAGGAGTAGCTCGATCAGCTTCAGTCACAGAATGGTTCTTTCCGACTTTCGTCTTGGGCCCTGAAACTTCACCTCTAGGAGCAAATAACGGAACCCCGCCTGAAATATCGGTCAAAATGGGAACGCTTGAAGAGAAGGAAAGAAAACTGCTTCCAAAGAGAGGGCAACAATTATAAAGAGACGGAGCCACCGGTAAAAAATGAAACGTATCGGTTGTTCGGTAGGGCTCAGGATTGGAAAAGAAGAGCGGAAAAGCTTGAAGCTTTTGAGAGTTGATAGAGTTGTGCATTTTCTTTTTGGTTAAACGGTGAAGAAGAACCAGACACAAGAAGAACAGACATTCATTGAGGCTAATGAAATGATGTAAGATTTGGCAGTTTATATAGTAGAAAATTTAATTAATTAATTAATTAAAATATGGCAGATGAATTAATTTATTAACGAAATAAATATTATTTATAGTTGCTGTCCATTTCGCTGAGACCGTAATCCATTTTATTACGTACATGTCCTTCGTTGGCAGGATGAGGGGATATACGCTTTGGAATTGTCAATGGCCATGGGAAATTAGCCCTTCAAATGAATAGAGGATAAATTTGTCCGATGAAAGAGGCAAAGAGATGATCTTGGATATCACCGTTCGAATGGTGGATGGTCCCATTTCACGGCGGAATTAATGTATCGTTTATTTGGAAGCTGTACATAGCCCGATTTGGTGTCGGTTTTGTCACCGACGAAAAATATATATCTTTTAAATGATAAAAATAAAAATTTTATATATAAGATAATAGAAATTTATATTTTTTTGGATAATATTTTAATATTAAAATTTTAATTTATTTCATTTAATGGTTATTGAATTGATCATTATATTCAAAATTTAATTTATTCTGAAAATATGATCTAATTTAGACGAAATTCTTTGATTAAAAAAAGAACAAGAGTAATATTATGTATACTCATTTTAGGTACACAAATGTATACATACTCATATGTGTCATCATATGATTGATTATTATTTTATTCTTAATTCAAAATCATCTAATCATATAATGACACATATAAATGTGTATATATTTATGTACCCAACATAGATACACATAATTTTATTGATTATTTAATATGTAATTTATTTGGTTTGAAATATTTTGATAAATATAGTCCCACACTTCATGGGTTTTTTCCGTACAAATTTTTGTTCAAGAGAAAACAATTTTCATCAAAAATTTACTAAATAAAACATGTAAAATATGAGAAGTGACCGGGGGTTCAGTTTTTTTTTTTTTTTTAATATTTAAAATTTTATATCGAAAAAAATTATTACATTTCGTTAAATAATTGCATTTTAATGGTGCTAGATTATGAAGAAATTTGAGAAAAAGCCAATATAATTTTTAAAGAAATTCTTACTTATAAAATATGGGGTAGAATAAGAATTTTAAAATATATGAAGACATGTAATTGAAAATGTAAAAAAAATTCATAAAAAATCTAATCCTATTAGCTTTTAAATTATGACTTAAATAATTTAAAAAATATTATTATTATCTACAATTAAATTATTTACATAAATTGTATTAAACATATCATAATTGATTATTTAATTCAATAATTTAATAAATTAAATCATATATTAATTCGGTTTTGATTTACTGGTTTAAGTTAGTATAAAGTGATTTTTCTCCTATTAATTTTTTAATTATAAATCTATCGTGTTTTAATTAAAACATAGGAACTATGGCTAGATAGTTCGCAGGCACACCGTAACATCTGTAGGGAAGCACTTGATGGACCGCCATGTTATAAAAGATGGCTTGATTTGATGATGGCGTGTAACGTTGATGCATGATAGGTCCTGCTCATATCAATCACTTGCTCCTGCCTGGCAGAGAAAGGATTTTAATTTTTTTATATTTTAAAAATATTATTGGAAAAGTCTTGATGTTTGACTAGTCGGGAGGAAAATATTTGAAATTTAGTTGATTTGATTGTAATTTTAATGATGATTTAACGGCGAAGATTGTATTTCCTTTTTAAAATTGTTGTATTAGGTGGTTTTTTTAAATAAATTAGAAAATAAAAATGAAATCTCATTTGTTCCCATAAATTAAATAAATTGGACCAAAAAAAAAATCTCTCTTATATCTTTTTAAGCCAAAATAGTTGAGATTTACTTTTATAGGTAAAAAATATTAACGCTTAATTATGGAAAAATATAATTAATTTTTATTCATATATAATTTTAATATAAATTATCTCTAAACAACAATATAGATTTCTAAAAAAAACTTAGACCATCAACACATTCCTTTAGAAGGTGGATTAAAACTGAATTAACTTGAATTTGATTATCAATTTTATTAATTTGTTCAAGCTTAAAATGAGCAGTCACGAGCATGCAATTTTATCGAGCTCGAGGTCATGCCATAGAGGTGTTCAATTTGAAAGTTTCACATATGCAGATAAAATAATGTTATTTTATGTCAATGTTACATTTTATAAGTAAATAACATCATTTTGTTATTTAACTTAAAAACAAAGTGACATTGTTTTATTTTGTTTTCGCAGAACTCAAGTTTGAATCACATGAGTTTAAGTTTGTATCTACGATATTTCTCCTATGCAAGAGAGTTTGAGTCTCACCTATCATATCAAACTCAAGTTTGGGTTTATATTTTTTAAAACTCGTCAAACTTGAGAAATGACTTTATTATGTATTTACGTGAAAATATTAGAACTAAAAAGAAAAAATAACTTTGGTACAGGATCTAAACTTATATTTATATATATATATATATATATATATATATATATATATATACACACACACACACACACACACACATATACGTATAACTCTTTTATAATCAAACTCACATAATGATATTCAATGAAGCAATGTAAATTATTATAAAAAAAGATTGGACACGTCCTCAATACATCCTGACATGCAAACACAAATCTCTTGCCTAAAAACTATTTATCATGTTACAATTAATATTTATCTTGTGTCTATGTAAGAAATCGGTAACATTGATTTTATTTAATTGGTATTAGATAATTATCTTATCTCTATATGAAAGGTACTATGAAATTAATTTTGAATGTAAATTAAAAATGTAATGAATAAGACCACTATTTATTCTATAAATATAAAGGGTTATACCAAAATCTCGTAAAGGTGAGAAATGCCTTAGAAAATATCTCATTCATACTATTTATTTTGTAAACATTATCAATACTTTGTAAAACACTTTTGCATAGATAAATAACATAATTATAAACATATTATCCTAAGTAATGGGTTGAATAAGTTAAAAACTCTCTTGCCATTTATTTATTTCATTTTAATTTGCAATCAATATATAGTTTCAATTGTCATTAGGTTGATTGTCACCCAGAACTGAGATTGTTGCCAAAGAAGAGAAAAAAAAAACCTTAAAAAAGAAATGACAGTTTTTTAAATTTTAGATAGAAGAAAATTATTAGATTTATAAATCTAAATAAAAAAATGACAAATTTTTTATTTTTTAATATATTTACTTAAATAATATTTTTATTTTTAATTATAATAGTAATTTTAAATATAAAGATAAGTATTTAAACTTTTAAAAATTACCAATGAAAATTTGTTTGGCGGAAATTAGTCCTTTGGCCTTATCATTATTTTCTTATATCTTGAAAAAAGATAATATATGAATATTATATATGATTATCCTGAGACAGTTAATTACAAAACCAAGGTAGGTTTAAAATTCCAATTGCATGCATGCATGCAAAACAATGTAACTTTCTCTCTTGGAATCTTTAGCTGAGTCAACAGTAGGTTGGTAGACATAATGTCAAACACCATTGATAAATGCATACACAAATGATCAATGGTCCAAAGAAATAAACACATTTATGTTTGTATCTTTGTTGGTCATTTTTTTTTATTTTCGAGGTCTTGGTGGATGTGAGGAGTCTAATTTTTTCTTTAAGTTAAATTATTTTTTTGAGATAAATCAAGCATATTAAATAAATAAAATTTTAAATTTAATTATTTATTTTATAATTATTAAATCAAATAAATAAGAATTTCGTACTCTTTTGTGTATATATATATACATAGAGGCTCATCTTTATCAGTCAGATTTCCTATGGGGCAGATGGGGAGTCTAACTTTGATACTCGAAGTAAAAAAGAATGTCGGTCAAGAGAGAGATTTGGAAAGAAGAAAAAGATGGGGTTCCCATAGCCGCAGAGAGAACAGAACCTTAGGTTGAGGTGAGAGTCGAGCACGCGAAGTTGAGATTTTGCATTGGTAACAGAGAAACAAACTGACCATTTTAGGTAGAGGTTTGAGAAAGAAAGAAAGAGAAAGTTCCAAATAAGAAAGAAGACAAAGATAGTTGGTATGATGTTATCTTTATGATTTCTTCTGCTTAGGAAGTGTTTGCGTTTGTTTTGGCGTTAAGTGATGATATCGACAAGGATACGCCACTGGTCTGTCTCCACCATTTCCATGGCTTCTGGGAAAATTAAAGAGAACACTGAATGGACCAGCCCTTTTTTTTTTTCTTTTTTAATCTCCTAGTTTGAAGCAATTTATAAGTTCACTTTTGAACATTCTGTCCTAACTTAAATTTCTTCTTGGTAAGAGTTGAGATAGATACAGATAAAATCAAGTCTAAATATTTTTTATTTTAATTTAAGTTTAGTATTAAAAATTATTTGAATTTTATTGAAATAAAAATAATTCGATTTTAGTTTAACTTGAATTTTTAATTTAAATTTATGATTTATTAATAAAACGACGTCGTTTAATAATTATTTAACATAATTTAAATCAAATTTAAATTGAATCAAGACATTTATCCGGTTCATGAGTCAAATTTTTTAGAGTTTGAGTTTAATTTGATTTTAAAATAAATTAAACTTTTAACTTAAATTTAATTCACATTTAAAATAAATAAATTTAAATTAAATTGAATCAAATTGAGTTAACTTCTAAATAAAAATTAATTTGGTTTGGGGCCAGCCCTGCGTAAGAGTAACAATTTTGAGGTATGTATCCGACAACTTTGGCCAAACTTAAACGGTAAGTATGTCCATCATTAATTGGTCATCGCCTCCAATGCCTATATCCTCTTTTCTTTATTTTAAATAACTTTAGGGTTACTTGGTTCTAGTAAATAATTTTAAAGGCAAAAGTGAAACCATCAAAACAACAAATAAGATATGGGTTTGAAACCTACAAGATGTTTCACGTATAGTTATTATTATTTTACGGTAAATAATATTTATTTTATAATATATTATAGATAAAAATAATAAATATTATAAGATATATCGAATTAATATGATAAAATAAATATATTAGATAATAAATACATATTATTGATACAGATCGATACACTTTTTTAGAGAAAATAATAAAGTGTTTGTGAAAAATTTTAAAATTTTAGGGTTATTTGTGATACTTTTCAAAATGATGAAATATTAATATTTTTTATTTTATTTAAATATGTATCATATAATATAATATGATACACAATATAAAAAAATTTAAAAATTTAAAATATAATATAATTTATGATTTAACTACTATGGTAAAAATCAATGCAATAGTGGTGAATAAGATGATAGAGAATGCATAAGTGGTGGTGGTAAAGACAACATAAACAGGTGAAGAGAAATATAAAAAAATAAACTAAAATAATTATTATTTATAATTAAAATTAGTTTAAGGTATTTTCAAATTTTAATAAAAAATAAGGACATATTGATATTGATATTTGTATTAAGTTTTAAGGATAATTTTGTAATTTCACTAAATAAGACAAATTAGTAATTTACAATAAAATCAAGCGGTTTAACTCAGGGAATTAATGACAGTTAAGAAAATATTGACACTTTTCATTCATTCATATCGGTTTATTACTTTGCTCATTCGAGGTCCATTAAATTTTGCAAGTTTTTGCTGCTCATTTTCTATAATTGCATGTATATGATTTCACCCAAAAGTTGTTATTTGATGATATGTTTGGTCCTTTTTACTCTATAAAAGAATCACGATAATAAGGTGCATAATTTGTCCCACATCGGCAGAAGAAGAGAAACAACAATGCTTTATAAATTACTTGGCAAGGTAACGAGACTGCCGGGTTCGGTAGCGCGGGCCTGTAACCAAGTGGGGCATCAATGTGGTTGAATGTGGGTGAGGCTTCTGAGGCTGGATTTGTTGAGATTCAAACTGACTTGCCCAATCCAAGTAGAGAGTTGAGTTATGTGACCCTGGTGAAGGCTTGGATCACGTAGCTTCTAAAGTAGAGGGCACAGCGTGAGGCTGGTTTCACAGAGCAGCGAATACCTTCCGCTCTCCTCAGTGGATGGATAACGGGTTAGTTCCCAGCAGGCCAATCAATGCCTGGAAAGCCCATTTCAATTGGACAACCACATTTTTTAATTTTTTCCTTTTTTGAAACATTTAAATTTCTCGTAAAGAGCAGCTTTAAAAAGGACTTAATATAACCGGATCCTAATATGGGCTCTTGACTTCGGCCCAATCAGCTAGATGTTTTGGTATGTTTTGTCTCCAATCAGCTTTAACATTAAGATTTTTTGGGTTTCTTGAAACAATGTATCCCAATTCCAACCGACAGGTCATTTATATTTATAAGCAGAAACAATCTTCAGTTCAGCTTAACTTATCTGTTTCATCTTACCACTGATCTTACTTTTTCCAGGTAAAGTTTCTATATTTAATTCATTTTACCATGAAATTTTATGAGACGCCATTCGATTCTGATGAATCTTACTGTTGATTGATACATCTTGGCATGAATTTTGTCAGCTGGGTTAATTTCAATGAAGACGATGCGTCATCCACCAAATCATCCTGTGATTAAGTCCAACAAACAAGTTCTATAAAGACGATGAAGATGAATGAGAGGAGAAAGAAAACAACAGAAGCATTTCTCAACCATGGAATGGCTTCCATTAGAAGAGCATGGAATTCTGGATAGACTTCCTTTGCCATTGTCTAAGCACAGGCAAAACAATGGAAGAGACAATCTAACTCAAAAGCATTTTCTGAATTGCACATTCATAATGCTTCCATCCACACTCTCAACTACCTAGAATTTAATGGCAGCAAAAGAGATCATACTGAAAGGAGTTCTTTGAGAGCTTTATTGTACAAAAGGTTATAAGTCAACCTATGAGATCCACCTGCTCGAAAGAGATTAATCAAGGCATAATAGATTATTCGTGCTGGTCTTCAACCTAGATTGGTGGAAAATATATGTAACTAGAGATCATGATTCGTGGATAAAAGCCATGCTCTAAGGAGAATGTGTCCAGCGGTGGCGGCAAAAGACGAGCGAAATGGGTGAGGTGAAAGAGAAAAAAGATAATGAAAAAAAAAAATACAATAATGTAATTATAATTAACATATAAAATTAGTTTACGGTATTTTCATAGTTTTGATAAGAGTAATGTTACGTATATTTATTTTTAATATATAATTTATATACAAAAATAATATGTTATTATGTGATTAAATATTATTTTATCTTTAATTCTAAATCATTTAATCATATGATGTATATCATTTGTATATACAAATTATATATAAAAAATAAGTACACATAATAACATTATTTTAATAAAAATAAAGAGCACACTAGTATTCGTGACTTGTACTAAGTATTAAAGGCAATTTTGTAATTTTACTGAGGCCAAAAGACTTATTTTTCCCCCAAGTTTGGTGTATTCTCAAACTTCTATCCGTAAAGTTTAAAAAATCTAAATACCTTCAAATTTGTTAAAATTAAGAGTAAAACCGTTATTTAACAAAAAAATTTTAAAAAACTAAAATTTTGTCTTATTTTTCTTTTTTAGTTAAAAAAACTAATAATTTTTTCTCATTTAAAGTTTGAAAAGTTTCATTTTGTCTTTTAGGGTTTAGTTTTTTTCAGTCACCACTTTTTGATGATTATTTCATACTATTTATTGTCAGACTTCTCATTATCTCTCTCTCTCTATTGGTTTTTCAATATGAAAATCATTCAAAATTTGATTAAAATAGTCGAATGATATCGCATAGATCTATACAAATTAGTTAGTTATTTACAATAAAATCAAATGGTTTACATTAATGAAATTAATAGATAAATGGAAAAATAAAATTTTTAAATTTAAAGAGTTGAAAAAGAAAATCATTTAATTTTGAGTGAAAAATAGTGATTAGGCTTTATTATAATGATTAAAAAATTTCACCCAAGATGTAATAAATTCTGAAAATGGTGGTATAATCTTTGTATTCCTCCGGTGATAAAATTTCGAATTTTCTGTGATTGTTCTAAAATAAAATTTTAAAAATGTGGTATAATTGTTGTATTCCTCTCATAATATATTTTCGAATTTTCTGTGATTGTTTTAAATTAAAACATGTAGCCGAAAAAAAAATTAATTTAAACTTTAATCCCTGTCTTTTAGATCCCTCGCAATAGAGTTTGAATCCTGGGTTACCTCACCACTTGAACACCTCGTAAATTGTATATTAATTTTTGCTATTTCACCCTAAATTTGTTATTTGGTGATGTCTTGCCTTTTTCACAGTTCCACGCAAAAATAAAGTTTACAATTTGTCCCACATCGACGGAAGAACAAAAAAAAAAACGCTTTATAAATTACTTGATAAGCACGCCTCGCCGCCGGGCTCAGTGACGAGGGCCTGTAACCAAGGGGGGCGATAATGTGGTTGGACGGTGGTTGAGTTTCTTTAGGTTGGGCTTGGTAGAGTCATAACTGGCTCGCCCGATCCGAGTAAAGAGCTGAGTTATGTAAGCTGGGCGAAAGCTTGGGCCACATGGCTCCTAGAGTGGAGGGCACAGCGTGAAGCTGGTTTCACAGAGCAGCGATTACCTTCCGCTCTTGTCAGTGGATGGATAACGGGTCGGTTCCTAGCGGGCCCATCAATGCCGGGATAGCTCATCTCGATTGGACGACCATATTTTTTAATTGTTTTTACATCACCGGATCCTAATATGGGCCCTTCATATTTTAATAGGCCCGGCCCAATTACAGAACTAGATGTTTTGGTATGCTTCCTCTCCAATTTATCTTCATCACTATGATATTTTTGGTTTCTTAAAACAATGGATCCCACTTCCAACCGACAAGTCATTTATATTTATATGCAAAAACAATCTTCTATTCAACTTAACTTATTTGTGTCATCTTACCGTTGATCTTATTTTTTCCAGGTAAAGTTTCTATATTTAATTCATCTACCATGAAATTATATGAGATACCATTTGATTTTGATGAATCTATTGTTGATACTCCTTTACATGAATTTTGTTATCTGTTTTTTTTTTTTTTTTGGGTTGTTTCTGAATGAAGGTAATTGGGTCGTTTACTTCTTTTTTTGGTGAAATTATTAATTTTTGTACAAGTTTCTCTGATTTTGTTTCATGTTTATGTATTTTGTTTGACTGTTGGATTGCTAGTTTTCTTTTGAGGGATCATTGTGCAGGCTTTTTGGAGATTAAAAATGTTGTCTTTTTATTGTATTATGAAATTTATATGAAAGTTCAAAAGGAAGTTTTTTCAAACTCAAACTCTGAGAAATTACTATAGATGCCGGCTTTTGTTTTTGTTTAACAATTATTTAGGCGAGAAATTCGGTGTTAAGGGAACAGTTATGTTTATTATGTGCTTTTGTTGTTTGAAAATGACTTGCATTTTTGCATATCAAAAAGGGGAGTGATATATTAACTCGGTGATGAATTCTTTTAAAAATTCAAAATGTAAGCCATCGTATGAGATTCTCCTGTGTTCTATTTTTTGTTTCTTCCTCGCTTACAGCTTTAAATAAGGAATTTTATGTTATGAAGTATGATTTTTTTTATAAATGGGGTGATTCTGCAGATATTATTGGTTTATGTTATGAATTGCCGGAGTCTACTAATGTGCCAGTATTAGGGTGAGAAGAAAGTTGTGATGGAGGAATTACCAGACCATATAGTTTGCGAGATTTTGTGCAGGATTGAGAAAATTGTAGACAGGAACTCTGCTTCATTGGCATGTAAACGCTTTTATGAGCTGGATAATGAACAGAGACGTTTTCTTCGTGTTGGCTGTGGACTGGACCCAGCAAATGAAGCACTGACTTCCCTTTGTAATAGATTTCCTAACTTAACAAAAGTGGAAATTACATACTCTGGTTGGATGTCAAGACTAGGAAAACAACTGGATGATCAAGGGCTTTCCATTCTTTCTAGCAACTGCACATGTCTAACTGATCTGACATTAAACTTTTGCACTTACATCACTGATGTGGGTCTCCGGTACTTAGCTGCTTGCTTCAACCTATCAGCTTTGAAGTTGAATTTCACTCCAAGCATCACGGGATGTGGTATATTATCTCTTGTTGTTGGTTGTAAGAATCTCAGAATTCTCCATCTCATACGATGTCTAAATGTTAGTAGTGTTGAATGGCTGGAATATCTTGGCAAACTTGGAACACTTGAAGATCTTTTGATTAAGAATTGTAGATCAATTGGAGAGGGTGATTTAATAAGGTTAGGTCCTAGCTGGCGGAAGCTTCAGCGCTTGCAATTTGAAGTGGATGCTAATTACAGATATATGAAGGTTCATGATCGTTTAGCTGTAGATCTATGGCAAAAGCAGTTGGTTCCATGTGAAAACATGGTGGAGCTTAGCTTAAGTAATTGTATTATCAGCCCAGGAAGAGGGCTTGCTTGTGTATTGGGGAAGTGCAAAAACTTGGAGAAGATTCATTTGGACATGTGTTTTGGTCTAAGGGACTCTGACATGATAAACCTGGCCCAAAGTTCAAGTAAACTTCGGTCTATTTCCCTCCGAGTGCCTTCAGATTTCTCCTTACCACTTTTGATGAACAAACCATTGAGCTTGACTGATGATAGTCTAAAAGCCTTGGCTCACAACTGTACAATGCTTGAATCTGTCAGGTTATCATTCTCTGATGGCGAGTTTCCCTCTTTTTCATCATTTACTCAAGATGGAATCCTTACTTTGATTCACAAATGCCCTGTTAAAGAACTTGCTCTCGACCATGTATGCTCCTTCAATGATGCTGGGATGGAAGCTCTTTGCTCAGCTGAGTATCTTGAAATCTTGGAACTTGTCGGATGTCAGGAAATTAGCGATGAAGGGCTACAGCTAGTGAGCCAGTTCTCTCAGTTGTGCATATTAGAGTTGAAAAAATGTCTGGGGCTAACAAATGATGGATTAAAGCCACTTGTGGGTTCATACAAATTGGACAGGTTGGTTGTGGAAGATTGTCCTCGAATTTCCGAAAGGGGTGTTCAAGGAGCTGCAAGGTCTGTTTCTTTTCGACAAGACCTGTCATGGATGTATTGAATAAGCTGAGCATCTTGACATCTTGAAATCCATGGAATGTTTAATTTGTGCAGTGTAAGTTGTTCTTTTTCCAATTCTTATTGTTCTGATTAGTCCATCTGTTGCTAGTATTATTCCTGTATAAGATAATTGAAATTATGACACTGTATCGTATGATGTGATGATTCATTTACGATCATAATCAACTAATGATTTGCTGGAATAAAACATATTTCTTGTAGAGAACCTAAGGTGAAATTTTGTGTTTGTGTTCGTTTTCATCTTGTGACACTAGTTGCATGGGAAGTTGAGGTCTACAAATCGCCTCGGTATTGATGACCCATAATTTTTCGTACACATGGTTTTATTGTTATTCGAATATCAAAGTTCTTGTATTGATACTCATTATAAGCACATATGGTTTTATGGTAAACTATTTGCATTGAAAATCAAAAGGGTGTCAAAAGTCAGAGTTCAATATACAAACCCAACAATCTTTGTCATTTCAATCACTAACATTATGCTGTAAACAATTGAAATACCTAAATTTCTGTACACCTTCAGTCTATTGGTATCTCATCATAACAAATGTGACCTAAAACACAACAAGAAAACCAATTACAGAAGTTCAATACTTATCAACAATGCATAGTCTAAAGAATTCAGTCCCCATAACAGCACGCATGGAACGAGGAGTAATGCATTAACTTAGATGTATGGGCAGTCTCCCGGGTCTGTACTTGAGACATGCCCGACCTGTATCCATCATATCCACAAAGCTGGAGGTGAAGGTTCTCATCAGAGGAAATCTTGAGAGTTCTTGCAGTATAAGTCAAAATATGAAGACATCTATACTGTTTTTCAGTTTCACTCCAAGAACAAAACATATATGGTTGACGAAAATGGATAATCTCCGTATCCATGGCAGGGGCATCATAAAAGTTTCAGTAATGACTCCAGAATTTGCAAAATGAAAGAGAAGGATAACAGCTAAGCTGGCCACTGGATGTCCAAAACCTGAGCAACGCCTTCCAAACATGAGTCCGTCCATTCTCTATATTCAACCTCTTCTCTCGCTTTTTGACTTTTTTCCCTTCTTTACATTGACACCATTACTCGTAGAAGACTCAACTGATATTGGCAAGACAGTACCATCTTTAATTTCATCTGATATTGATAATTGCTCCAGTGTCTTCTCTGCTTCAAGATCTGCCATCAATTCTGCTAGCTGCAGGTAGACGGAAGATAAAGACATTGAATGTTACTTCACACTTGGTGAGACCGGTATGCCAAAAATAAAATTATGCTCACCTGCTTTTCCAACTCTTGTATTCTATCATCCTTCACTCTCAAAGCCTTCTTCTCCCTGGAAAAATTCAAGTGAAAGGCAATGAAATAAAAGGTACGAAGCAATCCATCAGGTAACTTCACAAATTGAGCAATAATCTGTGATGCAGTGAGTTGCTTTTGGTGAGACTTAAATGATAGGAGGTTCAAGTATGATTTTGAGTTTACTCCCATAGTCCTTTGGGAAAAAATCATCCTGGCAGCAAGGACAAACAAGTATTTCATCTCCCTTAAAATGTAATGGCAATCAACGAAGATGGAGCCACTTCAGAATGTGCAACAATCTCACACACACACAAGTGAAATTTAAAAGGTTGTCCAATCCCAGCAACTTTTGAGGTCAATTCCTAATGAACACTTATGAAAGTAACCACCAAATATGCTTTCTAAAGTACATGGGACCCTAAGCAAGAATTAGATGTTTAGATATGACCATACCTCTCTTCAACTTGCACTATCTTTGCTTTCCATATCTCCTGATTTTTCAAAAGACTCTCATTGAGCTACAAGGATTAACAAGAAATTTTCATTGTGAACAAAATGAAGGGTAACTTGGAACTTAATGTTTAAGCCACACTTTGGAATAACTTACAGCATCAAGCAATTTCTTCTCTTCGACACATCTATCCAACTTGGATTGTATCTTCTGCAGTTTTTTAGAGATAGCCTTATTAATAGCTTCAGAAGTACTTTTTTCAGTTTCTTCTTTGAATTCTTGTAGCAAGCTCTCATAATACTACAGTCAAAGCAGAACTATTAGTTCACCAAGCAGCCCAATTCAAGCTCAAGGTTCAGTATAGGCTCAAAAGGTGTAGCATTTATTCATGAAATTGGAAGGGTCCACTTACTAATTTTTGGTTCTCAAGCTGGGTGGCCAGGAGTTCATTATACTCGTTAACAATCTGCACGAGTTTGAAATGAGATCAGATTGCAATATTAAGGAGCATATTACCACTAAATGGTGAACATGTTCTAAGACAAGTTAACAGAAAACATTACTGCTTCAACTTTGCTGTTTAAAAGAGCCTCACTAGCTCCAAAATCACAATCACAGCTTCCAAAATTATCTTTAGTATGTGTACAATAAGAATTCAGCTCAACTAGCTTTCCATCAGTTTTGGATTGAATTAGTCTATGAACATAATTATTGCCAGCATAATCCCAAACACGCTGTGTTTCCAATTCAAGTGAATAGCAGTGTTCTGTTTCCTTCCAGTGAATTATAGCATGCCCTTCTTTATACCTACACCAATATTTTCAATAAGAAACATATGAGAAAAGCTACATCTGACTGAAGGATTTCAATCACTGAGAAAAGGGATTAAAATTATACCTCCCACAGCCTACAAAACCACATATAACACACATCCACAAGTTCTCAGAAGTTTGACAGACAAAACATATTGATTTTTCAGGCTGCTGCTGGCAATACCGGCAAACCTATGCAAAATGCAGAAAAATAGTCAATCCAATTGAACTTAGGGAAAAAAATTCTAGAATCAGTAATGCATTAATTAAACTGACAGCTGAAATATTTAGTAAAAGATCAAGGTTAAAACATTAATTAGCAATTGCAACTATGATGAAACCTTAACCACATACCATCAACCATGTAGCCAAACCAAAAAATTTAAGCTATGGTATGCTTAACATCAAGTTAAGTATTTGGATCGTTCATTCATCAAAAAAGATTAAGAAACAAAAATATAAAGTTTACTAAATCATTAGGTATCTTACAAGTCAAAGAAGCCATAGTTCAACACAAGGTTTTCTCATAATTTTATTTGAGAGTGGCATCTAAATTGGAAGATCAGTAAGACAACATTTAATCTTCAAATTGTCTTAGCACTAAAAACCCCTAAACCAGAAGTACCATGATAATCAAACATGCACACACATAAAGAACTAGAAAATTAGAACCACTTACTGGACAAGAAGAATCTGTCCATCTTGAAATACAATAGCAATGGAAAGAATGATTGCAGATAGTTGTGAGAATTCCACTTGTGTCTTGGTCTAACCTCTCTGTATTCAGCAAAAATTGGAGATATAGAACAGTTGTCAGTATGTTTACAATTTTGGTCCATAAACATGAAGATTTCTGACAACTCAGTTTGAAAAAATAAAACTTGAAGGAGAAAGGAAATCGGTTGCTTAAACTAATAGTGAGACATTACCAAGACAAACTGCACATGAAGGCTGCTCTGTTGTGCTAGCAGGAGCAGGCTGTGTATCAACAGAACCACTATAGCCAGTAAATTGTACGTCAACTGTAAAAAGCACATGGCAAACAGCTGCCTGTATAGAAAAATAAAAAGATAAAATGAAAACTATTGGAAAATGATTCAGCCAATCTGTAAAAAACAATAATACATTTAACACCATCCTTACATATAAATTTTCTAAATCAAAATACCAATGTTATTGAAAGTTTTGTTCTAGCACTCGTTCATACATAGAAAAAACAAAGTGCAAAGCATACCTCCAGAGAATTAAATTGTCTACCATTGAAATGCTGATAGAATTTATCTGTAGAGTCTTGGCTATCAAATCTTATCAAAATACTGTATTGATCCTCCATCCCATCATTCCTAAACCACAAATAAAATCAGTAATGTCCTTGTGTTCATTTTAATGAATTCAAAGTATTGCTGAATTAGGAAGAGCTTGTTTTCATGTTTGCTTTGATATCTTAGAGATTTACCAAAGAAGATACCATAGATAGTTAAAGCATATGATTTTACTCCCATGATAATCAAAATCATTGCACAATAGGAGTTGGGTAACTCAGTTACCTCTAAAAATCCACTATTCTTTACATGTACAATTCCCTGATAGTTCAGTGTGGCTGAAAAAGACTAAGCTTTTAAAAAGATTCCATTCCAACATAAACACTTAATGTTGAAAAAGATGAATAAATTAAATTCCTATCACATAAGCTATTTCCACAATTGCTTCCACTAGAATGCAGCTACAATTTTAATGTGAGATAAGAATAGCAAGAGAAAAATTAACTGTTAAATGATAACTCTGCTTCAGTGACTAAGACAGACATAGGTTTCTATGTAAATGATAATCATTCTAAATATATAAAAACACTAGAGCGTCAAACTATTCAGACATATAGTTGCCTGCTCCCATATCTTGTTCTTTTTTGCATTTCTTTTCCTTGTTATATGGTCGCCTATTCTGCTAAAGCATATTTCCACATCTGTTCTGGGAGAAAAAACATTGCAACCACTCTGCTCTGCCACAAAAAAATCTCATCCTATTGTTTTACAACATATAAATAATTATTATCCTTTCAAAAATATGCGCAGTCAGTTAACAATCTCCTGCTATCAGCAAGTACATCCATAAGCGGCATAATAATATTAAAAAAAATAGCAAGCTCTGAATATCAGTATATGGAGCATTCCCCTCTCTCCCCCCGCCTGAAAACTCAATTTACATAATTTAAGGTGACTTTCACCAACTATCACATGGCAATGTTTTGCCAAATTTGAAACCATATATTGCTAGTTATGCCATGGAGTTTCTATAATAGCTCCATCCATTAAGATCAGGCCCTTAAGAAACATTGGTTAAATATAAACAGTAATGATATGATCTTCATCATTGTTTCCACAGGTATTGTAGAATGTTCCTACTTGCAATGAAAATATGAGAAAAGTCTTACCTAACAATGCGCATCTCCAATATATTTTGGATAAAAAAAGCACAAAACTGACAAAAATCTGCATATGTCATGTGGTTTGGCACTCCAAGCACACAGACAAGAGGTTTCCTTCCCACCTGCACAAGATTAAAAAAAAAAAAGCCAAAATGAAAAAATAAATCAAAATTCTACTTTTTCAGATTTAATAAAATAAGTCGCAGGTTAGTGACACCTTGTTCTAATTTCAATAAATTCTAGCACAATTAATCAATATAGCTTTAATGCTGAGATCAATTTTAACAAAAACAAATAAGAAATGTCTCAATGTCACCGTTCAATAGAATCTCAACTCTTATGATTTCTTCCAAAAGTACTGGTACTTTTTTAGAGGAAAATATTTTACCTATTTCAGCAAAACGATTCATAACAGAGCTAAAAGAATATTTGGCTATTTAAAAGAGCTTTTAATGGTGGCGAAGAACTTCCAAACTCAGTTTTGCCTACACAAACTTTTATCAGGTATAAATTTTTTCATTTTTTTAACGAAGAAAAAACACTAAAATCCAATCATTCTTTTACTAAACATAATTAACGAGCTTACAGGTAGCTTGTGATTGGACGAAGAAGCTGATAAGACGCCGCTGCCGTCGTCGATATCGTTGTTGAAGAGATGCATGACACCACGTGTCTCTTCGATTCTAGGGTTTCCGGAAGAGAAAGCGAAGGCCTGAGTCATTGAGTTGTTAGAAGCCGATAAATCGCCAGAGATCATCGCCGGCGGAGGCCGAAATGAATCATCGTCGATGACGATCGCTGCGCTGGAGCTTGATGGCATGGTTATAAGGAAGTCATAACCGCAAGAAAGAATGACGGTAGGCCTTATATAGTAGACAAAGAAGGAGGGTTAGATCGTGTCCAGTTAGGTGCAAATTATGTTTATCAAGGAACAATAGTAAGCCGCCACGTAGGCAATAGAAATCTAAGCAAATAACTGGAAAATTTTTATTGTTAATTAATAATTTAACATATAATTAATATAATTGATGTGATTAATGATGTTACAAAGACAATGTATTGAATAAATATTAAAAAATAATTATAAAAGATATAAAATTGATACTAAGATTTTCATATATATTTCATACTTAATGTTCAAATTATATATTAAATAAGAACGCTACAATTTTTTATATAATCCATTCTAAAAATTATTTTAAAATTAATATAATTTCTTATAAAAAGAAAATTGATCAAAATATTAAAGCATATCATTAAAAATACATAGACTTTGTCTTTAAAAAAATAATTAAGAAAAACAAACTCTTTTTAATCCTTTAAAATTTTGTTCTATTTTAGGGTTTTTTGAAAATTTCTTCAAATTGACTAAACATAATCTTTTCAAATTGTAGAACAAAAACACACATTAAAATTTTGTATATCAAATGTCAATCTGTATGTGTACGCTAGAAGATATTATATCTAGACCATTGAACATTAGTATTGTGACCGCTTAGATATGAAATGCATTATATTTAAATGTTATTCATGAGCGAAATAGGTATTGCATGTTAGAGGATGTGATCTTCATTGATGCAAGTTATATTATACATGCCTAAGACAAATTCTAAGAGTCTGCATTTGACCAACTTTTTTGAAAAGATTAATAAAGATTTAAGTGGTTGTTTAGGTTTGACTTACAAGTTTGGTAACTGATATTGTCTCGTATGTTAAATTAAGTTATAACATTAACACTTGTGGAATTAAGAGAATGTTATTCTTTTATTGGAATCTTGCTCTATATGTAGAAAAAAAAATGTTATCCATTGATTGTTATTATATAGTTTGAGCTTGACAACACAAGTTATCTCACATGTTGTATTCGAACATTGAGCTACTTTGGAGTGATAAGAGTTTGGACCTTGAGGTTTGCAAATTAGAGTTGTTTTTCTTAACAAGGATAGTCATGAGTTTTGGGTATTTAAACATACAATCCATGGGGTTGATAACCTACAATCCGTGAGTTTTGGTTATCCAAAAAAGAAAAACTCTTTGTTTTAGAGATGGTATCTATGAATCATCATATCAATCCATGGGGTTGATAACCTCGATTGCTTAACTAGTCAGTCAAAACATCATTGCATAAGGTGTTAAATAAAAACTATTCTTTAGAACACAAGAAAAATATTGTACCCATTTACTCTCTATTTGTCATGATGACTAATTATAGGTCCAAAACATGCCATGTTATAAATATGACTCAAAGATTTAATATTTATATTAGTAGAAACAATTGCTAGTTGTTTTAGGAATTTGGATTCTTTTGACTTGACTAGAGGCACCAAGATACCTTATTGCATTATTGGGGAGACATTTTTTGGCATTTTGATGGTTTGTTGTGGACTACATGCTATGAATTAATATTGCTAGTTATTAGCTTGTGGCACTAGTTGTACATTCTCAATTGATGTTGTGATGTGGGTAAACTTACCCTAGGAAATGATGTGCAAGGTAAGAGAGAGACGAGCTCTTTATAGTGTATGTTGGTTGCTTTTAACGAGTCAAACTTCGGGCCTTGAGAGACACCTGAATCACAAGTTTTGACCTCTTCAAGGCACATGCCTTTTTGTAAGCTACATATGCATGTAGAAGTCTAAGGTTCACCTTGGTATCCTAGGAGAATTTCACACGGAAAATTATGTCTAAAGTCAGTAGGTTCTGTAACACCGACAACTCGTAGCAAGGTCAATTTGGTGATTCAATTGAAATAAAAGTTGATATAGATACGTGTGACATGTGGAAAATAGTTACGTTTGAAAAATTGTGAGAAGAGGCTAATGCATGAAAGTGAACATATGTACACCGCATGTCATGAGAACAAATTAGATAATGTGTCACGTCAAATGAATGTAAACAGTGAATGGCCATTCACCAAGGTGAATGTGTAATACTCATAAGTGCACAATAAGGTTATTTTATCTTTTAAATAAATTCTTTTATTTATTTATTGTGTAAACTAATGAAATTTTATATTTACTTCAAATTTCAGGCAGACTATCTGCAGAAAATATCTTTGAAGATGCTTTCAATGGAGTCAAAACCTCAAAATCCTATGCCTAATTCTTTGCCATCCAATCCTGCTGGCAATAGCAACAACCCACAGGATCAAGGTGTTAGGGCGAAAGTGTCTGCGAGAAATAAAACAGAGGAGAGGAGGAGAAGGGCACTTGGCAGCAATCCACGAGGAACACTTGTCAACCAACGAACCAACGAAAGAACCTGTAACAGACCAAGGACAGCAGAGGACAGAAACAATCAGCGGGCAACAGACATTCGGAATCGTCAAGACAATGAGAGCTGAGTACAAGATTGGAAGAACAATTCTGAAGGGAGGGGACAGCAGGCTATAGACCTGGAGAGGGGAGACAAAGAAAAAGCAGACAATCAAGTAAAGGCAGAGAGGGGAGAGTTGCAGCCTCTCTGAAGTTGCAGGATTTAAGGGGTTTATCATTGTATTTTGTTCATGACTGGAATGACACATAAGATGTATTTTGCTTTAGCAGATATGCTTTTGGGATTTGCTTTTGATGAAGCAATGTAACCAGCAGAATTGTATTAAGAATCAACTATCTGTGTCACATTAAGAAAGTCTGACTCTGGTTTCTCTTAGTTATTTTTTCTTGTAACCAATTCCCATTTGACTTACATATAAACAATTTTTATATTGCTGGCATCTCTGGATTCCACAGCCCAGACTGAACAAGCGAATGGGGGTGATTGGCAAGAGGAGGTCTACCAAAAGGTACTTTGTCATGCCCCTTTGATGAAATTTACTTATAATACTTGAAAGAAAATATTGAAGGTGTGGATATAGGTCTTGATAGGTTTGAAATTTGGGATTGGATATAACCAGTCCATATGTCATGATTGTTATGACTAGAACAGGAATAACTAGTTAGAAGCAATGATTTTTCCATTGTGAAAGAATTCTCAATAACTCATTATTGTATATGCAACCACTCTTCTTTTGTAGCTATGGAACCTGAAATAAATGATGAAAAAAAATCGAGGAAATGAAAGTATTATAACTTCATATACCCCTTCCCTTTTATGTTCAAAGAAATAAGTTTAGGGGGATTTTTGAAAAAGAAAATTTATATGTATGTAAACCATAAAACAGAAGAAAAAGAAAAAATAATAAAGAAAAAACAATTGAAAAAGGAAATAAAAGTAAAGAGAATGAAAGAAAAATATTTGACAAAAGAAAGTTGTGTACATCTCATCAGTGGAAATTACATTTATATTTTTCTCTTATTTTCTATCTTTTGATCATGTAAATCTTTATTTATCTCACTTATAATAAATTTTTGTTTATTTGCTTATTCTTTTATCTTTTAATTTTTTAACCCACACACCTACCGTACTAAAGTCTTATTGATCTTTTTGAGATATATTACATTTACATTAGTGGAAATAAGTTGTTTGATTTTGCGTATAAAACTTTGTTGATTTCATTTAGAAACTGTAGAGATTGATAAGTATGTATATGCTTATATAAGTGCGATGGTCTTATTTATGATTGATCACTGTGTACATTTTTATTTTGACATTTATGATTATTATTTATTCTGGATTTGAAATTGAACATTTTGAGCAGTTAGAGTCTTTAAAGAGATGATTTTTGCTTTTGATTGCATAGAGTTGATTCAAATTTTCGATTACCTTTTTCTTACAATTTCGATAGCTTTTGCCCTTTTTACTTTATTTTCTTTAGTTGTTTGGGGATAATCAAAACTTTAGTTTGGGAGAGTTTGATGTGTGTATAAATTACACACTTTTATAGTTTTTAATTAGTTCATTTTAGGTAAATTTTGGGTTAATTTCATTAATTTTCTTGATTTTATTTTTCTTTTAAAGTTTGATCTTATTTAACATATTGAATAATACTTTTAGGGCGAAAGGACTATTTCTCACCCAAATTTTAGCTCAATCTCAAACTCACACACACAAGAGATGAAAAACTCAAATTCTTACCCTGACCAAACTTTTGTTAAAGAAAGGGATAAAATAGTATTTTATTATTTATATTAAAAATTATAAAGTTTATTACTTTTCTCCCATCCAGGTTTTAGAAACTAATATTTTATCTTTACCTAAAGTTTTTAAACTTTGAAAAATAACATTTTCACCCTCAAACCTAGGTGTTTCTATATTTTTTGAAACTTAGCCGTCTCCTATAACTTTCAAAAACAGTAGTTTCACCCCTACTCTTCAACTTCATCTTCTAGTGTAGTCTTTGGCCTCCTCTTTCTCCTGGTGTAATGAAGAGATTTTCATCTCCTCGTCGCACAATATGAATAAGAGACGGAGATCTTTTTGTTGCACAATGCGACGAAAAAACGGAGATCTCTTCGTTGCATAACCTAGATGATGAAGGATGACGCTTCATTGTCCTTTGTCACTCGTCGCATCACCCAGATGCGATGATGAAGGATGACCAGATTTGTACGACGTTTCATCATCTAGATCTGGGTGACGAAGGTTCGTCTTTCGTCGTCCTTTATAGCCGGGGAAGGGAGATCGGTGGAAAGCATCAGTTGTTGATGGTGACTAGAGAATGAAGCAAACCTTAGGGGTGAAATATAAACTTTTTAAACTTTGAGAATATGTTGAAGTGTCAGTTTTTAAAACCTGGAGGGGGCAAATGTAAAAATTTTGAAGTTTTAAAGTTTATAGGAAAATAACGATTTTACCCGTCTCTTACTAAAAATTTGGACTACAGTTTGGTCATAGATAGGAGTTTAGATTTTTCATTTTTTGTGGATGTGACTTTGAGATTGCGTCAAAATTTGAGTGGAAAATAGTCCTTTTCCCTACTTTTAGTTGTTTTGGTAAAATTTAAGCTTATTTAGGACAGAGTTGAAGATTCAAAATGAGAAAATGGCGTGAATTGTTAAATAATACGAAAGTTAATTATGGGCATAACCACTTCAATTACGCCCATGGTTACTGGGCAATGAGAAAAAGTAGAAAAATAAAGAAAAGGACTAGCCGGCGAATATAAAAAGAAAATTACGTTTTTTCATTGAAGGAGTCAGTCACAATACTTTTTGACAAAAAGTTTCAAAAGGAAAATCCCCAAGAACCAAAAGGAAGATTCAAGATCTGCTCGATTGATTACTTTGCTGAATTTTAATTAGTTAGGTGTATTTTATTCATTTTTCTTAATCAAATATTTGGTCTCTTTAGTTACTTTAAATTATAAAATGAACCAATAATTAATAATCAATCCTTATAACAACAATATTTTTCTATATTAATTAATTAATTAATTAATTTGTGCACTTACTAGTTATAGACAACAATACCCATGAATATAGGCTATCAAATAACGGGTTACATCATGTTAAAAATTACTCTATAGTCGATTATTTTTTTAATATTTATTCAATAACACTAAAAAACATAATTCATTAATAAAACTTTAATATTATTACCATACCCTATTTTGCGTATGATTATAAATTGTGGATATTAATTGAAAAAAAAAAAACCCATCAAAATAATCATTAATTACTCACCGAATATTTCATTGAATTCCATATCAACAAACCAAAATTTCATTCTTTCGTTATGAAATACGTTAACTATAATCGTATAATATGATTTCAATCACTTTATTCTAAATTATAATCCTCGATCTCTTATAATTGTGTTTGCACCATCTGTTTAATATATTTTCTAACCGTGAAATGAGGTGTAGAATTTAAAAGTCTTTTAAACTTATTTTTATATTTTAGTTTTTTTTAATTATGAATTATATATTAAGAGAGTAAGTAATGATGAATCAATGTTAAAAAGAATTTATAATTTGATTATATCAAATATTTTTATTTATTTTATGTGAAATTAGAAAAAAGTTAGATATTTAATAAATTTAGATGATATTAAAGAATTTCTTTAATTTGTCATTGTTAAATGTTAGCTAGAAATATCTTAAATTTTTATTAAGCAAACGTTGTAAGGTTAGTTTAGTCATTACACCATATGACAGTTCTCATTGAAATACCATGACAAAACCTAGGGTGGCAATTGACCTTTTACAAAAAGATAAGGTCAGATGGAATTTGGCCGATACGAATGTTTAATAAAAGCTTATAAAATAAAATTATAAATAATAATAGATAAACCAACCCTAAAAATAATTTAAGTAATAAAAAAGGGGATTTTATATATAAAATAGTATAAATTTAAATATTTTAAATCTTTAATCTATTTGATTCAGTAATTATAAAATATTTTTTAAATTATCAATAAATACCGTACAGACAAAAATGGAAACTGCAACAAATATGCAAAAGTATTGTGGGGTTGTTTTAAAAATTATCGGTAAGTGCTGTGCAAACGAAAATGGAAAAACTGCATGAAATATGCAAAAATATTGTGGGGGCATTTAAAATTATCAGTAAAGTGCCGTACAGACGAAAATGGAAACTATAGTAAATACGCAAAAATACAGTCACGTAAATGAAAGTTACTGTTTACACAAATGCGTTATTCGCGCAAAAAGTCAGTACTCACGCGCGTTTAAGTGACTTTTGTTTTGGTTTTTAACATTGTGGGGAAATCAATGAAAATTACCTATTTACCCTAAAAAGGTATATGCATTTAATGATTTATCTATTTTATTTAATTTTCCACTAATATATATTAAGTACATCACCCACTCTCTAAATCAAGTATTAAATTACTCATCCATTAAATAACAAATTTTTTCCCTTTTCAGAGTCATCTTTAATTTTTAAAAATCATTAATTATGATTAATTAATTATATTGATTATCATGAGTTAAAAATTGAAAATTTTAAACTTGGTAAATTATAAATAATTATATTGATTTAATTTAAATTTTTATATAAGAGTGCCTTTACCGTCTTTCTATTTATCTTCTTTCACTTTCCTCTTTCTGTCTTTATTTTTTGCGTGAGAATAAAAATCAGCGAGCGAGACGCACACAAGGAACTGCAATTCACAGGTGCTTCTTCTCTTTTATTTACGCTATCCTTGCTCGCCTTTTTATATTCTAAAATTTTATTTTTGCCGAAGATTGTAGGTAACGAAGTCCCACCGATCATTGAAAAGAATATATTTTGCGTTTTGGATTGTTCGTCAAATCAGTTTTTCTGAATTAACATTTAATTTTTTATGTGTTGGAATGAGCAATTTTGTTTGATTGAGGGATAGATCCGTGTTGAGAATCGGGCGAGTTATGTGTTCGTTTTTTATTCGCCAAATTCTATGGCAAGTTATATGATGAATATTCTATGATAGAAAATTGTTTCTCTTATGATTGTTTTTTGTCTGGGAATCTATTTATCTATGCGGGTGTTTTATTTAATTATTTATTTTTTTGTTGGGGGGATTCACAATCTTGAAGTTCCTAATTTCTAGGAGAAAACTTAAAATTTTCTATGAAACAAACAGACCCATATTCTGGTTTTTCGTTTTTTTTTTTTTTCCGTAAACAAATTACAAAATATGAATTTACCTGAAAGAAAAGCAGCCCAGATAATTTTTTACAGAAACGCAGATTCAGATAGGGTCTTTAGTCATTAATTAGTGTTTTGAGGTTTAGGTACCGTGAAGTTTGTGTGACTAAAAGGGATTGGGTTAGAATGGATTTTGATTGGGAAACTGGATGGAGCAGAGGGCTGACTGCCTGTGAATGGATGATTGGGTGAAACGAGAAGGTAGTTCAGAGAGTTCTTTATACAAGGAAGCTATGTTACCATAAAGGACAGCTAACTGTAATGTTCACTAAGTTTAATAAGAATAAAATCTGTGTATGCTGTGACGAAATCTTATACTGCTTGGGTAATAGCATACTGGTTCTGCATGATTATGGCCTGTTAAATATTATTGACTCCAGTAAGGGTCAAGTGTTGTGGCTCTTTTGGCTAAATTTATTAGATTTCATGTTGTATTTGTAGCGTATATGAAAAAATGTTTCAGGTGTATTCTTATGCACGTGATATTGCATTATGAGGACCAAAGAAGGGAGAAGAAAGATTCAAACAGCCATGACGTTATCTTTCTGCACATTTTGTATTAGAAAACTTCAAGGAATTACTAAGTAGGAAGAATTAGCGACATATTTGTACTATACCGTTCTTTTATTCTTTTATTTTTTCTTGTTTTATAATGAGGATGCATATTCTACTAAATTGATCAACAGCCCAACTTACGCACAATGATAATTGGAGAGGTTAGGTCTCTATTGTTGTTATTTTAGTTAGACTTGGGTTAACATTGACCACAAATTACATTTTTTCTGTGCTTGGTTTGGTTCTCCATAACTCACTGTATTGAACTGAAGTGTGTGTAATATTGTTGGTATTTTTTATTTTTGTGCTCATAAATTATGTGTTTGGAAATAGTGGATCCTTCATAAAGTAGGTTAGGTCTCTAAATGAATGTTCTTGTCTTTTTTATTTGTTTTTTTTTTTTTTCAGGTTTAATCTTTAATGGATTTTAATTTTTATGTTGTTTTTGTTACTTTGTTTTTAGGTTAGAATTTGATGGATACCAATAATTGGAGGCCTACTCCTCAAGGCGGAGAACCTGCCATGGACACTGGTGATTGGAGAAATCAGTTGCAGCCTGATTCACGAAAAAGAAATGTCGATCAGATGTAAGTGCCTCTTCTTTTTCTCCCTGCTATAATCTGTTGCTTTTAAAATAGTCCCTGTTTTGCCATTTGTTTTGAAAGGTCTTGGATCCTATAGGAAACTGTTGTGATTTGTATGGTTTCTAAAGTTCTTTCAAATCAAAGAAAAAGAGAAAAGGGTTAGAAATGAGTCACTAGTTAATGAAACCACCATCATGACTCTTCATCCACTGTTGACAAGTTGTTTGTTTAGTTGGGCATGCGAACATTGAGACTTGAAGCATGTATCCTAGCAGATACAGTGCCAGTCTGTGGATTACGAATATGAAACTTGGATGCCAAATTCGTCTCACAGTGTTTAATGTACTTTGTCATTCTGGACTACTAAATAACTGAACTATAGAGAAATAAGAGGTCAATGATAGCAAAACAGGTTTCCTGCATAATAGTTCCGTATTGTTAATGTCTACTTTTATTGGGTTAATGTGGAAACCAGGGAATGTGGAAGATGGTCCACTTCAAATAAAAGGATTCAAGGTGTTTCAAAATGGCATTTTATGTCAATATTAAGTCCAGTCTTTTGAACATCAAGAGATATTTATTCACTCCAAAATCTTTTTCATGGAGGATAATGATCACTCCACTTGGCTAACTTCTACTCTCTCTTCTGGCGGCAACTTTATAATTTTACAACTAAAATTGTAATTAAATAGGCAGTTGCAAATCTTTTGAGTGATTGAGTTAGCATATGACTGGTAAAGATTATTCCTAGTTTGCTACTAATATTTGTGAGCATATGGAAAATTTCATCCTCAGTGGTGATTGTACAAACATTCTTAGTTTTTTTTTGGTATGAATGGCTAGGTCGTCATGAAATATGCAGTTTTTGTTTAAATAAATTATTGAAAATTAAGGTTAGTTTCAGGTTTGTACTTTTGCCAAAATTTCTTTCATGGCTTGAGCATTATGGTAAATTATGGATTACCACATAAGGTTTTTCTTGGTAAGAATAGTAACTGCATAGTTAGCAACTCACTTATGCTTTATTCTGCACAGTGTGGATATACTGAAGAGGCATCTTCCTTTTTCTGGTCAAGAGGGATTGAATGAAATCAAGAAAATTGCTGGAAGGTTTGAGGAGAAGATTTATACTGCTGCAACAAGTCAGGTGAAATTTTGATCTGACTTCTATAACGTTCATCAATCTATACATTAAATTAAAAAAAACCTATTCCCATATATTTGCACATCATTTTGTGCTAGCCATATTAGTCCTCTGAAGTCATAATTATTTTTGTTTTTTGCATCTTATCATACCATGGAGCTTTCCAAGGAAGGTTCTCTAAGCATACTGAACCTGTGTCTTTTATTTGTCAGCCTTTTGGATCAGTTCTTTTATTTATTTATTGTTCGCTTATGTTTAATAGTGCATTGGCACCATTAGGTCAATTTTTTTGGTGCGTGTGAGAGATTTCTGAACTTAAAGTACTATGAGATTTGAAATTTTATATTTATCTCAAATTTCAGTCAGATTATCTGCGGAAAATATCTTTGAAGATGCTTTCAATGGAGTCAAAATCTCAAAATCCTATGCCTAATTCTTTGCCATCCAATCCCGCTGGCAATAGCAACAAACCACAGCACAAGATTGGAAGATCAATTCTGAAGGGAGGGGACAGCAAGTTATAGGCCTGGAGAGGGGAGACAAAGAAAAAGCAGACAATCAAGTAAAGGCAGAGAAGGGAGAGTTCCAGCCTCTCTGAAGTTGCAGGATTTAAGGGGTTTATCAGTGTATTTTGTTCATGACTGGAATGACATACAAGATGTATTTTGCTTTAGCAGATATGCTTTTGGGATTTGCTTGGAAGTTTATTAAATATAAATTATTAATGTATTTAATAAAATTTGATAAAAATTAGTAGATATAAATAATTATTATGTTTGGTTAGAGGTAATAAAAGAAAACTGATATATTTTTTCACTTAAATATTCTTGGGTATAATTATTCTAAAATATTTTTATATTATTTCTTATATTAATTAAAAATGAGATTGTTTTTATTCTAAAAAATTAATAAATAAAATATAATTATAATAAAAATAAAATTATTTTGTTAATTTATAAATACATAAAAGTGGTATTTACATTATTTATTATTGATAAACTAAATAAAATAATATAAATAATAACTACAAACAAAACAACACCAAAAGGTTTTCATTGATTTGTCATTGTTAAATGTTAGAAAATATCTGAAATCTTATTAAGTAATCGTTGCAAGGTTAGTTTAGTCATTACACCATATGACAAATAAATCTTTAATAAAAATTTATAAAATTAAATTAAAATAATATTAATAATAATAATATTTATTTTAATTTTTTAAAAAATTATCGCAGTAAATCTAACG
Source organism: Mangifera indica (assembly GCF_011075055.1). Classification (NCBI taxonomy): domain Eukaryota; kingdom Viridiplantae; phylum Streptophyta; class Magnoliopsida; order Sapindales; family Anacardiaceae; genus Mangifera; species Mangifera indica. Next base: position 5,327,390 of record NC_058142.1, read on the forward strand.
GTAAAGTGCCGTACATAAATTACGGGTAACGGAGACGAGAAATAAATAAATAGGGGGGTTTACCCATAGACAAGACAGTACAACACCTCTTGCCTTTACTGTTTCTATTTCTCTTCTCTGACTTTCCTCTTTCTGTCTTTCTCTTTTGCGCGAGAATAAAAATTAGCGAGCGAAATACATACAAGAAACTACAACTCACAGGTGATTCTTCTCTTTTATTAACGCTATCTTTACTCGCTTTTTTATATTACTATAATTTTATTTTTGCCGAAAATTTTAGGTAGCAAAGTCCCGCCGATCCTTGAAAAGAATATATTTTGCGTTTTGGATTTGTGGGTATGGATTGTTCGTCAATCAGTTTTTTTCTGAAATAACATTTAGGGCAATTTTGTTTGATTCGGGGATGGATCCGTTTTGAGAATCGGGCGACTTATGTGTTCGTTTTTTATTCGCCAAATTTTATGTTGAATATTTTTTTATTTTGTTTTTCTGCTTTTTATTTTTGGGGGTGGGGGTGGGTTGTGGGTGGTAAGGAATTCACAATCTTGAAGTTTCTATTTTTCTAGGAGTAAACTTAAAATTTTCTATGAAACAAAGAGACCCATATTCTAGTTTTTCTTATTTTTATTTCCTTAGACAAGTTACAAAATATGAATTTACCAGAAAGAAAAGCAGCCCAGATAAGTTTTTACAGAAACGCAGGCTCAGATAGGGTCTTTAGTCATTAATTAGTGTTTTGAGGTTTAGGTCCTGTGAAGTTTGTTTGACTAAAATCGATTGGATTAGATTGGATTTTGATTGCGAAACTGGATGAAGCGGAGGGCTGACCGCTTGTGATTGGGTGAAATGAGAAAGCTAGTTCAGAGAATTCTTTATACAAGGAAGCTATGTTACCATAAAGTATAGCTAACTGTGACGTTCAATAAGTTTAATAAGAATAAAATCTGTGTATGCTGTGACGAAATCTGAATATTGCTTGGGTCATAGCATGCTGGTTGTGCATGATTATGATATGTTCAATAACACTGACTCCAGTAGGAGTAAGTGTTGAAGCCCGTTTGGCTAAATTTATTAGATTTCATGTTGCATATTTAGTGTTTATGAAACAAGGTTTCAGGTGTATTGTTAAGCACTTTGGCGTATGCAATATTGCATAATGAGGACAAAAGAAGAGAGAAGAAAGATTCAAACAGCCATAACCTTACCTTTCTGGATATTGTGTATTAGAAAACTTCAAGGAATTATTAAGTAGGAAGAATTAGCGACATATTTGTACTACACCTTTCTTTTATTCTTTTCTCTTTCTTGTTTAATAATGTGGATGCATATTCTACTAAACTGATCCACAGCCCAACTTACGCACAATGATAATTGGAGAGGTTAGGTCTCTATTGTTGTTATTTTAGTTAGGCTTGGGTTAACATTGACCACAAATTACTTTTTTTCTGTGCTTGGTTTGGTTCTCCATAACTGACTGTATTGAACTGAAGGGTGTGTAACATTGTTGGTATTTTTTATTTTTGTATGCATAAATTACATGTTAGGAAATAGTGGATCCTTCGTAAAAGTAGTTTGCTGTTAAGTGAGAAACTTATAATGTATTCCCATCCTAAGAATCACTTTTGATGTTTACATTTTTGTCTCCCTAAATGAATGTTCTTGTCTTTTTTATTTTTTTTTCAGGTTTAATCTTTAATGGATTTTAATTTTTATGTAGTTTTTGTTATTTTGTTTTTAGGTTAGAATTTGATGCATAACCGAATCTTTCATTGAATTCCATATCAACAAACCACAATTTCATTCTTTCATTATGAAATTCCTTAACTATAATCGAAGAATATGATTTCAATCATTTTATTCTAAATTACAATCCACAATCTCTTATAATTGTGTTTGGACCATCTGTTTAATATATTTTCTAATCGTGAAATGAGGTGCAGAATTTAGTAGTCTTTTAACTTATTTTTATATTTTAGTTTGTTTTTATTATGAATTTATATATTAATAGAGTAAGTAACGATGAATCAATGTTAAAAAGAGTTTATAATTTGATTATATCAAATATTTTTATTTATTTTATGTGAAATTACAAAAAAGTTAGATATTTAATAAATTTAGATGATATTAAAGAATTTCATTAGTTTGTCATTGTTAAATGCTTGCCAGAAAATATCTTAAATTTTTATTAAGCAAACGTTGTAAGGTTATTTTAGTCATTACACCATATGACAGTTCTCATTGAAACACTATGACAATACCTAGGGTAGCAATTGATCCTTTACAAAAAGATAAGGTCAAATGGAATTTGGCCGAAACAAATGTTTAATAAAAGCTTATAAAATTAAATTAAATTAAAATAAAATTAATAATAATAATAGATTAATTAACCCAAAAAATAGTTTAAATAGTAAAAGAGGGGCTTTAATTTATTCACGCGTTTAAGTGACTTTTGTTTTGGTTTTGAACATTGTCGGGAAATCAATAAAAATTACCTATTTACCCTAAAAAGGTATATGCATTTAATGATTTATCTATTTTATTTAATTTTCCACTAATATATATTAAATACATCACCCAATCTCTAAATCAAGTATTAAATTACTCATCCATTAAATAACAAATTTTTTCCCTTTTCAGAGTCATCTTTAATTTTCAAAATTCATTAATTATGATTAATTAATTATTTTGATTATCATTAATTAAAAATTAAATTTTTAAATTTGGTAAATTATAAATAATTATATTGATTTAATTTAAATTTTTATATAAGAGTGCCTCTACCGTCTTTCTATTTATGTTCTTTCACTTTCCTCTTTCTGTCTTTGTCTTTTGAGCGAGAATAAAATTCAGCGAGCGAAAACACACACAAGGAAGGAACTACAGTTCACAGGTGCTTCTTCTCTTTTATTTACGCTATCTTTGCTCGCCTTTTTTTATTCTAAAATTTTATTTTTGCCGAAGATTGTAGGTAACGAAGTCCCACCGATCATTGAAAAGAATATATTTTGCGTTTTGGATTTGTGGGTATGGATTGTTCGTCAAATCAGTTTTTCTGAATTAACATTTAATTTTTTATGTGCTGGAATGAGCAATTTTGTTTGATTGAGGGATGGATCCGTGTTGAGAATCGGGCGAGTTATGTTTTCGTTTTTTATTCGCCAAATTCTATGGCGAGTTATATGGTGAATATTCTACGATAGAAAATTGATTCTCTTATGATTGTTTTTTTTCTGGGCATCTATTTATCTATGCGGGTGTTTTATTGAATTATTTATTTTTTTGTTGGGGCGATTCGCAATCTTGAAGTTCCTAATTTCTAGGAGAAAACTTAAAATTTTCTATGAAACAAACAGACCCATATTCTAGTTTTTCGTTTTTTTTTTTTCCGTAAAGAAATTACAAAATATGAATTTACCTGAAAGAAAAGCAGCCCAGATAATTTTTTACAGAAACGCAGATTCAGATAGGGTCTTTAGTCATTAATTAGTGTTTTGAGGTTTAGGTAGCGTGAAGTTTGTGTGACTAAAAGGGATTGGGTTAGACTGGATTTTGATTGGGAAACTGGATGGAGCAGAGGGCTGACTACTTGCGAATGGATGATTGGGTGAAACGAGAAGGTAGTTCAGAGAGTTCTTTATACAAGGAAGCTATGTTACCATAAAGTGTAGCTAACTGTAAAGTTCAATAAGTTTAATAAGAATAAAATCGGTGTATGCTGTGACGAAATCTGAATATTGCTTGGGTCATAGCATGCTGGTTGTGCATGATTATGGTATGTTAAATATTATTGACTCCAGTAAGGGTTAAGTGTTGTGGCTGTTTTGGCTAAATTTATTAGATTTCATGTTGTATTGGTAGAATTTATGAAACAAGGTTTCAGGTGTATTGTTATGCACTTTGGCATACGTGATATTGCATAATGAGGACAAAAGAAGAGAGAAGAAAGATTCAAACAGCCATAACCTTATCTTTCTGCACATTTTGTATTAGAAAACTTCAAGGAATTATTAAGTAGGAAGAATTTACGAAATATTTGTACTATACCTTTCTTTTATTCTTTTCTTTTATCTTGTTCAATATAGTGGATGCATATTCTACTAAACTGATCCACAGCCCAACTTACGCACAATGATAATTGGAGAGGTTAGGTCTCTACTGCTGTTATTTTAGTTAGACTTGGGTTAACATTGACCACAAATTACATTTTGGGTTGTGCTTGGTTTGGTTATCCATAACTCATTGTATTGAACTGAATGGTGTGTAGTATTTTATATTTTTGTATGCATAAATTACGTGTTAGGGAATAGTGGATCCTTCGTAAAGTAGTTTGCTGTTAAGTGAGAAACTTATAATGTATTCCCATCCTAAGAATCACTTTTAATGTTTACATTTTTGTCTCCCTAAATGAATGTTCTTGTCTTTTTTTTTTTTTTTTTTTCAGGTTTAATCTTTAATGGATTTTAATTTTTATGTAGTTTTTGTTATTTTGTTAGGTTAGAATTTGATGGATACCAATAATTGGAGGCCTACTCCTCAAGGCGGAGAGTCAGTCATAGACACTGGTGATTGGAGAAATCAGTTGCAGGCTGAATCACGACAAAGAATTGTCAACAAGATGTAAGTGCCTCTTCTTTTTCTCCTTGCTATAATCTGTTGCTTTAAAAAAAGTCCCTGTTTTGCCATTTGTTTTGAAAAGTCTTGGATCCTATAGGTTTGTGCTTTTGCCAAAATTTCTTTCATGGCTTGAGCAGTATGGTAAATTATGGATTACCGCATAAGGTTTTTCTTTGTAAGAATAGTAACTGCACAGTCAGCAACTTACGTATGCTTTATTCTGCATAGTATGGATACACTGAAGAGGCATCTTCCTTTTGGTGGTCAAGAGGGATTGAATGAACTCAAGAAAATTGCTGGAAGGTTTGAGGAGAAGATATATACTGCTGCAACAAGTCAGGTAAAATTTTGATCTGACTTCTATAACGTTCATCAATCTATACATATAAAAAAAACCTATTCCCATATATTTGCACATCATTTTGTGCTAGCCATATTAGTCCTCTGAAGTCATAATTATTTTTATCTTTTGCGTCTTATCATACCGTGGAGCTTTCCAAGGAAGATTCTCTAAGCATACTGAACCTCTGTCTTTTATTTGTCAGCCTTTTGGATCAGTTCTTTTATTTATTTATTGTTTGCTTATGTTAAATAGTGCATCGGCACCATTTTTTTGGTGCGTGTGAGAGATTTCTGAACTTAAAGTACTATGAGATTTGAAATTTTATATTTATCTCAAATTTCAGTCAGATTATCTGCGGAAAATATCTTTGAAGATGCTTTCAATGGAGTCAGAATCTCAAAATCCTATGCCTAATTCTGTGCCATCCAATCCCGCTGGCAATAGCAACAAACCACAGCACAAGATTGGAAGATCAATTCTGAAGGGAGGGGACAGCAAGTTATAGGCCTGGAGAGGGGAGACAAAGAAAAAGCAGACAATCAAGTAAAGGCAGAGAAGGGAGAGTTCCAGCCTCTCTGAAGTTGCACGATTTAGGGGGTTTATCAGTGTATTTTGTTCATGACTGGAATGACATATAAGATGTATTTTGCTTTAGCAGATATGCTTTTGAGATTTGCTTTTGTCAAATTACACTAGCAGATATGTATGATATTAAAGAATTTCATTAATTTGTCATTGTTAAATGTTAGCCAGAAAATATCTTAAATTTTTATTAAGCAAACGTTGTAAGGTTAGTTTAGTCATTACGCCATATGACAGTTCTCATTGAAACACTATGACAAAACCTAGGGTGGCAATTGACCTTTTACAAAAAGATAAGGTCAAATGGAATTTGGCCGATACAAATGTTTAATAAAAGCTTATAAAATAAAATTATTAATAATAATGGATTAACCAACCTCAAACGGTAGTTTAAGTAACAAATACAAAAAAAGAGACTTCGTATATAAAAGAATATAAATTTAAATATTTTTAATTTTTAATTTATTTGATTGAATAATTATAAATTTTTTTTTAAATTATCAATAAAATACTGTACAGACAAAAATGGAAACTGCACAAAAATATGCAAAAGTATTGTGGGGTTGTTTTAAAAATTATCGGTAAGTTCTGTACAAACGAAAATGGAAAAACTGCAAGCAAAAATATTGTGGGGTTATTTAAAATTATCAGTAAAGTGCCGTACAGACGAAAATGGAAACTATATGTAAATACGCAAAAATACAGTCACGTAAATGAAAGTTATTGTTTACAAAATGCATTATTCGCGGAAAAAGTCATACTCACGCGTTTAAGTGACTTTTGTTTTGGTTTTTAATATGGTGGGGAAATCAATTGAAATTACCTATTTACCCTAAAAAGGTGTATGCATTTAATGATGTGTCTATTTTATTTAATTTACCCCTAATATATATTAAATGCATCACCCAGTCTCTAAATCAAGTATTAAATTACTCATCGACTAATAACACATTTTTTCCGCTTTTCAGAGTCATCTTTAATTTTTAAAATTCATTAATTATGATTAATTAATTATATTGATTATCATGAGTTAAAAATTGAAATTTTTAAATTTGGTAAACTATAAATAATTATATTGATTTAATTTAAATTTTTATATAAGAGTGCCTTTACCGTCTTTCTATTTATATTCTTGGCCAAACGACTATTTCCCACCCAAGGTTTAGCGTTTTCTCAAAAGTCCCCCCTTTAACTATGGAAACAGCAAACACCCACCCATGGACGGTTAGATTTAACCAAACCCTAACGGCTGAAAATTTTATCTCCTTTTGCCCCCCTAAACTTTAAAAACTGAAATTTTCCCCCCGCCTAAGTTTTAAAAAATGACAGTTTCACCCTAGGGTTTGGTTTTGAAATCTCCGGCGACCTCTCCGGCTCCGTTGCCGACGGCCGCTCCCTCCGGAAGCAACCTCTCCTTCCGACGATCTCTTTCCTCCCATTTGGAGGTCCGATCGACGCCCAGAGACGCCGTGGGAGACGAAGACTTCGTCGGGAAGACGAAGTTCTTCGTCTTCCCAGACGAAGCCGATGCCGTCGTCCTCGTCTGGGAAGACGGTCGTCTTCCCAGAGGTCTTCTTCTGGGAAGACGAAGAACTTCGTCTTCCCGACGAAGTCTTCGTCTCCTACGGCGTCTCCGGGCGCCGATCGGACCTCCAAATGGGAGGAAAGAGATCGTCGGAAGGAGAGGTTGCTTCCGGAGGGAGCGGCCGTCGGCAACGGAGCCGGAGAGGTCGTCGGAGATTTCAAAACCAAACCCTAGGGTGAAACTGCCATTTTTTAAAACTTAGGCGGGGGGAAAATTTCAGTTTTTAAAGTTTAGGGGGGCAAAATAGATTCTATTTTAGTTTATTTTTAATATTATAGCTAAAATGACGATTTTACCCCTACCACCGTTAGGGTTTGGTTAAATCTAACTGGCCATGGGTGGGTGTTTGGTGTTTCCATAGTTAAAGGGGGGACTTTTGAGAAAACGCTAAACCTTGGGTGGGAAATAGTCGTTTGGCCTATATTCTTTCACTTTCCTCTTTCTGTCTTTATCTTTTGAGCGAGAATAAAAATCAGCGAGCGAAAACACACACAAGGAACTACAGTTCACAGGTGCTTCTTCTCTTTTATTTACGCTATCTTTACTGGCCTTTTTATATTCTAAAATTTTATTTTTGCCGAAGATTGTAGGTAACGAAGTCCCACCGATCATTGAAAAGAATATATTTTGCGTTTTGGATTTGTGGGTATGGATTGTTCGTCAAATCAGTTTTGCTGAATTAACATTTAATTTTTTATGTGTTGGAATGAGCAATTTTGTTTGATTGAGGGATGGATCCGTGTTGAGAATCGGGCGAGTTATGTGTTCGTTTTTTATTCGCCAAATTCTATGGCGAGTTATATGATGAATATTCTATGATAGAAAATTGTTTCTCTTTTGATTGTTTTTGGTCTGGGCATCTATTTATCTATGCGGGTGTTTTATTCAATTATTTATTTTTTTGTTGGGGGGATTCACAATCTTGAAGTTCCTAATATTCTAGGAGAAAACTTAAAATTTTCTATGAAAGAAACAGACCCATATTCTAGTTTTTCTTTTTTTTTTTTCCGTAAACAAATTACAAAATATGAATTTACCTGAAAGAAAAGCAGCCCAGATAACTTTTTACAGAAACGCAGATTCAGATAGGGTCTTTAGTCATTAATTAGTGTTTTGAGGTTTAGGTACCGTGAAGTTTGTGTGACTAAAAGGGATTGGGTTAGACTGGATTTTGATTGGGAAACTGGATGGAGCAGAGGGCTGACTGCCTGTGAATGGATGATTGGGTGAAACGAGAAGCTAGTTCAGAGAGTTCTTTATACAAGGAAGCTATGTTACCATAAAGGGTAGCTAACTGTAATGTTCAATAAGTTTAATAAGAATAAAATCTGTGTATGCTGTGACGAAATCTTATACTGCTTGGGTAATAGCATGCTGGTTGTGCATGATTATGACCTGTTAAATATTATTGACTCCGGTAAGGGTCAAGTGTTGTGGCTCTTTTGGCTAAATTTATTAGATTTCATGTTGTATTTGTAGCGTATATGAAAAAATGTTTCAGGTGTATTCTTATGCACGTAATATTGCATTATGAGGACCAAAGAAGGGAGAAGAAATATTCAAACAGCCATAACCTTATCTTTCGGCACATTTTGTATTAGAAAACTTCAAGGAATTATTAAGTAGGAAGAATTAGCGAAATATTTGTACTATACCTTTCTTTTATTCTTTTCTTTTTTCTTGTTTTATAATGTGGATGCATATTCTACTAAACTGATCAACAGCCCAACTTACGCACAATGATAATTGGAGAGGTTAGGTCTCTATTGTTGTTATTTTAGTTAGACTTGGGTTAACATTGACCACAAATTACATTTTTTCTGTGCTTGGTTTGGTTCTCCATAACTCACTGTATTGAACTGAAGGGTGAGTAATATTGTTGGTATTTTTTATTTTTGTGCTCATAAATTATGTGTTTGGAAATAGTGGATCCGTCATAAAGTAGTTTGCTCTTAAGTGAGAAACTTATAATGTATTCCTATCCTAAGAATCACTTTTGATGTTTACATTTTTGTCTCCCTAAATGAATGGTCTTGTCTTTTTATTTATTTTTTTTAAGGTTTAATCTTTAATGGATTTTAATTTTTATGTAGTTTTTGTTACTTTGTTTTTAGGTTAGAATTTGATGGATACCAATATTTGGAGGCCTACTCCTCAGGGTGGAGAACCCATCATGGACACTGGTGATTGGAGAAATCAGTTGCAGCCTGATTCACGACAAAGAATTGTCAACAAGATGTAAGTGCCTCTTCTTTTTCTCCCTGCTATAATCTGTTGCTTTAAAAAAAAGTCCCTGTTTTGCCATTTGTTTTGAAAAGTCTTGGATCCTATAGGAAACTGTTGTGATTTGTATGGTTTCTAAAGTTCTTTCAAATCAAAGAAAAAGAGAAAAGGGTTAGAAATGAGTCACTAGTTAATGAAACCACCATCATGACTCTTCATACACTGTTGACAAGTTGTTTGTTTAGTTGGGCATGCAAACATTGAGACTTGAAGCACGTATCCTAGCAGATACGGTGCCAGTCTGTGGATTGCGAATATGAAACTTGGTTGCCAAGTTCATCTCACAGGGTTTGATGTACTTTGTCATTCTGGACTACTAAGTAACTGAACTATAGAGAAATAAGAGGTCAATGATAGCAAAACAGGTTTCCTGCGTAATAGTTCTGTATTGTTAATGTCTACTTTTATTGGGTTAATGTGGAAACCAGGGAGTGTGGAAGACGGTCCACTACAAATAAAAGGATTCAAGGTGTTTCAAAATGGCATTTTATGTCCATATTAAGTCCAGTCTTTTGAACATCAAGAGATATTTATTCACTCCAAAATCTTTTTCATGGAGGATAATGATCACTCCACTTGGCTAACATCTACTCTCTCTTCTGGCTGCAACTTCATAAGTTGCAACTAAAATTGTAATTAAATAGGCAGTTGAAAATCTTTTGAGTGATTGAGTTAGCATATGACTGTTAAAGATTATTCCTAGTTTGCTACTAATTTTTGTGAGCATATGAAAATTTCATCCTCAACTGTGATTGTACAAACATTCTTTGGTTCTTTTTGGTATGAAAGGCTAAGTCGTCATGCAGTATGCAGTTTTTGTTTAAATAAATTATTGAAAATTAAGGTTAGTTTCAGATTTGTGCTTTTGCCAAAATTTCTTTCATGGCTTGAGCATTATGGTAAATTATGGATTACCACATAAGGTTTTTCTTTGTAAGAATAGTAACTGCACAGTCAGCAACTCACTTATGCTTTATTCTGCATAGTATGGGTACACTGAAGAGGCATCTTCCTTTTTCTGGTCAAGAGGGATTGAATGAACTCAAGAAAATTGCTGGAAGGTTTGAGGAGAAGATATATACTGCTGCAACAAGTCAGGTAAAATTTTGATCTGACTTCTATAACGTTCATCAATCCATACATAAAAAAAACCTATTCCCATATATTTGCATATCATTTTGTGCTAGCCATATTAGTCCTTTTCAGAAGTCATAATTTTTTTTTTTAAATCTTTTGCAACTCATCATACCATGGAGCTTTCCAAGGAAGATTCTCTAAGCATATTGATCCTCTGTCTTTTTATCATTTAGATCAGTTCTTTTATTTATTTTTTGTGTAAACTAATGCAAATTTATATTTATTTGAAATTTCAGTCAGATTATCTGCAAAAAATATCTCTGAAGATGCTTCCAATGGAGTCAAAATCTCAAAATCCTATACCTGATTCTATGCCATCCAATCCCACTGGCAATACCAACAATGCATGGGATCAAGGTAATAACATTCATGGGAATTCTTCTTTTTAGACACAGAAAACTTAACTTGCAACTTGATCCATCCCATCATGCTGTTTGGCTGGTAGAGTTCATGAAATCTATCCAAACATGTAGTGAATGCATGCATTTTTTATGTCAGTTATTGTAATTGAATTAAATAATCTACAACTTTTGGATATTGATAAAAAGCTTTGTGTTTGAGGTCAAAGGTGTTGTGTGGCAAACGGCATGTTCCAAAAAATCTCGGTACCCCAGAAACAATGTGTATTTTGAAGTATATTTTATCTTTTTTTTTTTCTTTTGCCTGTGATTTTATTTCTGTGTTCCTGTCAATCCCCTGTCACATTTAGCTCATGCTATTGGAATTTATGTGCCGTGAATGATTTCTTCATATCATTTGGAGTGTTTCTGATCATTTAACTGTATGAATAAAAATAGTTTTCCTTTTGCAATATCAGTCATGGTGTGAGTCTGACTGATGTTTTTCTTAGTTATTTTTTCTTGAAACCAATTCCCATTTGACTTACATGTAAACAATTTTTATAATGTTAAGCATCTTTAGATTCCACAGCCCAAACTGGACAAGCAAATGGGGGTGATTGGCAGGAGGAGGTCTACCAAAAGGTACTTTTTCATGCTCCTTAGATGAAATTTACTTGTAATACTTGAAAGAAAATATTGGTGGACATAGGTCTTGATAGGGTTGAAATTTGGGATTGGATATAACGAGTCCATATGTCATGATTGTTATAACTAGAGCAGGAATAAGCAGTTAGAAACAATGATTTTACCATTGTGAAAGAATTCTCAATAACTCATAATTGTATGTGCAACTACTCTTCTTTTGTAGCTATGGAACCTGAAATAAATGAACTGTACAATGATGTCATGCAAATTTTCACTTTGCAGATTAAAGCCATGAAGGAGATGTATTTGCCTGAATTAAACGAAATGTTTCAGAAAATTGCTACTAAATTGCAGCAGGTAAAGGATCAGTTTTCGTATATTTTCCTTGAAACTTGATGCCTAACCATATTCTTTAGTGGGATTTCATTTTAGCTCTGGAGTTAGTAGCACGGATCTTTTGGTGTCATTTGTTTTTCAAATTTATCTGACCTGTACCTTTCAGTAGATCTTTTACTTAAAATAATGAATCCTCCCTCCTTCAGATCTTTAAAGGAAGAAAACGGATACCTTTTTCACAGAGATATCAGCTCAAATATTTTGTCAATTTGTTTTTTGTTCCATTCATTGAATTATTGTTCTAACCGCGAAAACTGGTGTTCTCTCTGCTGTTCAGCATGATTCTCTTCCTCAACAGCCAAAGTCGGATCAGCTTGAGAAGCTGAAATTTTTTAAGAATATGTTGGAGCATATCATATCGTTCTTACAAGTGTCCAAAAGTGATATTTCACCTAATTTTAGGGAAAAGCTGGGTTCCTATGAGAAGCAGATTATCAATTTTATAAATACAAATAGGCCCAGGAAGACTGTTTCATCAATGCAGCCAGGGCAACATCTCCGACTTCCTGATGCAGCAGCCACAATCACAACTTACTCAAGTTCAGCCCCATGGCAATCAAATGAACCCACAGATTCAATCAATGAACTTGCAAGGTTGTTGGAACAATTCAACATAACCTTGTAAGTTCATCGATAAACCTCATGCAATTGCCATCTTCGATCATGCGTTTAAATAATCACTTGATGGTTTAATAATTGATAAACCTTATGTAATTGAATTTAAATTTGGTTCTTGAGAAACAATAGATGTGAGGGTTGTTCATGATTGGTTTGTTTGGTTTTTATTGTGTTTAGGTATATTTTCTTATGTCTCACAAATTCTAAAACATATCACCGGTCTTTCGAAGTAAAATTCTAGTTACATATATTGATAAAGATTATGATATAGATGTTTGTTTGTTTAACCTAAGATAGTCATACTCTTTTAGCTCACTTTTATATATGTTTAATATTTTGATAGTCCTTTGAACTATTTTTCTTGTGTTTTGTTTATAAGTTTTGCATTTTTTTTATTTTCAACCCCTAATCACCTATTTAACCAATAAATATATTAAATATATCTTGATAAAACAGAAAATTATATAAAGTTTTAGATGAAATTGAAAAGGGAAAATGAGGGGGGTAAAAAGAGAAATCAAAGTATTATTACTCTGTATACCCCTCTTATGCGCAGAAGAAAATAAGTTTTGGGATTTTAAAAAATATATATTTCTATATGAATATAAATCATAAAACAAAAGGAAAACAAAAGAAAAATAAAAAAGTTTAAAAAATAAATGAAGAAAAAATAATTGAAAAAAGTGAGAAAAATAAAAAACAAGAAGAGAATGAAAGAAAAAGAAACAAATTTGTGTATATCATTAGCTCAAATTACATTTATTTTTTTATTAATATTTATCTTGTGATTATGTAAATTTTCGCTTGTTTTTTCAATAGTATATTTATATTTTTTTTAATTTTTTTGTTCTTTATCCGACGCTCCTATCCTAATAAACTCTAAGACAGTAATAACTATAAATATAAGTTCTCAAACAACCGGTTATATCATATTAAAAATTTCTTACAACCAATTATTTTTATTTTTATTTATTAAATAACACTAGATAATAGAATTTATTAATGAAACTTCAATATTATCATAATAACCTGTTCTACTCAATACTATAAATTACATATATTAATTTTTTTAAGAACAAATCTAATCAACAATCATCATTATTTTGCTTATCAAATCTTTCACTGAATTTCAAATCAACAAATCTCTCATTACCGAGTATGATTGCTATAATCGAATAACATGATTTTAATCACTTTATTCTAAATTATAATTTTCAATCTCTGAAGATTGTGTTTGTCTTTTTAACTTATTTTTGTGTTTTAGTTTGTTTTTATTAGGAATTTATGTTTTGATGGAGTTAGTGACAATGGATCAATGTTAAAAAGAATTTATAATTTGATTATATTCAATTGTAATACGACGATTTAGCACGGGTGGAATTCATCTTTATAAAAAAAAATATAATTTTATTTATTTTATGTGAAATTAGAAAAAAGTTACATATTTGATAAATTTAAATGATATTAAAGGTGTGTATGGTTTGAATAATATTTTATTATCAAAATTGAAAAATTACTTTAAAGATAGATTATTTAGAAGATTATTAAATATAAATTATTAATGTGTTTAATAAAATTTGATGAAAATTAGTAGATATAAATAATTATTATGTTTGGTTAGAAGTAGTAAAAGAAAACTAATATATTTTTTCACTTAAATACTTTTGGATATAATTATTCTAAAATATTTTTATATTATTTCTTATATTAATTAAAAATGAGATTGTTTTTACTCTGAAAAATTAATAAATAAAAATAAAAATTATTTTGTTAATCTATAAATACGTAAAAGTGGTATTTACATTATTTATTATTAATAAACCAAATAAAATAATAAAATAATAACTACAAACAAAACAACACCGAAGGATTTTCATTGATTTGTTACTGTTAAATGTTTGTTAGAAAATATCTTAAATCTTATTAAAAAATCGTTGTAAGGTTAGTTTAGTCATTACACCATATGACAAATAAATCTTTAATAAAAGTTTATAAAATTAAATTAAAATAATAATAATAATAATAATATTTATTTTAATTTTTTAAAAAATTATTGCAGTAAATCTAACGGTAAAGTGCCGTACATAAATTTCGAGAGATAAATAAATAGGGGGGTTTACCCATAAACAGGACAATACAACACCTCCTGCCTTTACTGTTTCTATTTCTCTCTTCTTTGACTTTCCTCTTTCTGTCTTTCTCTTTTGCGCGAGAATAAAAATTAGCGAGCGAAATACACACAAGAAACTACAACTCACAGGTGATTCTTCTCTTTTATTTACGCTATCTTTACTCGCTTTTTTATATTACTATAATTTTATTTTTGCCGAAAATTTTAGGTAGCAAAGTCCCGCCGATCCTTGAAAAGAATATATTTTGCGTTTTGGATTTGTGGGTATGGATTGTTCGTCAATCAGTTTTTTTCTGAAATAACATTTAGGGCAATTTTGTTTGATTGGGGGATGGATCCGTTTTGAGAATCGGGCGACTTATGTGTTCGTTTTTTATTCGCCAAATTTTATGTTGAATATTTTTTTATTTTGTTTTTGTTTTTGTTTTTTTTGGGGGGGGGGGTGGTAAGGAATTCAAAATCTTGAAGTTTCTATTTTTCTAGGAGTAAACTTAAAATTTTCTATGAAACAAAGAGACCCATATTCTAGTTTTTCTTATTTTTATTTCCTTAGACAAGTTACAAAATATGAATTTACCAGAAAGAAAAGCAGCCCAGATACGTTTTTACAGAAACGCAGGCTCAGATAGGGTCTTTAGTCATTAATTAGTGTTTTGAGGCTTAGGTCCTGTGAAGTTTGTTTGACTAAAATGGATTGGATTAGATTGGATTTTGATTGCGAAACTGGATGAAGCAGAGGGCTGACCGCTCGTGAATGGATGATTGGGTGAAATGAGAAAGCTAGTTCAGAGAATTCTTTATACAAGGAAGCTATGTTACCATAAAGTATAGCTAACTGTGACGTTCAATAAGTTTAATAAGAATAAAATCTGTGTATGCTGTGACGAAATCTGAATATTGCTTGGGTCATAGCATGCTGGTTGTGCATGATTATGATATGTTCAATAACACTGACTCCAGTAAGGAGTAAGTGTTGAAGCTCGTTTGGCTAAATTTATTAGATTTCATGTTGTATATTTAGTGTTTATGAAACAAGGTTTCAGGTGTATTGTTAAGCACTTTGGCGTATGCAATATTGCATAATGAGGACAAAAGAAGAGAGGAGAAAGATTCAAACAGCCATAACCTTATCTTTCTGGATATTTTGTACTAGAAAACTTCAAGGAATTATTAAGTAGGAAGAATTAGAAAAATATTTGTACTATACCTTTCTTTTATTCTTTTCTTTTTCTTGTAACTATAATGTGGATGCATATTCTACTAAACTGAGCCACAGCCCAACTTACGCACAATGATAATTGGAGAGGTTAGGTCTCTATTGTTGTTATTTTAGTTAGACTTGGGTTAACATTGACTACAAATTACATTTTATCTGTGCTTGGTTTGGTTCTCCATAACTCACTGTATTGAACTGAAGGGTGTGTAATGTTGTTGGTATTTTTTATTTTTGTATGCATAAATTACGTGTTAGGAAATAGTGGATCCTTCGTAAAGTGGTTTGCTGTTAAGTGAGAAACTTATAATGTATTCCCATCCTAAGAATCACTTTTGATGTTTACATTTTTGTCTCCCTAAATGAGTGTTCTTGTCTTTTTTATTTATTTATTTTTTCAGGTTTAATCTTTAATGGATTTTAATTTTTATGTAGTTTTTGTTACTTTGTTTTTAGGTTAGAATTTGATGGATACCAATAATTGGAGGCCTACCTCTCAAGGAGGAGAGTCAGTCATAGACACTGGTGATTGGAGAAATCAGTTGCAGCCTGATTCATGACAAAAAATTGTCAACAAGATGTAAGTGCCTCTTCTTTTTCTCCCTGCTATAATCTGTTGCATTACAAAAAGTCCCTGTTTTGACATTTGTTTTGAAAAGTCTTGGATCCTATAGGTTTGTGCTTTTGCCAAAATTTCTTTCATGGCTTGATCATTATGTAAATTATGGATTACCACATAAGGTTTTTCTTGGTAAGAATAGTAACTGCAGCAACTCACTTATGCTTTATTCTGCATAGTATGGATACACTGAAGAGGGATTGAATGAACTCAAGAAAATTGCTGGAAGGTTTGAGGAGAAGATATATACTGCTGCAACAAGTCAGGTAAAATTTTGATCTGACTTCTATAACATTCATCAATCTATACATATAAAAAAAACCTATTCCCATATATTTGCACATCATTTTGTGCTAGCCATATCAGTCCTCTGAAGTCATAATTATTTTTATCTTTTGTGTCTTATCATACCATGGAGCTTTCCAAGGAAGATTCTCTAAGCATACTGAACCTCTGTCTTTTATTTGTCAGCCTTTTGGATCAGTTCTTTTATTTATTCATTGTTTGCTTATGTTAAATAGTGCATTGGCACCATTAGGTCAATTTTTTTGGTGCGTGTGAGAGATTTCTGAAACTATGAGATTTGAAATTTAATATTTATCTCAAATTTCAGTCAGATTATCTGCGGAAAATATCTTTGAAGATGCTTTCAATGGAGTCAGAATCTCAGAATCCTATGCCTAATTCTTTGCCATCCAATCCCGCTGGCAATAGCAACAAACCACAGCACAAGATTGGAAGATCAATTCTGAAGGGAGGGGACAGCAAGTTATAGGCCTGGAGAGGGGAGACAAAGAAAAAGCAGACAATCAAGTAAAGGCAGAGAAGGGAGAGTTGCAGCCTCTCTGAAGTTGCAGGATTTAAGGGGTTTATCAGTGTATTTTGTTCATGACTGGAATGACATATAAGATGTATTTTGCTTTAGCAGATATGCTTTTGGGATTTCCTTTTGATGAAGCAATGTAACCAGCAGAATTGTATTAAGAATCAACTATCTGTATCACATTAAGAAAGTATGTTCATTTAACTGTGTGTTACATGAATAATAATAATTTTCCTTATGCTATAACAGTTGTGATGTGAGTCTGACTCTGGTTTCTCTTAGTTGTTTTTTCTTGTAACCAATTCCCATTTGACTTACATATAAACAATTTTTATATTGCTGGCATCTCTGGATTCCACAGCCCAGACTGAACAAGCGAATAGGGGTGGTTGGCAAGAGGAGGTCTACCAAAAGGTACCTTGTAAGTTCATCGATAAACCTTATGCAATTGCCATCTTCGATCATGCTTTTAAATAATCACTTGATGGTTTAATAATTGATAAACCTTATGTAATTGAATATAAATTTGGTTCTTGAGAAACAATAAATGTGAGGGTTGTTCATGATTGGTTTGTTTGGCTTTTGTTGTGTGTAGGTATATTTTCTTGTGTCTCACAAATTCTAAAACATATCACCGGTCTTTCAAAGTGAAATTCTAGTTATATATATTGATAAAATGTATGATATAGATGTTTGTTTGTTCAACCTAAGATAGTAGTATTTTTTAGCTTACTTTAATATATGTTTAATATTTCGATAGTCCTTTAAACTATTTTTCTTGTATTTTATTGATAAGTTTTGCATTTTTTTTATTCGCGACCCCTGATCACCTATATAACCAATAAATATATTAAATATATATTTTACATGAGTTATATTATTGATAAAACAAAAAATTATATAAAGTTTTAGATGAAATTGAAAAGGGAAAATGAGGGAGAAAAAAAGAGAAATCAAAGTATAATTACTCCATATACCCCTCTTATGTGGAGAAAATAAGTTTTGGGATTTTTGAAAAAAAAATATTTATATATGAATATAAATCATAAAACAAAAGGAAAACAAAAGAAAAATAAAAAAGTTTAAAAAATAAATGAAGAAAAAATAATTGAAAAAAGTGAGAAAAATAAAAAACAAGAAGAGAATGAAAGAAAAAGAAACAAATTTGTGTATATCATTAGCTCAAATTACATTTATTTTTTTATTAATATTTATCTTGTGATTATGTAAAATTTCACTTGTTTTTTTAATAGTATATTTATATTTTTTTGTTTAATTTTTTATAATTCTGTTTGTTATCACACGCTTGTATCTTAGTAAACTCTAAAACAATAATAACTATAAATATAAACTCTCAAACAATCGGTTAAATCACATTAAAAAATTTTTTACGGCCAATTATTTTTATTTGTATTTATTCAATAACACTAAATAACAGAATTTATTAATAGAACTTCAATATTATTACAATAACTTGTTCTATTCAAGACTATAAATTACATATATTAGGTTTTTTAAGAAAAAATCCAATCAACAATCATCATTATTTTGCTTATCAAATCTTTCACTGAATTTCAAATCAATAAATCTTTCGTTACCGAGTACGATTACTATAATCGAATAACATGATTTCAATCACTTTATTATAAATTATAATTCTGAATTTCTAAAGATTGGGTTCGTCTCTTTAACTTATTTTTGTGTTTTGGTTTGTTCCTATTACAAATTTATGTTTTGATGGAGTTAGTGACAATGGATCAATGTTAAAAAGAATTTATAATTTGATTATATTCAATCGAAATATGATGATTTAGCACGGGTGGAATTCATCTTTATAAAAAAAATAATTTTATTTATTTTATGTGAAATTTGAAAAAAAAATTAGATATTTGATAAATTTAAATGATATTAAAGGATGTATGGTTTGAATAATATTTTATTATCAAAATTGAAAGATTACTTTAAAGATAGATTACTTAAAAAATTACTAAATATAAATTATTAACGTATTTGATAAAATTTGATAAAAATTAATATATATAAATAATTATTATGTTTGATTAGAGGTAATAAAAGGAAATTAGTACATTTTTTCACTTAATTACTCTTGGGTATAATTATTCTAAAATATTTTTATATTACTTCTTATTAATTAAAAATGAGATTGTTTGTATTCTGAAAAATTAATAAATAAAAATATAATTATAATAAAAATAAAAATTATTTTATTAATCTATAAATACGTAAAAATGGTATTCACATTATTTATTATCGATAAATTAAATAAAATAA
The DNA here is from genome assembly GCF_011075055.1 of Mangifera indica. Classification (NCBI taxonomy): domain Eukaryota; kingdom Viridiplantae; phylum Streptophyta; class Magnoliopsida; order Sapindales; family Anacardiaceae; genus Mangifera; species Mangifera indica. Next base: position 5,347,012 of record NC_058142.1, read on the forward strand.
TACAAATAATAACTACAAACAAAACAACACCAAAAGATTTTCATTGATTTGTTATTGTTAAATGTTTGTTCGAAAATATCTTAAATCTTATTAAGTAATCGGTTTAAGGTTAGTTTAGTCATTACACCATATTTAATAAAAGTTTATAAAATTAAATTAAAATAATATTATTATTAATAATATTTATTTTAATTTTTTAAAAAATTATTGCAGTAAATCTAACGGTAAAGTGCCGTACATAAATTACAGCTAATGGAGACGAGAAATAAATGAAGAGGGGGGTTTACCCGTACACAAAACAATAGGACACCTCCTGCCTTTACTGTTTCTATTTCTCGTCTTTGACTTTCCTCTTTCTGTCTGTCTTTTTTGCGCGAAAAAAAATTGGCGAGCGAAACACACACAAGAAACTACAATTCACAGGTGATTCTTCTCTTTTATTTACGCTATCTTTACTCGCTTTTTTATATTACTGTAATTTTATTTTTGCCGAAAATTGTAGGTAACAAAGTCCTGCCGATCATTGAAAAGAATATATTTTGCGTTTTGGATTTGTGGGTATGGATTGTTCGTCAATCAGTTTTTTTTTCTGAAATAACATTTAATTTTTTATGTGTTCGAACGAGCAATTTGGTTTGATTGAGGGATGGATCCATGTTGAGGGTCGGGCGAATTATGTGTTCGTTTTTTATTCGCCAAATTTTATGTTGAATATATATATTTTTTTTTGTCGGGGGGGGGGGGGGGGGGGGGGGGGGTGTGTGGCGCGGTGGGGAATTCACGATCTTGAAGTTTCTATTTTTCTAGGAGTAAACTTAAAATTTTCTATGAAACAAAGAGACCTATATTCTAGTTTTTCTTATTTTTATTTCCTTAAACAAGTTACAAAATATGAATTTACCAGAAAGAAAAGCAGCCCAGATAAGTTTTTACAGAAACGCAGGCTCAGATAGGGTCTTTAGTCATTAATTAGTGTTTTGAGGTTTAGGTCCTGTGAAGTTTGTTTGACTAAAATGGATTGGATTAGACTGGATTTTGATTGGGAAACTGGATGAAGCGGAGGGCTGATCACTTGTGAATGGATGATTGGGTGAAATGAGAAAGCTAGTTCAGAGAATTCTTTATACAAGGAAGCTATGTTACCATAAAGTATAGCTAACTGTGACGTTCAATAAGTTTAATAAGAATAAAATCTGTGTATGCCGTGACGGAATCTGAATATTGCTTGGGTCATAGCATGCTGGTTGTGCATGATTTGATATGTTCAATAACACTGACTCCAGTAAGGAGTAAGTTTTGAAGCTCGTTTGGCTAAATTTATTAGATTTCATGTTGCATATTTAGTGTTTATGAAACAAGGTTTCAGGTGTATTGTTAAGCACTTTGGCGTATGCAATATTGCATAATGAGGACAAAAGAAGAGAGAAGAAAGATTCAAACAGCCATAACCTTACCTGTCTGGATATTGTGTATTAGAAAACTTCAAGGAATTATTAAGTAGGAAGAATTAGCGAAATATTTGTACTACACCTTTCTTTTATTCTTTTCTTTTTCTTGTTTAATAATGTGGATGCATATTCTACTAAACTGATCCACAGCCCAACTTACGCACAATGATAATTGGAGAGGTTAGGTCTCTATTGTTGTTATTTTAGTTAGGCTTGGGTTAACATTGACCACAAATTACATTTTGGGTTGTGCTTGGTTTGGTTATCCATAACTCATTGTATTGAACTGAATGGTGTGTAGTATTTTATATTTTTGTATGCATAAATTACATGTTAGGAAATAGTGGATCCTTCGTAAGGTAGTTTGCTGTTAAGTGAGAAACTTATAATGTATTCCCATCCTAAGAATCACTTTTGATGTTTACATTTTTGTCTCCCTAAATGAATGTTCTCGTCTTTTTTATTTTTTTTTTCAGTTTTAATCTTTAATGGATTTTAATTTTTATGTAGTTTTTGTTATTTTGTTTTTAGGTTAGAATTTGATGGATAACAATAATTGGAGGCCTACTCCTCAAAGCGGAGAGTCAGTCATAGACACTGGTGATTGGAGAAATCAGTTACAGCCTGAATCACGACAAAGAATTGTCAACAAGATGTAAGTGCCTCTTCTTTTTCTCCCTGCTATAATCTGTTGTTTTAAAAAAAGTCCCTGTTTTGCCATTTGTTTTGAAAAGTCTTGGATCCTATAGGAAACTGTTGTGATTTGTATGGTTTCTAAAGTTCTTTCAAATCAAAGAAAAAGAGAAAAGGGTTAGAAATGAGTCACTAGTTAATGAAACCACCATCATGACTCTTCATACACTGTTGACAGGTTGTATTGTTAATGTCTACTTTTATTGGGTTAATGTGGAAACCAGGGAGTGTGGAAGATGGTCCACTACAAATAAAAGGATTCAAGGTGTTTCAAAATGGCATTTTATGTTAATATTAATTCCAGTCTTTTGAACATCAAGAGATATTTATTCACTTCAAAATCTTTTTCATGGTCACTCCACTTGGCTAATAACTGTCTCTTCTAGCTGCAACTTTATAATTTTGCAACTAAAATTGTAATTAAATGGGCAGTTGAAAATCTTTTGAGTCATTGAGTTAGCATATGGCTATAAAGATTATTCCTAGTTTGCTACTAATATTTGTGAGCATATGGAAAATTTCATCCTCAATGGTGAATGTGCGAACATTCTTAGGTTTTTTTTGGTATGAAAGGCTAGCACGTCATGAAGTATGCAGTTTTTGTTTAAATAAATTATAGAAAATTAAGGTTAGTTTCAGGTTTGTGCTTTTGCCAAAATTTCCTTCATGGCTTGAGCATTATGGTAAATTATGGATTACCACATAAGGTTTTTCTTTGTAAGAATAGTAACTGCACAGTCAGCAACTTACGTATGCTTTATTCTGCATAGTATGGATACACTGAAGAGGCATCTTCCTTTTTCTGGTCAAGAGGGATTGAATGAACTCAAGAAAATTGCTGGAAGGTTTGAGGAGAAGATATATACTGCTGCAACAAGTCAGGTAAAATTTTGATCTGACTTCTATAACGTTCATCAATCTATACATAAAAAATAAATAAATAAACTATTCCCATATATTTGCACATCATTTTGTGCTAGCCATAATTGTTATACCATGAAGTCATAATTATTTTTATCTTTTGCTTCTTATCATACCATGGAGCTTTCCAAGGAAGATTCTCTAAGCTTACTGAACCTCTGTCTTTTATTTTTCAGCCTTTTAGATCAGTTCGTTTATTTATTTGTTGTTTGCTTATGTTTAATAGTGCATTGGCACCATTAGGTCAATTTTTTTGGTGCGTGTGAGAGATTTCTGAACTTAAAGTACTATGAGATTTGAAATTTTATATTTATCTCAAATTTCAGTCAGATTATCTACGGAAAATATCTTTGAAGATGCTTTCAATGGAATCAAAATCTCAAAATCCTATGCCTAATTCTTTGCCGTCCAATCCCGCTGGAAATAGTAACAAATCACCAGATCCAGGTAATAACATTAATGAGACTTCTTCTCTTAAGACACGGAAAAACTTAACTTGCAACTTGATCTATCCCATCATGCTGTTTGGCTGGTAGAGTTCATGAAATCTATCTAAACATGTAGTGAGTGCATGCATTTTTTTGTTCAATTGTTGTAATTCAATTTAATAATCTACAGCTTTTGGATATTGATGAAAAGCTTTGTGTTTTGAGGACAAAAGGTGTTGTGCGCCAAACAACATGTCCCAAAAAATCTTGGTACCCTAGAAACAACGTGTATTTTAAAGTTTTGAAGTACATTTTATCTTCTTCTTTTTTTTTTTTTGCAAAGCGCAACCAAAAGCTTAAGGTATTAAGTAGATACCATATTAGATATTACACTTGCGATATAGGTTACTTTAACATATTAGACCTGTATTATTCGTTATAACTTATTGTTCATTATCTTGTATGGATTACATTAGATTCTGTATTGATAACAAAAATACCAACAGGGCAACATCTTTGGCAGTATATCATTGAACATGCCTTTTAAAAAGATAATTAATTCAATGGCGTAATTTGTTAACTTCTCAAAGTGGATGGTGCTGTGTAATTTGCCCAAACCATAGAGTAGAGGCAGATGATGTAAAATTTTCTGTTATTTTCTTCTCCCTTCCTCCTTTTATCTGTCTCCACCCCTAAACCAAAAGAAATTTCACCCATTTATTCTGAATCTATATCCATCTGATAGCCATTGTGTTTCTCTTGGTGTTCAAATGACACTTTTAATTAATTGATACCTGCTTTTGTCATTATGTTTTTCCCTCTAAAGTTATTTAAAATTAATTTTCTTTTGCTTTTCCTATTTTAAATAGGGTCTGGCATGCAAACAGTTCATAACCAAGGGCAATCACTTCCTATCCCAATGTCAGCTAATCAGTCTCAACAACGCCAACAGCTGTTATCACAGAACATTCAGAGTAACATGACATCAACCGGAGTTCAGGGTTCTTCTGGATTGCCATCTGCTCTTCCTTCTGTCTCTGGTTTATCACAGGCCCCAATCCCCAGTGTTGTAAACCAAAATTCCACAATGCAAAACATATCAGGTGTTTCACAGAACACAGTACCTTCAATGGGGCAAGGGGTGCCCTCCAATCTCTTTGCTAATTCCCAGAGGCAAATGCAAGGAAGGCAACAGGTTCTCCCCTCGCAGCAACAACAATCCCAGAATCCACAGTATATGTACCACCAGCAGCAGGTGCAACATCATTTTCTGAAGCAGAAGCTGCAGCAGGGAAATCTCTCGCACTCAATAATGCAACAGCAGCAGCCAAACATACTACAGCCTAATCAATTGCAATCTTCTCAGCAATCTGGTATGCAATCATCATCTGTTATGCAACCTTCAGTGATCCAATCAGCCCCTCTCCCTAGTCTTCAGCAGAACCAATCATCTGTTCAACCGTCAACACAATCCATGATTCAGCCGCACCCACAATCAGTCCTTAGGCCTCAGCAACAGCAACAACAGCCGTCAATGATGCCACAGCAACAGCAAACTTCAATGACACAGTCGTCAATGATGCCACAGCAGCAGCAGCTAATAGGCCAACCTTCAAATGCTTCAAATATGCTGCAGAATCAAATGATTGGTCAACAAAATAGTGTTAGTGATATCCAGCAGCAACAGCAACAGAGGTTGCTAGGGCAGCAGAGTAATCTTCCAAATATGCAGCATCAGCAGCAGCAACAACAGCAGCAGCAGCAGCAACAGATGTTGGCTCAGCAAAACCTCTCAAGTATGCATCATCAACAATTGGGCCCACAAAGTAATGTTTCAGGATTACAGCCGCAGCAGCAGCAACAGTTACTTGGAAACCAACCTGGAAACTCTGGCATGCAAAATAATCAACACTCTGTGCATATGCTACAACAATCCAAGGTTTCATTGCAGCAACAAAGCCAACAGAGTGCACCCTTATTACCAAATCAAGGGCAGCAGTCATCGCAACAGCCACAGCAACAATTAATGTCACAGATCCAATCACAGCCTGCACAGTTGCAACAGTCTTTGGGATTGCAACAACAACCTAATCAATTGCAACAAAATTTGCAGCAAAGGCTTCAGGCATCTAATCAAGCATCGGGTACCTTGCTTCAACCACAGAATGTAATGGATCCGCAAAAGCAGCTATATCAATCGCAAAGAGTCCTTCCAGAAACATCATCAAGTATGTTGTTTCATATATATGCCTTTTGTCATCTTCTTAACAACTGTGCCTTGTTGTTTGTGCTTTCTTCCCAAAGATTATCATAGTATAATTTTGTTGACAAGATTATGTTATGCCTTTGCATTTGATTAGTTGCAAGTATGTTTGTTGAAGGAATGCTTCAATTTTTGTTTCATTGCTTTCTACACTAGTGACAATTTTTCATAAAATTTGCAAGTTCTTTAGAGACTACTACAATGGTTGGCTTTGCACTTCCTTACCTTTACTGTGTGGTCATGCACTAACACATTTTTGCACTTTTTCAATATCTAAGATGCTTTTTGGCTTGGTTATTAGTTTTTTTTATTTCAGGAGAAAGAACTGGTTTTGAATTCTTTTCTGAAATCCATGTCTGGGAATTTTTAAAAGTTTTCACTGACATAGATTATCTCACCAAAATATGATTTTTGTATAAAAAATCTTTGATTTCCTCAAAAACGGTAAATGACAAGTATGCAACTAACACCTATGGATAGGTCAATATAGACTAGTATGTCTGTCTTGTGTTTTGGATATATTCTAAATTGATGTGTTACTTCACTTCAAGAGTTGATCTTATTGAGATGTGTTTGAATTTAAATTTTCAAAGGTGTGAGTTGACACTTCAATAGCTTAATCTTAGCATTTATATCTCATGAGTAACAATGCAATGGAAGAAAATCGGTATAATTTATTTTGTTCCTCTTTTACCTGACTTAAGAATTTGTAATTTATCTGGTTGAGTGTTTAGGGATTATGGAATATGTGGTTGATTGTGAGAAGCAATAAATTTGTTTTATCATCTTTCTTGTGGGAAGAGTGCATAAGTGTTGTCTTTGTATTTACTCTGGTTGTGGGAGAAACTGGTGCTCTAATCTTTTGCCGTACAAATTTTTTTCTGGTGAACTCTTGATGTAGTAGAAACATATAGCTTTCTTAGGGATGCCAAATTGTTAGGATACCATACCATTATTCCCAATTTCATATCATATAAATTACCCATTTGCCTGTGATTTGATTCTGTGTTCCTGTCAATCCCCTGTCACATTTAGCTCATGCTATTGGAATTTATGTGCTGTGAATGATTTCTTCACATTTAGCTCATGCTATAGCAGTCGTGATGTGAGTTTGACTCATGTTTCTCTTAGTTATTTTTTCTTTCTGGTAACCAGTTCCCATTTGACTTACGTATAAACAATTTTTATAATGTTAGCATCTCTAGATTCCACAGCCCAGACTGGACAAGCAAATGGGGGTGATTGGCAAGAGGAGGTCTACCAAAAGGTACTTTGTCATGCCTCTTAGATGAAATTTACTTATAATACTTGAAAGAAAATATTGGTGGACATAGGTCTTGATAGGGTTGAAATTTGGGATTGGATATAACCAGTCCATATGTCATGATTGTTATAACCAGAGCAGGAATAACCAGTTAGAAACAATGATTTTACCATTGTGAAAGAATTCTCAATAACTCATAATTGTATGTGCAACTACTCTTCTTTTGTAGCTATGGAACCTGAAATAAATTAACTGTACAATGATGTCATGCAAAATTTTCACTTTGCAGATTAAAGTCATGAAGGAGATGTATTTGCCCGAATTAAATGAAATGTTTCAGAAAATTGCTACTAAATTGCAGCAGGTAAATGATCTGTTTTTGTATATTTTCCTTGAAACTTGATGCCTAACCATATTCTTTACTGGATTTCATCTTAGCTCTTGAGTTAATAGCATAGATCTTTAGGTGTCGTTTGTTTTTCAAAAGTATCTGACCTGTACTTTTCAGTAAATCTTTTACCTGTATCAATGAATCCTCTCCTCCTTCAGATCTTTAAAGGAAGAAAACAGATATCTTTTTCATGGAATTATTGGCTCAAATATTTTGTTAATTTGTTTTTTTGTTCAATTTATTGAATTCTGGTTCTTACCATGAAAACTGGTGTTCTCTCTGCCGGTCAGCATGATTCTCTTCCTCAACAGCCAAAGTCGGATCAGCTTGAGAAGCTGAAAACTTTTAAGAATATGTTGGAGCGTCTCATATTGTTCTTACAAGTGTCCAAAAGTAATATTTCACCTAATTTTAGGGAAAAGCTGGGTTCCTATGAGAAGCAGATTATCAATTTTATAAATACAAATAGGCCCAGGAAGACTGTTTCATCAATGCAGCCAGGGCAACATCTGCCACCTCCTGTGCATTCCATGCCGCAGCCACAATCACAAATTACTCAAGTTCAGCCCCATGACAATCAAATGAACCCACAGATTCAATCAATGAACTTACAAGGTTCTGTTGGAACAATTCAACAGAACAGTATGACAAATGTGCAGCATAATTCTATGACTTCTATTTCGGGGGTCTCAACAGCATCACAGAACATGTTAAATACCTTGCAGCCATCTTCCAATTTGGATTCAGGACAAGGGAATTCACTGAACTCACTGCATCAGGTTTCTGTTGGATCTCTACAACAAAATTCTGTGAGTACTCAGCAGGCAAACATGAATAGTTTGTCATCACAAAGTGGAGTCAGTATGCTACCATCCAATATTAATTCCCTCCAATCAAACTCAAATGTGCTACAACACCAGCATATAAAACAACAGGAGCAGCAGCAAATGCTGCAGTCCCAACAGCTCAAACAACAAATGCAACAGCGCCAGATACAGCATCAACAAATGCTGCACAAGCAACAGCTAATGCAACAGCAGCAACAGCAGTTGCACCAGCAAGCAAAGCAGCAGCTGCCGGGGCAGATGCAGATGCATCAAATGTCACAGATGCATCAGATGAATGATGTGAGTGACTTTAAGATAAGACAGGGGATGAGTGTTAAACCAGGGCTCTTTCAGCAACATATGCCGTCAAGCCAACGCTCAGCCTATTCCCATCAACAGTTGAAACCAGGAGCTGCATTTTCTATGTCTTCTCCCCAAATGGTTCCAGCTGCATCCCCTCAAATAACACAACATTCTTCTCCACAGGTTGACCAGCAGAATCTGCCTTCATCAGTCACAAAAACTGGAACCCCCTTGCAATCTGCAAGCTCTCCTTTTGTCGTTCCATCTCCTTCAACACCTTTGGCTCCATCACCCATGCCGGCAGATTCTGATAAACCAATTTCTGGTATTTCATCCCTAGCAAATACTGGAAATATCACACATCAGCAGAATTCTAATACACAAGCAACAGCACCTTCTCTTGCAATTGGTACTCCTGGGATATCAGCATCACCTTTGCTTGCTGAGTTTACTGGTCCAGATGGCACTCATGGTAATGCCTTGACTACTGTTTCAGGCAAGTCCAGTGTTACAGAGCAGCCTCTTGAGCGCTTAATCAAAGCGGTAAGCTGTAGCTTATTTCTTGGCATCACCATTTTTTCTTTTGCTTGTAATTAGTATAGCTTTAATGGTGGCTTAATCATTATGTTAACCTTATTTTTTTGTGGTATTTCTATGATACAATCATAAATGGAATTTTCAGGTGAAATCAATGTCACCTAAAGCATTGGGTGCATCTGTCAGTGACATTGGCTCAGTTGTGAGTATGATGGATAGGATAGCAGGATCAGCGCCAGGTAATGGGTCTAGAGCTGCTGTTGGTGAGGATTTAGTTGCCATGACCAAGTGTCGCCTGCAAGCTAGAAATTTCATCACACAAGATGGAATGGCTGGACCTAGGAAAATGAGGCGCTACACAAGTGCCATGCCTTTAAATGTTGTTTCTTCAGCTGGTAGTATGAATGATAGTTTCAAGCAGTTAAATGATTCAGAGACATCTGATCTGGAGTCAACTGCCACATCTCGTGTGAAAAGACCAAGATTGGTGGTATGCCCTTTGTTTCTATGTAAATCAGTATTTGTGGTTGGGTTGATTTGTTTATTTTATCATACAAAAGCATTTGTTTCTTTACATGATTTTTCTCCTTCGTGATAGTTCCCTGCAGCTCATCTACCATATGTTTGACTTTTATTTTTTATTCATCAACTATTTTGTATTTGGAGATCCTTTTTTTAAACTTCAAACAGTTTTCTGTTTAATAAAAGATAAAATGGTAATTTTCCCGCTGTATTTCCAGATACTTCTGTCTCTGCCTTTTCACCTTCTTTAGTCCAACAAAATTATTTGCATCTCTGCAGGCTAATCTTGCCCTTTTGGAGGAAATAAGGGAAATAAATCAGCTACTTATAGACACGGTGGTTGATGTCAGTGAGGAAGATGTTGATCCAACTGCTGCTGGTGCTACTGCTGAAGGCGGTGAAGGAACCATTGTCAAATGCTCTTTCACTGCAGTGGCTTTGAGTCCAAACTTGAAATCACAGTATTCTTCGGCACAAATGGTAGGCTTTTGAACCTTCCAGACACGATGTCCCATGCACCCACTCATAAACATAATGATACATAAGGATTTCCTCTGTATTTATATGCTCCTTCTTACTCTATGCAGTCACCTATTCAGCCATTGCGATTGCTTGTTCCAACAAATTACCCCAATTGCTCCCCAATATTGTTAGACAACTTTCCAGTTGAAGTCAGGTATGTGAATGGCTCGTTTTCTTCTGAGAAAATGTGTCTTTTAATTGAAAGTTCCGCAAACAAATTGGAATTGCGTGAAAATTAATTTAGCCAAGTATAAACTTAAAAGACATGGTTGATGTTCAACAGCTCTTTAAGTAAAATTTTTGAGGCATGTGAGTTCTGTTTGCTTTGACAGCAAGGAATACGAAGATCTTTCGGTGAAGGCAAAGTCAAGGTTTAGCATATCTCTGAGAAGCCTTCCACAACCCATGACTCTTGGGGTGATAGCAAGGACTTGGGATGTGTGTGCCCGTGCTGTGATATCAGAATACGCACAACAGAGCGGTGGAGGCAGTTTCAGCTCAAAATATGGGACTTGGGAGAACTGCTTGAGTGCAGCGTGATCATCCTTGCAGACTCAAACCAATGGGATTTTGCTCCGATTACCCATGACGCATTATTCATCAGTTTCTTCTGCCATGATAGCTAAACAAGCAGTTTTCGGCTGATCACCAATCCTTGCCTATTAATTATCTAGAAGATCACAAAACCATCTGTGTTTGCGTTAGTTTTGTCTGTCTTTTAATAATGTTACGGTTTTGTTATTACATATTTGTTTCTGTAATTATGATGCGGTGGTTCTGTAGCCTGTGCTTCTAGCAAATGCATTTGCTGGAACTGGTATATTTGCAGGTGGTGTTTAAGTTTATAAATACATTAGTTTTTTCAATGTGTAAGCAATTTGGTCTTGCAGCAGTTAAGGGGTTGTCTCTTATAGGACTATAAGCCTTAGGGGTGTATATGATAGTTTATCTTATAAAAAAAATATTTTTATTATGTGCTATTGTGGATGTAACATTGTAACTTTTAAGGGTGATTGATTAAGAGGATTAAAGTTACTTTGACAATCTATCTTTTATAATTTATATTATTTTATTTAATTTATAAATAATAAAAGATTTTAATAATATTTTATTATTAATAGAGGTGTAACAAATAGTATAAAAGATGATCTAGTTATTATCTTTACTTTATTTAAATATTAAAAGAGTATTAAGTTAGTATTGGTTTTAATATAATTATATCTTTATTTATTAATTTTTTAAAACAAAAATAATTTTATTTTTAATTAATATAACAAATAATATAAAAAAATATTTAAGAATAATTATATTCAAAAAAATTTAAATAAAATAATATACTTGTATTCTTTTATTACTTTTAACTAAACATAATAATTAATTATATCTATCTAATTTTATTAAATATAATAATAATTTATATAAAGTAATATTCTAATTCTAATAATAAAACATTTTTTTAAACCCAACACCTCTTAAAGTATGAGATAAAACATTTACATCACTTCTACACTTGCATAGTCAAATTATTTAAATAAATATAATTTTATTTCTCATCATAAACTTCTAATAAAATTCTACACTAAACCTTTACTCATATCAATGTATAATTCCCATCGGAACTCTCTCATTTTCATTTATAAAATCTCACGTCCAAAACATAAAATTAAGTGAAAAAATCATTAAATCAAGATATTAAAATTAATTTTTATTTAAAATTCAAAATTTTATTTATAAAATTCTTATATATTGTTATTATGTTATTGTACAATCACGTTCAAAAATTTATTTAACTAGTATCGAATCATATAATTATGTTATCGTCTTTTTTTATTGTCTTATAAATTCATGACTGTAAAGAAGTAAAGAATCAATAATTTAACATTTTAAATTATCATTGTTAAATTTTCACCCGAAAAATAACAAAAACATGTAATTTTTTTAATGCATATATGATCTGTTAAAAGGTTTTAATTGAATTATCTGATCAATTAAATGAATTTAAGTATATACAATAAGGTAAACTTACACAATAAATTTGATAATTTAAATTGAAGTTAAAAATTAAATAAATATACATGCAATAATAACTTATATATCTGAATAAAAATAAAACATTAAAAAATAATTTGCATTAAACTATTTATCTCTTCAAACCTGATTTGGATTATTGCATTTTTTTTCTTATTAAAATATATAATTTTATTAAAATAATTTATAAAAATATTAACATTTGACGTGTTGTACACGCGCGTGAAACCGTAGCATAACTCGGCCCACAGTTTTCCTTTTCTTTCCCAACCCGAAAAGGAAATTCTACCCTGAGGCTAGTAGTTTTTATTCCAAAAACCAGCGGGACCCCCTAATTCATAACTACCCCGCTAACTTTCCTAAATTACAGTTCACCTACCGCCTCTCGCTCTCCCCAGTCCCTACCTATAAATACCCTCCGTTCCGTTCTATTAGGTTTGCCAAATCAGTCTCCACAGCCGCACTTAAAAATTCAAAACAAGAAAAAATAATCGTGTCTAGTGAGTGTGCTTAAATTAAAATGGCGTCGTCAACGTCATCAAGGAACAAATCGAACGGTCCAGATCTGCATAGCTTTCGGAGACCACAACTATCGTCCTCCGTTTCTTCAACCTCTTCGAGTTTCTACTCCTGCTCCTCTTCCACGTTCTTCGGACGTGCCACTTCTCCCACACCTGTCAGCCTTTATGGACACAGGCACTCCAATCACAACGACCGCCACGTGTCACGTCGATCCTCGCCATCGGTTCGGTTTTCTCTCGATAACCGTCCTATATCTCCCAACCGTTCGATCTCATTCACCAGACAGATCGACAAAAGCAACAGCAATGCGAAGGTATTCAACACTTCTAAGAGGACCTGCGCTTGTTCGCCGACGACGCACCCTGGCTCTTTCCGGTGTGCTCTTCATAAGAGAGCGAACAACTATCAAAATAACAAAACGAAGTTCTCGTCGTCGTACCACACGAGTAGTACACTGAACTACAGGAGGTCAGCGATGACGAACTCGCTCGTGAGAATCGGAGGAGTGGAAGGAGAGTTGGTCAAAAGAGCATTGTCTGCTCTAATAAGGCCGTCATCTCACCACCAGCGCCGCAGAGCCGCTTTTGAGCCGAGACCGAGTCGGTTCTACTTAATGTCAAAAGCCGAAAATTCAGAAAATTTATGAATGTTTAATCAGGATTTGAGTTTGTTGAATGATTAAGCCGGTTAGGGAGACGAGTGGACTCAGTTCGTTAACTGTAAAGCCGAGTCACAATTTTTTTTTATTTTCAATTTTGATCTGTTTAGTTGTTTTAGGGAAGATTTGCCAGGAAGAGTGCGGTTTTTGTGTAAAAAGTTGAGGAAGAACTATTATAGAGAGAAGTTAAATAACTGTTTATTATTATTTTTTTAAAATTCTGTATGTCAGATGACTCGGATGGATGGCTTGACATTTGGTGCCTTTCGGTTTTGGTAATTGATTGTGAAAGCAAATTACAAAATAGTGCAACATTAAAATACGTTGGAAAAAATTTAAATTGCCGTGAAAGCATTGAATTTGAAAATTCTAATTTAGGTGTAACGGAAAGATAATATTAACTTATTAGTAATCAATGAAAATAGAGCAATGTTATGTGTATCTATTTTTGATACATAATTTATATACACAATGATGTGTTATTATATAATTAGATGATTTTAAAACATATGTTATCATATACTAAAGAAACATTCAATCACATGATAATACTTCGTCTGTGTACATAAATTGTGTATCAAAAATAAGTACACATAGTTTTATTAATGAAAATATACTTTAGCTCAAATGAGAGATAGAGTTGGATTGGATTCAAGATGAATTAAGTAAGAGCTTGACTTGTTTTATATGGAGCTCAGTTTGAGTTAGAGTTTAAGTTTGTCAAATTTGCTTTAAAGATATTCGAGTTTAACTCATTTCAAAATAATCAAATTTAAATTTAATATTAAAATAATATTATTTTAATATATATTAGTTAAAATGATATCGTTTTAATTAAATTTTTTAGATTCATAAATTTGATGAGTCGAGAATATTAAATTTTCATAATCAATTTTGCTTGAACTAAGTTCGTTTTGAATTTGTTTTAATTGAATACGAGCTCAAATTTAAATAAATTCGGTTTAAATTTAAATTTAACTCCATATTTACAAAAACTAAAATTAAAACTATAAATTTATAATATATTAATTTTAAATTTTAAATAAAGTAATATCTAATCAGATATAATAAATATTTAAAATTCAAACATAGAATTATTCGCGTACTTAAATAACTCATTAAAGTTTTTGAGAGTAGAAGTCGTGAAAGCTTCATTTTCATGACCATATAAATTAATTAATTTCATATCATAAGACGGAAAATTCCCATTAAATTAAGAAAAAGTAGCATGGACAAAAGCATAGTTTTAATTTTCTTAGCAATGCAAGAAAGGGATGGTGGCAGGGTGAGGTGAATGAAAATCCACTGCAACCAGCTCAAAATAAATATTATAATTAATTAATATCTAAATTTAAGGATTTCTGGTTGTGGGGTATTGCGTTCTTCTCCTAGCTTGGGGTTGAAGGTGAAGCTTCCTTCCTCACCCCACCAGCAGATTTGTCAACTCTATAAAATAATGATTTTAATATTTTCTTTTATTCATGGTTTTAAAACCGAATTAAACTGAGCAATTCAACTGGTTAAACTATCAACTATTAATCAAACTGCTTTCGATTTACATTAAAATTATTTTTTACGATTAAAACGGATTAAATCAGATTAAACAATTCAAACCGTCTGATTAAATAAAGTATAAAATTAAGTTTAACTCGATCAATATAAAATATTATTTTTTTAAAAAAATTTCATTATAAAAAACTTAAACTCAAGCTATATTTATTATATTTGAATATATATACCATTAAACTAAACCTATTTTAATATTAAATAAGTCAAATTTTATATTCGATAAATGCAATTTTTTTTAAAAAATATTTTTTCAGAATAATCCCCTCCACCGGGGTGATGTCTGGTTTGGGTCCAAAAATATAGTTTATTTATTTAATTTACGTAGATGAATATTTTGTTCCCAATTAAGATTTGGTAAGTTAAATGAATTTCAAACTTATAAATGATCAAATTAATAGTAAAATTATGTATACTTATTTTATGTGCACAAATATATACATATATATATGTCATTATATGATCGGATGAATTTAAATTAAAAATAAAATAATATTTAATTATATATATATATATTTATGTTCTTTAAATAATGTGCACAATATTGCTCTTAAATTAATGGGACATTTTAAATTTTGCGTTGTAAACTAATTACATGAGATAAGCAAGATCTCTGTTGTGACAGCACTAAATTAATTTATATGGATAATAACATCCATATAAATCATAATTTCAATTAAGTTTATTCCCACAGACATCAAATTCTAGGGTTAGGGTTTAAAAAAACAGGCATGTTTCAGGGTAGGAGACAAATGAATGGCTCCACCAGTATTTGCATTATCAATCTAGGATTCAATAATTTTACTGACAAACTGACATGTTCAATTCAAATACTTGCATTATTTTTTATCATAAAATTATATATATATATATTATATAATTTAAATATACAGATATGAGTTCAGGTTCACCTATAATGAGTTAACCTATCTCTATTTTATAACAATTAAATGAGAGTTGGTGACAGTTGAATAGTTGAAATGGTAGTTGGGCTTATATTTAAATATTCAAAAAATTGTCAGCAAAGTTGAACGTGCACGTTTTCTCCTTTCAATATCACAATATACAACAAAACATATACAAAAGCCTCCCAATACCAAATGCACAAAAAGTTCTTTCCATAGAATACACGATCAAAATAGGGAGGCAAAAATGTGTCATGAAAACTAATAACTACACCTTAAATCGTTCTCAATACGCATCGAAAAAAAAATTTAGGCATGTTTGTTATTCTTAATTTACGGTATTTTAATTTACAAAATAGACTGAAATTTTTTAACACATTATGATGGTGAACACAACTCAAGTTTCTTTTGTGTCCAAAATGTAAACCGATAAACTTCACGTATTAGTATCTTAATCTCATGTGCGTAGTTTTATTATAATCATGAGATAAAAGATATAAAAATTATCTTATGTCGTAAGGAAGATATTAAATTATTTTAATTTATTTGCAAAATTATTAATTCTTCTAAATATAAATTTCATTATAATAAATTGATCACTACAAATATAAAGTTTTAAAATTAAAGTATGGTACGAGAAGAATAACTTTTTTTTATTGCAATAATAACCTTGCTTAAAGTAGAAGACAAAGACTATAGGAAAAAATTGTAGGCCTTCAACTCCCTAACAAGAAAACTGTGGCCCCGATGGCCCTAAAATGTTTTGTTTTGGGCTGGGCCTAATATGTGTAAATTTAAAAGAAACAATAAATGGAATTATTTTTAAATATTTTTTTAAATTCGTGTTTTCTAATAAGAGAAAAAATTGGAAGAAAATTGAAACATCGACTTTTCTAAAAGGACAATTTTTTTCAATTCATAGTATTAGATTAGGTTTTCTAAGTTCTCAATCCATGTTGCCTCCATTGACTTTCCTATTGCTATGATTATTTAATAGTGTAGTATTAGACAAATTAATTAATATTTTTTTGCTTAATTAAGGGGTGATTTGTCCATAATTAATTTTTATTTAGTGTTGGCATAATTGATGTGTTTGATAATTGATTTTGTCTGCCATTCCATTACGCTAACACGTGTATGGATAGATTCAAATCTTCATTTTGGAGTACGGTCCGGGAAATAAAAGAACTCACATTTTCCTTGTGCGGTTGTTCAAGAAATCCCCAAATTTCTAGTCAAACACTGCTGCCAACCCCTACACCACAATCCAATGGAAAAGGTTTGTCCCTTAACACAAATAATGTAGTCAATGTCAGCATGCTGGGCTATGGGTTTTGTACTCTATGTGATAGCGTGTGCTTTCTACCAACCCAATTTAAAAAAAATTAATTGGAGATGTTGCAAAGTTTGATTGTCTTTTTGTTGTTATGTGCCCACATCAGCCCTTTGATGTAACAGATATGACCTTACAGTTGTTTAGGACAGGGGGTTTGTCATTTTAAGTGAGGATGAGTAGATTGGGTAGGGAAGGGTAGCTTTTATGGGATGGAAATGGGCAAAACCTACGTAATTTCACATCGATTAGGGTTAATGATTAAGGGCTATTAAAAGTACACCTGAAAATTGTATGACATTACATATATATATATATATATATATATATATATATACAAGTTACTACAAATTCACCCCCCTTTTTTTTTTAATTTCTTTCCCAGTTTCTTGGATCACTGAATTGTACATGAGATTCTTGCTGAATAAATAAATAAGGGGGAATAACTATGTCCCACCCAAACTTTGATGAAATTCATTTTCCCACCCTTTCATGAAAAGTCTAGTTTAAACCATTAATGGAGCAACAAAAAAGTTGTTTTATCTAAAATTTTAATATATCCTAACATATATTAAATATATAGAGGTTATCATCACCAAAATCCATCAAACTAAATCTTTTATTAACATTTTGTAAATAACTTAACACAGTTTGATACATTTCTCATACATATCCATTAATATAATTTCTTTTTACAAATTCAAACGAAACTTAGTTCTTATAGCATTTTCATGAGCAACTTTTCCTCCAAGAATCAATGGTTCTGAAGTGCACACATTGAGTATAAAGCGAGGGTAAAACTATTGGAGAAATGCCACTTCTACGCATGAGAGGATACAACTCTATTGTTTCAACTAAGTGGCCATTATTAGCATACGCATGAATCTTATATTCCATAAAAAAAGATTTTGGTTTATTGTTGTGTATAGCATCAAAAAGGGATTGGGCATGATTTGACTCCTGATATTTGACTTTTTTTATGGTTAATTGAGCACCCAAATAAGGGTGTTTGGAGGATAAGCCCCAACCTAGTGAGAGAAGAACATATCCATTTCAGTGCAGTCAAAACATTATTATATAAGATCTTGGTCAAGTCTAGAAATAATGATAAGTTTGAATGGTAATAGAAATATGAGAGAATAAAAAATAATGAAAAAATAAATTGTTATTATAACTAATATTTAAAATTAATTTAGGGTATTTATTTAATTTTCAAAAAATAAAAGTAGATTTGTAATTGATATTTGTATTAAGTACAGAAAGTAATTTTGTAACCTCATTAAAAAAGAAAATTAACAATTTACATTTAAACAAAAAGTTTTACACTAATGGAATTGACGGATTGGCGGAGAAAATTGATTTCTTAAACTTATGGGTGAAAAGGTTATTTGATCAAAGTTTGAGTGGAAAATAGGAGTTCAGCCCATAAATAAATATGAAAAATACGGTCAGACAGCGATTTTTATTTCATAGTCTGGTAAAAAGCCTTTTTTTAAAAGCTTGTCGTCTTTCAGGCTTCTCAGTTCCGGTCGGTCGTTTGTCGCTTTCCATGGACACCATGTTCCACCATCAATAATAGCATCTTCATTCTTTCCATCACTCTTCAACTCAATATTCATGTTCTCCCGAAACAACGACTTTTTTCAAACCTGAAACAACAACCAGTAGAATGAAGAAGCTAGTGCTCAAGGCCGGGAGCAGGCCGCCATGGGTGGGCTTAGCGGCTGCCGTGTGGGTGCAAATGTCAGCTGCGAATGGTTCTAACTTTACTTTATATTCATCTGCGCTGAAATCGGTTCTTGGATTTAATCAGCAACAGGTTACAATCTTGGGGGTGGCGAATGATTTTGGGGAGAGTTTGGGGTTGCTTCCGGGCGTTGCCCTCAATAAGTTCCCACCTTGGGTTGTTCTTCTGGTTGGTGTTGTGTTTTGTTTCTTGGGTTATGGTGTTCTTTGGCTTGCTGTCAGTCAGACTGTCACTGGCTTGCCTTACTGGCTGGTAGGTTTTAATTTTTGAATTTTTAGATTTTTTGTGTCTGATTTGTGGTAATTTTGTTTTTATTTTTTATCTGTTTGAGTAGACACTTGGGTTTGATTGCTTTGAAACAGTGGTGGAGAGTTTGGTTTGAAGGGAGGTTTTAATTTTTGAGTTTGATTTGCTCGATGGGTTTAAAAATCTTTCTTTTTTAAACTAAGAATTTTGATGGATGTTTTGTGTACTGAATCGGGTAGTTGATTTGGCGGAAAGTTACCGGTGTGTTCGATTGTAGTTTATTTTCATGCTTGATTGATTTTTATTTCATAGTTATTGAATTTCATCGCTGGATTTTATTGCTTGGTGGGTAACAATTGCTGGAGTTGATTGACTATGGCCATTGCTTGATGGTTGGTATGAATTTTTATGAAAGATATGTTTTGAAGAATTCTTTCCATATCATTCCAAGGATTTTGGTAGTTTGTTAGACTGACTGTGAATTTAATTCATATAGTTGAATGGAAAGAGCAGGTTTTGTGGGAACCTTTACAAGTTAATTATAGATATTTTGTGATAAGCTTCTGAAATAGGTCTATAAGCAAATAGGATACAACAGGTTGTTTCTCAACTGGGTTTTAATGATGATTGATTTCTCTTGGCAAGTCTCATATATGCGAGATCTTAATTGTTCTCTACGAACTTGGTTTTTCTTAGTTTATAAAGCAGTCATATGCTAGCAACTTAAGATTGAGATGAAATAGATAAGGTAATGAGGGAAAATTGCTTGTTGTAGAGCTGCTGCTTGCTTAAATTTGTGTATAAATGCTTAAGAAAGAAGTGAAAATACATGACATTTACTGTTTGAAAATTTTATATTAAGATCCCCTTTAGAATGGGTATCCAACTTAATATAAAGCCTTTGTAACTGCTGGTAAAACATCTGGACAGGACCTTGTTTGTTTTTCCTATTGTTGAGGCTGCACTTGAATTTTTTCAGTGTTGTACATGATTCTTATGTTTGTTTCCCTCTTGTTTGGAGTACTGAAGCCATAGTTTTCACCTTGTCATTTGGTTCTGGAGGATTAATAAGGTACAGATTTTATCTCCAAAAGTCTATTGTCCATGATAAAGCATGTGTTAGGTCCTGAAGAAGCATGAGCAGAAGCCCAATTAAAGTTGTAATACATTTCAAGTAATATCACATCGAGTCTAGTTATCTGCAAAGTGGAATTTGATTAATAGATTCAGTGCAGTATGTATCCTAGATATAGATTTGCATAAGATAGAAGTGACAGTTGTAGTTGTTCCATCATCCGGATCCTCCTAATTTGCTGCTACGGAATTCATAGTTCCTTTGGAAGGACTAACTACATGTTTGGGGTAATAAAAGAAAGTCTTTTCTTGAGTAGAAATTTGTCAAAGGGGTTTTTTTTTTTTTTCAGTTTTATTTTATTGGTTGGTAAGTTTCTTTTCAGAAACTTTGGAGAGTATTTAGAGATTTCCCATCTTTAAAATTTTCGTTTTGGTATATTTATATGTTTGTCTACTGTGTCATCATATTGATGATACATCTCGTTAGGGCATTAATTGTTTTGTTTAGCATGAGTTAGGGAATGTTTAAGAATAGAATTCAATTAGTCAAGTGACTTCAACCTGGATGAAGAATAAATGAAATTTAATGTGCACTTTATCTTCGAGTATTCTAAAAATTAACGCACTTTTTTCTGTTCTGTATTATAAAATGTCAACTACATATGAGTTTGTTTGACATATGGAAATATTCTTATCTTGCCATGTTAACCATGGCTAGAGTTTTGCAGGACTCAATCTTCTATCTTGAAAGCAAATTAAAACTAGAGTCTTGAAAGCAAAGTAAAACTAGAGTAAGTGTTCAATGGAATGCTATATATGGTATAGATGGTATTTTAAAATCAAGTAAGTTTAAGGAGAGAGGCCATTGTGTGAGCATGGAATGAAATGTCTTATACTTTGCATAAAATTGTTACAAGAATTATTGAATTAATTAAGAAGCTTCCTTTGCAAAATTTGCAATGAGTAGGTTTATTAGACTCCTCAATTGCTCAAATAGATTTTGTGTGGCAATAATGTTTATTGAACCAAAGGAATCATTTATAACAAAATATGGTTGCAAGGTTACCAGGTGCTCCACTTGGAAATCTAGACTACAGAGCTCCTCTGCATACACTTTTTAACTTATATTTCTAGATGAAAATTTCTAATGTTTAACTTCTTTTATAGATACATATTTTGATTGTTCAATCCTATAATTCTAGCTTGAATTCTGTTACAGACCTAGTTTGTTCCTTCATGATAGCAACAATTCCTCTCTTCTTTTTTGTCCAGAAAACCCACCTTGCAGTATCTTTTTTCAATTACAACCAACAACACAAATGATATTGAGATAATAAACATAGATTAGTGAATGAACTCAACAACCTTCATTAACTGATTTCTAACTACAAATATCCAGATTAGTTTTCCATTACAATGAAACAGTGAAAATTAATAAAATGCATGGTTGTTTGAGAGGTCAAATCTCTCCCTAAAATTCCTAGCTTTTGAGAGGTTAGGTGCTCTCCTTAACTCAGCCAGAATTGTCCAAAATTTCCCAAAATAATATCCTCTTCCATTACTTTTATATTTGCTCTCTTTTATAGTTGTGCACTATTCCATCAGTCTCTATTTCATGCTCCACGTGTACAACTCTATTTAGATGCATTACTTGATTATGCCACCTTACTTGAATTAGAATTCTCTTGCTTGAACCCTTATGTTTCCTTATGCATCTTAGGTATCACTATCTTGCCTAACGAAAACCACCTTGTTCTCAAGGTGAAAGTGAGGAAACTACCCATTGATGGCCCCATCAAGATATCGTCCAAGAGGACCAAAATGTATTCCCGCAAAAGAGATATAAAATACGTTCTCAACCAGGAAACTGGTTAATTCATCCCATGAAAACCATCAAACAATACATTAACAGATTTCTTATCCCCATTTTTAATATGTGCAACGACAATAGAGTATGAGAATTCACATTTTCCTTAGGTAGCCTATCAATTTCCTTACATCTGTTATGAGAACACTTCTGACAATATTTAGAAAGGACTTCACTATTCACTATTTGATTTCTTTCATCACCCATATAAGTGTCTACAACAATAGTCTTATTTCGAATATACCACTTTAATAGGAAATGATGACACCGTATAAGTATCATCATTAAGATAAAAAACCAACTAGTTCAGTCTCGTTGTGTTCTCAAAAATCTTGTTCACTACACTCCTCTCTATTGCTAATTATTGAGTTACCATTAGTTATGTCTTTGCCTTCAACCATAACAAGAAATCGAAACAAGCAATATTCCCATAAATCGTCATCATTTCCATCACATGAAGACTCAATTTCAGCAGATGAATTTCGTCAATATCATTTAATGGTTCATCGAAACTTGCCAATATAGCATTTTGGACTTCACTCTCCAGTGTCGCAACATCCATTTCCAAACCATTCTCCTTTAACCAAATCCCATAAGGTATAGGTCTTCTTTATCCCCATGCTACCATAGAAAACCCTCATGAACTCATTAACCACGTGTTATAATCTCAAAATATGGTTGCTACATTATCCACTTTCAAAACCTAGTTAAATTCTTAGAAAAAATTTGTAGGATTTCAAGCATTTCAACCATAAACTCTTCATTTATAACATTTCTCACCAAAAATTTGTAAAGGAGATGGTGGTGTTGAATTTGTGGAAGTTTAAGGATTTGAGGGTGGACTTGATTGAAGTGGTAAAGTGATGCCAGAGTTTGTCTAGATGATGCAAAGAAAATCAATTGATTTGGGGAAGAAAGAAACCGATTGTATAAAGAGGGATTCGAGTTTGGGTGATTTGAGGTGTTGGCTTGGGTCTGGGTGGAATCAATTGTATGATTCTGTTGGGTTTAGGTAGGTAAATGTGACTTTGAGTTATTTTTGTAATTGGCTTTGGTGTGATTCAAAGAGTGGATTGGATTTATTTATAGAAATGACCTAGGCATGTTGGTGTGTGGGTTAGGTTGGGTGGGTTTTATAGAGTTGAATTTTAGGGCTATTTTGGTTGAAACTATTTAAAAAATAATTGGTCTTAGATGGATAGGGTAGTTGAGAAGGAGTAGGTTGGTAAGTATTTGGGTGGGGGAATAATATTTGGGTTATTATATTTGGGATTAAGTTTAATTGTAAAGGATTTTTGTTTAATGAGTTGGTTTGGGCTAGGTAGATGGGTTAGTGTTTGATTAGGTTAGGGTGAGACATTTAGATAGTTTGGGATTTGGGCTCGGGTTATAGATTTTAATTGAGTTAGTGGGGTAGTTAATTTAAAAAAAAGATTGGGCTAGGTTTTGAGCAAGTTTTGGGTTTATGTTGGTTAGGTTTGACTTTTGAAATTAGTTTGGGTTTGGATTATATAATATGGGTTTTGGGTAAGGTTGGATTTCTGGGTTAGGTGAAAGCGAGTAAGGCTATATTAGTAACTTCTTCTTCTTTCTTTTCCATCAACCCTTCATTTTCTTCTTTTATGAACTATATAACCTTCATCTTCATTCCCAATAGTTCTTGTCCAACCAAACAAATGGATTCAAAGCATTGAATTTCACTTGATTCTTTTGGTTGTCTACTAGAAGTTATCCATTTCTTCTTCGGGTTGCTTGAATCAACTGTTTTTTGGCCGGAATTTTCCAATTTTCACTCCTTGGTTCTTCACCATCTAAGATTAGCATGACATCTTCATCTAAATCACCCTCTACCATAAAAACAACTCATGACTTACATTCATGGCCATGATTTGATTCCTCAACTTTTACAATGGAGAGACATTCTAATCATTCACAATGTTTGAATCTCTCATTGTGTCAATTGTCGGACAAACCTCCATCTTCCATTTTCATCTTGTATCATATTAGCTCTCTTCATTCTCAGAATTGTAGTACTCTGATATCAATTGTTACAGACTTGGTTTGTTCCTTCACAATAGCAGCAGTTCCTTTTTTCTTTTCTGTCTGGAAAGCTCACCCTGCAATATCTTTTTTCAACCACAACCAACAACACAAATGATACTGAGATAATAAACACATATTAACAAATGAACTCAACAACCTTTATTATAGATGGTGTAATCAGAATTATAGTAGCTATAAGAGCAAAGCCTAGTGCAACCAATCAACTCTACAAATACAGAATAGGCATGTCAAGTTTTCTACGTGAATAAGAGATCAAAATAATTACATGGCAAACTCAGACTCTTAATCAATTATAAGCCTCTCTATTGGTAATAAGAGTTTAACATATGAGAGAAACCGAATGAAATAACAAATACATTAAAATTACACCACCCACCTTCCTCCTTTATCCAGGCTTGGGACGGGCTGTATAAAGTAGGGACGAACATGAGCGGAGTTACTTTCTATATCCCAGTATCTTGGGTTTTCGAGTCCACATTCACAATCCCAATTATCAACACAACTGCCACAAATTATCAACACCCTACAAGCCAATATAGAACAAAATAATGAATTCACCAAAACAAATTAGTTGAATTTGATCCATTTCATATATTTGTTGTTGGATTGTTTGATACTAAAAGCAAAAAGTTAAACTTTGTGTTGTAATACACTATATTTTCATATACTTATCATGAATTTCAATGTTGTATTTATGTTTGACATAAAATTAGATAAATCTCAAAACCTTTAGTTGGCCACCATTATTTGTCTTCTATACAAGCCGTTACATAATAATCCACTCTCCTAGGCTAAAGGACAATCTTTTATTTGATATTTTCATAAACGGAGGTGATAAAACATAAACAAACGTACATACCTTAAGACAAATAAAAAAAAGATCTCTATCTTCCAGTTCGGCTGGTTTTCTAGTTTATCTGCTCTTGCACTAAAGGATATAATATAAACTAATTATTTGGTAAAGATGAAAGAACATAAGACAAGTTTCTCAATGAAGCTTTCTCCTTGCATTAACTAATTCACCAAATTCTCATACGTTTTCTCAAAATTCATAAAACAATGATTCGCACTATTTCTCAATTGTAATCTTCTACTCTTCATTCTCTTTAATTGGTCACTAGAGCTTCCTTTTTACCAGCTCTTGGGCGAGTCATAGTTTTAATTTTAAAGCTAAACTGGATGTAAAATCAAATGAATTGATATTCAATATTGAGACTGTCTTTACTTTACCCAAGGCACTGATAGGCTCCAAATAATATCAATTTCCAACTAAGGACTATTTTGAAAAAAGATCCATAATGCAGCTCAAACTTAGATCAATCCACCCTTTAACATGGATGGTTGAAAATCGTATTCAAATGGGTTCAAAAAATATTATTCCTTTGAAATGGTGCAAAAACAGTTCACATTGACTAGCAGGCAGTAGAACAACTAAATATTATGAACACAACATCGCTATTATTTGCAAGGACTGCCACATTATATGTATAATAAATTTAAACTCATCAATTTATTTATATTGAAGATATAATTAAGTAATGCATATTCGTACAAAAATTTGCTATTCTATAAATATCATGTTGGCAAGAAAATAATAAACTAATTTATAGTTACTAAGAGAAGAAACTCATTTGCAACAGAGCAGTATTTACAGACGTTGAAATTACTATCTTTATGAAATCCTTTTGGTGGCAATCCAATGGACATGCTCTCAGCATGCACCCATGTGTTGTACCAAGTTAACGCCTATAACCTTGACACGTGAGATTCATTCCTACCTTTTGGTACGGTCGTTTAACACTATAATAGTCTTATTGTGTTATCTGTACTCTTGGTTAGGATAATAATAAGGTTACAAACATTTTAGATTCACCATCATATATGTTCATAAGGTCCTTACGATCAAATGTCTTGTTAATCCTTTGTCACGGTTTTATCAACCTAAGGACATTTATCTAGGCATACATGTAAAAACATGTATTTACATATAAAAAGTGTCACTTGAATGTACAAACATGACTTTTTATGGATTTATATTGTAAAGTAGATTGATTCTAAATTACCTACTCCAACAACCTAATATCGATAAAGCCTTAATCAATTATTTCTTCAAGGTGTTATTGTTGGTCTTTATTCATTGGAGTATTTAGTTTTGTGCAATTACGTTCTCTGATTGTCAATTGAAGCATTGTCTCTGCTTATGATAACTTTCATTAATTATCGTTAGACTCAATTGTTGTTGGATTCTCTATCTTCCAAGAGTGGGTAACACCATTTGTTGTCGAGGTGAAGGTATATGGAAAGTTTGCATTATAGTTCTGGGATTTATGGGAATACATAACATGTAAGTAGTAGTGTGCGATGTCTTTGCCTTATGCTTGAGAGTCTTCTTGTAGTAAAGATTCAAACGTATAAAAGGTGAAGACTCTAGCTGTCTTGGAGAGACATCCCATCTTGTCGAATTAACAGGGATGAGAGCTTCCCATTTCTTTGGTGTCGATTAGGAGTACAAATAGTCAAACCTTCTTGATGGTTCTCCTAATGGGCTAATAATGTGATCACCTTCTTTGTAACGAGCTTGAAAGCTCTTGTACTCTAGTTGTCTTAATGGCTTTCTTTGCTTTGGCCTTAATGGCTTACTGTCATTGTCACGTTTACACCTGGTGCAATTAGAAATGTCCCAGTAAATGTGTCATGCATTGCAATCTCAAGCCTGGTAGCATGGGTGTCCACGGGAGGAGAAATTGGTAAAGGTTAGATTATAAATGATGTCGGGAAGCTGAAAGGAGCACACTTATCTATATTGTAGAGGAACTTTGTCTCAATAGTGCTATCCGAAAGTATACGAAAAAAATAGTCTATATTTTGAACTAGATGTTTGATGGAGACATCGTATGTCGTTGTTCATATGTCATCACTAATGTTTCTAGCATGTTGCATGTCGTTTTTCTAGCATGAAAAGTAAGGGTTAATCAGATTGGGTCATACTGGATGAGTGAATCCTTCTATTTGCCACATTGAGGTTGTCTCCTTTGCAAAAAAGAGAGGAAAAAAACTACTCTATGTTGGAGGTAGGCACATTGTGGTTATCAAACCTATAGATATAGATAAGCTCTTTAGTGGCATATTTGGGTGTTGACTATGAGAGAGTCTAATAGAGTATTATCTCCTTCAAGAAGGTGAAATACTTCATATAGATCTTCTATTTTATCTTTGATTTCTACATGGAAAAAACAATATGAAGAAAAACTAGACTTAGGAGTATCATGTGTTGAGAAAAAGCACATGATATTGGATGTCATGATGAAAACAAGTTTTTCACGCTAGTCAAGTAATCCAACAATGAAAAGGGGTTAAGCTATAATTTAAGTGCAAGTGAAAGTGAGGTAGGTGATGGAGAATAGTGAGGTAATAATAGAGGGAGAAACATAAACATAACACACATATGAGCATGGTAAAAAAGGAAAAATTGAAAAATGAAAAAAGAAAAAATGGTCTTTCTGGCTTTGATATCAAATAAGACCCAAAAAAAGGGTAGTGGTTTAAGCTCCTCCAAAGCCAAGGAGATAAATGTATAGTAGTCGGTTTGAGGATCACTTGGGGCACTTACAAGAGGTATTATAGTTGATAGGAAGACATCACTTGATATATAAAAAGAAATGCTCTTTTAGTAGGATTGAATTGAGTATTTGGGACATATTGTTTCATCTCAGGGTGTTGAGGCAAACCCATAAAACATCCAAGCTATGAGAGATTGGTCGGTACCTCGGGATTTGAAGGAGTTGAGTGGTTTTTTGTGGTTGACAAGCTATTATCAGAGGTTTGTGAGGGGTTATGGGAAAATAGCGGAGCCATTCACCTGTTTGCTTATAAAAAATGCGTTTAGGTGGAATGAGGGAGCCATGAGGGCCTTTGAAGCCTTGAAGGAGGCTATGGTCATAGTTTTGGTCATTCTCATGCCAAATTTCTATGAGTTTATAGTAGAGATAGATGCCTCAGGGACAAGCTTGGAGCCATATTGATGCAAAAAGGTCAATCAATAGCATATATGAGTAATACTCTATCCATAAGAAATAAAGGAAAATTGTTCTATAAATGAGAATCGAGAAGCACAAAAATACATATAAGAGAGAGTTTCGACATTTTCAAAACATTTTGGTTTCCAAAATGCCTCGAAACCAATATGCAACATTTTGGGGGTGTTTCGACAATTTTAAAAAAATAGAAACGCATTTCAAATGTTGAAAAAACTAACCTTGTTTCCTCTAATCTCTTAGCTTCAACTTTCATGTTCATGAAAAGACATTTAAGTTGGGGCTTACCTCTGGGAACAAGTGACTTGCAAAGGCAAATCGGTAGATTGGATTGATAAAATTAGATCATGGGAACTGTGTAGATGAAGAGGAAAGTTGGTCTTGTTGTTTCATATCTACTATAATTGTAAAATTTGTTATGAGATATGTTTTTTCTTTTGGAGCTGTCGACCTAGATGACAAAACCGAGTAGCCTTTGTTTTGTTTGTATATATAATAAATATTTTAAAATCAATTTTTGCCTTTGTTTTATCTTTCAAAGCGATTTATTCATGAAAATACGAAAGTCAAACAAACATATGTCATGAATTGACAATCTTTATATATCTAAGCATGCTATTATATTATTTTAATGTAATATTCAAATTTTATAATGTAAATTAAAAAAGATTTATAATGTAAAAAAAAAAATTATTAAAATCTTAATTATATAAATTTTATAAAAGTATAATTGAAAAAATAATTTGTTATTTTAAAATTGATATTTATAAAAAGAATCATATATTTTTAATATTTACACGTTTTCGTTTCTTATAATTTTAAGAAAATGCATTTCAACGTTTCTATTTCTACATTTCCGCATTTATGTTTTTGTGCTACTTTGGTAAGAACTAATGGCCATAGTGATGAGATTTAAAAAATAGAGACATTTCCTTTTAAGGATGTACTTTAAAGTAAGGATGAATCAATGAAACTTGAGATTTATAACAAAAGGGTTATTGGAAATGACCAACAAAAATGAAAAATGAAAATATTGGGTTACGATTTTGAAATTCAATAGAGACTTAGGTATTTAAACAAGACAATTGATATCATATCCCGTAACCCAAATTTTGAGAGATAGATGCAGGCTATATCAATGACACGTGTGGTAAGCATGAAAGGTATTGATCAAAGGGTAGTCGGGGATGAAAAACTTGAAAGAATAATTCAATACCTATTAAGGGACCCAAATTCACATGGAGGATAGACTTTGAAGGAGGGTACGCTGTCATACAAAAGAATGGTAATTCTCCCAAAGAATTCAACCTATATTCCCTAATTTTTAGAGGTGCCCTTGGAAGTGTTTTGGAAAAGGTTAAAAGCTAATGTTAAAAAGTTTGTAGCAGAGTGTGAAACATGCGAACGAGTTAAATATGAAGTTGCATCACCTATGGGATTACTTCAATCCTTTCTTATACCCTCAAGAGTTTGGGAGGAAATCTCATTAGACTTTATTGTCGGGTTACCTAAGGTCGTAATGGGGGCGTGTTAGACACCATTCTAGTAGTTGTGGGCTATTGACAAAATACAACCACTTTTTGGCACCTCGCCACCCATTTATGTTAAGAGATGTGGCTTAGGGCTTTGTTAATTAAGTAGTGCATTTAGATGAGTTTCCACGCTTGATGGTTTTGAACAAAACAACATATTTATTTAAGTCAATTTTGGGTTGAAATTTCCAAGACAACAAGTACGATCTTAAAATTCAATTTCACTTATCATTTTCAAACCTATAGTAACGGAAGTGATGAATTGGAGTATAGAAACCTACTTGTGATGTTTATGCTTTTCTTTTGGCAGTCATTACTTACCATAATTCAACATGGATGACCCCTTGTAGAGCTTTGTATGGTAGATATCCTCTCGCACTGTTTTGGTGGGTAGAATAGGTGGAAGAGGTTAATGTGATGATTAATATGCGAAATGCAATCCTTGACGAGTTAAAGGAAAATCTCACAAAACTCAAAATAGAATAAAAAAGTTCATGGATAAGGGAAAAATGGAGGTTCAACTTGAAGTTAGGGACTCTGTATTCCTTAAAATATAGCCCTACTGCTTCCAATCATTGGCCACATAACCAAATGAAAAGTTGAACCCATGTTACTACAAACCCTATGAGGTATTGGAGCGAGTTGGAAGGGTTGCTTATAAGTTGTTCCTACCTCTCATTGCAATAATTCACCCCATTTTCCTTGTGTCTCAATTAAAGAAGCAAGTAGGACTGACCATTGTAAGTCAGCCCTTATTGGACTGCCCAACCAAGGAAGGAGAACTAGAAGTTTAGTTGTTGGAGATATTGGATTACCGTTATTCTTCCAAGGGTGAATTAGAAACCCCTAGTGAAATGGAAGGGATTGCCAAATTGTAAAAACTCATGGGAGAAATTCTTAGATTTTGCTTCTTAGATTTTGGCGCCTATTTCCTCATGCTCACCTTGAGGATGAGGTGCTTTCGGATAGACGGGGAAATGTCAAGACATATTTACATTTCCTACAAGAAGAAGAGGCAAAAGGAGAACAAAAACAACTAGACAAGGGGCAGCTAAGGGATAGAACAAATGTCAAACTCATTGGAGGTAGGACCACAACAGATGACAATGTCACTGCAAGCAGGACCACAAGGAGGAGAGAGTGTGCCTATCATACCTGGAGAAGAATGGAGGGCTGTGGAGCATAAAAGTGGAAGAAAAAATAAAAGGAGGGATAGTTGAGAAATTTGACAGAAAGTAGAGAAGAATTGAAGGAGAGTGTTGGCCCCTCGAATGCCAAGTAACCCTAGTATTTTGATGTTAGTGGTTATGGTTGATATATTGAAATTGTTGAGTTGATTGAGTCCTAAGCAGCTGTAACTTGATTCTGAATATTGTGACTGTTCCATTGAATTGCTGCGTTGTGTTTGTGTTTGGTTGAAGTCTTGAGTATACAAAGGGAGTGTTGAGATAGTCAGGGGAGGCCGTGTAGCTGGGAAACCAGGGAACAGGGGAGGTGAATATCCAGGTTTTTATCAGATTGTGCGATTGTGGGGTTGAGGGTGAGGTGGATGATGAGAGGTGTGATTGTGAGATTGGCTGGGGTTTGACTATAGTGTTGCTTTTGGATTTCATTGGGATAGGTTGCAGCCAATCTTTCTCCCAAAGTGGCCATCATTGTTTGAAACACTGAAATTTATGAAAATTTTCCTTCCAATATCTGGAATTGACTATTACATTCATGACGTTCTTGCTGCCAGCCTGCCATAGATCTTTCAGTTCTTAGATTTCCTTCACTACTGAATCAACCCAATTTTCCATTCTAGTGTTAACCATAGATGTGCCCCTGTGTACGGATCAGTCTCTTTGATACTAATTTGTCAGGGCCCTCAATTGCACAAACAGATTTTTTGTGACACAAAAATGTTTATTTAATCAAAGGAATCATTTACAGAAAAAAATGGTTATAAGGTTACCAGGTGCTCCACCTGGAAATCTGGACTGCAAATCTCCTCTCCATACCCTTTATTACCTGTATTGTTGAATGACATTTTCTAATCTTTAACTTCTCTAAACAGATACATATTCTCATTATGCTTTCCGATAATTCTAGCTTGAATTCTCCTCTGCCTTATCTCCTTCCAGTTTTATCTCCCAGCTGTTTATTTCCTTTTATTCTTCGCTATCTTATCTGCTAGCTCCTTACTTCTCTGTCCAATCTTTTTCTTCCTTTTCTGCTAACTCTTCACCTTATCTGCTAAGTCTTCACTTTAGTTCTCCTCTGGTAGACTTTCCAAGTTTTTTATCCTTCCATGGTCTTCTATGATAGGTTGCTATAATCGGGGGCCTAACAAGGTTGAACAAGGTAAACTAGTCAGTTTAGATGTTACTCCAACATGGTTATGGGGGCTTGTCAGGAGGAGGCAGGAGATTCTTCAATTTAATGTAACAGTGAAATTTAGAAGAACATATATTGTTTCTAAAGTGACTATATGAAATTGATGGCATCATCTGAAGGTCCTTTGGAAAATAATCTGTGGGAGCCTGTTTTCTTGATAAAGAACCATTAGGGGCCATCCATCAGAAGCCTTGGAAGCCATATTTTTTGAAATCGTGAGGAGACATTGGCAACTATTATGACATAAATTGATTTGTCGTCTTAATCAGAGGACAGTCAAACACAGAAATTTATGCTCTTGAATATTTAAATAAGTTGGTTGCCCGGAGCACATCTTTTTAAGTTGCCATCATTCATATGGAGATGGTAGCGTAGAATCATGGAAAAAGTTTCCTTATGATCAAGCCCAATTCTGATGTGCTGTAAGAATGATAAGCCAGTTCTTGGAATATCGTCTTCTTGTTGATTCTGTAATGACTGAGTCTTTCCTTTGATGAACATTGTGAACAGAAATAGGATTGTTTTCTGAAATCTTCACTAGTCAATATATGTGTGCAGAGAGCAAAGCTTGATTTTATCTACATTAAATCTTGTTCAAATTATAATCAAAAGTATGTAGTCTGGAACTTCTTCCAGCCCTTTTATGAAACTAACAGTTTAGACGCGAATCTTCTTACTTTCCATTCTTGAGCGAAATGTGCTTCTTTTCTTTTCTTTTGGGTAGAATGGTTGGATTACATTTTATGGGGCTTTGTTATGTTGGACCACCAAGATTTTTTTTTCCCACTCAGCTACTCCTTGAGATTAGATGAGTGTGGATGTGAAAATAGGATCAACGGAAGAAAATTTTAGTGGTTCTAGGCTGTGTATTTTTTTCTTTCTTTTTTCATTTCTAATTGTGTACCCTGCATTCAGACCACAGAGTTTCCTTGTTTTGAGAGAGGATTTAATTTAAACAAATTAGACAATATTTGTCAACTCATTTCTTTGTACTTTGGTGGTACTGAGAGTATGAGTTTGGTTTATGTGCTGAGTGAAAAAGAAGTTTATGGTATCAAGCTTTTTGCACATCGACACACACACACAATATGTTCCAAGGTATGTCATAATTCATCTTGATGAATTCTCTTTTTTATTGCACTTCAGTGATGTCATATTATCAGTCAAAATCTGTAGATGATATTACAGCAATTGCATGTTGGCTACAATAAAGATCTATGTTTGTAGATGAGCATTAGTTCAATTGAAACGTCAAACTTTTTTGGCATGACCATTTTTGTTTTGGGGCATTCTAGTAGGCAGGGATCTTGCTATGATTGTATCCATTCTGGTGTACATGCTTATAATGCTTATTTTTCAATGCTATGGCAGTTATTTCTCGTGCTTGTTGTTGGCGCTAACAGCAATGCATGGTTTGGTACGGCAGTGCTAGTAACTAACATGAGGAATTTCCCCCTTAGTAGAGGCACTGTTGCTGGTATCCTCAAAGGTTATGTTGGGATTAGCGCTGCAATATATACTGTGTTATACAGTCTGGTGCTTAAAGAATCTAAAGCAGGGCTTTTACTGTTCCTGACACTTGGAATTCCCGTTATCTGTTTAGTTATGTTGTATTTTATCCAGGCATGCACACCAGCTTCTGGAGAAGACTCTTCAGTGCATGCCCATTTTATTTTTACCCAAGCAGCAAGTATTTTTCTTGCCATCTATGTCACTGTAATTTCGATAACAAGTGATGTCATTTCTCTAAGTGATACTGTCTCGTACATATTGGTTGCCATAATGGTTCTCTTGATGATGTCTCCTCTTGTGATTCCTATCAAAATGACTATTTTCCCTGCAAACACCAGTAAACCTACACCAGCAAGTTCTTCCGATGATTTGGTTCGACAAGGGGGTGATTTGACCCAAACAGATCCATTGGTGACCCCGTCTTTGTCTGCAACATACCTTGGAAGTTTTTATGAAAATGAGGACGATGTCTCAGATGTTGAGACACTACTTGCTGTTGGGGAGGGAGCAATAAAGAAGAAACGAAGACCAAGGAGGGGGGAGGATTTCAAGTTAGGTGAAGCATTTATCAAGGCTGATTTCTGGCTTCTTTGGGTTGTGTACTTTCTTGGGGCGGGATCTGGAGTCACAGTTCTCAACAATTTGGCTCAAATTGGGATTGCATTGGGAGTTGATGATACTACGACTTTGTTGTGTGTCTTCAGCTTCTGCAATTTTGCTGGACGTCTTGGCTCGGGTGCTGTTTCTGAATACTTTGTCAGGTCATTACGCATTGCCTTTGATTTAAGAATACACTTCATTGAAAAGCAAAGGTTTTCCTTATTGCTGAAATAACAAAACCAGGGATAGAATTATTTTTTAGCATACTTAACATTATCTGACCTTATTACAATTTTGAAGTTCTTAAAATCCTTCACTTGATTCATTTCCTTTATTCCTCTCTCTCTCTCTATAAGGATTTATTTCATTTAAAAGTTTCTTAAAAATGATTAAAATTTGTGTCATAGAACTTGTTTGTTGAGTTTATCATCTTTTTACTTAGTACTTTTCCTTTCAAAACAAATTGTGAACCGTTTTGAACTCTTGTCAAATGTGATTTTCTTGCTGCATTGGAATGGCTTTTTCCAATTTTATTTGAAATAATGTTAATTGCAGATCTAAGACAATTCCGCGGACAGCTTGGATTACAATCACGTATTTAATCATGGTCTTCATATTCCTCCTCTATGCATCAGCTCTCAATGGTACTCTTTATGCTGCCACTGCACTGCTTGGAGTCTGCTATGGAATTATATACTCTTTGATGGTTCCAACTGCCTCAGAGCTCTTTGGCTTGAAACATTTTGGTATAATTTATAACTTCCTTGCGCTGGGAAATCCCATTGGTGCACTTCTTTTCTCTGGGATTCTTGCTGGTTATGTATACGATGCAGAAGCCGCCAAGCAAGGAAGTTCAACCTGCTTAGGTGCTGAGTGCTTCAGGCTCACCTTCCTGGTTCTAGCTGGCCTCTGTGGACTAGGAACCATCTTGAGCACAATTTTGACCATTAGAATACGACCAGTTTACCAAATGCTTTATGCCGGGGGTTCTTTTCGTTTGCCTCAAACATCAGGCCACTGATTATCAATAGTTATTTATATTATCCAGTAGAGGCATGCCTATTTTGCACTGGTATGCTCTATTTATCTTATTTTTGCTTCTCAGGGAGTGGTTGCATTAGCCATATATAGTGCCATTTTACATATAGTTGCCTGAGTTTCAATCTTTGTTGTTCATCGCTACTTCTTAAAACAATTACCTTACTTTTGTGAGTGATGCTGTATTAGCCTGTATGGAATGCTCTAATTCTTCTGTAATCATGCCTGAAGATGCTGTATTTAATCAGCTTTGGGAGTCTCTTATTAGCTCTAATGAAATGTTTAGTGGCATAAAAAGTGAACTGCTTCTTCAGGCCTTT
Organism: Mangifera indica; assembly: GCF_011075055.1. NCBI lineage: Eukaryota > Viridiplantae > Streptophyta > Magnoliopsida > Sapindales > Anacardiaceae > Mangifera > Mangifera indica. Next base: position 5,382,553 of record NC_058142.1, read on the forward strand.
ATTTTTTGTCCAAATCTTTGACTGCCCACTTTCAAAAAGTAATCAAAGGTTTCATACTTCAATATAAAGAAAGCTATCAATTGTAATCACAACCAGTGAAAGAAAAGAAAATGTATTCACTCATCCTATGGTTCATAATTCATATTCATATGAACACCTCTACCAGTACAATTTTCTGAGTATTTTGAACACCAGAACTTGCTACATATTTGCATAAGCCTAACACAACAATCCTCTGCTCAACAAGTGAGACAATGAACACCATTGCCTTCTTGTCTATTAAAGAAAGAATGAAAGAAAGAAAATTAGTGCATACAAAAAGTAGGAGACAGCCTGATTACTGAAACAGACCCTTGCTGCTAAAGTATGGCTTTAACTTGACCCACCACTAAAGAAAAAAAGATAAAAGATTAAATAACTCTTCTTTGACAAGCAGCTGGTGGAAGAACCCTAAAAATCCATCTCTCACCATTCAAATTTAGAAGGAAAAATGTTTTTTCACCTCCCTTAATTTGGCTAGACACAGAACTGTAGAAATCCCTTTGAAACTTGATACAAACCCAGAAGAAAGTTTTCATATGAGTATGGAAAATTGAGGGAAAGTGGATAAATTTTGCCCCTATTGAATCAAATTTGAGGAAAAAAAAATATCGAAGACAACCTTTTATGTGGGTTTTAGATCTTGAAACATGGTATCCCATCTGAATTCTTCAACGCCACTTGACCAATATCCATCATCATCACCAGCATCAAATTTCTCTTCCTTCTGGTAATCAAGAGCCATTGGACTTGAAAAGCTATGAATTCTCTGCGGTCCAGATACCACCATGGGGCTTCCGTTTGTGAGCAACAATCTCCCTTCTTTTGCCATGGTTAACTTCTTGTTCCTCTTCAACATGGCACCTCTCCATCTGGCTTCATAACAAGCAGGCCTGGGAACAACAACAAGAGCTGAAGATGATGAACATGACACTTCACCATGAACCCAAGTCCTCAAATACTTCGCAAGACTCTTTTTTGTCCTCTTAATTGCAAAAACAAGTCTTGACATTGATCTTTGAGCTTTGGCTGCTTTCTCTTTTCTTGCAAGCTTGAGAATTTCCAGTCTGTGTTTGGCTATGGAGATCCCCATGCTTTGAAGAAACTCATGGTTGAAGTATGCTATGTCTTCCTGCTCAAGCTCATTGTGTGCAAAGGCAAGACCATACTCATACACAAGAGATGGCTCAAGGCCACTCTTTGATAGCCATGAATACCAATCCATCATCTTGAGTGATTTGAATCAAATATGGATTTGTGTAGTATCTTCTTTGAGGCTTGAGATGTACATGATCATATATATAGATATAAAGCACAAAGGGAAGAAATGGTCAAAAAATAAAAAAGAAAACTAGGAAGACCCAGACTTTAAAAAAAAAAAAAAACTCACTATAATAGATGTACATATCATATTATTTTACATATTTTATATGTATTTCACTATAAAAATAATGCTTTATAAATCATAGTTTGAGACTTATATTTCTTTTATGAAATTTACAGTAATGTAAAATTTAATTATGATACTAACATTATAATCGTATAATAATATTATTATATTCATTTTAAAAACTATGAACATATTGAATTTTGTTAAAAGAAATTAAATCCAAATTTTAATAAAGAAGGTGATCGTTCAACAAATCTTCGATTTTAATCGTCATTTGGGTATTAATGATATGACACGTGTGATCATAGTGGTGTTCAAATGCATTTAGAGGGTTTTGATGATCTTGAAGTTGAATAATAATAAGGTGGTTGAATCTTGAGAGTGAATAAAGAAAAAGAAAGAAGAAGCATGTGGCATGTGGCATGTGGAGTGAGATTCCTTCCAAGGTAGAGACATCAAAATCAAACAAACAAAATTCAAAAGAGTGTTGGCCAAGAATTTAATTTCCCGTGAAATGCTTTGCCATCAATCACGCCATGGGAAAAGAGTAAATGCTGTAGGGACGACCACCCACTCACTTTAATTGTTTTTCGTGTATGAAGGGAATGCCGTGGCTGTGGGGGTTAAAGCGAAAAGAAATCAAACTTAAATTGTGGTTTTAATTTTTGGTCACATTTATATGTTTGTTGGTGGCCAAAACCCAAAACACTTATTCCCACCCAAGGTTTGATGCATTTTCACTCTCACCCACTAAGTTTTAAAAATTCAAAGTCCCACCCATACATCTTTTAGAATTTTGAAATACATGTTTGGTTTTGTTAAATGCTTAAATCTTGTTTTTTTCGAGTTTGATGGGTAAAAAAGTGAAGTGAGAGTTTTTTTGAGTCTTTTGACTCAAAATTTATTGTTAGTTATTATTTAATTAGTTAGGTGTAGTCAGCCACCAATATTCAATCTATGAGGAATTTTTATATAATAACAATATTATATGTATATTTTTTACATATAATTTAAGTAAACAGATAATATATTATTATATAATTAATTATTATTTTATTTTTAATTTAAAATCATCCAATCACATAATGACATATTATTTATATACTAAAATTATATACTCTCTATATATATATACACACACACACACACCAGAAAACATAGAAGAGATCAAAATATTGTTTGCCAATTTCTTATTGACTGACAACTTTTAATAAAATTAAATATAATTATTCTTAATTTTATCATACTTTATGGATTGAGTATGCATGCAAATTTGAGCCATTGCTATAGAATTATACAAGTACTTAAGTTTAATTTGTTGCTGTTTCATTAGTTATTGTTTGCCATTACTTAGTTAATTAATATTATCCGATAATCCTATTTAATTAAAGGCTTCAACTGTTTGCACTAATAAACACTAATTAATTATCAAAATTATATAATATTAGTTTTTTTTAATATTAAAGTCACCCATTAATTTATTGGCTTGAGGACTTCTCTACCAAAGATTATTGCTTTTCCAAGTTTCCACTTTTTTATTTTGAAAATCTCTTTTACTGACCTATGAACTATTAAGTTTATTAGTTTTAAAAATAAAATTGTTATTTTACTTATAATATTGAAAATTAATTAAAATTTTATCTCATTTCTTTTCCTAAACCCTAAAAATTAACAATTTTTCTCATATCAAGTTTTAAAAAATAATATTTCCCCCCTAAAGTTTATTTTGTATTCTCTAGCACCATCTTTGACTCTTCTCTCTCATGAGGCTTTCTCTCTCTAATAGTCTCTCTCTTCTCATATCTCCCTCTAGTCAGTCATCCAAGGTGGAAGATGAAGATCGGTTAGAGAGAGATATGAGGAGAGAGAGGGCATTGGAGGGAAAAAAAGTTTCGGGAGGGAGAAGTTGTCAGAGATAGCATCGAAGAATGCAAACTAAACTTTAGGGGGAAAATATTATTTTTTAAAATTTAGTCTAAAAAAATTGTTCATTTTTAGAGTTTTGGAGAAAAAAAAATGAATAAAATTTTAACACTGATAGATTTGATTAAATTTAATTGTTCATAGATTGATAAAAGAGTTTTCAAAGTTAAAGAATAAAAACACACGAAAACATCATTCTTTGAGTGGAAATAAGTCCTTTGGCCCAACCTATAATTTAAAGAGACGGCTAGGAGATTGGTAATGATCTTTAGATTAAATTTCAAGGAAACATAATGATCATTTGGAAAGATTATCAAATTAAAGTGAAGACAATTCCTTTAATTACTATCACTAATCCAATAATTAATTACTTCTCCAAATTAAACTACAAATCTTAAATAAAATTAATCTCTTAATTTTGCTTTGCTATGTAATTAAGGGTTTATTTCATTTTCTCTGCAAAATGGCTTAATATTTAAGCATTAAAAATCCCCTTTTACAATAAAGTGGCAAAATAATCTCACACTAAAAAAGATAAAATAAACCCAATTAACTTTTTTTTTTTAATTTAAATGATTGGACAAAAACAAAACCCCTTTTTTAGTTAAAAATTGAAGAGTACTTGGCACAACCCAGGGCCCAATTCTTTGTTTGCAGGCCCGCCCATTAACTCTCCTAACCCGACCCGTTCCCACATTTCTTTCCCCTTTGCGTTTTCTTGAGAGGTTTTAGTACGCAAAAGAAATTTGGAAAAAAAAAAAAAATGGACGATGCACAAGCGAAGAAGAAGGCGTTGTTTCGCGCTAAATTGAACGCTCAAAAGAAAGAAAAGAGAATAAATTCTCCTCTTGTTAGGTATAAATGTTAAAATCAAGGCCAATAATTTGTTTCTTTTCCATGAAATAACAATAATTAAGATTTTGTTTTATCGAATTCACAGGTATAATGAATTCGATCAACCTGTTTGTCGAGTTTGCGACGTCGTTTTGAAATCTGAGTCTCAGTGGGACGCCCACCAAGTTTCTCGTAAGCATCATCAGGTCAGTCTCCTTATATTCGGTAATTATTTTAACCAATTAATTTTGATTTTATTAGGGATAGTTTGAGTACAAATTAAAATTCAATGAGAATTTATTTGTGAATTTTAATTCCTATTTTGTGATTTTTTTTGCCAGTGGGGAGTTTATTTTCGTCTACTTCAGTTGATTGAAATGATTATTTATACATCATTGAACGTTTGTTATTGAGAATGCTAATTTGTTTAAATGCTTTTGTTCGATTTGCTGTGATTGTTGTTGGATGGGCCATGTTGGAAAATTTTAACGAAATGCTTATGTTGGGTAGGCAATTAATAATATCAAAGCTTGTGCAACTGGAGGTAATCAAGCTAGCAATGCAAAACCCAAACCCAGTAATGCATCGTCGAAAACTGACCATCAGCTGGAGTCACAAGATTCGGAGCGTCAACCATCGAAGAAAGTGGCTGAAGTTCAACCAGCGAAACAAATACCTGAAGCTCAACCACCTTCTGTGCTTCCTTCAGATTTTTTTGATAGTCATGAGGCAAAGAAGCCAAAAACTGGTGTGAAGTTGTCTATGCTATTTCCTATTACTTGAAAATTTTGCTGCTGATCTTGCACATAATAGGATATTTAATATTTCCAAGTAGTTTACTAGCAATTGAGCTCATCATGCTACATTGATCCATACTTAAAATGACTCTGTTGGTGTGTTTAAATCTTTAAAATTTACTCATCATCACGTGAAAAGAGACTATTTTCCCACTTTACTATATAATTAGACATTTTTCTATTTTTGTATATTCTTTGTTTGTTAATTTTATCTATCTATATCTTATCTGGTTGTTGATTAAAGTTTGAGTGTTCGGGTTATGCTTGATCTTGAAAAATGACTTTTTCAATGTTGATTCAAATGATGGGAAAATGCATTCTAGTTACAGAATCTGTCAAGTTGGTAGATCCTGATTCGTCCGGGAATTCTGGGAGTTCCACCAAGACTCTGGCAACTGCATCGTTATACTCTGAAAATAAGAAGGATGGGTTGCCTAGTAGTAATGCAACACAAACCAAGAAAATTCAGTCAATTAGGGAGCTTACTGAGAAATCAACTCAGATGGCTGATTCAGAATCCAAGCAACTAAAAGGAGTGCTTCCTGAAGGTTTCTTTGACAATAAAGAAGCCGATTTACGTGCTCGTGGCATTAATCCTGTGAAGCCTGATGTTAAGTAAGTCCCTACTGAATCATGTTTTAATATTAGTTCCTAAATCCCTTGTTCACTCAACAAATTGATGATAAAGTATTGCATTTTTTATTTCTTCCATGGAAGTAGATTGTATAAGAAGCCTTGTGGTCAATTTTTATATTTTCTTCACAATTACTCTTCATTTCCAATATGTCAGTAGTCTGACAAATACATTTGATGGAAGGCGTGAAAAACATTTGCATCAAACAGTGTGTCATGATGAAACTCATACTGAGGGAAGATGAAAGAATGAGGGATTATGGTGATTTGAAATGATGTGTCCCATAGATAATACTTGGATCGGGCAGAAGGACAGAAGATATCATTAACAAAGTACTTCTACAAACGTGATTGATCACTGATTCATACTTTTAGAGTGATTGCAGATTTTAATCTTTTTGCATAAAAATTTCTCACTGATCCCTACTAGTTCCTTGGCTGTTTCTGAGTTTAATTTGACAGATTGTATTACTTGTCTATGCTTGTTTGAAATGGGATAATTAATAATCTTGAGTTTATGTTAATTCCTGATCAGAGATGAGTACAAGGAATTTGAGAAGTTGATCCAAGATGACTTGCAAGAGGTGGATGACCGCATGGAAGAAGAGGAGGTTAGCCTTTTTTGTTATCATTGTATTAGTCCCTCAACCGTTCTTTCACATCTTGTCTTGCTTTCGATTTACCATACCGATTTTATATTAACTGTGTGGCAGATTGATGCTGCAGAAACTATACAAGAGTATGAACTCTTGGAGCAAAAGTAAGTTCCAGTGTGGCCTACAACAGGAAATTCTTGTGCTCTTATGTGTTGTCTTATTAATCTTTATTTACTAATGATTCTCAATTTGTCCATTTTTTACCTGCAGGGCCTACAGGGAGAAAGTGGAAGCTCTGAAGAAGAGGAAAATGGAGTTGCAGGCTTCCAAGTCAGCCAAACGCAGCAAAAGTTCTGAGGTTGTTCAGAACGAGCCTACTGATGATGAGTCATCCAGTGATGACGAAAATGAAGATAACTTTGCCGTTGATTGGAGAGCTCAGCACCTGTGATTTCTCTTCAAAAGTTGCTTGTATAGGTATCTCACTTTCACCAGTGAAGAAAATGAACAGCTCTTTTGCAGTTTTTGCTTGGTTTGAAAATCTTCAACCCACAAAAACCCAAATCAATGTCCTAAATTCTAAGTAAAATATGGGCTTGCAAAATTGTTTCACTGGTCATTTCTGTATCAAACCCATATTCCTTTTCACCTTAATCACAGTCCTTACAAAAATAAACTGTAATCTTCTTTTGAGCCTTAGCTACACTTTGATAAAAAAATTCTCAATTTGTAATGTGTTTAGTGAGCTTAAACTATATTTTTCTGTATTCACACCAAAAACTGTTCTTCAGTACAGATTGTTTAATAAGCCATCCAATCTTCATGAAAAATGTAATTTCTTTGGGGACTGAAGCCCTTCACGACAACCAAGACCAAACCCAACCAGCCTTTTTTTGATTTAGTTTTAATTTGGTTGAACACCAAGCCAAATCAATGAAGTATGGTTTGGTTTAGAAAGCTGTTTGATACCTGACGGATCATACTTGTTTGTAAAATTTGAATTTGAGGTGGATTTCAGTTTTTTTATTTGAGTTTGTTTAGATTTACTTTTTAACAAGCTCTCCATAAAAGGCTTTTGGCAATTTTGGATTATGGAGCATATAATGATTATGAAAATTACAGGACCTGGTGTTTAATTTATCGCCTTCTTTTTCTTTCCCCTCTTAAACTCTTTTTCTCTCTACCTCGGTGCCTCTATATTCCTTTTTCTTATTCTATTCAATTTTTATGTTTTATCTTGCGTTTTCTCTCTAAGGTCTATTATTTCTGCCTTGTTCTCCTTCTTCCTGTCTTTCTTGTCCAAAAGAAGTCAAATTAATACTTACGGGTTATCTTTTGGTCTCTCAAATTGATTTGGATTTCCAAAGAGCATTGCACATGATGACTGTGTCTGAGAATATGTTTTTACTTTTTGGGCCCTTATTGGATTATAAATGCCCAAATCGTGTAGCTAAATTGTAGAAAAAAAACTTCATTTGAATTTTACAATGTCTTGTCAATCAATTGGCCTAATGGCATACTGTTCATTATTTGCACTTTCCAGTTACATTTACTTTCTGTATGTGTTAAGAGATGGGACAACTTCAGATAACAGACGCAGAAATTTTGTATTATAGGTTATCTATAAAGTACTGAGTATGCTGACCATTTTGCCAATCGTTTTGCAGATGGAGGGATCAAGTGAACCAATAGTTGAATGAAAGCCGCATACCTGGACAGGACAAACAGGTGATACCGAAGGCTCAAGACTTACCAGGCCAGCCCTTGTTTATGAATCATTGTGATGCTAGACCCTGAATCTCTAGGTGCTGAAGCTGAAGTGCTTAATTGATGGAACCTAGATTATTTACTCAACAGCGAAAACGCTTTTTTGATTGAGACTTGTTTGGTCGAGATGCTTCACCAAGTTACTCATCACTATTTGCACTTATGTTATTGATGATCAATTTATGAAAGATCGATTTCTAATCATCTATTTCTAATAGACTGCTGAAAACTCTTTATAGTTTTTATTGTAGGAAGAAATTTGGATCTTTCTCCACAGGGATAATAGATGAATAGATTTCTTTAACAGTTTAAATATGGAATATTGATTAAAATAACTATTTTTTAAGGAATTTAAGTAAAAATAATCAGTCTGTTGACTTTACACTCAGTCAACAATTTCAATTCAAATTCTAGCCAATTCCTTTTATTTGAAAGATTTCAATGTAATTCGTTGTACTTATACGTAGTCTAATATCCACTCTTGGCGTACAGTGTATTTTTTAGTCTACAAAATGTAAAAGATGGTTATTGTTCTAGTTTTGATGCTATTTATTTTATTGATGTCTCTTAGAAAGCTAGGTTTTTTGGGTTTTGAATGCTGATTTTCATGGATTTTATTGGTTTTTTAGTGACTATAGCTGTGAATATTGTTGACATTAAAAGAAAAGAAGTTCAATTTGATAAGCTCTCAATGGAACTTTGAAATTTCGTTTTCAACTAAATTAAGAAAGTCCTAGCTCTGTCATGATAAAGATGTCGTTTTTAGTTGGCCCTCTTCTGGGCAGTTGTTTCACTGTTGGATCTAGCAAATACAACTCCCTATAGTTTTCATCAATGAGATTCTTTTTTTTTTTTTTTTGATAATATTATATATATATAATTTTTGTGTATAAATAATAATATATTATTATATGATTAGATATAATAATGGTATTTATTATTTATGAACAAAGTTATATATATAACAATTTTTTTTTTTTTTATTGTCTTTGGGGATTTTTTTGGGTAATTAGCTCCCATACTATAAACAGTAAAACCTGAACTAAACTTTTTTTTTTTTTCTCTTTTCTTGTAGACAGCATGCGTAGCATGATTCTTTTTTTTTTTTTTCTTTTGGCATTTGACTAGGTGGACAATTGACTAGGAAAGAACTTCAGTTGGTTGTGAGTTGGGGTTGGGTTTGTGGTTTGTGGTTCGTGATAGTGAGTATGGTGAGAAAAAAGTGGGATCAGTGGTGATGACAATTATAATATGTGCGTGGTGGGTGTTGGTAGTATCCAGTGGTGCTAGTAGCAGGATGAGAAAGTTATAGTTTATTGGTGGTAAAAGATTTTGTATTGGTGGAGAAGAAGAATAGGAGGGAAGTTGGAAAACTATGGTGGGAGAAGA